>NC_140953.1:61392248-62592248 GCF_014529385.1 Adiantum capillus-veneris | reverse complement strand
AAATATTTTTTATGCCACAATTTCAGAACTACCTTCCCCCTCCAGCCAATCGAGAGCTCATCTCCCCTCTCATTTGTCAAATGATGAAGGTTCATAGTACTTCACAGGCTGCACTTTCCCCTTTTTTTTCCAACTCTCTTGTTAATCCTATGATATACTACAACCTCTTGGATGCTCTCCTACAACTCTCTCAGAGCATTCCTTGAGCAAGCATATCGGCCCGCTGTGGCACCCCTCTCTCAGCTCGGGCTTGCTTCACCCTGTGGCCGCCTTCGCAGATGCATGCCAAATTTGACTTGCTTGCACAACTAGACATCTTTATGATATTTCAAAACATAAAACAAAGTGTTCTATTAGAATCATGTAGGACATAGGTTAATAATTCTTTTGATTAAAAAGAGGGTTGAAGCTAGACGTGGATTCTAATGATGATGAATGCAAAGAGCGGGAGAGATTGAGATGATGGGAACCCTAGATCTTCAAAAGGGCATCGAATATAGGAACTTGAGTCGTGATAGGGTTTGCATGTCATGAGCATGGCTAGTTTGCTGGCTTTCGTGGTTGAAAGGAAGGGATTGTAAATGTACCTAAGGTTTTAAGGTTATAATAGAATATTATAAAATTAATCTATATCTAGCTGGATGCTACCTTTGCCACAATCCTTTCAAGATCAATCAATCACCAAATTAAATCTAAGTGAATTTCTAACTCTTTAGAATACAATAGACCTTCCATAACTGCCACCACTCAATGAGAGAGTAGGGTTCAAACTTTCTTGAGAAATCACACAACAACACCTCACTTATCTCAAGTGCTATATGTACTTATTGACACTGGTCAAATTGATACAAGCAACAACAAGCATAACCCACCTTATATTGAGGCCTCATTCTTACATTTTACTTAAGATCTCCCTTTAAACAACAAGCAAGCCATTATGTGAGTAATTTGTACATACATTTCAAAGACGGTGTAACCATAACTATGTTAATCTTCAAGGCATCCATCTTTTGTGAATGAAACCAACATCAATTCTGCTGCTATAAATTGTCTCCAGTGTCTTATCGAATTTCTCATTTAGTCATCAATAGCCTTGCATGTCATCTTTTGTCAACGGAATCAACATCAATTTTTCTGCTACAAATCATCCCCACCATCTTCTCTCATTTAGTAATCAATAGAAGTCTAGAACTCATTGAAATGAAACAACCTATAACTTTGATAGATCATTTTTTGTTTTGCCTTTTTGAGGCATTCAATCAATGGCATGATATTTTTGCTACTTTTAGACACCATTGACACCTATCTTATCTACAACATTATCACCGAGCATGAGCTTTGCTTTGTCTGTGTCTTCTTCTCCTACAACTTGTTTGCTTGAACTTCTCAGGACAACACAATCACCACATCGTTCGCTTCTATTCTGAGATGTCCCATGCTCAATGCCCCAGACCGTGATCAAAAGGACCACGCTTGGAATCCAATCTTTCGATTTCCTCTATCAAATGTACATTTTTGTACATTACATGCATTCATGCGCATTTTTGATAGGCTATTGAAGCTCCACATTGACTATGCTTTCACAATGAAACCGTTGGAAAAGTCCCAAGAAGCGATCGAAAGAGTGGAGGTACTCTTGAATTCCATTGGCTGTCATGGTGGAAATGTGTCGTTACTGCAAAGAACACAGGGGAGGCCCATGAAATTGCTCAAGAAGTGTCAATGAGTGGACAAAAATCTAGAAACTTTTTGAAGAAAGTTTCCCAAGGAAAGCCAAGTCGATATGATGCTCAAAACAGCTCCAACCAGCAGGCAGGTAACCTTTGGGAGCTTTGGAAGGAGTTATACAAAGCTACTACTGACAATGATTCAAATGGCGAGCTTGCAAACAAGAGCAAGCAAGTTTGGGAACATTTTGATAAAATGGTCAAGCTTATGGGCCTTAGCAGCACAACAGAAGAACAACGCCAATCATTTCAAGAAGCCTTGGAAGATTTTACCAAGGTCTTCACCCTTTCTTGGGGTGAAAATAACATCACACATTACATGGTAAGTCATTTTACATGGTGTATTCATTACAAGGGATTATTTTTATTTAATAATGTGGATCGTTTACTCATGTGAACAACATATCTTGTTTGCGCATGGTGCATTTTTTATGCACAAGTATGGATCGCTTGAAATTTTTAGCACTCAAGGCATGGAGAAGTCCCATTATCGAGCAAGGGGAGTGTACTTCAAAAATACTCGACATGGTGGTGGAATGGTGCAATCCAATTATTTGGAGGAGATGTTCAATTGGTTTTTTTGCACAACATTTGCTCGTAAGCTCACAATGGAGCATGCGCGACAATCTAAGATTGCTATTGAAGTGCAGAAATGGAGTCGCCAAGAGCATAGCAACAAGTGGCAAATGTTGCAAGGTCCCACCAAGCATGCTGCATGGCGGCGATGCAGAGTGCAACAAGGATCAAAGTGGATACTGCGCGAGTCACAAAACGTGAACATAGGGTGCAACTCTTAGCGACATGTTTATTTAAAAAATAATACTTTTTAAAAAAAAATTAGTGTGAATATAAATATTGCATGCTCTCATAAACCACTCATTTCTTAAGAACAGGTGAGCTCTTACCAACGAAATGGCGCGCACCAAACAAACCGCGAAAGAGCATCTGCTTGCCAACAAAAAAACCCTCCAAGGATGTGAGAAGCTGTCATGGCTTAAAGGCACAAGAAAACGGCCACGAACGCCTGGCCGTTCCAGGAACTCATCTGGTAGTGGGCATGGTGGTAGGGCACGAGAGTCATCGAGGACTGTTGAATTTCCACCTCCTCAAGATATAACACCTAGAAGGAGAATGAAGCAACGTGCCCAGCGCTAGAGAGAAGAAGAGGGCCAGCAAACAACAGAGTCCGATAGGGAGCAGCCGTCGCGCCACCAATCACAAGCAGGACCATCCAGGACTCGGGTGGTCCATACAGACACTGAATCAGAGAGTGAGCCACCATGGCTGCGAGAAAAAATAATGTGCACACACTGGGTGGCCGTTGGGGGGAAGACATTGCCTGGAGGCCAGGGAGCTCTCCCCACACGACAAGATCGGCAGCCAAGGGAAGACTGTGTCTATTATCTTTGTAATGAAATGACTTTGTAATTTCAAGTTCTGTATGTAATTTCAATCAACTCCCCAGCCACGAAAGCCAGTACCAAACACTGTGCATACAAGGGATCTACGCACTAGGAACACTTCATGCGCAGTTTGAGCAATGGTGCTCAAACACAAAAACTTGCTCAAAGCTTTTAACAACCAAGTCATAAAATGGGCTTGGGGAGTAAATTCATTATGGATAATGGGCACATTGCCAGGGGGGAGTTGTCCTAGGTAATGCGCAAGGGAAGCTTGAGGTCCAAAGCCCGTCCGCTTGCCACCCGTCCTTGCTGCAAAATCATCAACCTCCACGACATCTTGTCATAAACCGATGAAGATTCAGAAAAAAAACAATGAAGGATAAAATAGTAACATGAAATTTAGGATACAGTTTACCTCCTGCTCCTTGTCCTCCTCCTCCCTGTTGCCCTTTGCATCCAAGTCAATGCTCCCATGCACCACAGATACAACCTTTGGATCATCAGATGGGAGGTTGAATAATGGCATAGGCATCCTAGCAGTCTCAACCTTGGCTTGCGTGGCTTGGAATTCTTTGCCACGTGCAACTGCTCTGCTGCCAGGACCTCCGCACATACAACTGCAATAGTGTCAGCAACAGAGTCCCCATCTGGCAAGAGCTTTCTTTCTAGGGCATCAGGCGTATTTTCTAAGGGACATTTGGTGCTGTTGCATAGCACGCTCAAGCATTCATCCATGTGCAGGCCAAATGCTTTCTCTAAATCATGCAGGAACACATACTCCTCCCCATTCACTAACACTGAGGAGAAGTGGTTGATTTCTACCTCTGGGATAGCCACATCCGTCAGTGTTAGTGGCACTGGAGTGTCACTAGGGCCATCCGCAACTATGGATTTCTCAACCACTTCCTTAAGACCCCTAGGGTACTCGAGCCGGTGTGCCTTTCCTTCCGCTGCTGCTGCTGGGTTCATGGGGATAACCTGCTGCTCCTTGGTGTCCTTGATAAAGGACTCAACCTGAAGGTGTGGTAAGCGAAGCTCCTCCAAATGAGGTTCCTCGCTCACCAAGAAGATAAATGTTGCGAGCCGAGAAAGGTACTCCACCCCCAACTTGCGCTTCTTGAGCGCTGACACCCCTGGGGCTTGCTTGTCCAAGTAATGGCCTGCATCGGTTGCAATTTCTTGGAATCGTTGCAATCGCTCGGAGAATGGGCGATCACCTTTGTGTATATAGCGCAAAAGATCGCAAGGCACCCAGATCCCTACATGTGGGGGGATCGATACAAAATATTTTATGATGTGCTCCTCCATGAACGCAAAAATCTCGGAAAATGCATCCATGTGAAGGGCAACTGTGGCATCAAGGTCAGGGAGACGAGTAAAAAAGGTGTGGAGGTCCAACTTCCCTTTGTATTTGGTGTCCTCGAGGAAGAGTATGAAGCGTGACAAAGGGGTGGATGTGGCTGCAGATGCAGAGGCTCTCGAAGCATCCATGTCTAGCCTGGGGTGTAGATAGAGAGTGGGGGAGCTCAAGAGTTGCAAAAGTGAAAATAGTGAATGAGTTAGGTGGCCCCCCTTTTATAATGGACCCTTAAAAAAAAGACACTTTCACCAAAAAATGATTTCTCATCCCAATGCAAAAAATTATATTCAAAGGCATGATTTGCCGAAGCAAATCATGTTGATTACAACGGGGATCAGTTTGAAAATTGCAAGAGTTACAAAGTTATAAGATCGATAGCATAGTTCCATCCATCCCCCAGTCCTCCTCGACCTTCAATTTGTCTTCCATTCTCTTCCCAATCTGCGGACATTCATTACAATAAGCATCCAATGATCGACAAACCATGATGTATTGAAAATGTGGTGGAAGGATTCTCACCTTGTGACCTTGTAAACGAAATTGTGCTTGTTGAAGGGCCTCAAAACCCATAATAACCAAATGTTCTAGAACATTACTGAGAGTCCAATGCTTGTTCACTTGGACTGCCTCCAAAGCATCGTTGGGCATCTTCACTGCAATGTCAAAGCTTGCAATAGCGCCGTCTACACTCTGTAAGGGAGTCCACACTCCAAGCTTGCACATCTAACGATCATAGTGAAATCGTATGTACAAGGAGGTGCGGGATTTCAAATGGCGCATTCCAATACCTGAAGCTCCAACCTTACAACGGTACCGGTCCCCGTTGTGCATGCCCTCCACAAAACCCCAATCCTCTTCTAAAAGCCTTCTTAATTCCTCATAATGCGCATCTTTACAGACAAGCATTGTGCTAGTCTCCACAAATCCAAACTCTTTAAAAATGTGCACAAAACAAGGAATAGGAAAACACCAACTCAAGCCCACAGACCTAGAAGCTTTAGAGTATTTCAAAGAGTTTTGGACATCCATTATCATCTTTTGCTTGAAAGATGCTACCGACCACAAATCTGGCACCGACCACTCCATACTTAATAAGGAAGTTACTTTGATGGGTTCAAGCGTTCCAAACGCTTGTGTAGAAGTAGGGACAATATAGGAGTGAGAATAGAAGAAAATCCTTCTTTGAACCAGTTTGGTTGAGCAAAGATGTGGGAACATTATTGCTCCAATATCCGCATGTATAGCATTGAATGTGCCGAAGAGACTATGTAGTGGCTGCTCCTCCACCAACGTGGATGGAAATATGACTATAAATGCATGACAAATCTTAAGTATGAATCCATAATAACATTACACTGTGATTTCACACCTAGCTTTGTATTCTCAAAACATGTACTTACAATGTGTTGGAAATCGAGGTGGTTGTTGCAAATGCATGGTTGACATTGAGAAAACATGTTGCACAATGGCTACGGTCCCCTTGTCTTTGCGGTTGTTGAAGCCAAGGAGCTTTCCTTTCCAATGAAGATCCAAGTTTGCACGATTCCGCACACGATGAGGGCCAATAGCAGATGGTTGCATGTATACCCAAGCACCTTTGCTGAACTCTTGTGGCACCCACTCATCATCTACACCTCTAGTGTTGTGGCATGCAAGTGCTGTGACCTCATCCTTTGGCCGCCTTTGCGAAGTAGAGTTGGCCATGGTTGAGCAAAGAAAACTAGGAGGAGGAGAAGGACCTTGCTTGTTGCTACAATGTAACAGAGGATAAAGTGATATGAGAAGGTGGATAACCCTTGTGGTATTGGGAGGAGAAGGTGGATAACCCTTGCTTGGTGCGGCAATGGGAGGAGAAGGTGGATAACCTTTGTTGGGTGTGGCAATGGAAGGTGGTAGGGGAGGAGAGAGGAGCTTCCTTGCTGCAACAATGGAGATGGTGTAGAGAGAGAGAGAGAGAGAGAGAGAGAGAGAGAGAGAGAGTGTGTTGGAGTAGAGGATGAGTATGATGGTTGCAACCAAGGAGGGGTTGGAAAAGGGGTTCTAGAGAGAGAAAATCACTTTTTGCCTAAGAACTACTTTTGGGGGAGCTCTGGATAGCAAAAAAATATTTTTCAAAAGTTTTTTTAAAAAAATTGAATTTCAGGGTTTTTGGGTGCACGTTTTCATAAGCCAAAGGACAAAAGTCACAAAAGTGAACCCCAACGAAACCCATATATTCCGTACAACAAATCTACCAAGCAAATTTGGATCAGGAAGGATCAAGATGCCAAGGACGAGCAGCAAGATATTGCAGATAGCTCTTTAATGACATCTACTACAAACAGGAAGCTGCAACCAAACTCTTTCCTAAGACAGGTATGGGTACCAAAGAAGTTACTCATGGATCAAAGCCAACATACAAGAATATGGACTCGAAAGCAACAACCTTGGGAACTACCAGTATAGAAATTCAACAAAAAAATCAAAGGCATGTTCCAGTCAATTAATACCCAAAGTTCAGATTTGGAAACCTAAACAAAAGTCAGTCACAGATACAACAACAATGGGCAACCTGGCTTCACAAACTCTTTTGACTATCAAGGAAAGAGCAAGGATATTGGAAATTTTATTGTTCCGACGACCTCACCAAGAGCATACATCCATACGAAGCTTCAATATCGAATTCCAATAAGCATCATGCTTGTACCTTCCTCTTGCACAACATTAATTTTTCCAGGCATTGCTTGACAGAGTGGTTTATAGTGGTTTATTATACAGATAGTGGTAAAATGACAAATGACAAAGGACAAAGACTAAGATGACAGAGGTATATAGTGGTTTATCATAGTGGCACTGTTATTTATCCATACATCTAGCAATGCATGGAAAAATTAATATATCATGCATTGATGAAAAAACTATGGATAGATGTATACAATGGTTTATTATACTATTATCTAATTATCTTGATTTTTGGATAATTTTTTGGTCAAGCTAGATATTTCCTTTATTTTTTATAATCTTTTTAAAAAAATTAAAGAAAAATAGAAAAAGCAGGTGAAATGGTGACATGGGAACAAAAGAAAAATATGGGAGTGATCAATAAATGAATGACAGCTTATGGTGAGACAGGGAGCAAATATGAGATAAGTTGCAAAAAGTCGATTTGGTTGATTATGAACTAAATGACAATTTTTTTGAAAGCAGAGCAACCGGAGTCCAAATGAAGAAATTTCTGAGCCTAAAGTACATTTGACAACAAGATAGGGGCAAATGTAAAATTTGATAAAAAGTGGTCTAGGGAACCCCGATATAAGTTTCTTTGGACCCACTTAGTAGCTCATTTTCACTATTACAAGTGAGATAGAGCTTGAGAGACCTAGAGCGATCGGATCTTCTACAACTCTGTACGATGCACATGACACACTGATCGGTGCTAAATATGAGAGGTAGACTCATTACCATGAGATTTTCTTTTTCTACACTCCATTTGTCACGAAAAACTTCAAAAAACGACAATGTGGCTTCGTGGGAAAGAAACCAAAATGGGGTCGTAAGACATCAACCACCCAACTGGTAGCTACAGACTTGACAAGGGGTTAACCCTAACCTAAAATAACACCTCTAGGACCTCCGATGCGGGTTTAGGTCAAAAGGAAAAAACCCTAACCTCTTCGGGCACGACAGAGACTAATCGGGAAGGAATCACCAAAACGACGTGAAACTTCATGTGAAGTTATGTCTCAAGCATGTCTATAAGCCAAGTTATCCTCCTCCCTAATCGATCATTGAAAATTGGACCAAAACATCGAGTAAAGCTTCGGAACCACAAAGCGTCATTTGGGCTTCACGGCCAAGCTAGGTGTCCGTTAGCCACCAAACTTCACACGGGTCATCGACATATCATCAACAAACAACATATATGGTCAAACATCAAGAAAAGTTGTCACCGACCATCTCCTTTACAAAAGATGCAATGCCAAACAAGGAGTTTTTAAGCTGAACAATTGACTTTTAAAAGTGAAAACCAGCTAGTAGGGCTTAGGGCACAATCACAAAATACCTCAAGTCATCAAAACCATTTTTATCGCTGAATACATCATCCGCATATGATGTCTCACAGTCAGATTTGGCACAAAAATCACTCACATGACTTCCAAACCATTCTACATACCCTAAACATGGAGCACATAAGATTTCATTACATTTGGAGCATGGTACTCAAGACCCATAAAATGAAAAGTCTCAGCCTAATTTCCTTTTTTGGCTTTGGACTTATCAAAAGGGCTTGAAATCATGTAAGATTTTATTCACAGCATAAACATAGCCTATATATCACATGTCTATGCTCATAAATGCATTTTCCAAAATTAGACATTATACGCGTATAAAGTCTAATTTTGTTCACAGAGGAGTGCTGCCAAAAGTTTGATCATCCAGTCTTATAAAGCATATCACACCTAGCCTTTGCAACAAATTTGGACAAAATTGGGAATGTTTTGATTCACTACTCACATCAGTTTCAAAATCTAAGTGTCATAACCTCTTTTTATGACCTTGAGCTCAAGTGCACCTTCCCAATTTCATGTGTGCACCTATCAAAGCCATATAAACATCATGGGCTACCTCTACAACAAGTATGGGCCAAAGCTTCCAAAATAGACATTATACACGTATAATGTCTATTAGCCCTCAATTGACAGGTTGTAATGGTTTTGGAGACTCTAAACTCTTTAAAAAAATCATCATGAGTTCCCAGCACACTTTAATCACAAATAGATGTGTTTTTTATCTTCAATCACTCAAAAGAGGGGAATCTGTGTGGTGAGACCTCTTGAAGCCCTTTGAAACAATTCACAAGTTCAAATTTATATCACAGATCATGGGCACCTTGCACAAGCCATACAGAACCTGCCTATGGAATCTCAAGCTGTTTTGCATCAAGAGACTTTATACGCGTATAATGTCTAAACTGATATACAAAGGCCAAACCCAAAAAATTTCAACACAAGCTTGTGAACCATGTTGTATACAATGTATAGGAGGAGAAGCCCAAATCAAATTCTTATGTTACAGGAGGATATACCATGCCAATGCCCACTTACACTTCAGGTTTGAGCCATTTTTGACAAAGTAGACATCATACATGTATGATGTCTCACTAGATTGAAAATGAACGCACTGCACCCTTAGGCCTTAATTAGCATGAATTTCAATTTAAAAGTCATTTGGATACCTAGAAACTAAGAAAATGCAAGATTAGCTAACTTTCGCACTTGAAGTGCCCGCAGGATCTATGGAGGCCAATAAATCACCAGCAAAGAAGAAAAGAGTGTCCATAAAGGAAATTATTGCAGCCACCTATGATCCCTACACACTACCAGAGGAGACACTCAAGCGAGCTAAGGCCTGCGTAGACAAGGGCGCCCTAGAAAATGAAGGATTGGAAGTATACCAAGGCACCTTCAGAGACCCACAAGGCAACACGGTGGGAATCCACAGGAGATGCTAGAATTTTCAAACCAGGAAGAAACCCTCAACCAGTTGGAAAGAGGAGACCTCTACAACTTCTTCACAGCACCACCAACAGGTGTGGATGTTCAAAGAGTCCATAAGCTAGCCAGCTCAATTCAAAAAGACAGAAAGGCAGTGATCATGGCCTTGGATGGACAGAAGATGGAAACTTTGATCCCTCCTTAAACCATTGCAGATGCACTAGGGCTTCACAATAAGGGAAGCTCAATTTGGAAAAGGAGAGATGAAGTAAAGGTCTACGCCCAAAAGAAGTTGAATCAAACATTCGAAGATCTATTGGACCCAAGAGATGCAAAGATTTGCAAATTATACAACCTATACTTCCATGTTTGCAGCAAGAGGCCCCAAAAATACATAACTCCTCCCATGTAGTGGCAACGACAATAACCTAGGCATTGAAAAGCATCATGCCCAAAGAAGTGAACTATACCCAATACCTGCATGAGCAAGTGGTTGGCATGGGAATGGAAAAACCAGAGTACATTGGAGGAGGGGAAACCTTGAAAAATATTGCATATGAATCCATCAACACTAGAGGACAGTGGCCAGAGCTGCCAACACATAATGACTAGTTCGAGATAAAGCCAGATACAAAAGATGAGCCAGTAAGTGCAGTGGCTCCACCAGTCACCAGAAGACTACAAAGAAGGTTAGAAACAGTGTGTCTGAAAAAGAGCCTATGGAACCACCGAAGAAGGTTAGAAGCAGCGGACAAAAGAAGAGCTTGTGGAACCACCAAAGAAGAAAGGAAAAATAGCAATGACCATAGAAACAAGACCCAAGGAAACACACAGCCAAAAATCTACTCGAATTGAGAGGCTGATTGAGCAATTAAGGGTAGAAAGAGCACTCAAGGGGGATTTTGAAGAGTACTGGGTACCAGAGCTGACAAAACTCGGAGGAAGCTCCTCTAGACCTCTAGAGGACCAATTTGATCACTACATCCGCGTATGAGGAGACGAAAAGGGTGCTTGAACAATAGAACTTAGAGCCCTTCACGATGGAGGAGGTTCAAGACATCAAGAAGAAGCTAAAGGAAACGCCTGAACCTCTAGTGAAGAAGGATCAGGAGGGCGACCGGATGAAAGTTGAAACACCACCACCTTCAGCACCAGGCTCTTCCACCCCTCTTCCAAGTCCAAAACCCTCCACACCCAAACCACAATCCTTACCAAAATAAAGAGAAGAGATCGCACTTGCACCTGGGGATAAGAAGAAAGAAGAAAGAGACACCTATGAAGACCTTATTCAAGCTGGGTACACAATGGTAGAGGATTTGATAGTAGTTTATGGAACTCCTATTCTGCCATGGGCTGCAAAAGAGGAACAAGAGAGACAAGAGTTATCTATGGGCCAAATAGGACTGATAGATCTAAAAAACCAAAGATAGATCAAGATTCACAAAGACGAGATCTGAAAAGATACTCCTCACAACCTGGAGTGCTAAGGTTGGTTCACGTTGAGAGGCGGAAGTGCAAAGCAAACCCGGTAGCCTCTACACCAAGACTATGCACAATGGCCTCATCACGGGAGGTACACAATAGGGGCACCACCTAGCAAGATATGTGGCTAGGAAGCATACATATACACAATCAAACATGCCATGGAAAACAATTTCAAGATCCACACCCAAGTGTGGGATGGGGTGGTCGGAAAACAAGATGAGAGCAAGGGTGGGTGAGTAAGAATAGGTTTGCTACTCATGCATGTAGTAAGGAAGTTAATGAGGTAAGGGAGAGATGCAAGTATGCTCACTTCTCATACAAGAGGTGGCGAATCCGCACACCCTAAGATGCAAGAAGCAAGATGATAGGAATATGAGAGGGAGATAGAGTGTGTGTATGGTGGCAAATTTGCATACCTTAACATAATCAAAATGGAAAGGACAAGCATAAACCATACTCACAATGAAGTGTATGCCAAATAACACAAGGTATGGCACCAAGATGGAATGTGTTGATTGATCACAAGAGATGAATACAATAGGTACCATAGGGAAAGAATATGAGAAGGGTACAAGACCTTAAGAATCATAATGGAGCGATGGGAGTTGATGGCAAGGAATATCATGAGTGTAGCCATCATTTTTCTTCTTGAAATCGTGCCTTCAATCCTTCATTACAAGTGTGTAGAGATATGGTCCTCATTTTGTGCATGGTGATGGTGATGGTGTTGTGATTATGTGATTAGGGTTTATGATACTAGCATGTAGCACAAGGGTGTGTATGTGTAGGTGTGAAGGTATGTAGTGTAGTGGATAGTGTGTGTTTGTGTGTGTCGGTATATGGGGTAGTGTGTGTGTAGTGTAATGTGCATATGGGGTAGTGTGTGTGTGTAGTGTGTCGTATAAAAAAGAGGAGGTCTCCTTTTATAGTCCAAGAGAGTGATTAGGAAAGAGATTAGGAGCAAGAGGATTTATCACAAAGTAAACTCAGTTAAAGGCATTCCCCCAATGAGAGAGCTCCGTGTGTCCTTCTTATTGACCAATCACCTCCTAATCGCCTTCATCATGGCGAGCTTTGTCTCCATGCCACCTTCCATAGCTTGAGTCCAAGAGCGTCCTTATAATATTCAAGAGAATCTTGATAAAATAAGAGAAAATAGAGAAATAATGGAGAGAAACCTATAAGAATTTGTGTGTGTGGAGTTGGATAATCATGAATTCTTCCCATGTGAACAGATAGGCTCCACTATTTTGGCCATTTCTCCCAAACCATAGCTCCAAAAATTATAAAAAAATAGGGGCCAAAAGATCAGCTCAACTTCTAGAACTTTGCTGTTGAAAATGTTCTCCAATTCAGAATGCAAAAGTAGAGAAAAATCTCATAAAAATATGTGTCCGTCTTTTTCCTTCCAAAAGTCTTCCAAGTGGTCCCCTCTTGACTCCATGTGCGAGCCATGTGTCCACAAGTGAATTATGCTTGAAGTTGATAATATTCTACTGACTTCAACTCAATAATGCATAAGATTCTCCTCCCTTTCCCTATTGACTTTTACTCTTCTTATGTAGTGACCGTCGAGTAGAATCAGCATCCAATGTTTTTTTTCTTTTCATAGAGTTTCTTCCTACCTTTACTTATTTCGGAGATCCAAATGTGTCAAAACCATAGCTATGTACAAAATAAATACATAGAATTTTTGTGATTTTCATGCATCAGGTCCTTCTTCCTCTGTGAAGCCTTGAAGCCTTGCCATCAAGTACATACCAAGAGAGAGGTGGAGAAAAATTTGAAAATCGGCCCTCATTAGCCCTCCCCTTGAAGCTGGAGGCATTTATGTCTCTAGCTATGCACTTGATTCTTCTTGAGTTGAGATGGAGGAGTCTCCCACCTCAGGGATTTCCATCATAGGTGCTTGATCAAATCTCAAAAAGTATTGCTTCAACCTCCATCCATTGACACGTGTTTTATGGAGCCTACCATCTGCATCCATCAATTGGTAACTGCCATTGTTGTAGCACTTTCTAATGACGAATGGACCCTCCCATGTGGGTGAAAACATTTTATCCTTCCTAGTGTCAAACCAGTTATCATACCTTAGGGCCAACAAATCTTTCTTGAGACCTTTTGCCCTAAGTCCTTTGTTGAAGGTAAGTCAATGTTGTTATGCCTGTGCTGCATAATAGTTGATGGCATCTTCTCTGTCTAGTTGAAGTCTCTCTAGATCAAGAATGTGGTTGTGAAGATGAGCATTAGGGTGTTTCATCTGCCTAGCTAGCACCTTGAGACTAGCCAATTGTACTTCAATGAGTAAAATGGCCTCCTTACCATACACCAAGTGATATGGTGTGAACCCAAGGGATGTGCGTAATGAAGTGCGATAAGCCCAAAGTGCAGCCATAAGATGCTTGTCTCAATCATTTTTGTGATTGTTTACATGTTTAGTGAGATGATCTTGCATATCATACCATTTACCTTTTCCACCAAACCATTGCATTGTGGGTAGTAGGGAGTTGAGGGTGGTCGTGAGATACCCAGCTTCTCCATCAGCTCTCCTACTAGGTATCCCCTAAAACCTGGTCCCCTGTAAAAAATTATTTCAAGAGGGGTGCCAAAACGACAAAAAATGTTTTCAAATACAAACTTAGCCACTTCCTTAGCTGTAATCTGGGTGGTAGCAACTGCTTCAGCCCACCTGGTCATGTAGTCCACACCCATGATGATACGAATTACCTGATTGGCTCCCTGGCAAAGGCCTAATGGCATCAATTTCCCATTTATTAAATGGTCCATAAGAGATAATAGGAGTTTGTGGCTTGTATGTGAGTCTCCTATCCCCAACCTTCTAACATTGTTTGCATGTTTTGCACCAGTGATGCACATCTCTCTGTAAACTAGGCCACACGAGCCCGGCTTGTAGAATCTTTCTAGTGGTGATGTCATGTGCAAAGTGCCCTTCACAAACACCATTATGACAACTTGAAATTATTTCTATCAGGTACACGCCTAAGAATTTGATCCTTACCCTTGGAGTAGAGGTCATCATTAATAAGGCGATATTTTGTTGCCTTGTGCACAAGCCACTACTTTTGACCCTTAGTAAGATCTTTAGGACACTCTCCTGTGTCCAAAAAACTCATGATGTCAAGCATGGCATCGCTACCTTGGAAGAGAGGCAGCTTCAACTTGATAGCACCCACCATTGGAACATCTTGTAGCTTCTCTCTAGCTAGAGCATTTGTTTCTTGATTTTCTGCTCGAGGGACATGATGTAATTGTACAACTTGAAAATTCCCTAAAAGTTCCTTAACCTAGCAAGCTATGCATTGGGAAAATTTTGAACTCATTTTTGGGCCTCTTAAGAGTGCCACATCATCAAAGTTGTACAAAAGAAAGCAACCCGGTAGACCCCTCTAAATATTGCTTAGAACCCCATGATATGACTATCATTGGAAAGTTCTTGAAAAATGGACTCTAAAGAGCCAAGGTCCGAAAATTTTGGATGACTTCTATGAATGTTATGCCATTTTTTTTCAATCAGCCAGGTTTTGTTATCGTTACGGTAATCTAAAATCACCTTTTCCTAGATCTACATGAAGGCAATGTCCGATACATGCATGCTATATATCAATAGATAGCATTTGAAGAGTAGATTCTAAATATCCAACCTCCGACAAGTTTGGATCTTATTTGCAAAAAAAAATACCGATCCCCACTTTTTGAAAGCTATGCCACATCAACAATTCTTACAAGGCCCATTTTTTAGTCCAAATTTTTCATAATGGATTTTTACAAACCCAAGTTCCTTGTATTTGTTTTATTAAAAGCATGGCATCACCAAATACATTCAATCATTGAATACCTTGTGTCACACATCACTCTAACCCAAGAGTTAAGGCTTCATATTCTTCACTCAAAGAAAAGAGAGTGAGCCCTCTCTATCTTAGGGACTTCCAGCACGGGTGTTACTTCTTTGTCACTTGTCTTTATCTTCAACTTCTTTTCATAGTGGCAATGAGTGAGAATGCCTCCTAGACTAGCTCTTGTGGAGCTCTCCACTTGCATTGTGTAGTCAAACTCTTGCAACCTTGTGAGCCATTTCAAAATCCTAGAAGAAATATCCATGTGCTGCATTACATAAGGAAATACTTCTTCCATTGTTAAGATTATGAATGGTCTAGACAATAAATAAGAGCAAAGTTTGGTGGTAGCAAACATTGATGCAAGAACCATGTGCTCCACTGCCGTGTATCCCTTTTTTGATGAGTCATCATGCAACTAGAGAAGTAGATAGGACGCATGAAAGAATTTTGAGGGTCTTTTTGCATCAATACCGCCCCAAGTGTGTCATTGCCCACACTAGGGTTTACATAAAACGGCTCGTCCCAATTTGGAGGTGCAATGGTGGGAAGTGAGGCTAGAATTTTTTTCACCGAGCATTGAACTGTTCTTCATTTTCTTCATTCCAAGTGAAGATCTCTTGATGGATAACTTCTTGTTGTAAAGGGAGAACCACTTGAGAGAGCAGGTGAATGAACCTACTAAAATACCTGACCTTTTGAAGAAAAGAGACCAACTGCTTTGTTGTGGTAGGATAGGGCAAATCCACCAAGGCTTGAACCTTGCTTGGGTTAGCTTCAATGCCTTTGGCAAAGATCACATGGCCAAGAAGAGTAACCTTGCTTTCACAAGTGTGGCATTTCTCAACGTTGAGTTGGCCACCCAAAGCTTGTAGCCTAGCTAGACCTTCATAAACTTTCTCCAAATGAAGAGAGCGAGAGCTATAGATACAAAAGTCATCAATAAAAACACGAATTAATTTTCCAAAGAATGGCAAAAAAGAAAAATGTCACATAGCGCTAGAAAGTGGCCGAAGCAGCATTAGTGAGACCAAAAGGCATAACTCTGTAAGCAAAACATCCCCATGGTGTGATGAAGGTTGTCTCCTTTTGATCTTCTCCAGTGATGCTAATTTGGAAGTAGCTTGAGTACCCATCACACACCGTGTAGCACTCATGTCCTGCTACCTCATTGAGAATTTCATCTTGAAAAGGAAGAGGAAAATGGTCCCTCTTTGTGGCTGCATAAGGGGCTTGTAATCAACACAAACCCTCCACTTACCATTCTTCTTTGGTGTGACTACCATTGGAGAAACCCACTCTGAGTCTTCAACAGGGATAGATGAAACCTGCTTCTAACAGTTTCCTTACCTCTTTGAGCAAGGTGTCTTGTTGAATTACTGTGAACCGTCTGAGCCCGGGTAGGCCACCTAAGAAAACTGTAACCTATCACGTGAGTTCAATAGAAGGGTATTTAAAGTTCTTGAAACTTACAAAAATATATATACAGAAGGGATACTATTTTTCAAATTTGAAAAAAACTTACAGATTTTAAAAGAAAAGGGTACATTTTATTCCTTAAAAAATTCACAGATAAGGGGTTTTACAAACATGTTTTGAACGCACGTGATATGGTAGTTTTACACATAGTGAACCCCCCGAGCGTTTGAGTTTTTGCACTATAGGTTTACTTCCCTCTTAGCATCAAAATATAATCTTCACGCTCCTTTGCACACAACTCACTAGAGAGCATTCGATGTAGCTTACATGCTTCCACCAGAGGTTGTATCCCGGGTGTCTCTCCTTGGTTTGATGATGAGGCATCAGGTTACTCCATCTTCTTAGGGTTCTTGAGAATGACTCCCATCACCTGAATGCTACTATCACTTTCTTTAGTCATTTTTGACTCCTCTGAAGTGGTTGAAGAGTCACTGCTAGAAAACTCATCCCCCAGAGGTTTCTAGATCCATGTCACGTTGCCAACCCGTCTTCATGTCATAAAGTATTGGCTTCCTTTGGCATCCTTCATCTAGATTATGCCGGTGTACCAGTCTTGCTTAGCTCTCATAGCCATAAGCCAAGGCCTCCCTAGAATGATATGATAGCCCTCCCCCTTGTGTGGCATGACAAAAATGTCCACTTCTACCTTGGTGCTGAACGCCTTTATCCTAACTACATTTATAACACCAACACATTGAACTTTTACATTATTTTCCTTTTTGGCTCGGAATGGTGCCGGCCTACTCACCTCTAAACCAAAGTGGTGCATCATTTTTTTCACTCATGACGCATGTTTGCACGCTACCATCGATGTAGATATTGGAGATGTGTTTCCCTTTGATGTGGTTGGTAGTATGTCATCTAGATTCCTCCCAGAGATAGACCCAGCTATTGTTGTCTTTGGTCATCTTGTGCTAACCATCTTTGTCAATTGTCTCCTCACTCTAGGTGCTAGGTGGAGTGACTGGGTCCATGTGATATTTGGGCCCTGCACAAAAAAATCTTGAACCAAATCATATGGTTTAGAAAATTCACCCAAAGAGAAATCTATAATGTCAATTTTACGTCGTGACTTAGACGACTTTTTGCTAGATTCCCCCTTCAATTTTCATCGTTTCTTTCTTTTGGGAAGATTCACCATGCCCAGCATGCTTTACCCCCATCTCATTTACTCCTTTAACCTTGGTCTTACCTTTTTCCACTCCCTTGATATCCTCCTCCACTTTCTCTTTTCCCTTACCTTCAATAGTAATGACACTTACTGTTTGTTTATCGACTGGTGGTGGGGGTAAGGGTGGAATGAGAGGTTGTGGTGGTGTTGGATGTGGTTGAACGGGTGGCTGTAGGATTTGCACAGGTACAGCTTGTTGTGGTACCCTTGGTGGTGGTGGTCTTGCTCTTGGTGGTGAAACTTGGTTTTGTCTGGCTCTTCTATTGAAATTCTGCCTCCTTGAGTGTGGGAAGTAATGCATGCCATGGCCATACTCCACACAATTGTAGCAGTGGTATTCTTGGTTTTGCCTTTGTTGTCCTCTCCCCTGCTCTTGATTGTGGTTGCGTGCATGTCCTTGTTGCACCATATACATAGATAGATTCTCAAGCTGAGTAGTGATGTGACTCAACAGGTCTTGTTGCTCTTCTGATGCCTCTTTTGGTTGGGTTATTTAAGCGGTTGTTGCAGTCACCGGGGTTAGTCTAACTGAGCTTGATTCTTCTAACTCGTTGACTCTTGCTTGCATGTCGCTTCTTGTCTTTAAGGCGGTCTACTTCCACTGCCAACTCATATGTTGCAAGAGGAATCTTCCCTTCACCTTCTCTTTAAGCAACGATCATAGGCCAGCAATGAAATGGTATTTCTTAAGGAAGTTAGGCGCTCCTTCACCTTCCTTCAATGAGGCAACCCATTTCTCCCACAAATCCACAAACTTGGATTCATATAAGTGATATACTCTAGCAGAAACTCTCTGCTTTAACTCTATCAGCAAAAGTACCATAACTTTTTCAAGGTTGTGCTTTCACCAAACCTCTTCAAAAAGGCAGCACATAGTAAGTCCCATGCATCCTTGGTAGCTTGGGGCAAAGCAATGTACCAAGACTTGGCCTCTACTTTCATCAATAGAGGAAAGATTCGTAGCTGTGAGGCATCATCATCCTTGTTGGAAACCACACTAGCGATGTCAAAATTATCCAAAAAATCAGTGGTGATGCCTTCTCCCTTCTTGCCATTGAATGTGGGAAAATAGACACTTGCGATGGTAGTAAATCAATGAGCAGACAATTACATTTATTTTATTTTTTATTTTTTGTAATGACTTAGTGATTCATAAAGGTTTATACATGGGTGGAAAACTTGAGCAGGAGGTAAGAAGAGTGCAAGGCTAGAATAAAATAAAGATGCTTACATCAAAAGAGTGGTAGTAATCAAGAATGGGCAAGATGATGGGACGTGCGGATCTAAGGATTTCATCAAGCATATTTGCTCCAAATAGGAAAACAATATTTTGCTGGTAGAATATCTTCCTATCAATGTACATGTTTACATGCATGTGTTGCAAGAAACGAAAGGAAAGACTTCTGGCCTATTGTTGTATCCATGTTGGATGTAGAGAAAGGCTTTGACCACTAGAGTTTCATACCTTAAGTATTGACAAGGTGAAACCTTCACCACAAGCCTCTACCTCTTTTTGAAGTCCACATAATCCTCCGTATTGGGTTCAAAACAGACTGGACAAGAAGATTCTACCTCAATCGGCTTTCCATTTTTCATGTGGTGCTGACGCTTGGGTGGTCGTACTTGACTTAAACTCTCTAATCCTAGAGAGAGTGTAGGCCCACTTGCTTCCACCAAATGCTTTAGGCTTTGTGGCTTGGACTTTGTAGTTGACGACTCTTCTCTGACTGTTGGAGAGAAACCGGTTGGTGCTACACAAAATCCGACTGATGTGAGAGTGTTGATGTGGTTCTCAAAAGCAAAACTCGTCGTTCTTTCTTCACCTCCTCTATCGGCACTTGTTGACATAATTCTTTGGTTGACAACAGTGATAACATTTTGTAGCCCTCCCACTTGATGCTCTTGATTTGCGATTAGCATGAGCACTGCGAGATGGGGAGCTTACCTCTTGGATATCAACGACGCTACAACCTGGCAGTAGCACTTCGATGAAGGCCTTGAGTGCTTCTACACTCTCCTCTTCTTCAATCCTCCAATTTGAAAAATCTCATAGCCACTCATCCATGATTGATGGCATGCATGGCTACTCCTTGTAAACTGAAGGTCTTTGCAAAGCTCTCCTTAGTGGGGGCACCAAATGAGAGGTAGAAGTGCAAAACAGACGGGGTGGCCTCTACACCAAGACTATGTATGATGGTCTCATCATGAGAGGTAGACAACAGGGGCACCACCTAGCAAGATATGTGGCTAGGAAGCATACATATACACAATCAAACATGCCATGGAAAAATTAAGATCCACGCCCAAGTGTGGGATGGGGTGGTTTGAAAACAAGGTGAGAGTAATGGTGGGTGAGTGAGAATGGGTTTGCTACTTGTGCATGTAGTAAGGAAGTTAATGAGGTAAGGGAGACATGAAAGTATACTCACTTCTCATACCAGAGGTGGAAAATCCTCACACCTTAAGATGCAAGTAGCAAGATGATAGGACTATGAGATGGAGAGAGTGTGTGTATGGTGGAAAATCCGCACACCTTAACATAAGCAAAATGGAAAGAACATGCATAAACCGACTCACAATGAAGTGTATTCCAAACGACACAAGGTATGGCACCAAGATCGAGTGTGTTGATTGCTTGCAAAAGATGAATACAATAGGTAGCATAGGGAAAGAAGATGAGAAGGGGACAAGACCGTATGAAGCATAATGGAGGGATGGGAGTTGATGGAGAGGAATATCATGAGTGTAGCCATCATTCTTCTTCTTGAAATCGTGCCTTCAATTCTTCATTACAAGTGTGTAGAGATATGGTCCTCATTTTGTGCATGGTGATGGTGATGGTGATGGTGTTGTGATTATGTGATTAGGGTTTATGCTACTAGCATGTAGCACAAGGGTGTGTGTGTGTGTAGGTGTGTGGGTATGTAGTGTGGTGGATAGTGTGTGTGTGTGTGTGTGTGTGTGTGTGTGTGTGTGTGTGTGTGTGTGTGCGTGTGCGTGTGCGTGTGTTGTAGATATATGGGGTAGTGTGTGTGAGAGTGTGTGTAGTGTGTCGTATACAAAAGAGAAGGCCTCCTTTTATAGGCCAAGAGAGTGATTAGGAAAGAGATTATGAGCAAGAGGAGTTATCACAAAGTAAACTCAGTTGGAGGCATTCCCCCAATGAGAGAGCTTTGTGTGCCCTGCTTACTGACCAATCACCTCCTAATCGCCTTCATCATGGCGAGCTTTGTCTCCATGCCACTGTCCATAGCTTGAGTCCAAGAGCTTCCTTATAATATTTAAGAGAATCTTGATGAAATAAGAGAAAATAGAGAAATAATGGAGAGAAATTCATAAGAAATTGTGTGTGTGTGGAGTTGGATAATCATGACTTCTTCCCATATGGGACAGATAGGCCCCACTATTTTGTCCATTTCTCCCAAACCGTAGTTCCAAAAATTATTAAAAAAATAGGGGCCAAAAGATCAGGTCAACGCCTACAACTCTGCTATTGAAAACTTTTTCCACTTTGAAATGGAAAAAATAGAGAAAAATCTCATAAAAATATGTGTCCGTCTTTTCCCTTCCAAAAGTCTTCCAAGTGGTCTCCTCTTGACTCCATGTGTGAGCCATGTGTCCACAAGTGAGTTATGATTGAAGTTGATAATATTTTTTTTACTTCAACTCAATAATGCGTAAGATTCTCCTCCCTTTCACTATTTACTTTTACTCTTCACTTGTAGTGACCATTAGGTAGTGATTGTCAGCAAAATCAGTATCCAGTGATTTTTTTGTTTTTTTTGTTTTTTCTTTGCATAGGTTTTGTTCCTACCTCTCCTTACTTTTGAGACTCAAATGTGTCAAAACCATAGCTATGTACAAAATAAATACATAGATTTTTTTTATTTTCACGCATCAGGTCCTTCCTCTTTTCTGATTCCTTGAAGCCTTTCCATGAAGTACATACCAAGAGAGAGATGGAGCAAAATTTTAGAAGTAGCAACTCACGCTCCCATATCCTCTCCTAAAATATGATGTAATAGTGATCAAGAGGAGAGTAGAAGTAGAAGCTAATGGAGCGAGTATATGATGGAGATGTCAATAATACAGAGGTTGCAACGAAAATAGTGGACTCCAGACCAAGATGGAGAAAAGCCTGGCTCCTAAAGTATCAAAGATTTCTGAAATACTTGGTGGAGGCCTCAAAAATCATCAGGTATGAACTCCTATTCTGCCCAGTCCCTTGTGTCCGCATATGGGCAAACCATTTCAAAATCCTAAAGAGACATCCAAACTGGCTTAAGTACCCCTCTCTGCCACCACCCAAGGAAGGGGAGAGAATAAATATCTCTTATATGGTGAAAACCTTGAAGGGCACCATTACGATTTTCATTGGCTCTCTTAACTTGACGTGTGTAATGATCAAGTTGGCTGGCATTGAAGAAGTTTGCACCTTCCAAAGCTACGGACTCAACACTACTATCAACGGGCGACATTGTCACCGCAATGACATATGATTTGCCAAAACAGCCATCTCTAGAGGTCTTACATGTACTATATCAAAGAATCATGTTTTTCCCTAGCTATCACATGCAGGCTTTTGAGGAATCCTTCTACACTGGATTCCTCACATATGATAGAAAAATATTCTGCCCCACAGTCACCTTGGGCAATATAAGATACGAATCATACCTGAAGTTGCTAAATTCCCAAGGATTCCATTGACACTAGGACAGTTTTCACTAGAAGCAGAAGATCAATGACAACATGGACGCGGAACGGGGGAGTGTTGATGGCGGAACACAGAAGAAGTCTCCCCAATTTTTTATATCGTTATTTTTAAAGCGGAATGATATTTTTTGTAATATTTGAGCAGCCATTAGACTTGTGGGACCAAGCCTCTAGGGAGGAATTGTATATAAGCTAAATTTTATAACCCTAAGCCTAACTTTTGAATTAATCAATTTTGTGTTTCATTGTGCGTTGTGTCTAAGAGAGAGAGAGAGAGAGAGAGTGTGTGTGTGTGATTTCTTCTCTTCCCTATGAGCTCTACGGAAGGTCCATTGCAAAAGCGACACCGCCACGTGTTAGCAACAACGAGGGCTTCCATCCAACGCCAAGAGTGTGTGATTTTGACGACGTCGTGAAGCGAGCTTCTACAGGCTTCCGGGTGAGTTGTTTTCAAACTCGAGTATCCGTTTAGTGAGTGCTTTGTCCCTATGGGTTCATGGAGAGTAGAGATACATGCTAGGACCATGTGCAACCAAAAATGGCGACCTGTATTTTGATGCCTGTCTTTATACGCGATTGTTGCAAGAGGTAGTTAGAGGTCGGATACCAAAGCATAGTCCATAGGGTATTGATCTGGTGATAAGGAGAGTATATCATGTGAGTTACGTGAAATTTCTAATGCACTTGGCCTAGTTTCCGATAGCATGATCATGATAGGCTGGATTGCTTTCACTGGTGCATAAGAACGCTTAGATTTGATTTCCTCGATTAGAGATTGTCTTAGAAGGTGTTTGACACCCATTTTTTTGTTTCCACATGCCTATGGGTTAAGCTTTGCCCTCGGCTGACATAGAGTTGTTGGTTCTATTCTCGCCATGCTAGCGGCCGCTCGCGGCGGGCATATCCGCCAACAGGGGGTCTTTGGCTTTAATTTTGAGTGCTTGCAACAAAGAGAAAAAACAGAGGGGTGTTTTTTTAGGCGTTCAGAAAAGCTTTTTTTTTTTTGAAAAGAGGTGAAGAAGGAAACAAGAGGGGATTTTTTCCATACATGCCTCCACTCTCTCGTACGTGAAAGGAAAAGGAAGGCACAGTAGAACTCTTAGGGGTGTTTGCATGACTGTGGGAGCATGGGAGGAGCAAAATAAAGTGGCCTATGAGAAAAAGATGGGTTGTTTCTAAGCCGTTTTTTGCATAGCGATTGAAGAGGAAGGATAACACCATCACTATCATTGGGGGATTTAACATTTGCGAGTTTTTCATTTCAAGTTTTTTTGACAATTTTAGCAATCTTTAGAGTTTTTTTAACCAAATATGTGTCATTGCATAAAGTATCTATTTAATGTAATTTCCAATCGTCATAAGACTCCATATATGTGTGGTTGACGGAGAGAGAAAGTATAAATTCTAGAGAGATAGTATTTATGCGAGTTACCATTGGAAGAAGAGATCATAAATCCTTGAGAGAGAGAGAGTGACTTCTCTTCTAGAGAGAGAAAGTAAAATCATAGAGTTGTATATCACTACGCAGAGAGAGAGAGAGAGAGAGAGAGAGAGAGAGAGAGAGAGAGCGAGAGGGCATAACGATGGAAAAAATGTAAACAAATAAAATCACCATTTCACATCTCATGCCATTAGAGTCAAATATGCTCGCAACGCATGTTATCAGAGTCAAATAATCCACAGCATATAAACATGCGATAAAGTAAAAAATCATGCAAAATAGAGACAACAGTAATTTCAGAGTTAAATATAATCCACAGCATATATAAATGTGATGAAGTCAAAAATAATGCCAGATAGAGACAATACTATTTTTCCCAAGCAATTGCTTTTTGAAACAACGTAAGTTTGAGGATGTAAGTACATTCGCAAAACTACCACAGGATAAGATCAAAATTAGAGTACAAAAAAGGATAGTCGCCATAAATGTAATGGTCACTCTAAAAGGCAAGTAATTTGCTCCCAAATAGCTTGCAAGATGCTTCATATCTTTTGCTTGAAATTTGAAATCCTTTGCTGCATAAACAATGTTTTTTCAAGATAAATAATCACAAGTATAATAAACCAAAATAAATACAGAAAAACACTTTCATATCATTGATCAATATTCTAGTTGAGTGAAAGAAGCATACCAAACCAGTTGTAATTAAATGGAGGGAGAAATCCTCCTTGGTTGTCCAAGAATAAAAGCGATGTCCATTGGTGAGAGGGTTGGCTGATGAATAATCATGTGCTCCTTAGGTTCAAGTCCGAGCACTTTTGTGTACACATAGTACATATGTTTGCATGCCAAAAAGGATTTTTTGGTATTCTCTCGCTTCTGAAAATCCGGACACGTGCATGTTGGACTCTGTTTTATATGAATCTCATAACTATTTTCAGTGAGAACTCGGAAAATTACATGCTCTTGAGACCTTTTTACTTCATCCAAAAATATAATTGTCATACTATTACATGCTTCCAATTTCTTCATGGCCTCTTTAGAGATTCCATGCCTCCACTTTTTCTTCCTCGAGCTGCCACCACCTTTTTTGCAGTCGCCAGCAAGACGTTGTGGATTTACCATTGAATTCTTTGTCCAAAATCCACTCTGATGCAGCGCGGCAAGTTCCTGTGTGGAGATATCTGTCCCTCTTGCTACTGGCCAAACATTTGGAGCAGGAGGAAAATCTTTGACTTGTCTTTTGATTGATTGGGTATGAAAAATATCATGATTACAAAACCATAACCATTGCTCGATTGTTTTACCCTTGAACATTCTTTCGGACCATATACATGGAGCAACAAGACCAATTGAGCGACTATGCAAGATATTGTCATAATTTTTTCTCCCTACTGTTCCAAAACATTTTCTTTGACTTTGAATGGGCATTCTCCTGAGGGCCCACTGAGTGCATGGCACATCACTCTCAAACATATTGTTTCTTTGAGATGACAAAGGTGTGGTTGTTTCTTTTTGAGATCCAATATCATCATCACTGTCACTAATTTGCAGTGGAATGTTAGAAATACATGGTCCTTGGATATCAAATTTGATTTTTTTTGGTCGACCGCGATGGTTTCATTGCTTAGATTCCATGACATATTATGGCCGATGGGAGCTACTTGTTCCTGTTCTGCCCCTCTTTTTGCGTTGTATTGTTTCTTTGTCTCCATGCAAAATTGGTTGCGTATACATGGGAGTCCCTGCAACAGCCTCGTGTAATAGATGGGCCACGTTGGTTGGAGTTGGAGTTTGCTGAGATTCAACTCGAGAAAGCAAGGTCTCCATTGTGGGACCCGTTCCTATATAACGCCCAGTAGTATATCCCAAACGCTTTGCACATTGAATATATGAGTTTATAACATCTGTTACACATGCATCATACAAGGATATTTTTCTCTTTCCACCTTCACCTGCTAACCAACTAGCATGTACACTTTCTGATAAATTAACATTGGGAATTTGTGCCCGCTCCCACGGACTTAGACCACCCTATGAAATGCAAAAAAACATGAATTAAAATTTATGAATTTCATGTATGAAATGAAATTTTTCTAAAAATATATATTGTCATAAAGGTACTTACATCTGTTCCAATTCCTCCCCAGTGTGAAATTCGTTGCTCCCACCATTTAAACCATCTACTCACTCTTGTGATGCTCTTTGTAGATAGATGTTGTCTCCACCACTTTTGAATTGAAAGTGCCTTTTGAGATGCAAGCACAATGGTCTTACAAGCTCTCCATTCCTCACACATATCAATGTGTTGATTTGTTAGATGTTGAGGTATCCACTTTTTAGCATATTTGTGGAGACTCTGCTCCCAATGAAATAGGCATGATCGTTCACGTCCCTCCATGATATTATCTGGCCCGCCATTGAAGACTGTTAGAATAGCATTCCAATTTGCACCAGCTGCATCAGACATAAAACCTGCAAAGTCAGCTGCACCATGTCCGTACTTTTCCATTGTTGAACTAAGGCTCTCCCAAAAAATAACTTGAGTCTTTGCATCCTCCTCTTTAGTTTCACATATAGCAATTATTTGTAGTGATCGTATGCTGCAAGATATTCAACATAAACATTTTTACACATCTTCTTTTATTTAATGATAAAAAACACGAGATATTTAAATACTTAAAGATTACCTTGGATCATAAACTGAGCATGACATTGTTGCCCATCCATCTATTCTATGGGTAAAATCAAAATGTACCCACGCATTTCTCAAGTCACCAATTTCAGTTCTTTTCATCCGATTTACTAGATCAGTCCCAGAACCTGGTCCTTTAGTGGACATTTTAAATAGGAAGCACTTGTCATCCTCTTCACCCTGTCCAGGAAATCTACTCCCATGAAAAAAAGGAAACATGCACTTTTTTTGAAGCAATAAAATATTATCATATCCATCCCCAATAACAGCACCTTGACTCTTCCTCTCCTTTGAAACAATTGAAGAAAACCTACACGATGCATCACAAGAAGGCTAAATTTATAATAGTTAAAAAATTAACAAATTCAAGGAACCAAATTGAGTTTTCTTACCCTTTGGTTTGAACCAGTGGCATCATTTCTTCCAAAAAATCATTGAATTGTACATCGGATGTAGCTTCAGCTTCCTCACCAATCAAGGAGTGAAGAACAAGTTGTTGAGCCACCAACATTTGAATTTTTCTTGGGCCACCCTTTTCTATTTTTAGTACTGCACCTACCAGTTTCCGCACTCTTGAAATAACAGCCCTAGAGGTTCCTGCCTTAACATTATGACAATGTTTACCAACATGTATTGCCAGTCGCGACATTGTATCATCTCTAGGAAAAACATAATAGATTTTGCAGGGACAAGCAGCAACACAAGTAACAACCTTCTGACAATAATGACAAGTTATTGTTGTATTCTCTTCCATTGTAAGCTAGTCCTTTTTCACCTGTCTGTTCAAATATCTATGAAAATCTCTACTATTGAATTTTTGTTCCTTAATATAATGAGGACACGTTGAATAATTGCACTGCATGAATCCCAAACAGTGGCTTAGACGAATTGTGCATGCTATTGCCATGGTTGTCACAGATGGGCAAGTCCACAAGTGACCATCAAAGCGTTGTTCCATCCCTGTAATTCTTTTTGTTTTATCTTGAGTCGTAGGTAACTCAAAACACAAATTTCCATCATAATGTTGTGGAAGTTCAGCAACTTGCAAAGGAGCTCCACATAATGTTAACAGATCATTTAACTTTTTTGCCCCTGGATTTTGTTGAATCCAAATGACGATTGATTGAGTTTTGAGCTGTCCTATATCGTCACCACTACTTTCAAGATGCACAATGCTTAAAACATCTTCAGATATCTCTTTGTCATTTCCTTTCTCATTGTCAGATACCTGTATAAATGTGTCTGAATGAAGCATCTCAAACAAGCTCGAAAAAGAACCATCTATTAAGAAATGCTGATGACCTTCTATATCCCACTGTGGTTGCAGCAAGACTTTTGTTAGGCCACAATCACTTTCAATAAGAGCAGATAGTGACTGAAAATGGCAAGATGGAGGCAGTAAACTCTGCAAATAGTAAGCACTAAGCAACAATGAGTTTCCCTTCAACTGAATGTCGTGGTTGACTATCTGACCACCAACCTTCCAAGTTATTGTTACTTTCATGTTGGACATATTGTCTCAAGCAACAGATTACAGGGTGGAGATGCGAGAAAACTGTGGTGGATTAAGTGAAGGTGGTGAAGGTTAATGAAAGTTAAAGATAAAGTGAAGGTTAATGAAACTGGTGAAAGTTAATGAAAGATGTGAAGGTTAATGAAAGTGAAATATTGGTAGATAGACGAAAAGACAGTTGCATAAGATCTTGTGAAGGCTCAAAGAATAATGAAAATCATAATTGAAGAAGTACATTTAATATATGACGGTTGTGAATGTATGTGCAGTGGAATATGTCATCAAATTTGAGGGTCCATTTAATTTCTAAACGGTGGTTCAAGGACTGCATTTAATGCAATCTAATAGTGTCTCCATCTTTTGTGTGTGTGTGTGTGTGTGTGTGTGTGTGTGTGTGTGTATATATATATATATATATATATATATATATATATATGATTGTGTGAGTGTGTGTATAAAAAACATAACATTCTATATGACTGACTTTGTATAAAAAACGTAGCAATTATTTTAGTTAAGTTATATATATGATTCCATCTTTCCATTTTATATATATGTGTGTGTGTTTTTGGTAGTGTGTATATATAATTATTTTAGTTAAGTTATATACATTACTCTGCGTGTGTATGAATGATTTTGTGGGTGTGTATAAACAACGTAGCATTTTTTTAAGTTAAGATATTTAAGTTGAGTGTATGTGCACATAGTTTAAGTTAAGATATTTAACGTAGCATTTTTTAAAATTGAGTGTATGTGCACATAGTTTAAGTTGAGTGTATTTAAGTTGAGTGTATGTGTATTTTTTTAAGTTAAGATATTTAAGTTGAGTGTATGTGCGCATAAGATATTTAACTGTGCACATAGTTTTTCCATTTTGTGTGTGTGTGTGTGTGTGTGTGTGTGTGTGTGTGTGTGCATAACTTAACTTTAAGAATGCTACGTTTTTTATACACACAAACACATACAATCATTTTTTAAAATATATGGTTGTGTGTGTGTGTGTGTGTGTAAAAAACATAGTATTTTTTTAGTAAAACTATATATATGAATCCATTTTGTGTATATCTTTGTGTGTGTATATACATATATATATATAAATGAATGTGTGTGTGTGAGTGTTTATACCACAAAATCATTTTTGTAATATATGGTGTGTGTGAAAAAAGTAGTAGTTGAGATGAAAGTGGAGTGAAGTTTAAATGGAGTTTTAATTGAGATTGAAGTGGAGGAGTGAAGTGAAAGTGAAGTTTTTCTGTGAAGAAGGAGATGAAAGTGGAGTGAAGAGAAAGTGGAGTTTTGCTGTGAAGAAGAAGGAGTAAGAGAAGACAAGGTACTGTGTGTGTGTGTGTGTAGACTTTCTACTCACGTGTGTGTGTGTGTGTGTGTGTGCGCTTACCTGCGCACGCTCGCCTGATCCACCGGAAGAGGTCCAATGGAGCTCCTATTGGAGTCCCCCATGCCTTGAAAGGCAGCTCCAATGGAGATCCTAATGGAGCTCTCCCATGCCTTGAAAGGCATGGTGAGAAGGCAGCGCACGCAATGCCTTCTCACCATGCCTTTCAAGGCATGGGGGAGCTCCAATAGGAGCTCCATTGGACCTCCTCCATGCCTTGAAAGGCATGGTGAGAGGCCAGCGCGCGCGCTGCTTTATCACCATGCCTCTCAAGGCATGGAGGAGCTCCAATGGAGCTTCCATTGGACCTCCTCCGGTGGATCGGGCGAGCGTGCGCAGGTAAGCACACACATACACACACACTCACACACACACAGTGATACACACTTGCATACACACACATCAAAACACTTGCACACATAGCACAAACACACACACAGTCATGTATACGCACACACATTACACTTGCATACACACACATACATACATACATACATACACCCACATATATAAACACTTGCATTCACAACATCAACACACTTGCATACATACACACATACACATATAAACACTTGCATTCACAACATTAACACACTTGCATACATAGCACAAACACACACACAATCATACATACAGACACACACATATTACACTTACATTCACACACACACTCAATCATGCATACATCCACACACACACATATAAACACTTGCATTCACACACATCAACACACTTGCATACACACATATTAAACACACTTAGAGTAACAATTACAATGATGTAAGAACAGGTTGTTGTAGAGAAGAGGTATACAAATGTCAAAGTGGATTTGTATTTTTCCTTGCCATGAGCAAGTTGAGAATGGTTTTTTTTTTTTAATTTGCATTTTACGTCGTTATGCTGCCGAAATTTAGAATTTTATATTTGTATTGTCAATCATATACACACATACACATATATAAACACTTTTATTCACAACATCAACACACTTGCATACACACACATATTACACTTACATTCACACACACATAATCATGCACACATCCACTTGCATACACACACATACATACATACATACACCCACATATATAAACACGTGCATTCACAACATCAACACACTTGCATACATACACACATACACATATATAAACACTTGCATTCACAACATCAACACACTTGCATACATAGCACAAACACACACACGATCATGCATAAAGACACACATATTACACTTACATTCACACACACAATCATGCATACATCCACACACACACACATATACACTTGCATTCACACACTTTAACACACTTGCATACACACTTACAGTAACAATTACAATGATGTAAGAACAGGTCGTTGTAAAGAAGAGGTATACAAATGTCAAAGTGGATTTGTATTTTTCCTTGCCATGAGCAAGTTGAGAATGGTTTTTTTTTTAATTTGCATTTTACGCCGTTATGCTGCTGAAATTTAGAATTTTATATTTGTATTGTCATTGCTAAGAAGATTTTTGTTGTTTGTGGTTAATAGATTATGGCTCGTACACCATCTAAACGTGGTAGGACAGGTATCTCTCAAAGTAAGTTCAAATACATTAAGCTATTTGTTTTCTTTTCTTTTGTCTCATCATACTCACTAAACTATTTGTGTTCTTATTGTCTTTTGCTTGTAGGAGTAGGATACACATTAAGGTCTAGCACTACAGGGCATAGGGCCAATGCACGATCTTCCATTGCTTCTTACAATGTCCATCGAAAGGAGGATATTTTGGGTGATGTGCATGAAGAAGAGGATATATTGAGTGATGTGCATGAAGAAGAGGTGTTCATAGATATTCATGCTACACAAGGTGAATTGGTGGCTCACAGCGTGTCTGAAGCAACAACAATTGTTGCTAAACCTCCCGATCATCCAACAGTATTCGGAAAGGATGTTCATGGTCGAATATTGGAGGAGATTGTAGAGGGTTTTATTGTAAAGAGAGGTGGGGAACCTCCTCGGATTCCTCTTTGCAGATTGATGGAAAATGAAGCCATTAGAGCGGTGGGTCCAGGCACTGAGGGCTTGGTGAAAAGGTTTGAGATATCTGGATACAGTGTGCTTGGAGCTCCATTTTTTGTGTCATTTAAGAAGCCAGGCCATGATCAACATTATGTTTCCGACTTAGACAAAGATGAATGGGGGCCTATTTGGCGAGAAATAAGTGATGATTTTGATAATTACCTTCCCCTTGAGTGGGAAGACTTAAGGGGAAAAAAATTTATCGTTTGGGATGGTAATCACCGTTTGAAAACTTGGATGCGCTTAATAAAAACACGTAAGTGATTTCTTTTTTGCTTAATGTAAAGTTGACTTGTATTACTCTATGCTTTCTAATTTTCTTTTTTGTTGTTGTAGAATTTTCAATGATAAAGTGGAGACATTGTTCTATGAAATGTCAATTTGTCTTTGTTGATAGAAGTGCAGAGGGGGAGCTTATGCTAGCTTTGCGCTCTCAAAATGAGTAAGCATATTTGTTGTTTTGAACGTTATTGCTATTACTTTATCGATGTCATTCTACTGCCATTTAATTTAAGATATTGTGGTTTAGGATTGGTAGAACCACTGTGAGCACAAATTTTGGGCAGGAGATCTTCTTGTTCCAAAAACTGGATGTGGCAAGCAAAGATTCTTTAATGAAAGACTTTCCCCAAGATTGGATTCGATGGATAGAGGTAGAGCTTGCTTGTGAGAAGAAGGCATCTAAAGGGAGTTGGTACAACGCTCCTGCTCTTTTATTAGCATTTCTCATATGGAAGGTATATTTTTTTGCCTTAAAGTACACTTGCTAATGTAACATAGATGTTGGCCATTGCCAACCCCGCCAATGGCCAAGGGTTCTTCTCTTTATTATTTAACTTCAATTGGATAAGAGAAAAGGATCAAGTGGGCCTTACAAGAGACAAAGTCCACTCTTTGGCAACTTCTAAAATATCACCAAAGAGGTAATAATTTTTGGATAAAAATACACATGAAATCATCAAATGAATCAATGCATTTATGGTTTGTTTATTATTTGCTCTATAGAAAAAAGGAAATATTGCACTCTTTGATGCATTGTCGTGTAGATGATGTTACTTCTGAGCGTTATATTAGTGCAATGAAATTTAGAATGTACTTGCGTAAAGAGTGGTATTGGGGAAGTATCTTGAAGCAATGCTTGAGGATCAAAGGGAAAATGATTGAAGAAATGCCGGAGGGCTTTGAAGTATGGTTTCATCACCAATTGAGGGACCACATTGATAAAGATTTTGTGGAGCTTTGGAGTAAGCTCAACACAAAAGAGTCGGATGAAAAAATTCCAGAGCTTATGGAATCTTCAAGGAGAGTATTATTCATGTAATACAATTGATATCTTTATGGTTGTTATTCTATTTTTTACTTAGAGTTTGTATAATAAATAAGTCACTTAGGAAAGGAGCTCAAATAAAGTTAACTGCATTTTATGTAGATGGCTAATTCAGCTTTACGATCAAACTTTGTTGGAGAAGTTTCCAATTGCTGTTGAAAGTTGGAGAGACCTCTCTTGTGAGGAGTGTATGTATCCACTATGGATGAGAGATTATGGTTTGATTGCTTGGGAAATTGAGTATTGCCCTTGGTGGCTAGATTACACTCAACGCACCTACCCACGTGATGAAGGGAACTTATATAAAGGTTATTTTTGGCATTTATAAAAACTACAAAATTGTTAAAGTGCTCATACTATTTAATTTATGTTTGTGAGAAATATATTTTTGTTTGCTTTAGAGCACGTTCTTGAAAGAAATGAAAATGGTATTGAGGAGATTGGCTCAACTTCCAAGAAAGCCACCTCTTCGAAAAGAGTAAACAATAGTACAATCTCCTCTATAAAGAAACGATTGGATTTTGTTAGATCCAAGAAGCCCAAGAAGTCTCCCAAAAAGAACCAAAAAGGTGCTCAAGGCTCCACAGGTAAACTTGCTTGTATAGATATCTAGTTGTCACTTTCTTTCTACTCAAAAATTCTTGATGAAATATTTTATTTTCTGATTATGCAGTGCCTTCCATAGATTGTGATGTGAACGTTATTGGGAACATGCTAGATGTTTACGAAATTTCTCTCGATGATGAGAAATGGTAAACACATGTGAAAAGAAAGACTAACTATGTGTGGTGTGTGTTGTGAATGTTTGAAATACATTTATTTGATCGTATGCAGGATCTTGGATTTTCTTCATTCAACCCATGTTGATGGGGAAAAGAGCAATGAAGTGGCCTCTCTTTTGTTTGCGGATTTTCCAACAAACTTTAAAGTTGAAAATTTTTCACAGAACGAGGTATGCATCCTTCAAAACCACAATGGACAGTCTATGATAGTTTTGGAACTTAAATTAAATTAACAATGCGTATTATGAAGGTCCCTCCATGGAATCGATTCTCTCAAAAATTAAGTAAGAAAGTGGCCGTAATAGCTTCAAAGTATGTGGCAGACAATGGGTGGTACATCACCCTAAGCTCCACTGATCACTTTGGCATTGTGTCTAGCCATGCCATCGAGATGAGATTCAAAATGATGCACACCATCCTTATTTTGATCCCGGATGGTTATGTGCGAAAGACCATTGAGATTGAGAGAGTAAGTAAATTTATTTGTTGATTGAAAAGCATGCTTGTAGTTTTCTTCAATTAGATCACATTCTAATTGTAATTTGTAGGTGGAAACACTATTGCTAGGATTGTTTTATCGTAAGGGTCAACGTCCTATCTACGATCGACGAGATGGAGAGAGAGAGTGGACAACAACTCTTTCGATGCCAAGTCTGGAATACTGGTGGAGCGCGCCGATGGAGAGTACATTGGAGGACACGCTCTTAGAGGTGCCACTGAGCATAGCCTTGACTTCTTTCGGTAAGAATATATGCTTCCTACTATGCGTTATTGGACTATGTTACATAAAGTAAAAATACGCATATTTTTTGCTTTTTTTAGCTGGCTTGTGCGGGCATTTACTGCGGAGCACACCTACATTGTTGATATGTTTTCTGGATGTGGTGGCTTGGGCAATGTTTGCGTTGAGTTGTCTAGACATTGTCTCTGCATAGATAGTGATCCAGAGGTCTTTCATCAACATCTTTCACGCTTCAAGGCTCCATGTGTACGTGCTATTTCAGCAGTTGATGCAGATAGCGATGAGGAGACTGATTGGCAACAATATGAGCCCGGATCACATTGCCCTTGATTGACATCAACATTGGTATTATCTATCATTTTTTCTAGTTTGTGATTTTTATGGAACGACGTGTGACCATGGTGTTTGGGGTGTCACTTTTTTGGTATTACTGAAGACATGTTGTTGGTGTTGATCGTCCTTATCAATTTAGCCATGATTTCATATTTATTATACTAGATAGAAGTTTGTTGAGAGCTTTGGATTTACCAAAGTAATATACCAACATATACTTTTTTGCTTATGTAATTTCTTCTTCCCGTGAGCATTCGCTGCTGCACGGAAGCAAGTATGGAATGGGAATTTTTTTAGTTTGAATTTTCATACCGTTATGCTGCCGAAATTTTGATTGCTTATCAATATAATCATGCTTTTTGTTCATGTTTGAAAACATAATCATGATTTCACGTATACAGAAAAGTTAGTCAAGCTTCACGGAAGCAAGTATGGAATGGAAAATTTTTTTGTTTGTATTTTCGCGCCGTTATGCTGTCGAAATTTTGATTGCTTGTGAATATAATCATGCTTTTTGTTCATGTTTAGAAACATAATCATGGTTTCATGTATACACAAAAGTTAGGCAAGCTTCACGGAAGCAAGTATAGAATAGGAAAGCTTAACAAAAGTTAGGCAAGCTTTCACAGAAGCAAGTATGGAATGGTTTTATTTTTATTTTTCACGTTGTTATGCTGTCAAAATTTCATTCTTGTCAGTATTTCTTTACACTGTCGGTCTAAGAATATATATAGTTTTATATATAATATTTATATTATATATATATATATAATATCTTTTTATTTATTTATTTATATGTGTGTGTTTATGTACATAAGGAGATCTTCAACTCAGTAAAGTGTTTTTAAGTACTTGTTTATACAATATATATAGTTATTTATATGTGTGTGTTTATGTACGTATACAGTTCTTCAACTCAGTAAAGTGTTCTTAATTACTATTTTATATGCAAGATTCTATGCGTGTATCATTACTTTGAGGTCTTCGCCCAAACAAGTACAACCATCAATATTTTTTAGATTCCTAGTTTCAAATTGGCTTATTAGGGATTCATACTTGTTTGCAACAACACCTACATGGACAGGAAAGTATATTCTACTAAAAGTAGGGTAAATACTAAAGACATGCTCATCTTTTTCTTGCATTATATAAAAAACTCACATAGATTTTCTTTACATTTGGCTTTCAAACAGCTTGTAGTTACATTTGACGGTTCAGTTTAGCTACAAGATATCAACAATACCCTAAATTATGACAGATCTTGAAGATGTGTTAGTAGACCAGGCCGATTAAAAGTATCACAGCTACTTCAATAATAATAAGTCAGACAGAGACATATGAATTATTCTCGCCAAGGCACTGAACAGTGGAACACCATCATATAGTTAAAATAAGCATCATATAATTAAAATAAGTTGTTTACATGTTTAGGTAGGGAATCAAACCTGCACACACACACACACACAGAGTACAACTTGCATCACACTAGTACAATTTATCATGTGCTAGTGCATATTTATTTAACTATATTATTTAGTGCATAATTATTTAAATCTTTCCTCAATCTTCAACCACATTAGAGCCACAGATGTCAACCAGGTTGATTGTGCGTTTGCAGACAAGCAAATGGTCAATCTCCGCCTGTAAAGCGGCCCTTCGAGAGCTATCTATGTACCCCCATGTCTCCCACTTGCCCAGAGCTTCTCGCATTGTCTCAAAGCCATCATTGAGTTCCTGGTCTCCGGTGTTGCGAGCGCAATTAAGGTGGTTGAACATCCGGATCGCCTTGTTTGTGTCACGCTCTCTCTGTGTAAACGTCTTCTTTTCTTCAAGGGGTGTGTTGGGGGGGAGTTTGTGAAGCTCTTCATGGATTTTTGCAACTACCTCATTACCAGTAGTTGCATATCCTATAGGCATTGTATAAGTACAGGGAAAATGAAAAAATCTCTCTTGATTAGCACCTCCGATTCACTTGTGCAGCATATGGTGCTTGCCTTGTAACATTTATATAGGCTAAAGCACCATGCTCTCAAAAAGCATTGATAGTGATGGAAGAGTGGCATGTGCTAGTGACATGAGGGGTCCCACGCAGCATATGCTAACTGCTAAATTGGAGCGTGCAATAATATATACATGATTTGTCAATATGAATATTATAATCGTCTACTACTCCACCACTAACTTTTAAAGTGGGGTGTGCAATAAAATATGCATGATTTGTCACTACGATTATTATTCCCCTATAAGATTTATAAGCATATAAAAGTGCAATGAGTAGACAACACTAACTGCCTCTCTAAGGGCTCGGGAAACACTATGATTATTATTCTTCTATGAATACTATAGGCATATAATAGTGCAATGAGTAACCACCACTAACTGCCTCTCTAAGGGCTCGGAAAACATTATTTGTGGACCCGGCTTTGGAACCTTTTCACACGCATATGAACAGGCAAACTCTCTCTCTCTCTCTCTCTCTCTCTCTCTCTCTCTCTCTCTCTCTCTCTCTCACTCACTCACACACACACACACACACACACACACACACACACGTGATTAGAAAACGTGCACACAACCTACTTCTTCACAACAAAACTCCACTTTCATCTCAATTAAAATGTGGGATATTTATAAAATATATAAATTAAACCAACTTATAAACAATTCTATACCAAGATACTAAATGAAATAATTTGAACCGGCTTGAGAACCTTCTTGCCCAAACTTGAGCCGGACTTTTTTCATTTTGAACCTATCTTTCCTCTCTCCCCCTCATCTCCCACTCTCTCTCTCTCTCTCTCTCTCTCTCTCTCTCTCACACACACACACACACACACACACACACACACACACACATGTGAGTAGAAAACGTGCACACAACCTCCTTCTTCACAACAAAACTCCACTTTTACTTAACTCCACTTTCATCTCAATTAAAATGTAGGATATTTATAAAATATATACATTAAACCAACACATAAACAATTCTATACCAAGTTACTAAATGAAATAATTTGAACCGGCTTGAGAACCTTCTTGCCCAAACTTTAGCCGGACTTTTTTCATTTTGAACCTATCTTTTCTCTCTCCCCCTCATTTACCACTCTCAGGCTCTCTCTCTCTCTCTCTCTCTCTCTCTCTCTCTCTCTCTCTCTCTCTCTCTCTCTCTCTCTCTCGTTGTCGGTACTCTCAAACCCCGATCCTATCTCTATTTCACAAGTATGTTTTTCTCTCTCCGTCTAATCCTTCTTCTCTCTCCTTCCCTCGGTACTTATTTAACATACCACAACGCCACCTTAGAGAGCATACATATGAGTGGAATCCATGCTTCTATAAACTCGAAAAAGCATCACCTGTAGCAAAAAAACACGAATTGATTAACTCGCAAATAAAATTAACCCCTATCATTGTACTCGGGATTTTTTTTCCCTATGGTGCAAATTTCATCTATGATCTTTTGTGTCAGCTCAAGATTTCTTGTCATCGGCTTCTCTTATCGTGCTTGTGATCCACGGTAGTAGTGGTTCTGGGTTGTGTGTGTGTGTGTGTGTGTGTGTGTGTGTGTGTGTGTGTGTGTGTGTGTGTGTGTGTGTGTGTGTGTGTGTGTGTGTGTATATATATATAAATATAGAGAGAGAGAGAGAGAGAGAGAGAGAGGAAGGGACAGAGATTGTGTGAGCACGGGAAGTGTGAGATTGTAGGTTTGGAAATTGTGTACATCATCGGGTGTGGGTGTGCATGAAGGTGTGCTATTGAATCCATGGTGTTTGGGTCTCAGTGCCTTAGAAAAAATGCCAGACTGTGAGTGTGTGTATGAGAGGATTGGGGTGAAGTATATGCCCTGAGCTATAGAGAGGCATATTGGGTATGTTATGGGTGTGTGTGTGCTACTCCCCCCCTCCAATATGCTTGAAATGGTCTAATAAATGGATTTGACTAGAACCTAGGGACTCTATCACAACACATAATTGGGGAAACAAGTGCCTATGTCATTCCAGATACTCATCCACTTGTGAAATATGTCTCTTATATTGATATCAGTAAATGTGACATCCACCAAGTACAAGAAGTACATGTGTGTGGAGATAATTGGAAACACTCAACAATAGGAGTGAGAGGGACCATCATAAACCTTGCTCCACACTAGCTTATCCGAACTCCAAGAGTTTCTAGAAAATGTTTACACCTTGTAACTGACAACATGTGCTAAAAAACAATCACACCTTGTAGGCCTATGACCCTCAAGTGAGGTAACCACAAAAAGAGTATTAAATACTTAGAGTGAACATGTGATTCCATCATAGGGAAATTAAGAGGGATAAGAAAAATTTAGCAAAGGAGGTACCTGATACATGAACCTCTAATCCTTCCCTTTTTGGAAACCATGTAGCTATGCATGACCATGTCATGTGCATCAAAATAATTTGGGCAACATTGTTGTGCAATTAGGAAAAATACTTGGTTTTCTCTTGTCCAAGAAACCTCGGTGTTGCCTTGGAAATCTAAAGAAACTACTTAAACTATCAAGTATCTAAGACCATTAGAGGCTAGCATGCTATGAAAGAGTGATTGTACAAAGATTGGTATGATATATTTAGTCACTACCGTTTAGCAGCTAAGAAGGTCTTTCCTTGAAAGCCCAAGTATGAAGAGGCCAAAAACTGACCATCAACACTAATCAAATGATTTTTTCATTCACAAGTTAGGCTGCACCCAAACTGTGTGCAAAGCAGGAGATCCTCTCAAGTTGGAATCATATTTACAATTGGATCTTTGAAGCATCATATCTCCCCATTGAAAGTAGAGAAACATTCACAAGACCCAAGAAAAGTAGTCATACTCGTTATTCATTGGTTTCGTTGAAGATATGCTTTGCATAGTGTAATGTAAACAAGAAATTGCCTACCTTGAGGTGCCTCTAATAGGAGATTTACATAGCACATGAACTAGTTCCTTGATAGCCAGACTATGCTTGTCTACTACCAAAAAAAAAAGCATGTGTAGTGCATGCACCTTGGGCATGTAGCCAATGATATAGTATGTCGATGCAGTCATATGCAATGAGCACAAGCAAATATACCGGCCTCAATTGTTATTGAGGAGAAGGTTATTATTTGTAACCCTTAGAATAGTTTGAACGTAAAAATTATGAAGAAAAAATCATTGAAAACAAACAAGATCTTACCTCTTCTTAACGAAGCATGTGATCCTATTGCATGGGGAGACCATGTTGAATTGAATACAACTTGACCATTAGGTGGAGAATGCTGTCATTGGTAGAGTATGTGGTGTTATGACAAAAGATACACATTGATTGAGTGGATTTAAGTCCACCTTATTGGCGCATTGTGCATGCAACTTAGAAAAATAGAGTGATAAGCCCTTGGCAACAATGATGGCCTCGATTGTTTGAGCCGATACAATTAAGTGCCTTGCACTATCCAAAACAAAAGTCATGACATTCACGCATGAGTTGACCTTGTCATACAAGAATTCCATTTACCCAAGTCTATGCACCATTGCCCTTGATCCTAAGTCAATGAGCAGTACCTTGACATGGGGTAGAAGCCTTGCTTCTCGTTATGTCCTTCAAAGCACTTTGCTTTGCACAGCAAGAGATCGTTCCAAATTTGAGGTCTAAAACATGAAAAAACAAGAAGAACTTGAAATTGTTTAGACCTGTCACCCATTTGTGGCCAGTTGTCTCAAAATTTGGAAGCAAATGTTTGGTTGAGAATGAATTTCAATCTGATTTTGCTATTTTTGCTTGAATCCGGCTCATAGCCATGAATTCTAATAGGTTAAGAGCTACCGTATGTACCATATAGACCTCTTGGCTTGTCTTATGTCGGTGCCCAATGACAAACCCGGTTGAAATAAATTGCAATGTCCCCCAAGCTCGTATACTAATAGCATATCACAAACTTTGGAAGCTACAATGTAATATGCATAAAATTGAAGCCTTGCTTCATATAATGACATGTTAAAAAACTTATCGAGCTTTTGTACTCATAGCCATTTGATGCTTCTATAGACATTCACAGGCCATGCATGATACACAATCTTAAAACTGAAATCGACCTTGTCGATCATCATCAAATTAACATTTTTGAATTGTTTGGAGTAGCGAAATCATAAAAATTACTTGCAATTAATGCATGACATAATTGTAGTGACAAAGCGTACCTAAGATTGGCCACTTGTGAGAGTAGATACATAGAATATTCATTGTAGAACCTTGATGACCTAATGGGTCTTAACTGGCTCCTTTGCCATAGAATCATAAAATATGCATAATAGGAATCATGCCCGCTTGGAAATCTTGCTCCAATTAGAAAATCTTTCCATTCTGAGTGGCCAAGCCTTGGAAGGGCTTCGCCTTGGAAACCACTAGGTGAATACCTTATGACCATTTTGGGTGGTTTGTATAAGAACCAAACAAATGCATTGATAGGCCATTAGAATCATGAGCTAAATGTACTTACCATTTGCATCACAAACTTGATCGATGCAACATGGAAATTTGAATTGCTTCAACTTCGCATGGATGCATCATGTAGATGAAGATGTGTATAAAGTATTTTTTCCATGAATGCAAAGAGAATGGTATGCATACATAAAAAGGTGAAAATGAAAATGGATGTACTTTGACATACAAATCTACGCACTCTCTCTTTCAGGTTTCCATCAAATTTAAAAAAACATAAACAAATTGTGTGCATGCAATGCGTGAGCATATAGCTTTGAAAAAACTCTCCATGAAAGAAGAACATGCACACACATGTCTCATGAAAACAAGAAACCATAGAAAGAGATAAAAACCATAGTATCCCATAAACCTTTTCAAACACAACCCTTGTCTACTTTTGCATTACACTTCCCTAGCAGACCATGGGGTCCTTCACCCTTTTTTTTGTAGTACTCACAATTGTGAGTTGTAGATATATTATATACCAAAAAGAATTACACATGTAGCCATGCTCAACATGAGCCATGACATCAAAGAGGCTTGACCACACTTCCACCATACAATAGAGATACAAAACAAATCCAACCACATACAGTGGCTGAGTAAGAGAGCCACCTAACAATGGAAGTTACGTCTAACATGGGAGCCACCCAATCAAGAAAGAAGAAGTAACCTGGGGATGCCACCAAGGAAGGAATATTTGCCACATCCTCAACCTTGTCCACCAAGCCATAGAGCATCACACTTACTAGAACAGAAATAAGAAGATGGCAAGATCCCAATACTGCCACTTAAGGGGGGAGAGTGTCACTCTTATCACCTCACGAAAGTCCATCATCCACCAGCATTAGAGAGATGCACCATAGCCACCAAGAAGCCAGTAGAGCCATAGACATTAAGGGGAGCCTACCCCATTGATCAAAGGCTGCATATGCCACCACAAAGAAAAGAAACAGCTACGAGCTCTCTCCAAGTCGTTGACCTGCACAAACACCGAACGTCGTTGCTTCTCTCCCAAAGGGGGAAGGTAGAGACCTCTCCCACATCCAAAAATGAAGGAAGCAGTCAGACCCGTCGGAGCCACTAGGCTTGAGATAGCAAGGGGCCTCCCACCGAGGTAGCACCCCCATGTCAAAGGCATGTAGCCAGCCGGGTACCCCTTGAAGCACATCCGTCCCACATGACCTCTTGCCACAGATAGGCCATAGGGAGCCCCATCGCTAGGCTTCTCACAAGCAAGGTATCTGTAGAGAAATGCAACCGCAAATGATCCATGGGGGTCCTTCACCTTGTTAAGCTTTAGAAATATGACAACATGCTATGAAAAAGTCTATGGGCTACTATTCTTTTATCTCTTCCTAAGGATAAGTGTTTGTGAAATATCATGTCAAGATTTTTGTTCTGGAAGGCCAAGAATAGGCATGTCTTTGATAACGACCTCTCGGTGGCTAGCTTCTCAGAGATTGTACAAGAAAGCAAGGAGATAATATATGTGGTAATTAAAAGGTACAACTCGGATGATTGGCTTAGGGCATCCCTCGCCATCCAATCGTGCCCTGCATAATAGTTAGCTACTAGGTACTTGTAACTAAGCTCGGTTGTAACCCTCTGTCCCTCAAGGATCGACCTAAGCTTGAGGCTGATTTGTAATCTACTAGGGACTCTATAATACAATCACTCACAGTTGTCAGTGTTCCAAAAAAGAAAAAAGATTTTTGCTCTCTCATTCTAAGTGAGAGCCTGCTTTGTGCATCGGGAGCAGAGGAGGGTATGCCTTGTCTCTAGGAGGGGGCATCAGCTTTAGCCGCTTTGCACCGATGGGCCTCACGAGTCACATATATTTCAACTAGGGGCCGCCCTCTTTCAACTCCATGGAGTGTGATGGTTCTTCACATCATACATGGAACCTTTGGAAGCATGGTCCTTGGTTGATGGACAAGGATGGTTCTAGGTTTGGCCCCCCTCGGTTGGCCTAGATTGCAAAGGTGCTCACTTAACTTGTTAAATCTGTCTTTTTTTGTGATGGAGGCTTGGCAATGGCCCTGCTCCTACCAAGAGAGAATATGCTCATCAACGATGATTTGAAACGCGGAGGCTTGGAAAGTGTTTGTTGCATGCTCTCCTACCAAGAGCAAATCAGCTCGTCAACATGGGTGGAAACATGGAGCTTTGCTCTCATTTGGATTGGTGTTTGCTACATGATCTCATGGTTTTGGTTTGTGTGGAGGTTTGTTTTTGGTTGGGACATTGTTACTGCCTTGGAGGGTTCACCATTCAATATTTTCTTATATAACGTGCATTCACAGCGTATTAAAATAACCCCTCTTTTAACATGTTTGAATGAATAAAATGGTCCCTTATTTTATTAAAAAAATTTCAAAATTGAATATAAAAACCCTTTATTTTAATGTATCTTTTTAAATTGCCTAAATTTTTTGCATTTCAAAACCCCTCCTTTTGAACTCACCTTATACATTAACATGATTACATACACCCCCCGAGATTACCGCTACTGGACAATATAATTTTGGGAGCATCATATAGATCTAGATTTATCATCTTTGGCCAGTTAATGGAGATCGAGTATTCTCGAGGGCTTTCTCGGAGCATGGCACTGCCAGTGGCAATGGCAATGGTGTGGTGGCACCCACGTGGCTCCTCAATGATGGGGACTTTATGCCTCACCCTTTCAGCATTATCTACCAGTTTTGTGGCTTCTTCCTCTTCAACTATGTCTCTCTTTCTTTTATGGCTTGGTGTACAAGGCGGCTAATGTGATAGATCACCTCCCTTGGTGGAATTCTCCATGTCGTTTTTGACTCTAAATAGATCTGATTGTGATTGGGTGTCTCCATTGTCAGTTGTACTCTCCATTTTAAGACGTCTCCTTTTATCAGCTGATGTATGGGGTATGGATTGGTGTTATGGTGATTCTTGATGCCATGGCTTGTGGGTTTCCCTGTAAAGTTTTCTGGTTTTAATACGTTTTTTTTTTTTTTTTGCTGCTCTCACCCCGAGTCAGGGCCACCACCAGTCAACCATAGGAGCATAGGTACATTCCAAGGAAAACCATCCAGACAAGAGGTGCCACGGAAATCACAGAAGCTACCACCCAACTGGCTAGATAGGGAGCCACCCTCAGACTAAAACAAAAAAGGGGACAAGAGCAGTACTACTGCAACTAGGGGAAGTCCGGACGCTTCATCACCAAGAGACACAAGGAGAACCACAGCAAGACATCAATCCAAACCATGAATCGATCACCGACTAGGCCTTTGAGGGGGGCCAAGGACCTTCCAAGAGTAAGGGAGAAAGCCCGAGGCTTCCACGATCAGGTAGGAGATGCCATCACCCGGCCCGACCTCCTCAAGACCTTCACCCCTAAAGACAGGCAAATAGGTATCTCTTCAAAGCGAAGAGGGGGCCACTGTCCAACCCCACAAAAAAAAGTTAGGTTGGAGCGAAGACTGAGCAAGGGCCGCCATGCAACTCCCTCCCAAAGCAACATCAACCCATCTGCCATGCAGATCCCAGCCAAGGAGCAAATCCACCATCGTACGAGTACCTCCCCAAAGCACCCATCCCCTGGATGACCTGCCCGGAGCCCTTATCGACTCATGCAGAGCACACCAAGGCCGACAGAGTCCGGAGTAGAGCTAGGGCTCAGCTCGCTAGAGAGCTTGAGCTTACTTAGCAGGCCCCCCAAACCTTGATAAAATAAAATCCTTACAAAAGATATCAAATGCATAAGTGAGGGGTGAGCTTAGAAAATGAAAAGCTCAATGAAAATGGAAAGTCAAAAAACTTTTCATCTCTAGTGGTCGAGTATCCCTTTTCTTTTTCCTTAACCTTTAGTTTCTTTGCACTATCTAACTACAAGATGATTTTTTTTTTGAAGCCAATAGGGTTGCCAAAGTGTCCCATTAAGAGGAATCAAAACAGATACTAAGTTAGAGGGTTGAAAAAGAAAAGGAAAAGTTGATTTGAAAGTGAAAACAGAAAGATCAAATAATGAATCTCGTTTATTGAAAACAAAAATGAAACTCCAGGTGGTTCAAATGTCGAGCATAGAGGCGAAGGAAGTTGGTGACGTGGAAGATGCCATAGGACGACCACAGAGGGGGTGGCGGAGCTGCGTGTCAGGCCGAGGACAGGTGGCAAACCCATGTTTTTTTTTTTACTTCAACAAGCGCAACGATCAGCAGCTAGTGCGTTCGTTCCGACTGGTGTACAAGAGCAGTGGAAGAGCATTGAGCAAACTGATTCGTGCTCGATTCTGTGAGCTTGCTGCTGCATTTTGAGGTGTAACTTCAAAGCCAAACGATTCACTGGATGGAATCGTTCAAGATTCCAGGTAATGAATAAGGACCAAGTAGTAGTAGAAGCCATTAGAAAATGTATATTGTCTACAACTTATGAGCTTTGCAAGATAAAAAGACGAAATAGTATATCAAATTAGATCATTTGAAAGAGTTCAATCTTAGCCCATACTTTGCAGGACCTACTAGCTCTACATTGCAAGCATTGAGTAATTTTTTGTTGTGATCCACACAGGATCTTTCAATTCAAAATCAAAACCCCGTCGACTTGTCACCATCAACACAAGCCCTATTGCCATTGCCATGCCTGTATGATCCCTACGCCTGGCTCCAGAGCCTTTGTTGCCCCATCGCTAGAGATGTCATCTCTCTCTCTCTCTCTCTCTCTCTCTCTCTCTCTCTCTCTCTCTCTCTCTCTCTCTCTCTCTCTCTCTCTCTCTCTCTCTCTCTCTCTCTCTCTCTCTCTACTTTCGGCCTCAACGACTGGATATTGGAATTTGAAACAAAAAGAAATTGGCATGCTATCTCATGCACCCGTTTCTCTGCTTGATCAACACTATTGTATATGTTTTTCCTCCCTGGTCATTACATCCAATCTTGGCCATGTTGTGCCTTGCTCCATCACCTCCCCTCCCATTGCACACACATGTTGCTAACCCCCTTGATCTCCCATGCTAACCACCCTCACTATGAAATCCACCACCCTGGTCACCACACGGCGCATGCGCCTTCCACTTGAAACTAGATTCACAAGAGGTCTTCCCACCTTTGTCTAGCCATTCCAAAGCTCTGTTGGCAAGAAAACTTTCAATTCCACAAAGGTAGCATTGAGAGTCCAAATGATTTGTTCCTACCCAACTTCCATTTGTGCTATCCCAAACCTAGCCTAATCATCGAAGTCCTTTGTTATTGACCTTTCTAGCAGTTTCCCTCTGGAATGGACTCAACATCATGCTACCCATCTTAGAAAGCCCAGGGGACCAATGAGTTATAGAGTTGTGAAAGTACATCATTAATTCCCCCCATTCCAAGGTCTGTATTCCTCTGTTACATTTACAAACTAGTTCGCTCGTTGTGCCACCAAGGTTTAGGGTAGTCCACCGAGGGGAAAAAACTTGTCATGTACCTCTAGCCCTTTCCATTGTGTACCATTCAAACATAGTTTGTCACTGCCAATCATGGCTTTCATCATGATTGTCAATTCTTGGTCTTGCTTCATAAACGGTTCCATATACTTGGCACATTGGGCTTTTTCATCAATGCAAGAGTTTTTCCATGGAATTTCAACATGTCCCAATGCCAGGGTGTCAAGTCTTTAGTATTGTTTTTCCACAAGAATATTTTCACTAGTTTTTAGAGTTCTTTTCAGTTGTATCTGAAGAGCTTAAGCAAAGGTGCCTTGAAGGCCAAAACTCAAAGGTATCTTTACTTGTGGGTAACTTCTACCCCTATGTGCCGAAACAACTTTCCTTTTGATATGATCTCCCTGATCCACAAGGCGGGATCAACCAGTTTGTTTTTTGCGAGAGAAATCCATCTAGATTTTTCAATACTGCACTTTGATCTTGTTTCAATGACATATGCTTGTACAATTTTCGAAGTCTCTCTTAGCCTCCCTAAACATATCTTCCATATTTTTTTTGTAGATATCACACAATGTTATGAAAACATTCCCCTGGATGGGGATCTTGCTTGGCCTTAGAAATGTTCTATCCAAGGTAATTGGAATGGCTTTCTCCATTGTAAGTAAGAAGAATCTTTTTTACATATCACTTTGCAAAAAACCAAAGTGGATTAAGAAAACACACTCTATACACCCCCTACACTTCAATGAAGAGAAGTTTTGTCGGTACATTTCTTGGTTGCTGGAAAATTGCACTATCCTTTCCGGAGGTCATTGTTTCAACCAAAGTCTAGGCATCCCCATGGGGTTCTCCTATTCTCCACTTATGTGTAATACCTACCTAGCCTTCTTTGAATACAAATGGTTTCTTAAAACCATGGAATGTACGAATAATAATCTGTCTCTTTTCAGACATACTTACAGGTACATGGATGACATAGTTAGCATCAACAATAAGCCTTTCCTTGAGGAAATATGCCTTATATATCCTCACTGCTTAAAAATTGAACCTACATCCTTCCACAAGTTCTTAACTCCCGATGGGGCTTTTCTCACCTTGGTTTAGTTCCTTAACCTTTCTATCTCCCTTCACACCCCTTATGTTGGTGGATATGACCTAAGATTTGTATGGAAAAGGGATCTTCTTAAACTGCCACCTTTGGAGTTCATTAAGAGGAATAGTAATAGACCGCACAAAGCAACACTTAGCACTTGTATCAGCCTACTCTATTTAATCATTTACTCTTCCTCCAACTATCTCCTTGCCTGGGAGGACATTAAATTACTAATAAGTAAATATTGTAGTAACGGGTTCAGTAGAAACAAAATTGTCAATAAAATCTTACTATCTCTTACTCAGCATGATTGGCCTGGGTTACATTTTAAACAGGAAAATCTCATTTCTTTAATAAGGTAGTAGGCCCATTCACAATGGGACTACTATCAACCCATTGTGTTTGGTGCCTGGGACAGAGCCGGTACACACACACACACACACACACACACTGGGTTAAGGATCATTAGCTTAATTAGCTTCACCACACTATCAATCCACCATTGGTATTAACCCTTCTAGGGGACAAGGTGGTTTTTTACAAAACGAGGCGGTTTACTGCCTCTAAAAATACTTGCCGTGAAGGCGCCTTATAATAGCACTCTCATTTTGCCTTTAGGCGGCCTCGTGCTAGTTGTGGGGGGTCTCTCCATTCATGGTGCTTTTCTCATCACATCGACCTGACGGCCGTCCTCCTTCCTCTATTTAAAGAGGTGAGGGCGCATCTCTGGCCCTCACTTAGTTTTGGTTTTTGTTCTGCTTACATTAAGTACAAACTGAGTAGTTGTGTCACTTTGAAATATGGAGCTTGCAATGCAGGTCTCTCAAGTTCGCTTCTCCGCCCTTGCATATTTTTTTGCAGACAAATTTTTGTATTAAAAGAAGGGGGTTATTTCTCTATGTAAATAACGCTATAGCTTGTTTTTTATATGGTGATGCTTGATGTAATTCTCTGTTTTGCATAAACGAATCCTGTTTATGGTACTGGTTGATCGATGAGGGTATATGAGGTTGATATTTTTTGCATGACCTGCTTACCCTTCTACTGGGTGCTTTGGGTTTCTCTTATATTGCACGATTACTGTTCTTAGTTGGTTTTGACACATGGTACCAACTGTTGTGGTATATAATCTTTGTATAAACCATTCTGTTGGGGGTGGTTTCTCTACAGCAAACATTAGATCCTTTAAGAGATTTAGCTGAAGTTTTTTTAGCATTACAATGTTCAGTCTCGACAGTAACCAATCTTGCTTGCATGGCTTACTGAGCAGCATAACGCCTCGTGATTGACTGTCGTTTTTTCATAAAGTCTATAGCAGTATCAATAAGAAACCTTGATGGGCCTTATACATTGAACGGCCACTGGTACTTACATGGGTGAGTTTTTTGACCCTACTGTGCACCAAAATTGATTGGCTGTAGGGATTTACATGGGTTGTGATGGTTTCCTTTCCTACTACCCAATGGCTTCTGTTATGCATTGTGCACTGAACTTGATTGGCTATAGGCATCTACATGGGTAGTGATGGTTTCCTTTCCTACTGCGCATTGGTTCTTAAGGGTGCTATGCCTGATTGCACGTTGTTGCAATACTTGGTCTTTTCGTTGTTCAAGATAGGTTATACACTATTGCTTCTGCATGCTTATTGGGCAGTTGTTTCTCCTCTTTATAGCTTTGAATATTGATATTGTACTAGCACTTTAAAGCATGTTATATCTTTTTAGAAAAACTTCATGGTTATATCTTTTTAGAAAAACTTCAGGGCTCTTTGTCACTTGAACTTCTTGAAGAGAAGTTTATGGTAAGAGATTGGCAAAATCTGGGATGATTTGGAGTAAATCTACCATGATGGATATTTAATCTAAAAAAACAAACAAAAAAACTAGCGTGATACTTTATAGGAATTGTAAATGGAACCTTTTATAAAAACTTCATTCTGTAGAGCTTTTATAAAACTGATAAAAACTGATGAAAATATAGAAAGTAAAAAAGGGGGGATTTTGACACTTGGATTAGAAGGGGTGATGGCCTTCTAATCAAAATGATACTATTTTACTAAAAAACTTTGGTTTTTTTTTTTTAAGAAGAAGAGGTAAAAAAACACTTTTTACAAGAATACTATGGACTAAGCTCGTGAGTTAGAAAAAAGTTTGTAAGGTGGACATGGATAACAACTGGTATACCTGTAAAACACATCCAAGGCTAACATATTTGTTGTCTTGTTTGGATGGATGCAGGTAAGGACTCTATCTTATCTTGGAAAGTTTTCTTTGGCTAGCAAGCTATCCAACATTGGATTACACATGTACCTACTGCTTGGGAAGTTCTTTTGTTAAACTGTATATTGGAATGGTGCTTCATTCCTACAATCATTGTACAAAATTAATTCTAAGGCTGAATTGTTTTGTACTTATCATCTCCTTTGTTCTAAAGCCAATTGTCTTTTGAAAGGTTCAATTATGTCTTTTTATATATAGTAGAATAGCTACACACACACACACACACACACACACACACACACACACACACACACACACACACATATGTCATAGCTCCCTATCAGGTAAATGTGTTGTAGAGCTTCTTACACCCATTATGGCCACATTGATCTGGCACACAAAAAGGGTAAGATTGATGTACTCGCCATAGAACACCTTCCTTCATACCTTCCACACACACGCATGGTTGTGTGATCGTGATTAGGACATGACCATGGTTATCGAGTTCAGTGATAGGATCATGTTTGTCTGATGTGCACACCCACATTAACTTCCTCATGCATGCAAGCAAGTGGAATCATATTAACCATTATGAACCTTGGTGACACCAATCAACAATGGTATAGCTAGGTGCTTATGCACCTACTCAGTATATCGTGTTTTTTATCAACGAGAGTACTTTTGAATGTTTCATTGTTCTCGTGGGATCTGGCTTTTTGCACACTTGAACTATGGTTTTAATTTGCTAGTATGGTAATCCCCCAATGTTGGGTTGTTAATACGTTACATTATCGTCATAATTTGATAGTTTCTTTTCATTGCTCATTTGATTTGGAAGTAGGGCACGTAGTTTATGTTTTGACATCTAAAGAAAACTCTGCTATGAAATTTGGTGAAAATTGATATTTTAACTGCTCATTTGGATGTATATTCAGTCATGCGTACATAGGACGATATGATGTGTTCTGACATTGAATAATATGGATTGTTGAACCTTACTGAGAATGATAGACACAATTGAATATTCTATACTAACTATAGAGTCAGGTAATTACTCACATGAGGCACAATTATGGTGGTTTTTCTGATAGGCAACATACGAGCTATTTTTGCAAATATTGCTTGATTATAAATATAGATGCCTGGGATTTGGAAAGCGGGACACATACATGTTGGGAGCAATCTGCATGCTATAGCTGATCTGTAGACCTCCTTTGTGACATGGCTATACCTCAAGGGATTGATATCACTTACTTAGAAATGACTTTGTATGCTACTTCAATTCATCATTTTAAATGCTTCAAGGCAATCTTTTTACAACTGCATATGGTACTATCTTTTGGGATATCTCAATTATAGCTACATACAATATGGCTTCAAAAAACGGTTTTGGATTGGGTATTGACTTTTTGAGTGGAGAATGCATTGAGTTAGAATTGAAATTCTAATGGTTTTCTAGCTGAACATACATCATCTTTTGTAACATTTACTTTCAATGGAGGATAGGCAAACATGATCATGTGAACGTTATTTGTCGACAAAAATCTTGTTCTTGAAGCTAGGAAATTTGGGTTGATTCTCTACCATCCATAATATACTTTGGACTTTCGCATATTGATGGGATCAGTTGATACTTTGCTTTGACTGTTGCTGCGTATTCCTGATTTTGATGTTGTACTCCCTCTAAGTGGTACTCTCTCTAAGCTGGTAATGGCACCTTGGAATTATAGCTGAAATTTTCTTAGTTTTAAAGTTGAACACTCATCTTTTTCTTTGACATAGAAGTTTACATTCTTGCGGATCAAGATTTTATGGGTTTTGAGCTGCAAATAACACTTTCTTTTGGGAATTGAAATTTAAAAGCTTTTTGAGGAGGAAATTTCTTTATAATGATATATCTTTATATGCAGGAACTCACTCTTGATGAAGGTAAGTATATAGTGGTGAATTCACAATTAAGTATATAGTGATGAAGGTAAGTATATAGTGGTGAATTCACAATTGTAAAGTACTTTTTGATGCTATCCTTTCTTGATGGATAAATGCATAATTCACACACACACCCACACACGCACACACAGGTGCCTTTGCCGGATGATGCTCCGCATATCACACCTCACACTAAAACCCCACCCCACGCCTCCCCTATTTTCTGCCTCGATCTATGCTTGCATCCTTTCATGATACAGTGCCTTGTTTCTTTTGTGCTTGTGTGTCTACCCGGGTCCCACACTCCTCTTGCAAGATCCCTTTGCCTCCTTCATCTACTATCCTCCCATCTCTACTATCACAGGTTTTGTGTCCACATAGCTAAAACAAATCCGTTGACAATCTAGGGAAGAAACAATGTTTTCCACACGTGACACAAGTCAAGCATAGAAAGGAAGACCAAAATGAGGAGTACACAAAAGAGATGAGTTTTTTGTTTTCAGCTGGACTAAAAGCGTGTGCTAAGAAGAAGGATTTTTACCAAGCCAATATGCTGATACGCACAGTTGCTTGCACAATTTTCACTTGCTTCCTTGCAGATGTGCCCTCTCTCTCTCTCTCTCTCTCTCTCTCTCTCTCTCTCTCTCTCTCTCTCTCTCTCTCTCTCTCTCTCTCTCTCTCTCTCTCTCTCTCTCTCTCTCTCTCTCTCTCAAAACCATGTCTTTCATGCTGCTTCTTCGACCTGCCCAAAGGCATTACATCAGACAATGTTTGCATGTCTAAGCTAAGAAGGGTGGTGCCTTTAGGAAGGTTATTTTTTTACATGTCTAAGCTAAGAAGGGTGATGCAATTGGGAAGGTTCTTTTTTCTCCCACGACCAATAACCTATGTGTTATGGCTTTAGAAATTTTCCATTTACCCTTGAAATTTACACCGATGGGCGGAGAGTAACATTTATTTAATTTTTTGCAAAACTCACAAATTGTGAGTGATTATATTAGAATGACACCAAGAAATATAGAAATCAGCCTCAAGCTCATGTCGAGGCTTGAGGGGCAAATGGTTACATCAAAGCCTAGTTAGAAATACCTAATAACGCTCTATTCCCATAACTCCTCGAAGAATTTAGTGGTCAACCCATCCTAGCCAAGGGACTTCTCCTTGCCAAGAGCTTGCAAGGCAAGCGAGCACTCATCTTCAAAAGCTATCTCAAGATGATTGACACACTCGAGCAAGGTTGCTCAACCTTTATCCACTTCTTGAGAGCGGGTCTTTGGCTTAGATGATCAAGCATCTTCCTAGCTATTTCGTCTTGGTCTTGCATAGCATTCCCATTCTCATCTTTGAGCGAGTAGACGGAACCCCGACTTTTCTTGATTTTCAAGGGCCTACATAAATGTGCTTGATTAGTGGCCTCTGGCTGGAGGAAGGTCTCCCTGGATATCAATCTCACCCTCCTAACCTCCTTGAGCTACTGCTACTGCTCGGCTAGGTTGGCTTTAGCTTCTAGCCACCTTTTGTGTTCCTTTTTGGAGGCCAATCCACTAGCTTTTTTGGAAGTTAGACGAGAAACCTCCTCTTTGAGCTAGCTCCAATGCTCTTCTCGGGGCTTTTTCATATGAGGGCCCGAGACTTTGACCGTTTTGTGTATCCTTCGAGCAAAGAGGTCCCAAGCTTTAGGTTTTTCTAGATTAATATCTTTATTGAGTTTACTCAATTCTTTCTTGGTAAGCCTTTTAAACAGAGGATCTTTGAGTAGGTATGCCCTAGTAACAAGCAACTTCTCACTCCCTCTGGGGGCTTGCCCCTCCCCTTTGGCTTTCCTGAGTTCCATGTCTAAAGGTAGATGGTCTAACAGACTCTTCATTGTCAATAGCTTCATCTCAAATAGCGAAGAGATTCAGTCATCTTGGTGAGATCAGTGGCACCTATGAAGCCGGGAAGCCGTACATGCATATTGTAACTTGTGTAAGTGAAGCCTGGCGTGTTGCTCTATGGACCCACCTCCCACAGATCCATCATAGCCCATTACTGACAGACCCAGCCATTTAATTTTTTTAGAACCTACCAAAAGAATGGTTGAGCCTGTTCTATCCTTGCTCTTCTCCACCATATTAAAGTCCCCTATCAGTAGCCACTCTCCTTCAATAGGTAATCCCTAAATGCATCCACAATTTGGTCCTATCCTTGGCATTGCACATGCCATATATGTTCACTATGGTGATAGGTTGATTTTTCCCAAATGACTCTCACTCCTAGGACTCTTCTAGAGGGGTGATTTAGAACCACTTTGGGCTCCAGGTCCTTGTCCATAATAGAGAGGACGCCATTGAACCCGTCCACTCTCTCTCCATAAAAAACCAGCTTCTTCCACAATGCCCGTTTTCTTTTGCTATGAGCATTGAGATGATGTTCTTGGATGGCCCAACAATTAACTTCCTTATCATTCTTAACCTCATTTCCAGAAGAGGGCGTGCTTCTTTTGGGTCTTCAATTCTTTCATGCTCCTTGATTGGATAGCTAGAACTTCCATCATTGGGAGAGAGGACCAAATTCCTCTACATCTTTGACCCCTACCCGATCCCCACATCCATGGCCCCGAGAAAATCGAGAGGTTCTATAGAGTCTGGGGATTTCTTTTCTTGCAATACTTCAAAGGGACTGTGCAGTGGGATGACACAAGTCGCACCTTTTAGTTGGGCAAGCGATGCAGAGGTGCCTATCCCTTTCAAGGCTTCATTGGCCTCCACTAATATGGATTCTCTTGCCACCGTCTTCACCCTTTTGTCCCTCTTCAGTACTGGGACTTTCACAGCCAACATAGTTGTTACTGTTAGAAGCTTAGGTGTAGATGAAGGAAAAACAAACAAATTTTCTTTGCAGGGGTGTTCGGGGATTTGCAGTGTGAAACTCTACACCTCTATCATCTTCTCTTGCAATTTGGTCACTTTGTTACAAATCATAGCCTCTTTTTCCTCCCCTATTCTTGTCCCTTTGAATCTCTTTACCTGTTTCTCACCCTCTTCCACTAATGTTTCCTTGACAGGGACATGATTGATTTCCCTTAAAGTGGAGGCTTGGGTTGTAATCTCAAGGTTCACTTTAGTCTTCATGGGGAAATCCTTGGAAAAGTGTCCAAATGTTTTACACTGAAAGCACACCCCAAAGTAAGTCATGAAATTGAGTGGAATAGTTATAAGCCTAGGTCCAACGTTGATCACCATGCTTTTTGTTGGTGTCTTATAAACATTTCAGCCTATACAAACTTGTTAGAGAACCTGCCTAGACCCCTCTTGTTAGGAACAAACAAGGGGGTGCCCAATTGGCTGGTAGCATCCTGATATTATCCCAAAGCCAACTAGGCAAGCCCGCAAACTTGACCCAGATAGGATATATCCCCAACATTGGATACCTCCTTGAATCTAACTGAGAAAAATCCCTTGGCTAGGTAAGTAGTATTTTCAATTGCTCCCCCACGTCGAAGGATTTGTAGCCCCTAAATCCATTGTATCAGCTCATATTTATTTTGGGCTTTCCCACTGAAGCCAAACATAAGCGTCATCTTAGCTTGCATGGCTAGCTGTTTTTTAATAAGAGCTGGTGGGATCTCAATAGTAATAGCCTCTGTAACCTCCACTTGATGTGGCAGAAACTTCTTTAAAGCACTAAAAGCTCGATCCGCCAGCTCTTCTTTGAAAAACCCACTGCACTCTACATGTGAGCAAGCTCTTTTGTTACCATTAGGGACGATATCTAGCTGCCTGTTAACTTTCTTAAGCTCTTGTTTCAGCCGAGTCTTAACATTCTTTAGATTTTAATGGTCTACATCACTTGAAGTCTCAGCAGTTGATACTTTAGCGCAAACCTTAGAGTCAGGCCCCTTCAAGATTCTTGCAAGAGAGATTCTTGGTCTAAGAGCTGTAGAACTAGTTGCCACCTTGTTTCCATCAGTATAGATCGTGCCTTGAGGCTCACCTGCCTTGAGGGTGTTCACCTCAAAGCTACATCCTTTAGCATTTTGGTTGATCACTCTTGCTTCTTCTTTAGCAGAGAGGACCTTACCTATCAACCACGCTTTAGTAACCACCTGGGTCGGACCCCTTGTCGAAGCACCACCCGCCATTAAGGTGTCATTCGATGGTCCTGATGTTGACCCATTGCCTTCGTCCATCGGGATGACTTCTTTATTTAATGGTTGTTTTGTAGCCGTGAGCATTTATGAGAACTTAACAATGTCCTCCTCTGTGGACAGAGTGTCCATCTCCATTGTTAGCACAACAACAGAATGAAGCTTTACGAGAGGGGACGTGAAGGCACAAAAGAACTCGGACCCGATGGGCACGGATCCTAATCAAGAGAATCTTATTTAAAAGGGAAGTGCCTAGGGTTTGTATAATAATCATGATTAACACACAATCAATAAGGCATTGAAGATAAGGTAGGGGTTAAAAATTTTAAATGCGCTAAAGATAGGGTAGGAGTTTAACAATACTACTCACGATGAGCTGAGCTTGAGCTTAGGATAATAGTCACAGACTGCTCTTGCTTGGTGTCCCTTGCTATATAACATCTATCGAATACAACAAGACATATGAAAATTGACATTTAGCATCTAGAACTGAAGGGAACATGAGCATGAATAATTTGGCAAGGGCGGCACTGCGTGAAAGGGATATACATTTGAAAAATGTATAATGTTTATGAGAGGAGACAAAGTTAAGTGCATCAATTCTTAGAGATTATAGGGAATCTAGTTACAATTGAGATTATATCCAAGTGAGGTTCTACTACTATGTCTATTGATGAATGTTTTTTCTGGTAGATGTGCTATATGTAAATTCTTGCAAACAAAAAGTATTTCAAAAAGAATTTTTTCATCAAATGGTTGGTAGCGCAGAACGTCGGCTCACATTTTGGAAGGTGGATGTTGAGTGTGTCTTGCCTTTCTTCTTTTGTAGTTATTTGTGTTTTTCTTTTCTTCTTTTGTAGTTATTCCCAGTCCAATGCATGGGGACAACGATACACATAACTTCACCTTGTATGTTATGTGTTCTGTGTCATGGCATGACAATGCATGTTGCAACATCTGCCGCACCGATTGTCAAGTCGATGTTTTCAGTGATCATGCATCACATGCCAATTGCGATCGAATCCATCTTGTTGAACTTAGGGTCTAGGAGCCACTATTGAAGGACATTTATGTTACCCGCGTTCATCTTCATTGCAACTTTTGTAATGTCACTTTGATTGTACAACTTATTCAAGCCAAGGTTGTTATATTGTTGGACGTCTAATTTGTGAGTACAGATTACCGTAGTAGAGTTGTTGATGTAGTCATGCACATACGCTTCATCTATAATACATGCAACCAAGGTACAATTGATCTCATCTACCATTGGTTTTCTTTCACGAATAATGGTCAAGAACTCAAGAAATTTAGGGTCTGTTGCATGTCTTACAGAGCATGACATCTTGTAGAAAGTTGCATGTAGCCAGTGGACCAAGCTTGTGATATGGCATGTTTTATAAAGCTCATGTGTGTGACTACAAACTGGGGGTAGTTGGGCAAGATCACCAAGCAAGAGAACACATTTTTTGTTGAAGGGATCTGCCAATGTACTACTTGTTACGTTGATATTTTGTCTTACAATAAGGTCAAAAGTTGTTTGGATTAACATGGATAGTTCGCCTATAATTATAATATCTGCCTCTTTTATGTCTAAATATCTCTCATCGATCTCATGAATAGAGAGGGGATACTATTAATTCATGGTTGGTAACTTGAACTGTTAATGGACTATAGATGCAATGCTGCTTAGTCTTGGTGTTGCCGCTCCGATGGCAAAGCCTCCAAGAATAATACAGAAGTGAGGACATTAGGAGTGTCTATTTCATTTGTCTATCGACCTTGTTTATCGCTATATATGAGGTATTCCATTGCGCAGAAGGGACATATTTCTAGATTTGTGAGCAAAGATGTCACATTGCATGCTCCAATCTTTATACAATGTAGTAATTTCAAACCATGACCTAGAATATGGATGGTAAGCTAGTTTGAAGTTTTCTCCCTAGCTTATTAACACTTGGACTGTAATCTTGTAGGCCTTGAGAACTCCATATTGGCACCTAGTATGGGAGAAACAAGGACATATATAGTATGGCATCAATTATTTAGAGCTAAAGTAAAGATGCACAAGGTGAATTCACTATTGTGATAGCATTCACTACTTGTGTAGTCACTACTATGATATGAAAGACCCTAGGAACTACAGTAAATGGTCCTCCACCCAACCACCCTTTTTATAGCCCTTGGCTTGCAAGATCCCTTCTTGGCTAGGTCCTTGACCTCCAGGGTGGCCCTTGGCCTAACATTACTCCCCCCTTGGAGAATATTTTTTGTCCTCGAAAACACAAGTGATTGTATCTTCATAAGAACACTAATGTTTTCCTTATTGGCATCCCTTACACGGGCCAATTGTCCCGATGACTGATACTTGGTGCAGTGAGGAGGTCAATGAAACCAAGAGCAACATCTTGATTTTCAACATTGTTGTCCTTTTGCAACCACTTGTATTTAAATGGTAACTCGATTTAAAACTCACTTGAGTACTTTAAAGGAGTAACCACAACTAAAAGGTGTCTAAATACATAACGAGTTTTCAAACTTTCTGAAGATACTTGAAAAATGCAAGAGAACCTTGGTGCAACTTTCCATGATGTTGTGAGCCAGATTTCCAACTTGCGTGAGTATCTTGAAAAGCTCATAGCTACTGAGGGACAGAATAGGGAGTGTCCTCATATCAGAATTCTAAACATTTTGGAACACACATAACTACATGTTCACCCCTAATGAAGGCTACCTATCAACATACTTTGCCAACACACCTACTAAGTCCTTGACTTATGAAACCATTGAAACGTTATCCAACCCCACCACAACAGGTGTTCAAAGTTGAAAACCTATCCTAAGAAAATTCTAGAATAGGGAGAGAATTACCCATTCAGAATGCGTTGTGCTAATGTATGCACTTAACAGATCCTTTAGCAAAGAATACTTATAAGCTACCCATCCAACACGAAATGAATAGTAGTAGTAAGAGTGAGGTGCTTTCCCCCAACTACTTACATACAGTCTTCCATGGCTAACGATAAACTATGACTCACCCATTGAGTATCTAGCCATATACTCAATATGGAATGGAGACAACCAACTAGGTTGAAAGTAGGTTGGAGTGGAGTAAGCTCATAGCATTTAGACCATCCAACCACAGACACCCATCCTAAGCCATTACCTTGTATGGTAGGGTGTATACTCATAATAAATTTGCTAGAAAAGCTGCACTTGAAGTACAAAAAATTACTAAAACAAGAAATTCCATGAATTTGCATGCCGCTCCAAACAAATCTGTGTTAAACATTAGGACCCATAACACCTAGTGTGCATGCATTTAACACAAAAAAATCTGAACCGCAATTCCATGACGAGACTTTCCACGGCACGTACGTGAAAGCGTAGCAACAAGAGTGGACCATAACAGAATGTGAAAGCTCAGTCACACCTAGGTACCAACCATGAGACATTCTCATGAACGTAGCATACTTGGCTATATGTAGAAACGACCCTCCACTAAGGTGGTTTCACAGCACTTGTAATCGCTACAAGTCTGTACTTAGTACCCGACAATTTCTGGCCACCACTAAAATTGTTCTTGATACGGTGTGCTCCAAATGGTCTAATAAATGGATGCGACCAACACGTAGGGACTTCGTCGTGACACATCATTAGTAATTAGGCGCCAATGTCAGTCCCAGAGACTCATATTTGCCACATGTGGAATATGTCTCAAATAGGGATGTCAAGAAAAGTGACATCCATCAAGTACAAGATGTACTTGTGTGTGGAGGTAACTGCAAACACTCTGCAAGATGAGTGAGAGGGATCCTCATTATCATTGCTCCACACTGGCTAAACCAAACTCCGTGAGTTCCTAGACCATGTTGTATCCCATGTGACAACATGTGCCAAATAGAACCGTACCATGTAGGTCTGTAATTGTTTCAACAAGAGTCAAACCTAGCACGGTATCTTGATGAACAGGGAAGAGAGAAAATAACACTATTTTTGCAAAATGCTATGCTGTTTCTTGACCTTGTCACTTGGCTAAAGAGAAAACTGGATGAAAGCCTTCTAGCTTAAACATCCCGTTTACAAAACTGAAACAAACTTAATTGGAAAGGAAAATAAATCCAAAAAACAGGTACTTACCATGAGTTGGAAATCACGTGATACTTATCCGAAAGTCAAGTACATTTCTTAACCTGTAAGCTACCATATCAAAATTTCTTTGACCGCTTTTGACTATCCCTTGGAAGAGAATTTTTTCTCGAAAAGAAAAGTGTGAAGGTGTCCAAAAATGACCATCAACACGTATTGTGTGATTTAGTAATCACATATGTGGTCATACCACAAAACTATGCTCCTATATGCACGCCTAGTGCTATAGAGAAAACGAGAGATCAACACACTGCGAAACCCCTAGCTCTTATGGACAACCATGTTGTTTGAAATTCTTGTTGTATCTATACGCCATGTTATAAATCAGCTATGCGAGTGTAAGTTCATAAAAAACTCAGCTCAATTGTCGCACCAAAACATGTAGTGCTTACAAAATACCCATATGTAATGGCAAGACTCTTGCTTGGCCATTAACATCAATGAGGAGTCCACTCGATAGATCTATTCAAGCTAGAGAACAATTGGGTCTTACCCGAGATCTGACAATGACTCTTAGCCAATGTGTGTGGCTCATAGCCCTTATGGAAATTAGTGTTCAATCGGCGAACCAATGAAGACTAATTTAGATGGCGTCTTGCCCACTTTCTAGCTGAGAGTTAGAGCACCTTGGCTCAGACTGACTCACAAGAAAATCATGTATCAAAAGCTTCTTAGAAAATTTTCATTATTCGTTGAGAGAAATAAGAAAGAGAGAGAAGGAGAGCATGCTGAGATGAGGAACTTTCCTTAAGTTTCTAGAGTGTGTACCCAATCTGTGTGCTCTTATGCATCTTATGCCTGGCTCGCAACTTATCCTATAAGCATGCCACAGTTTTCTAGTATGACTCTCTCATCGAGAGAGGTAACAGAAAAACGCAAAACACATCCTGACCTACCTACCTTGCAGGGATCGTGATTGTATGAGGATAACTTAGCATTGGCACTTTCCTCTTGTCCTTGATAGAGTGTCTAGTGTTATAGCGGAAGCGTATTTCATGAGGCGGTAGAAGTGAATCCACCTAGCTAGCATGCCGTGCATCCAGACTTTTAAGCCCTTGGTAAAAGTGATGGGCCTCAAACGTGAGAGCCAAAACCATAAGTGCCTTGCACAGTCTAGACTGGTAGGGATTCAGTGAGCTGATATTCCCTATTTTTCCAATTCCCCAAACATGTGTGCCAATGTTCTTGAATTCAAGTCAATGGGCAGTATCGTGGCATGTCTAAGAAGCCTTGCCTCAAGTGAAAGTGTCAAAGTACTTTGCTTTGCATAGCAGACAATATCTCCAAAGTAGATGTGAAACAGGGAAAAACAAGGAAAACTTAAAATTGTCTAACCTGGTCATCCTGCTGTAGCCAGTTTTTCTTGAAATTCCGAAGGAAAACCTCGCTGGAAGATGGCTCATAGCCATAGCTATTATGCACGCTGCCAAACTGGAAGCCTTGTTTCCATTAACGACTTATGGAGTGCCTGAGAGCTCATAGCTAAAGGGTACTAATGCTAACAAACAGATGTCATAGCAAAAGAAAGTCGACCTTGTTGGATGATTCACAAAAAAAAGACCTTGTCTACTTGTAAACCGAATGGCAAAGCAGAATAAGACGTGTAAAATCTTATCTCGTACCTGGAGGGCTCCATGAATGATATCCTCATTAAGTACACCCATCGATGAATCTTGTCGTCGTAAGAATCAAATGAGTTGCCGGCAAGAATCAAAATGAGAAATAATTTTCCAAACATTGTTGCTTGGTGCAATAGATGATCTACTTTTTTATGTCAAGGGCCGTGCCTGATTCGCCAAGCAAATTGGAAGCTTGTAAGCAACTTCAATGCTCTAGTGGTGTTACACAAACCGTGCCCCATGAGCATCTTCGACTGAGCTTTGCTCCCGTAAAATCCCATTGGATGAATACTGCCGATAGTGGATTGACCTTCACATGCCGGCTTTGTAGAATTGAAATAAGAATTGATAATTACCGTTGCCGTATGAGAGACAGGCCATGCCTGAATTACGTATATGGCTAGGCAATGTTGCCTCGATTGAGAGCCATTGAAAGGGTTATCCTTGTTGGAGCCTTGCTCCGTACTCGCGCAGAGCAACAAGATCGAGATTTACAGAAGCATATTCTCCTGCATTACAAGCGTAGACATACAGCTATGAAAATTAGCAAGAATGGAAAGTCGCAAACCTAATAATCTGTCATGGTTGAAATACGCGACAAAAGGCCGTATTGTGGTCGTAGGGCAATGCCCTTGCTGATAACTGGTGACATGGATTCCTAAGTAGTATATCCAAATTCATGATAGTCGACTAGTGGGAAATTTCCCCGTGCTTGAATCCCAAGCCGTGCTCAAGGAGAATCGACCGTGTTGATGGAATACTGGCAGAGCATGGTGCGCATGGGACATGCCATGCAACCATGCCCGGATGAGAGGGTCCCTTCGAGAGCGCCCCTTGGGCACCCAAGAGTGGGACGGACCCCTAGGGGGATCTCTTTGGGCACCCCATGGGCGTCCACTTGGCGGCCAGGACACTTTGGTGTAAAAAAAAACCAGAACTGTGATGGCGGATTTTGCACCAGGTAAAAGCTGCTCGCCATGTGAGTTGTGGGCCAAATCAAGGGGCGCTACAGTGTCAAAAATCTCGTGGCTTTGTGCTACAAACCCAACGAGCCCGACCTTGTTCGGTTTTGCTCCTGTCAAAACTTGCCCCTTTCCCCGACTTAGGGTGGCTACCCACGGCCTGTGGGCTTTGTTCTTCCTCCCCGACTTGGGACAGCATCACACGCTTTGACTTCCATGCAAGAAGCCATGCAAGCCATGCATGCGTGCATGCAACCTTCATTATCTTCACACTTAGAACTCCAATTGAATTCTTGTAACCTCTTGTAGCCTTCTCATGTTGCATAGTACCCATGATGTACTGGAATATGGCTATAACAATGATTGTAGCAGAATTAAGGTAACAACAGTGAGAATTTCCTTAAGATGATTCTTAAAGAGCATAAGGAGAGCACTTGATTAAAGGTAGAAAAATGAACAATATACCTAGTTATCTTGGCATGAACAATACTTTCAAAAGAGAGAGAGAATTAGAGAGATTGACAACATTTGAGGACAAGATTTACTTGGAGCTTGTCCCCCCTCCAAAAGGCTTTTGCATTATAGATTCTCCTATGAAGAGAGACTTGGTGTTAAGATTTAGGCTATGGTGGGTGATACCTTGGAGCTACCATGGCATGGAGGAGCAGAAAAAACAAAGAGAGAGAGAGAGAGAGAGAGAGAGAGAGAGAGACTCGACACAGCAAGGGAAAAAACAACACGCTATGCTATTGATTGTAATTTCTTTGTAAAACCTTACAATATAAAAGAGCTTTGCCATGAAAACTGCTAGAAATAATTGAAGCTTTCCTGCATGCCATAAGGGCTTGTTCCCACGGGCTGACACCAAAAAACTGAAAAAAAGGGCATGAACCCAACACTTGGTATAATGCATGATTTGTGTTCCTTGAGATCTTGTTTTTGCAATGAAGATGGTAAACTTCACGCACCAAAGTTATGCCCATAATTCGAGAGAGTTAGCAGAGAGTGAGAGAAGGGAAGAGGAAGAAAATGTATCGTACGAGAAAGATGTATTTTCCTCACATATCATTACTCATAGATCATAGCATAGCATATTAATGAAGATGAAGAAGTGGTAAGCATTGATTTGAAGCATGACTCTTGGTTAGATTTGCATTCCATAGCCAAGAGGTGTTGGTGTAGGTTCTTTGCTTCTCAATATGGAGAAGGAGATGGAGTTCTTGCTCAACACAATGAGAGAATGTGTGTGAGTGTGTATGGTAGAGTGTATGCCAAAAGAAACCCCCCTATTTTCCTTGGTCTACCCCTCCTTCTAGCTCATCCTTTCACTTCATTGGACCTTGCCAAGCTTAGCCAATCACATGCTTTAGTCATAACTAGCAATAGTGATAGAATTTGGACAAGTGTCCTCCTTTCCCCTTTGAGAGAGAGTGCTTGAATTATCCTTGAATAATTAACTAATTAATCTAAATTCTCATTGGACCTCCTTAAAGGCCAGACAATAGGTTTTAGGCACACTATGAGGGAAACCTTGCTAAGGGCTTGACATGTGTCCTATATGACTCTTGTGGAAAGGGTGCCCCTTGGGTGAGTAATAGTGTGTTCTCTCTCATCCCTACTCTTGGGGCTCGCCCCCTCCTTTGTAGGCAACATGTTGACTTCAAGTACCTCAAGCTCCTTGGTCATCAAGAATCTTAGTCATCAAGCACCTCAAGCACTTCAAGCATCTTAGTCATGAAGCACCTCAAGCATCTTAGTCATCAAGCACTTCAAGTATCTTAGTCATGAAGCACCTCAAGCATCTTAGTCATCAAGCACCTCAAGCACCGTATTCATGAATCATGACAAGAATCTCAAGAACCTTAGTCAGCTCAAGCACCCCTTAGTCATCTCAAGCACGACAAGCACCTCGAGCACATGCCTAGCTTCTCTAAGGTCTAAAGTACCTAAAGGTCCTAGGTCTAAGGGTGACTTTCACAAATAACCTTTGGAGGACTTTAATGAAGCTAGCCCTAAGGTCTTTTAAGCTCCATTACCTACTCATTGCTCTTTGGTAGACCATCTCCCTTTAGGACCCTTCATGAGATGTAGCCTTCTCTCCCTTTGGTCCCGTGTTGAGATAGGTCTAAAAGCACATATCTATATTCTAACTCTTGTTCCCATTTATTTTACCACGTTAAATGATCAGTTCAATATGAGAAAATCATTTGGGATAGCTAGATATTAGATTTTATGACATTATCTCTCTCTTGAAACCATAGTCATCCTCGACTATGAGGTAGAGAAGATAAAGCCTTAGTCATTAGTCTATGTTTCTTAACGGGTAGAGGATCCCCTTTTTACCCCACGATATCATTCTAGACTGGATGACTAATCCATTTGGTATTTGGGAGACTTAGCTACCACAAGTATGTCTATTGTTTAGTCCATATCATACTTTCCAAAGTAGAGTGACAAATCCTACTTGGTTTTGGGGAGATGTTGTCATCACAAACATGATTCTAAGCATTCATACTACTCAAATTTGTACACAATAAAAAGAGAACTAGTATTATAAGACAAAAATGTTGTTCATTGAAAAAGAATTTACATTTTCTTACTCTAATGTAGCATTGTAAGCATTGACAAGTGTTCCTTGCATCCATCTAATTTGGATAATCTTACCATGTCTTAGTACCTTGTCTTCATGTCGAAGGATGGATTCGAGTTGCAGCACCTCATCCTGATCCTCAATCTCAGGGGGGGCCTCCATTATTGGTTCTCTTGGTGGGTCTTAAGTAGGCTCACATAAAAAGCATTGTGTATGAGCTAATGATTGGGCAACTTTAGTTGATAGGCCATCTCGGTTTTAAGATTTGAGAAGAACCATAGTATCTTTTTGCTAGCTTAGCATAATACTTTTGGTGGCCCGTAGGATTTTTGCCCGTCGTTTGCCTCAATTGAGCCTTGGGAAAGTTGGGACCCAATCATTTTACTTAAAATTTAAGGCCCTTTTGTGCTTGTTAGTAGTAGATTTTTTTCAGTTTTGTGAGATGGATATAGATTTTTTGAAAAGATTCTTGTAGGTCTCGGCTTTACTCATCAGCAGTGAATATCTTTCGATGTATCTTCAGTAGCAAATGACTTTTAGGTCTTCCCTCAATGATTTCGAAGGGTGCCTTCCCTATAGTAGTATGAATAGTGTTATTGTATGCATACTCTACAAGAGGTAGGTACTTTTCCCATTGTGAGTGTTGATCTAGTTCCGTGACATAGGTCTTTAGTAGATCTAGAATTGTAAGGTTAGCTATCTCACTTTGGCCATCCGTTTGTGGGTGATAGGCCGAAGAGAAATTTAGCCTTGTGCCTAGATTCTCAAAGAGACCCTTTCAAAAATTACTGGTCATTCATGATCTCTATCTAACACTATGAATGTTAGAAAGCCATGGTGTTTGAAAATATGTGATATGAAGAGGGTTTCCATTTGATGTGACTTAACAATCTTTTTGATAGGAATAAAATGTGCTTGTCTGCTAAACCTATCGACTATTGTACAAAGTTCCATATTCCCATGGATAGACTTGGGTAATCCCAAAGATAAAATCCATGGATATACTCTCCCATGTCGAATTAGGAATTGGCCATGAATGGAGTAATCCAAGTTGCTTCCCTCTATCATACTTGGTCTTTTGGCATACCACGCATTTTGAACCATACTCTCGTATGTCTAATCTCATGGTAGGCCAAAAGAAATAGGTCTCTACTCCTCAAAGAGTAGTTTGAATCCCTCTATGCCCCACATAGAGAGGAGCATGGGATTCATACATTATTTTCTCATGAATGGAGTTAGTAGCACATAGACTATTGCCATGGAGAAGATAACCATCCTGCATGGTGAACAGTTCTTCTTTCTTCCCTAAGGCAAGGGCTAACATTAAATCCTTGAAATCAGGGTTAATATTATACTTATCTATCATAGAAGATAGATAATTGTGAGTTGCTATAGACACTGCATTTACTTTTAGTCATCATGATAGTGCATCAGCCACTTGATTGTGTTTGCCAGCAATATGAGCAATATAAAAATTAAATTACGAAAGAAAGTTTTCCCACCTCATTTATTTGTCAAAAATCTTGGTTTTCATCATGAATTACTTAATACTTTGGTGATTCATTCGTAGGATGAATGGAGTCCCCAAAAGATAATGCTTCCCTTTGTCAAGGGCATGTAGAACAGCTAGTGGCTCCTTTTCGTATATTCCCAACACTCGCTCATCAAAATTGAGTCTACGACGTTTGTATGCTATGGCATGATCTCAAATAGTTTTGAGAGATCCGGTAGTGTAAGCACATGTTGAGAGGTAAGCTTTTCTTTGAGCTTGTCATTTAAGAATTTTTCTCTTTTGCAGTTTATGTATACTTAACGTTCTTCTTTGCTAGTTCATGTAATGGTCCTGCTATTTGCGAGAATTTTTCTATGAAGCATCTATAGTATGCACACATATCAATAAATCTTCATAGCTCATGTGATTCCTTGGGTTAGGCCATCCTTTTATTATCTCTAACTTTGTTGGATCCATATGATACCATCTTGAGAGATAATGTGGCCTAAGTATTGAATCTCTTGAAGGGAAAAAATTTACTCTTCTTTTGATTAATAAAAATTTTATTCTCCCTCAAAGGTTGAAAGATTACATGGAGATGTTGCTTATGTTCCTTGAGAGAATTGGAGTAGATGATGATATTATCAAATAACACTCATGTAAACTTACGGTGGGGTCTAAAAAATTTCTCCATTAGGTGGTTGATTGTGGCCGGAGCATTTATCAAACCAAAAAGCATGACAAGATATTCATAAATACCAAATGTTGTGCAAAAAGCGGTCTTTACAATATTTTCATTCACTATCCTTATTTGATGACATCCATTTTTAAGGTCAATCCTATTGAAGTAGGTAGAGCCTTGTAGTGTATCAAATAGATCTCCTACCCATGGTATGAGAAATCTGTTCTTGATAGTAATCCGATTTAGTGCTCTATAATCAACACACATATGGTATATGTCATCTTTCTTTTGCACTAATAGGACGGGTGAACAAAGGGAGAGGAACTAGGCCTCACCATCCCCTTGTCTACCAGTTCATGCACTTGCCTCATAATCTCCTCTTGTTGAGCTTGAGAAACTCTATAAGGAGGCTTATTAGGCGGTGAACTCCCAGGTAGAAGCTCTATCTTATGGTCATCATCCCCTCATTTTGGCGGTAACTCTCCAGGGGTGTCATCGAAAAAAATTCTTGGAATCCATTTAGCAAATTAGACAACTCTAAGTCCTCTTGATTCCTACCATTTCCATTGGATAAAACATTAGAACTATTTATGGACTCTTTGACAAAAAACATGTACGCGAAAACTCGGCTTTTCATATTGACTTATCACAAGAGAGTGAATTTACAAGAGGTATAGTACAACCCAACTCATTAGCATCTATATATATGTTCTTTTCACTGTAGGTGAAATAAATTCTCCTTTTCGGAAGCTTCGTATTGGCAGCCATGCGGTTGAACCATGGTGCCTCTAGGATAACATCGGCATGTTGGAGAGGGGAGATGAAAAAGTCATCTTTGTTGGCGTAGCTTTGGACATGAAGCCTCAATTTCCCAATCAAGGGAGTAACAGAAAAAGAGTCTCATTGTGTGCATTTCTTTTGGGACAAGAAGGATAGCCATGTCCTTGCTCCCCACACTTGTGTTACCATATACATGTAGTAGTGAAGTGTGTGAACACACTTAGGACCACCGGGGCATTTTTCCCCTCACTAGGAGGTTTTTTACCCCGTGCATTGTATATACGCCCATCACTCTGGGGCTATCTATCTTTCCATTACACACTAAGTAAAACGCTTTCAATTGTGTGCCTTGAGCTTCCTTCATCTTCTGCAAGCTGTGTGTGTTTCTTGCATTCTTGCAACCCTAATTCCAACAATTGGTACCATAGCATGTTGCATCCTCCCGAGCTTATCCTCCCGAGCTTAATCACCAGTAGCTCCAACACATGCCTGCTCACTTTCTCTGATTTTTAGGAGCTTTAGCGAGCATTTGCAGGTTGATAATTTTTTTTGGGGGCTTTAGCGAGCATTCACAGGTCTGCTTGGATTTCTAATTGTGGCTCATTTCGGCCTCTGTTTCCACTACAGGTAGTACTCCACAGGCTATTTCGTCATTTTTTGTAAACTTTTTGTCAATGCCATTTTTTTGCATATCAAGTCCCTTACAATCTTCTAGGGTTTTTGCTATATAGCATGTGTTGTTCCTGCTTCGTTTCTCCTCTTTTTGGGTAGTTTTCACATCAGGTGTAGGCATTTGTCATGGCTGACAACAACACAGATATGTTCAAGATGTTTGCTATTGAGGACAAATTGGATGGGGACAATTACCCTATGTGGGCTTACATGATGCAACATGTTCTTGTGTCAAAGGGTGTCTGGAATATTGTGCAGGTCATAGTTGTACGTCCTAGTTCTGAAAATGTAGGCGATGTTGAGGATGTTTCAAGTCTTGTTGTTGTTAGAGTTGTTTTGCCTACGACAAAACAAGCTCGTTGGGATGTACAAGATGCACAGGCTCATGCATTGATTGTGTTGTCTGTGAAGCACACTATTACTCCTCGCATTCATTCAACAAAATTTGTAAAACAGGCTCGGATATTTTGGCTGGTCTTTATGCAAGTCGCAATGAGGAAAAAATTGCATTGCTGCGTGAAGATCTAGAGTCAAAGATTACGCATGAGGAAGATGATGTGGACACTTTCGTTGCTAGTGTCAAGGATATCAATGAGCAACTTATTTCTGCAGGTGAAGTCATTTCAGACAGTTCCCTTGTGCAAATTTTTCTTGATGCCTTTCAAGATTCTTACCAGACTTTTGCTAGTACTTGGAGACTTATGACCCAAGGAAGTCTTGAAGTTGTCAAGTTTGATGCATTATGCACATTGCTATTGCAAGAGTCTCTTTCCAGAAAAAACAGGACTAGACAGTGTGCAGTTGAACAGGCCTTTATTGATTCTCAAAGAAAAGGTGGTAACAGTAATGCATCCACTTCTCATGGTTCTTGTATGAGTTGAAAATCACATGTTCCTGGTGGCAGCAATCCATCTGGAAATTGTGGTGAAGATTGAAGATGTGTTTTCATTATTGTGAAAATAATGATCACTTGATCAAGCAGTGTCCTAAGTTGAAGGCCAAAGAGGCTAAGAAGAAAGAGGCTGGTTCCACTACTAATTTTGGTTCCACGACAAATGCAGCTATTGTTGATTCTTTTGTGAAAGGAGACTGTAATGCTGATGTTGATGCAGAATGGGCTTTTAGTGCAGAGTGTACCTATAACCTTGTTTTCCATGATACATGCATGTAGTTGCTACATATTCACATGTGTGGTACTTTGATAGTGGTGCTACAAAGCACATTACCTCACATCATGATTTATTCACCTCTCTTGGGTCTATCCCTCATGGGAATTTGGTTACTTGTGCCAACAATGCCACTTATCCGATTCAGGGAGTTGAAAAGATTCTGCCAACAGTTGTTCATGCACTTTATGTTCCTAGGATCAAGAAGAATCTTTTGTCTGCATCTGCACTTGCTAGACTTAGTCTTGTGGTCAAGTTTGTGGATGACAGATGTACAGTACATGATCTTAGTTTTGGTGATGAAATTGTTGCATCTGGCATTTTAAGTTGTGGGTTGTATAAGCTCACTTTGTATGACAAGTGTGGGCAAAATTTTGCAAATGCAATTGTGGATTCAAAGGCTATTTTAGATGCAAAACTTTGGCATGCACGTTTTGGTCATTTGAATTTTGCCAGTTTACTACGTTTGTAGAAATCTGATATGGTTGCTTCTTTGCCGCCTTGAAGCACATGTCAAACATGTCTATGAAGGTTGTATTTTGGGTAAGATGTAGCATTCTAAGTTTCCAAAGGATGGTTCAGTTAGGGCCACATGCAGGTACGTTGCAGTTTGTGCATGGTGATGTTTGTGGGCCCAAGCAAACTCCGTCCTTGGAAAATTACCTTGGGAAATTCCAAAGGATGGTTCAGTTAGGGCCACATGTAGGTTTCAGTTTGTGCATAGTGATGTGTGGGCCTAAGCAAACACCGTCCTTAGGAAATCACCTTTACTTTGTGACTTTTCTTGATCATTACTCCAGGCATGCATGGGTATATCCACTTAAAGCAAAGTCCAAAGTATTTATGTGCTTCAAACAATTTTTGGGTATGGATGAAAATCTGTTTTCTCAGATGCACAAGCAGCCACATAGAAACCTTTTCCCGCCATTGTGAAATGAATTATTTTGTTTCTACTATTTAGCATCGTTGAGACCCAATATCACATGCCTTGAGGCATCATTCGCCTTCCCATGAAGTAAAACACCACCAAGTGAGCACAACATTTCTCCAGGCTCTGTAATGCTAGCACTGGATTGAAGTCAACATTCATCACATAAACGATAACATCTTTGACATTTACACGTAATTGTCCACATCTTTGACTTGGATGTTCAGAATGAACCCATGCAAAATCGTCGACATCTTTGGCATGGCTGTTCATAATGACCCCATGCAGAATCTCTTCAACTAGATTACGGACTCCAATGGAGGATGGCTTCAAAGCCTTCTCGTGGCCACTTGGATCAACATAATTATTGTTGGCACATTTCTTACTTTGAGTAGCAAACACAAAGCCATGAATATACAAATAGGTTGCACCTCATTATACGTACTATTGTGCATCTCTAGTTGGTACAAGATTCCTTCCCGACGAAGCTTTCCTGGAACTACCTTGTTCAACTTGCTAACAATCATCATAGTCCATTTAGAGAGGTGTCTATGAGTACTCCCCTTAAGTTGAGATTTGTAAAACTTTGTAAATGAGCGTACTAATTCCACCCAAATAATTGTGCTAAGTTTATTGCTTGTGCAACCTATTGCCTTCAGCAAAAAAAATCACGATTAATAATGGCAAGGTTGGTAAGCATGAACTCATGAATCCCTCGCAATGCCACCCCACAATAGGGACCTAGACCTAGCTAAAGTGGAGTGGCATACCTTAAGCCACCAAATAGACTATGATTCTCACGACCAGGCTTGAAAATTCATCTAGACTACTTTTAATGCTCCTTGTACTACCTTGTGCCGCGTGGTGAAGCTTATGCAAGGAGCATTAGAGAAGCGGAGAAGTGGAGGCGAAGGAATTTCCCCCTCCCACTCACCTCTCTCTCTCTCTCTCTCTCTCTCTCTCTCTCTCTCTCTCTCTCTCTCTCTCTCTCTCTCTCTCTCTCTCTCTCAGCCCCCCCCCCCCCCATTGTCTCTCCCTCTCTGCCCACTATTCTATCACAGTCGCTGCCATCGGACCCGCTTTGCCTCCCTCCCCGATTGTCCCTCTTTGACAGCTACATACTATCAGCCCCTGTCTCTTTCTCCACGGTGTCCCTACTACTCATCCCTGAGAGCTACAGAATTTCCCTTGGAGTTGTAGAATTTCCCTTAGAGCCACCAACCATGCAAGGAAGCCCTCCCCCCAATGGTTTGTGATTGTGTGTGTGTGTGTGTGTGTGTGTGTGTGTGTGTGTGTGTGTGTGTGTGTGTGTGTGTGTGTGTGTGTGTGTGTGTGTGTGTGTGTGTGTGTGTGTGTGTGTGTGTGTGAGAGAGAGAGAGAGAGAGAACATATCTATGCATAGCCTTCAAGACCAAATTATAGGTGACTTTATCATTTTATGAATTCTTTTGCACATATCAAAAAATTAAAAGGTATTCCTAATGGCTTCAAAAAAATTAAAAGGTTCTCCTAATTCAAAGATTCCGCTCAAAAACAAGAAAAACGATGCGTTAATCTATAACACATAATGGCGACAAGCAATGATGAAGTACATAGATTTGCAACAATATTACCTAAGAAAGATGAATACAACATTGAGGAAGAGAGAGAGAGAGAGAGAGAGAGAGAGAGAGAGAGAGAGATAGAGAGAGAGGGAGGGGAAAACGCTAAAGAGAACTTAGAAAAAAACACTAAAGAAAAAATGAAAGAGCAGAGAAACACCTATTTATATAGACAGAAAAGGTCTTTTGGCTTTCCATCTTTTTGTCTTTTGATTTTCCACCTTCATCTGTCTTTTCATTTCTTTTTCTTTTTTTTTACCATAAAGGGCGCGAGAGCGTTATATTAAGTAGAGAACAAAATTACATTGTAGGGCTTTACAAAATGTTGTTTCCATATGATCCGATAGCACCGATTTACATTCAGAGGTAATTACAAAAAATTGGGGATCATCAACACAATTCTGCTCACAAGGCATTTAAGCTGACAGGTTTTCTAAAAGATCCTGCATGTGGGCGACCAGATGTATCCCATTGTTGTGTAGCCTTCGTAGCCTTTCAACGTCCATTCTGCATTCATCAAGCATCCTCTGCAGGTGTGTGTAAGATCCATCAAGGAGAACCTCTTGTTGCTTGTTGATGTTGGTGCTATTGTAATAACTCATGCAGTCGGTAAGCACTTTGAATCTTGCTTCGTACACTCTACATTGATCAAGCTTTAGTTGGTTAACCTGTAGGGAAAAGCAGTGAAAAAGTTCTCTCAGACTTTTAGTCTGGTAAGCCCTGTTAAACAACGTGTCATTTCGGTTAGACCAAATGATCCAAAAGAACTCCCCTCTTATCCTGTTCCAAACAACCGACAATAAGAAACTGAGTCTCCTAGAAGAAGTTGCTTCCAACTGGGTGTGAACCCTAGACCTTCAATAAGAGGGGCCAAAATCTCTATGCTTTTAGGACAGTTAATGAAAAGGTGGGGGATGTCCTCTTCGACTTTGTTGCACCGTAGGCAAGCTCCGTTTTTTAGGCCAGCGCTCTTCATTCTATGGCCTGTCCAGACTGCTCTGTGCAGAATTAGCCAGAGTAGGATGGAATGCTTTGCGGGGATACCCCTATTTCACAAGGCCTGGAATTTGAAAGTCCATTGCCTACAGTTAAGTGACACTTTCCATTTCCTATTAAGAGAGATGTGGAGAGGTTCTTTCAGGATTGGGTTCAAAGTAGGGGGGTTGGGCAAAGCACTCCCATTTGTCCAGTGGAAATCCTTGGGGGAGGGGTCGCTTTCACTGGAGAGGGGTCGCTTTCACTGGAGAGGGTCCATTCTAGTTCCTTTGGGAAGAGGGCCTTCCATCTTTCTATTAGTGCTATTTCCCAGGGTTGCAAGGGGTAACGACTAGTGAGTTCGGTAAGGGAAAGCCACATGTGCTTGAGATTTGTGCCACACGTTTTTCCAGGTTGAGATTCCTCTGTTGTGGATGCGTTTGGCTATCCTAATCTGTGCGTGGCTGAGGGGGGGGATAGGAGGCATAGCCCACCACAACGATTCATGGGTTCTTAGGTGGTAGCTATAGGTGGTAGCTATGTTTGGAATCCCAGTTTACTCTTAAATGCTCTCTATATCTATTCCAGGCTCCCCACAGTGATCTGAGAAGGGGGGAACCACTAGAGGTTATCTCCTCAGGGCCAAAGAATATGGAGATCCAAGGTAGTGGGAGCATCCCCTTGTAACCTTTAATTGTAAACTTGTTGATATTTCTGAATAGCAATGTTGCCCATTCCTCTTCTGGATTGTCTAATGCCCTGAGGATGAGTTTAACTGCCAGCTTGTCCGCCCATTTGCTGAAGTTAGGGAGTCCAAGTCCTCCTTGAGCCTTGGGTAGGCAGCAAATGTCCCAACTTACCTTAGCTAGGCCTTTTCTTAGTGGGTCCCCCGACCAGAGGAAATTTCTACATGCTCGGGTTATTTCCTTTAGGTGGGAGTCCGGGGGTCTCCAGTAGGAGAGAAAAAATAGCACGTAGCATGAAAAAAAATGCTTAATGACCAGTGCTCTTCCTGCGATGTTGGACTGGAACCCATTCCATTGATTTAATTTGGAGGAGAAGCTATCCAAAACCCATTGCCACCTTTGGGCCATGGAGATTTTAAAGCCAAACGGAATACCTAAAAGTCCGAAAATGACCCCATCTTGAAGGACTGTGCATCCTTGCTCTATGATCCATTCAGGAAGTGGAGAGAGGGAAGCCCTGATTCCAGTTTTAGCATGATTGATCTTAGAACCAGAGGCTGTGCAGAATGTCTTTAGACATTTCCAAAAGTTTTGGAGTGTCTATTCGTCATTATTGAGAAAACCATTGGTGTCGTCCGCAAATTGAGACAGGCATTACTGCCTGCCATCAGGTAGCAGTATTCCTTTGAGAATCCCTTCCTGCATTCTGGTTTTGACCAGCCAATTGAGAGAGTCTGCAGCAGTGGCAAAGAGTAGGGGGGCAAGGGGGCATCCTTGCCTAATCGACCGCTTGAGAGGGAAGGGTTCCGAGATGCCATTATTAACTGCTACTCTTACCTGGGCGTTCCCTAGCAAGGTCTTCACGAATCTGATTATGCCTGGACCAAATCCCATCATGGCTAAACAGTTGAGTATGAAATTCCATTCCAGTCTATCATAGGCTTTGTCCAAATCGACTTTGACAAAAACAAAATCTTGGTCAGTGTCTTTTGCGTGCTCTATTCCTTCCCACAATGCGATGACTGCTTCCATGATTCTCCTGCCTTTGATGAATCCTTTCTGTTCTGTGCACAGCCATTCAGCAAGGGCGGGGGATATCCTGATAGCAACAGCTTTGGCAAATATTTTGTAGGCTGAATTTAGCATGGTGAGAGGTCGCCAGTTTTCAATGTTCTCTTTGGGCCCCTTCTTGTGTAGAAGTTTAATGACTCCAGTATTGAGCTGCACTGGTAGGGCTCCATGTTTGACTGACTCTTCCCAGACTTTTAGAAGTATGGGATCAAGCACTTCCTTAAAAGTCTGGTAGAACTCTGTCGGGAGTCCATCAAGGCCTGGAGTCTTCTTTGGCTTTAAGGACTCAATGGCTTTCTTGATTTCACCTACTGTGATACCTGAATCTAGTTGTACTGCTAAGTGAGGGGGGATCACTTGTTTTCTAGATTGTCTGATTTCGGCTCGGGCAGAGATTACCTCATCATTCAGAGTTTCCTTGGGACTGAAAAGCGAGGAGAAATGCTCCTTGACAATAACTAGACTCTCCCTTTCATTGAAAGCCTTGCCGTTCTGTCCCCCCAACAATGGGATGGCCTCTCTACTATGTTTCTTTCTGAGAATTTGAAACATTTCTTTAGTAGGTTTGTCAACTTTGCCTGCCCACCAATCCCTAAAGAAAATTACCGCATGTTTGAGGGTGAGATCCTCCTCAAACCGGAGTTGGTGCCTAAGTGTAGCAATCTTGTCCTGAATATCAGTGTTCAGGCTTTTGCTACACTCCAACTCAGCCAATTCGCTATAGATTTGGTCTTTGCGTTTCCTTCTTATTTCTGAGACTTTCTTTCTGAACATTATCAGATCTTTGTGAGTATTATCTATAGCTACTGTCCACGCCTTGGAGGGAGTAAAACCCTTGGAGAAGGCATGTACCCAGATTGCCTTTATGCTGGTTTGTACTTCTTCCAATTGAAACAGGGAAGGGTCCGTGTGAAACCAGTGATTCATTATTTTCTTACATTTGTCATCCAGGGTTATCACTAGAGGATAATGATCTGAGGTGCAAGAAGTGATCCTAGGTTTGGCCTTGATTCTGTTGAAGCTTCTGGCCAATGCAGTGCTCAGGTAGCATCTGTCTAACCTTGCTTTTCTGGCATTAGGACCTCTTGAGTAATTCTGCCAAGTGAATTCCCCAAGAGAGCCGACATCCCAAAGGTCGAGGTGTTCCTTTAATCGATTCCATTCATGTCTTTCTGCTCCATTGATCCCATTACCCCGGAGAGGAAATCGGTCTTCTATACTCTCTACTGTGTGTGTGTGAGAGAGAGAGAGAGAGAGAGATAGATAGATTGATTGATTGATTGATTATCGTCCTCGGAGGTCAAATATGACCTATGGGACCAAATACACAAATGACAAAGGTAGCTCCATCATATGACTGGTACAACTCAATTGGTTGGTGTAAAGACTCGACGTGGGAGTACTAGCTTTTAAGGGGGTCATACAAACGGGCACATGAGCCGCGTAACCTAAAATGGGAAGGAGGGGGACAAAATGGAAAAAAAAAAAAAAAAAACAAGGGGAAAAAATCCTAAGTGATTATTGTTGCCGATAGCAACGGGGTCTTCTTAGGAGTTCGAAAATGCTGAATGAGAGCTCGCCCATCTCGATAGACTGTCCACTTTCCTTGTTTACGAGCCTCGTGCATTTTCTTGAGCTCGCTTGCTTTGAGTTTGAGTTGGTTTGTAGTTAACTCCTCAGCGATCCAAAAATTCGTTCGCTTGAGGAGGCGGGATTGGCGTAAAAGCCTCAACCGCTCTTCTTTGTCCTTGAAGGTAAGTGTGCATTGCCCAGGTGGCAAGCGTCTGTTTGTGTCGTTTAGCCAAGAGACTGTGTCAGGCTCACTAGTGATGGGCTGCAAGATGTCATTTAGCTTGATGATTGCTTCTTCGAGAGTGTCCTCGGTGGTGCACCATGGTGATGGGAGCCCTCCAATCCTTACTTTAAGACCGAGGGATTCTCGTAGCTGGCGTTCTTGGAGGGCAGCCTTTAACTCGGTGCCGATTTTTTGTGTGATGCCTTCTGTGACTTCTCGAACTTCCTTTTGGACCTTTGTGACAGACTCCGCAATGGAGGCTTCAATCTCTCGTGCTTTTGTAAGGAGATCCTGGCTCTCTTCTTCCTTTGTGACCTCGAGCTTGTGTAGGCGTTTCTTGAGGGCTACATTTTCCCTAACGAGCTCTTGAATTTGGGTCTCAAGAGCCGAGATTCTGGCTTCTTGGCGGGCGAAGGAGTCCTTCCTAGGGGCAACTGCCACAGCAAGAAAACTTTTGCGAGCACATGAAGCCGGAGTGCTAGGAGTAGTCATTGTCGCAAAACTGCGTGCGAACTGGTGCCTGCATGTCAAAAGACCTAACCCAGAAACGAAGAGATTAAGATTAAGTGATTGAGGTCCAAGACGGTGGGTTGAGTCGGTGGACAGGGTTTGCCGAGGATGATAGAGACCGTGGCTGCTGCTGTTCGTGCTCTACTGCCGCTGCTGAGGGCGTGTGTGGTGCTCGACGGGCTGGGCAGAGGGCCGAGGACAACAGAGGCCGCAACTTCGAATAGGCTGTCGGTGACCTGCTGCCGCTGCTGAAGGCCTGTGTGCTTCTCGATGGGCTGGGCAGAGTGCCGAGGGCGACAGAGCGGGGCTGACACTGTGACGACAGAGCGTGAGAGAGAGAGAGAGAGAGAGAGAGAGAGAGAGAGAGAGAGAGAGAAAACCAACTGAGTGTGTGAGAGAGAGAGAGAGATAGAGTTGGTATGTGTGTGTGTGTGTGTGTGTGTGTGTGTGTGAGAGAGAGAGAGAGAGAGAGAGAGAGAGAGGGAGAGAAAACCAACCGAGTGTGTGAGAGAGAGAGAGAGTTGGTATGTGTGTGTGAGAGAGAGAAAGAGTTGGGTACTCTCACACACACATACCAACTCTCTCGCTCACACACAGAGTTGGTTCTAGAGAGAGAAAGAGAGAGTTGGTATGTGTGTGTGTGTGTGTGTGTGTGTGAGAGAGAGAGAGAGAGAGAGAGAGAGAGAGAGTTGGTGGTCACGCACACATACGAACTCTCTCGCTCACACACAGAGTTGGTTCTCTCTCTCTCTCTCTCTCTCTCTCTCTCTCTCTCTCTCTCTCACACACACACACAACGTTTCACCATCTGCTGCATAGAAATGCTTTCGTCACATATACATAAACATCATCCATTGTCACAATTGCCATCTTCTTCATGAAACTGCACACGTTGAGCGATACTCAATGTGCACAATTTTGGACGATGCCCTTCACACTCAATGGTTGCTCGTCATACTGGTGACGTGCGCATAGCACACTCATAAAAGTCACTTGCAGATGTGCAAGCAAGCTCCGTCATTACCGACGTCAAAAGACCACAAGCCTCAAGATGAGTGTACAGGTGATCTAGTGTATGTATAAGGTGGGTGGATGTGGTTGTGGGTAAGGTGTCTTGAGGACTGTTGATTGCGAGATGAATATATCAACAGCAAAGCATCACGATCTACTCGTGCCAACCTAAGAGGGTAGCAATGGCGGGCATGATGAGATGCAAAGGCTGTAGACGCCAGGGGCAACGATGGTGGGCAAAGGTTGATTCAAAGCGAAGGTTGACACAAGGCAATATAATGGGGCAATCTGGCCGGCAGAATTGTAGAATGATAAGAGCTTGTATGGTACGAGAGAGAGAGAGAGAGAGAGAGAGAGAGATCTCTCTCTCCAAACGAATTTCTATTAATATAAACATATCAAAGTCACATCCCTCAAGATAAATGTACAAAAGCCGCTAACCACAGGGATGTGAATCATGATCCCAAAAATAGCTATAAATATGCAATGAATGACCAAGCCTATTTCTTGGTTTTTCAAAGAAATTCTCCTCCCCCAGATTCTTCTTCTTCAACAAGGTCGGCAACCTTCATCACTCTATAGCACGACCATATGGCTCAGAGGAGATGGGGGGCAAGGTGGCTTTAATTTTAGTCGTTGAATCATGTATTGAACTAAGGGTGAACTAAAGGTGAACTAGAGGGTGGGTGAACTAGGGTGTGATCATGTGCCATGCCAACATGGTCAACGACACGTGCTAGCGTGATGATAGGGCATTTGTGTGGCAACCGAGAGGTCGGCCTTGACCCATACCCCACGAAACGAATAAACTAGGGGTGAGCACATCCGCACCATTTTTTCCTCAAGATCAAAGCCGCTTCGCGCGCCTAAATTTGACCCTAGATCCCTCCTGATTGACCCATCTGAGTGAGTGACGAGAGTCCGCAACCGTTGTGAAAAATGATCTCAAATCTTTGAAGGGTGAAGATCTCAACACAACCACTCCATCAACCATCAAGAATGGCATACTTCATATCATTGCAAGAGATCATGAAGAGCAAGGTAAAAACTTACAAGGATTTGCAATGAAGAATGGTATGCTAAGAGTTCTTGTTGTTGAGAATGAGCATTTCAAGAAGACACTTGGTATGCAAACAATATGTTTGATGAAATTTGAAGAGGAAGTCAAAGAATGTAAATAATCTCTTGCTGGCTTGAATGCTTCAAAAGAGTGCATGAGTAAAGTGGAGCATAACCATCTATTGGAAGAGAAGAAGTTTGAAACCATAACACATGAGGTAAGCTAGATAAAAAATGTATGCACAACCAACTCTTGGCTAATATATATAGTAGCAATGTAGTTTCCAATTTCTCTCTTATAGAAGTGATAGCCCAAAAAAAGAATGTTGAGAATGTGGATATGAAAAAGTTGAAGGAATGAGAGTCACGTTCCAAAAACATTGTCATTTTTTAAATTCCCAATGAGAAATTGTAAATACCTTCTTTTGTTGCCATTGTTATTATTTCAAGAGTTGCAATTTATGGGGCGCATAGGGTGGGTAAGCAAAGCGTTCTTTGCTCGAGGGAAGGGTTAATTATATGCACTATATCGAATGAAATCAAGCAAAATATTATCACTAATAATAGTTGAATTTTTAGGGATAAAAATTATAATATATATGAAAACCGCACTCTTATACAACAAAATGCGCATCACAAGGCATATCAAGGAAAATGAGCATAGGGACAATAAAATCAAGGACATACCTTTGCATAAAGGAGGGGATGCAAGGAATGTAAAGACCTAATGGACTATAATGATTATCTCTCTTATGGTAAAGTTATTGGGATCATAATGAAAATAAAATTGTGTGGATTGAAAAGAATGGCAAGTGGGCTATAATGATTGGGTCTCATATGGCAAAGTTATTTGGGTGCATAATGGAAATAAAATTGAGTGAATGGATTGAAAAGAATGGCAAGCGTACAAATGGACAAACATCTCACCATCAAACATAGAACCATTGATCATCTTGTCACGTTTCGCGTTTTCATGGAGGAAAAACAAGCGAAAGATAAGAGATCAGATTTTGGCTTTGTGGACTTTAAGAAAGCCTTTGATATAATTCCATGTGACAATTTGTGAAGAAGTATGGAAGAATTTCAAGTACCAAGTGAAATTTTTGCATCTATAAGAAAGTGATATGTCTTTTGAAAATGGAAAGAGGAATTTTAAAATTATTTGCAAGCACTATTGAGGTTTATCAAAAATGTTCATTATCACCAACTCTCTTTAACTATGCATTGATCAATTGGAACAAATGTACTTGCCGTTTATGTAACAAGAAGGTTTCAATGAGGTTACTATTTTGCAATGCAATAATCATGCTTTTTGTTGTACACATGCTAATGTAATGCTTCTAGCGCATAGTTTAGATGATACACAAAGGATATGGTTATCCTTGAGAACTTTTGCTTGCATAGCGGGTTGATTGTGAATGAATCCATAACAAAGGTTACGCTTGTGAAAACCAACCATAAGAAGGTATACATTGTGTAGCTTCAAGTACCTTAGCCTTGAGGTTCCAACCAACCAAAAGGTACTAGATTTGTCAAATGTTGGGTTCTTAAGAAGTACCATATTGACACATTTGTGACACCGGTACTTCTTTATGGTGTTGAAGTGTGGGCAGAAGCATCTCAACATCTACTTAAAAGGAGTTTGAGAATGCCCAAAAGCACTTTCTTACAATCTTTCTCCAAGTTCAAACATAAATGTTATATACGTTATATACGCTCCTACTTAAATCCACATCTCTTCCAATTGAGGTTATGGGCATGGCAAGGGTTGTCGAGTACATGATGAAGAAGTGTCAAAACCCCTCGCACCAACTTCCTACAATTGCAAGGAATGCAAGAAGAAAAAAAGTTCAAAAGCCGCATAAAAGCAAATACTTGAGCACGGGATGGGTGCAAGACATTAAGTGCTTTGGGAGAGGGGATGCATTACAGTTTCTACATAATGCCTCAATAGACTCCAAAATTAATGAATCTTTTCTCAACACCAATGTACCACAGCTTGATCAGTGTTTGATGGGTTACACTTCATACATTACACCACCCATTGTGCCCTCAAGTACAAAACCATGTTCTTCGCCAAAAGAGGAAACCATACTCACCCTTTTATGCTTGAGCCTAGGGTATGACCACAATATCAAGCCGAAATGTAAGGATTGCCTAAGTGAAATCTTGATCAAAGGAAAGGGATCCGCATCATACTGATGGAACATTCATAACCAAAATCTGACCCATGTAAAAAAGACCGCAACTCGTTAAAGGGAAGATGGGAGAATGCCAAAACAAGAACTGTTTGGAAAAGCGGAGGTGCATACATGCTGATATGAAGCTAAATATCTGACACTATGAGGTGAGCTGATGCTATGCGCACTAAGGAGAGTTCCACCAAGGAGAACTCCCAGCAAAAGCAACACCATAGAAACAAACATTCCTTTAGAGGAAAATGGCTTTCCACCATTGATATGATTTATACAAAGACCGTATCATATTACAATGATCAGCCAGCCAAGACTTGTGCAAAATAGAAGCATAGATGTTGTTGGCAACAAAAGGTATCATAAAATCTAATATCTAACCAACCCAAATGATTTTCTCATATTAAACTGATCATTTAATGTGGGAGAATAGACGAGAACAAGGGTTAGAATCTAGATATGTTCTTATGGATCTGTCTCAACACGGGGCCAAGGTTAAAGGGGTACATATGAGAGATGGTTTGTTAAAGAGCAATGCTACCTAATGGAGCTTAAAGATCTTAAGGTTGGGTTCATTAAAGACCTCCAAAAATTAGTGTTAAAAAGTTCTTTGACCTTAAGCAAGCTAGGGCTGACCTTGAAGTAGAATTTTACCCAAGCATGAGGTGCTTGTCGTGCTTGCTATCTAAAGTGCTTAAAGTGTTTGTGGGAACCTTTCCCAAGCTTGAGGTGCTTCTCATGCTTAAATGACTAAGGTTCTTGAAGTGTTCAATTCAAACATAAACTCTCAAGAGGCATAAACGGTTTCCATGCTTAAATGACTAGGTGCTTGAAGTGTTCAATTCAAGCATGATATCTTAAGAAGCATAGAAGACACATGTCAAGATCCTCCCCATGTGGCCCTCATGATGTGCTTGAATCCTATTGGATAGGCTCTAAAGGGGTCCAATGAGATTTTAGATGTATAAAAATAAATAATTAAGCTCTTTCTTCCAAAGAGAAAAAAGTGGACACATCTCCAAATGATGTAATTAAGTAATACAAAAGAGAGAGAGAGAGAGAGAGAGGTGGACCAAGCATGACAGGGGGTATACTCTCCCACAAACACACATACACTCTCTCATTGTGTGGAGTACAAAGTGCAAGAGCTCCATCTCCTTCTCCAAGTTTGTTGAAAAGTGGAGAGCTATGCAAATCCAACCAAGAGCCATGCTTCAATGCTAAAGCTTGCCATCTTCTTCATCTTCATTACTATGCTATTAATGCTATGCTATGCAAGAAGAGTGATGATAAGTGAGGAACTATTTCTTCCTCCTATGGATGATTCTTCTTCCTCTTCCCTACCCTCATTCCCCGCTAGCTCTCTCCACCTTCGAAGGTGTTTGAGGCCTTGGGACTGAGGCTTGGGATAGTTAATGCTTTTTGCAAAGTTTATTTTATGCTTGTGATGCATGAAGCTTTCCATCTTCATTGCATCACTTAGGTCACAAGTAACACAAAGATTATATTATATCAAGTCTCTCTTAATGGGAGAATCTATAATACAAACGCCTTTTGGAGGGGGGGCCAGCTCCAAGCAAATCCGGTCCTCAACTATTGTCATGATACTCTCTCTCTCTTATAAAAGTATTGTTCATGCCAAGTTAATTAAGTCCTATGTTTATGTTGCTACCATCAATTAAGTTCACCCCCTATATTCTCAAAGTAATCTCACAAAAAAGCTCACTCTAATTCTCTTAATTCCGCTATTCTCAAAGTTCATAGGCCATTTCTATTACATTGGTATCAGAGCATTTGGTTTCTTTTTTCTTACTTAAGAAGAGAGGTCCTTAAGTAGCCTATTAATGGTTGATTTTTTTAATTATATTAGGGTAAGTGGGACTGGGATCTATTATCGATTTTGTTGAGCCCACTATGTGGGATATGGTGCACACCTCGGGAGCTTTGGTTTTAATAATGGGGTCTTTTTAGACTTGCCCACGGCTTTACCATTATTGAGTCATAAGAAGTCTGAAAGGAGCTATCCCTCGGCAATTCTGCTATGTTAGACCCACTCCACTACTCTATAATTTACCAATTTGAGTCGTGGATATAGATACTTAAGTGCTGATTTCAAAGGCTAAGAGGAGTAGCAACTAAGGTTGTGAATTGCCAAAGAATATACTAAGCAAACACATAAGTATAATTAGCATGGCTTACAATAACCAAGAGAGTAGAAAGCTATGACAACCCTACTTTGCAAGCCGAAGTTACCCAATAACTTCGTGCTTATGGGATTTCCCTTCCTCTCCAAGAGGAGAGAGAGCTTAGGAGGTCTCTTGATGAGACTCCCGAAAGAAGACTCTTTCCCATACGAGAGGAGGAATCCAAATAACAAGAAGACGGCGGTCTAGACGATCACCAACTCCTCCAAAGTGGAAACGGTCAACACAGTCCTCCTTCGTCACTCCGAAAGGGAAGAGAGGACACAAAGGAAGAAAAGGTCAAGAAAGAGGTCACCCTCTTCTCCTTCTTCTTCACCTTCCTCCTCTTCCAACAAAAGCAATAGTTATTCTCCTAGAGAATACAAGAGGAGAGGGCATCTCAATACTTACCCAGCATGTCGAAGGTCCCAAAAGCTCAAGAAATTCAAAGAGGGAGGAAAGAGTATCTCTTTTCTTACCTATAATGGCACCTTTGGTGCCATCAACAAAGTATTGGCCTGCATCCAGCAATTTGATGCAACCTTTGGAGACAAGGGCTTCACAAAGTCCTCCAAGCTACGCCATGTAGCTATGCACTTCCAAAAATCTGCTTGTCAATGCTGGCTAACCTTCGTGGAAACAACGAAGCCCCAAAGACATAGACAACTCTACAAGTTTCCATAATCAAGTACTTCCTTGCAAGTGATGCCAAGGACAAAGTGCTCATCGAATGGCGAAGTTTGAAGCTACTCTTCAACGAGTCTATCCACAAATATATAGACCATTTTTTGGAGTTACATCTCAAAGCTACAGTCTTTCAAAGGATAGAATTCGCCGAACAAAAGCAACAATTTTGTGTGGGATTACCTAAAGAACGGCCAAGTATGTCAACTCACAACGGCCTAGCACTATCACCGAAGTCATCCACCACACTGTGGTTGCTTCAAGGATCAATTTCCAACAAGGGGCGAGAAGAAATTTCAAGCCCATGGAAAACAAGGATTGAAATGCTAAAGGGAAGAGCAATGCTCCAAAACTCATCCCAAGGCAACATCAACACCAACAACAACAAGGCCAAGGAGAAAGGATCTTACAAAGGTAAAAATAAAATCTCTCCCGAAGAATTATAGGCCTTTCGTAAAGACCATAAATGCTTTAAGTGTGGGGAGCAAGGACATGGTTATCGTTCTTGCCCCAAAAGAAATGTACTCAATGACACTCCTAGAGCTTCCATGGTTGAAGCTCCAAAAGAGGAAAGGCTCATACCTCTCCTATGCTTGGGGAAAGGTAAGGGAACATGATGCCCTTATTCTCTTTGACCTTGGCTCTACTCACAACTTCATATCGACGGAGTTGGCCACTAAGTTGGACATTCAAGCTTTTGAGATGGGAGAAATTGTAAATGTCGATGCAACTTTCAAGGGACAGCAAGCATCCGTTACTCCCTTGATTGGGAAGTTGAGGCTTCATGTCCAAAGCTACGTCAACAAAGAAGACTTTTTCATCTCTCCTCTCCAACATGAGGATGTTATCCTAGGGCCACCATGGTTCAACCGCATCGCTGCCAACATAAAGTTCCCTGAAAGGAGAATCTACTTCACCTACAGAGAAAAGAGCATGATATTGGAATTAGGGTTGCAGAGAAACACACACAGCTTGGAGAAGACGAAGGAAGCTCAAGGCACACAATAGAGAGTGTGTTACTTAGTGTGCAATGGAAAGATAGATATCCCTAGAGTGATGGGCGTATATACAATGCACGGGGGAAAAAACCTCCTAAAGAGGGAAAAAATGCCCCGGCGGTCCTAGTGTGTTCACACACATCACTACCACATGTATATGGTAACAAATCCCCCCTGGAGTGATGCGGTGAACGAGAGCTAGCACATGAGTAAAGGGAAGTGCCATGCCCTGAGGACAGGATCAGTCCACAAAGGGAAGTAAGCCCAAAGCTTTGCGGAAAGCTTCAAGCTTCTCACGAGACACTGCCTTTGTGAAAAGATCTGCAAGGTTTTCCTGTGTTGGCACATAAGCCAAGCTGATCTCCCCTGCTCAGAGCCTCTTCCTGACATAGTGGTAATGCACCTCAATGTGCTTTGTGCGAGCATGAAAAATTGGGTTCCTCGCAACTGCCGATGCGCTCTGACTGTCAGTGTAGATAGTGTTGGAAGTGTCCTATCCAACACCCAAATCAGCCATAAGGCGTCTGAGCCATACACACTCAACCGTAGCTGTGAAGACTGCCCTGTACTCAGCCTCACAACTCGAAGTGGCCACAGTAGGTTGCTTCTTGCTCAACCATGATATACATGAACTGCCAAGCATGAAACAAAAACCACTTGTGGACACTCGCGTGTCAAAACAACCAGCCCAATCTGAGTCCGAAAAAGCATGTAAGTCTGGCGGCAATGATCCCCCCTTGGGATAAAACAAGCCAAGATGTAAAGTGCCACTAAGGTAGCGGAAAATCCTCTTGACAGCCTGCCAATGCTTAGACCCTGGGCTATGCATAAATCTGCTGACCTGTGAGACTGCAAACTGAATATCTGGCCTCGTGTTGCATACATAAATGAGGCAGCCAACAGCAGTTTGGTAAAGAGTGACATCAGCAGGATCACCAGCATCATGTAGACTCAACTTCAAACCTGTTTCCATGGGAGTGGCAATAGGTTTGCAATCCTCAAGTCCAAACTTACATAGCAATGTCTCTATGTAACTTTTCTGACACAAGGCAATACCACCATCACACTGCTTAAACTGTATACCCAAATAATGATGCAACAGCCCCAAATCTTTCATCTTGAAAGTAGCATTCAAATCAGCCTTAAATTCAGCAATATGTCTCTCATTTGGTCCAGTGATCAGCAAATCATCACCATAAAGAACCACGATGAGAAATACATCACCCTCACGCTTTACATACAATGTGCTTTCTGTTGGACTGTTACGAAAGCCTTGTTTGACCAAATGAGTGTCAGCTTTCTCATACCAAGCACGAGGAGATTGCTTCAACCCATACAAAGCCTTGTTACATTTGCACACTTTGTCCTCTTGTCCTTTTATGACAAAACCGCGAGGCTGCGTTACATAAACCTCCTCAAATATGTCACCATTCAAAAAAGCAGTAACAATGTCTGATTGATGTACATCCCAACCAAAATGAGCTGCCAATGCACATAAAAAACGCACGGTAGTCATACGACAAGTGGGAGCAAAAGTTTCTTCATAGTCTATGCCTTTTTGTTGTGCATAACCCTTTGCAACAAGTCGAGCCTTATGGCGATAAATCTCACCATCCGGCTTGCGTTTCAACTTGTAAACCCACTTCGTACCAATGGCCTTTTTGCCAGGAGGAAAATCACATAAAGTCCATGTGTCATTCTCTATAAGTGCATCATATTCTGATTGCATGGCAGCCATCCAATTTTCTGAATTCTGTGCTTCATCAAAAGACAGAGGCTCCTCAACATCATGTAAACTAGACACAGCCAAAGCATAACAATCTGATGCATAAGATGCATGGCGAGAGCCTGAACGAGTACGACTAGACAAAGGTGCATCCAATTTACTGTCACGCAAAGTGTGCACCAGCCATTTTGGCATACCTCTAGCCTGCTCATTTTCAGCTCTTTCCTCATCAAGTACATCATGTACATCTGCATCAGTAATAGGCTGATCTAAAACATTTTCAGAAACCCCCATAGGCTGTACATTTGCCTCATTGGAACTTACATTAGTATTTCCACCACTGAAAAGAGGCAACAAAGTGTCATAAATGTCCTGTGAGCTTACATTACTGTCTCTAGTACATGACAGCAAGGGCTGAACAGAATCTTCCACAAACACTACATCCCGAGAAACCAGAATACGTTTTGTTTGCGGATGATACAACCTGTAACCTTTGCTTTCAGCACTATAACCAACAAAAATACATTTGACAGCCTTATCATCCAATTTTCTGCGCTTCACTTGTGGCACCAAAGCATATGCCAAACAGCCAAAAACACGCATGTGCTCAATAGAAGGTTTTCTATCATGCCATGCTTCATATGGAGTAATAGACTGCAAAGCTTTCGTAGGACACCTGTTAAGTACATAAGTGGCACACATGATGGCCTCAAGACAAAAAGAATGCGGCAAAGCTTGACTTTTGACCATACATCGTGCCATTTCCGTCAGTGACCTGTTTTTCCTCTCAGCAACACCATTTTGCTGAGGTGTATAAGGCACTGTACATTGGTGTTTTATCCCACGACTAGCCAGAAATGCATTAAATTCATGAGACATATACTCCCCCCCTCGATCGGAACGGAGGGTGCCCATAGTACATTTCGAGACATTTTCAGCCATAGCCAGAAATTGTTTGAAGCACATAAAAACTTCGGACTTCGCTTTAAGCGAAAATACCCATGCATGCCTGGAGTAGTCATCAATGAAAGTCACGAAGTACAGGTAATTGCCCAAGGACGGAGTTTGCATGGGCCCACAAATATCACTATGCACAAGCTGCAACCTGCATGTGGCCCGAACTTAACCATCCTTTGGAAACTTAGAACGCTACATCTTACCCAAAATACAGCCTTCACAAACATGTTTGACAGGTGCTTCAAGAGGCGGCAAAGAAGCAACCATATCAGATTTCTGCAAACGCAGCAAACTGGCAAAATTCAGATGACCAAAACGTGCATGCCAAAGTTTTGCATCTGAAATAGCCCTTGAATCTGCAACAACATTTGCAAAATTTTTTCCACACTTGTCATACAAAGTGAGCTTATACAGCCCACGGCACAAAAGCCCAGATGCAACAATTTCATCACCAAAACTGAGATCATGAACTGTACATCTGTCATCCACAAATTTGACTACAAGTCCAAGTCTAGCAAGTACAGATACAGACAAGAGATTCTTCTTGATCTCAGGTACATAAAGTGCATCAACAAGTGTGAAGGAACTGCCATTAGCAGCAGTGAGCACAATCTTTCCAACTCCCTGAACTGGATAAGAGGCATTGTTGGCACAAGTGACTGAATTCCCATGAGGGACAGACTCGAGAGAGGTAAACAATTCACGATGTGAGGTAATGTGCTTTGTAGCACCACTGTCGAAATACCACACATGTGAATCTGCAGCAACTGACAAGCATGCATCATGGACAGCAGGATTGTAAGTGCACTTTGCGCTAAAAGCCCATTCTGCATCAACATCAGCAACACAGTCTCCTTTCACAGAAGACTCAACAATGGCTGCATTTGTAGTGGAACCAGCATTTGCAGTGGAACCACCCTCTTTCTTCTTAGCCTCTTTGGCCTTCAACTTAGGACACGACTTGATCAAGTGATCATTGACTTTACAATAATGGCAACGCATCTTCTTTTTGCCCTTATCACCAGAATTGCCAGACGAAGTACTGCCAGCAGAAGCATTAGGAACATAATTTTTGCCACTCGCAGCAGAACCATAAGAAGTGGCTGCATTGTTGTTACCACCCTTTCTTTGAGAAGCAATAAAAACCTGTTCAACTGCACGCTGTCTAGTCCTGTTTTTTCTGGACAGTGACTCTTGCAACAGCAATGTGCATAACGCATCAAACTTGACAACTTCTGGATTTCCTTGGGTCATCAGTCTCCAAGTACTAGCAAAAGTCTGGTAGGAATCTGGTAAGGCATCAAGAACAGTCTGCACAAGGGAACTGTCTGAAATGACTTCACCTGCAGAAATAAGCTGCTCATTGATATCCTTGACACTAGCAAGGAAAGTGTCCATATCATCTTCCTCATGCATAATCTTCGACTCCAGCTCTTTACACAGCAAAGCAATTTTAGCCTCATTGCGGCTTGCATAAAGACCTGCTAAAATATCCCAAGCCTGTTTTGCAGATTTTGCTGAACGGATGTGAGGAACAATGGTGCGCTTCACAGACAACGCAATCAATGCATGAGCCTGCACATCCTTAACATCCCAACGAGCTTGTTCTGCCGTAGGCAAAACAACTCTAACAGCTGCAATCCTTGCAGCAAGACCTGCAACATCCTCAACATCGCCTACATCCTCAGAACCAGGACATACATCAATGCCCTGCACAATGTTCCAGACACCCTTTGACACAAGAACATGTTGCATCATATAAGCCCACATAGGGTAGTTGTCCCCATCCAACCTGTCCTCAGCAGCAAACATCTTGAACACATCTGTGTTGTTGTTGTCAGCCATGGTAAATGCTGCACCTGATGTGAAAACTGCCCGAAAATAGGAGAAACGGAGCGGGAACAACCTGTGTTATATAGCACAAACCGTAGAAGACTATAAGGCACCTGTTATGCAGAAAACAGCACTGACAGAAATTCTGCACAAAATGACGAAATAGCCTGTGCAGTACTGCCTGTAGTAGAAACGGAGGCCGAAATGAGCCCAAATCAAAATTCTGAGCAGATCGAGCTCTGCGACCTCCCCAAAAAAAAAATTTGACCTACGAACGCTCGCCAAACCTCACTGAAATCGAAGAAAGTGAGCACGCGTGTGCTGGAGCAGCTGGCGACCAAGCCCGGAAGGACGTGACCTGCTCTGATACCAATTGTTGGAATTAGGGTTGCAGAGAAACACACACAGCTTGGAGAAGACGAAGGAAGCTCAAGGCACACAATAGAGAGTGTGTTACTTAGTGTGCAATGGAAAGATAGATATCCCTAGAGTGATGGGCGTATATACAATGCACGGGGGAAAAAACCTCCTAAAGAGGGAAAAAATGCCCCGGTGGTCCTAGTGTGTTCACACACATCACTACCACATGCATATGGTAACACATGTACATAGATGCTAATGAGTCGGAGAACACCATATCCCTGGTAAATACGCTTGCTTTTGATAAGTCAATAAAAAGCTCTATTTATGCGTATATGATTTTTGTTAGAGAATCTATAAATGATTCTAATGTTTTCACAAGTAGCAATAAAGAGAATCAAGAGGAATTAGAGTTGTCTAATTTCCTAAATGGATTCCAAGATTTTTTTCATTGATGACATCCCTAGTGAGCTACCGCCAAAACAAGGGGATGATGACCATGCAATAGAGCTTCTACTAGGAAGCTCACCATTTATTAAACCTCCTTATTTAGTTTCACAAGGTCAACAAGAGGAGATCATGAGGCAAGTGCATGAATTGGTGGAAAAAGGGATGGTGAGGCCTAGCTCCTCTCCATTCTTTTCACCAGTACTTTTTGTGCAAAAGAAAGATAGTACATACCGTATGTGTGTGGACTATCGAGCACTAAAACATATCATTATCAAAAACAGATTTTCTGTGCCTTGGGTACAAGATCTGTTTGATAAGCTACAAGGATCTACCTACTTCAGTAGGATTGACCTTAAAAGTGGATATCATCAAATAAGGATAGTGGATGAAGATATCCTAAAGACCGCCTTTCGTACAACGTTTGGTCTTTAGGAATATCTCGTCATGCCTTTTGGCTTGACCAATGCACTAGCCACATTCAATCGTTTGATGGAGAAAATATTTAGAGCCCACCACGAGTTCATTGGAGTATTCTTTGATGATATCATCATCTACTCCATGTCCTTGGAGGAACACAAGCAACCTCTCCAAGTGATTTTTCAAGCATTGCGAGAGAACAAACTTTTTCTCAACCAAAAGAAAGCGAATTTTTCCTTCAAGCGCTTCAATACTTAAGTTATATTATCTCTCAAGATGGTATCTGTATGGATTCATCGAAGTAATAAAAGCATGGCCTAATCCAAGGAATCTACATGAGCTAAGAAGCTTTATTGGTGCATACAATAGACGCTTCATAGCAAAATTTTCTCAAATAGCAGGACCATTACATGACTTAACAAAGAAAAATGTTAAGCATTCATGGACTATTAAGGAGCAAAATGATTTTGACAAGCTCAAAGAGAAGCTTACCTCTCAACCAATCCTCATGCTTCCGGATCTTTCAAAGCCATTTGAGGTCCAATGTGATGCTTGTGGTGATTGCCTGGGAGCAGTCTTGCTTCAAGAAGGACATGCCATAGCATATGAGAGCCGAAGGCTCAATACGGATGAACGGGTCTTGGGCATTTATGAAAAAGAGCTTTTAGATGTTCTACATGACCTAAACACATGGAAGCACTATTTATTGGGGACTCCATTTATTTTACGAACAGACCACCAAAGTCTCAAGTACTTCATGACGCAAACCAAGCTTTTCCACAAATAAATGAGGTGGCCAAATTTTCTTTCCCAATTTTATTTTCATATTGCTCACATTGTTGGAAAGCACAATCAAGTGACCAATGCACTTTCACGACGACCAAAAGTTAATACAGTGTCTATAGCAACTCACAATGATCTATCTTCTATGATAGATGAGTATGCTACTGAGTCTGACTTTAAAGATGTAATGCCAGCCCTTGCTTTAGGAAAGAAAGAGGAACCATTCACCTTGCAAGATGATGATCTTCTCCATGGCAATAGGCTATGTGTTACCCACTCCCTTCGTAAGAAAGTCATGTATGAATCCCATGGTCCTCCCTATGCGGGGCATAGAAGCATTTAACCTACTCATTGAGGAGTAGAGACGTGCTTCTATTGGCTTACCATGAAATTGGACATACATGAGTATGTTTCAAAATGTATGGTATGTCAAAAGACTAAGTATGATAGAGGGAAGAAACATAGATTACTCCAGCCATTGTCAATCCCTAATTCACTATAGGAGAGTATATCCATGGAGTTTATCTTTGGACTACCCAAGTCTATCCATGGGAATACGGGAATATAGACAATAGTCAATAGGTTTAGCAAGCAAGCACACTTTATTCCTGTCAAAAAGACTATTAAGACACACCAAATGGCAACCCTCTTCATATCTCATATTTTCAAACACCATGGAGTACCAACATCCATCGTGTCAGATAGAGATCCTAGAATGACCAATAGTTTTTGGAAATGTCTTTTTAAAAATCTAGGTACAAGATTGAATTTCTCTTCGGCCTATCATCCACAAACGGATAGTCAAAGCGAGATAGTCAATCTTACAATACTCGATCTACTAAAGACTTATGTTACACAAGTAGATCAACGATCACAATGGGAGAAGTACTTACCCCTTGTAGCGTATGTATACAATAATACCGTCCATACTACTATGGGAAAAGCACCTTTTGAGATCATAGAGGAAAGACCTAAAAGTCCCTTGCTACTTGAAGTACATGGGAAGATCTTTGTTGTTGATGAGTATAGCCGTGACCTACAAGAATCTTTTCAAAAGATTAAGGAGGCTATATCCATCTCTAAACAAAGGCAAAAAGCTATTGCTGGCAAGCACAGAAGGGCTTTAACGTTCAAAGAAAATGATTGGGTCTTACTTAAGTTTCCCAAGGCTTGATTGAGGCAAACAACGAGTAAAATCCTACGGGCCATCAAAAGTATTACGCTAAATTAGCAAAAAGATACTATGGTCCTTTTCAAATCTTGAAGCCAATCAATGACATGGCTTATCAACTCAAGTTGCCCAACCATTGGCTCATACAAAATGCTTTTCGTGTGAGCCTACTTAAGCCCTACAAAGAAGAGCCACCAAGAAAACCAATTATTGAAGACTCTCCAGAAATCGAAGATCAAGAAGAGGTGCTACAACCCGAAGCTATCCTTCGGCATGAAGACAAGGTACTACGACATGGTAAGATGATTCGACGGTATCTTATTAAGTGTAAAAATTATCCTTTTGAAGATGCTAGATGGATGCAAGGAATACAGCTTAAGGATAGTATGAACCTTGTCAATGCTTACAATGTTGCACTAAAGTAAGCAAATGTAAATGCTTTCTAAATGAACAATGTTTTTGTCTTATAAGACTAATCCTCTTTTGTTCACAAATTCAAATAGTATGCATACTTAGAATCATGTTTGTGATGACGACGTCACTCAAACACCAAGTAGAATTTATCACTCTACTTTGAGAGTATGATATGGACTAAAGAGTAGACATGCTTGCGGCAGCTACGTCTCCCAAGCACCAAATGGACTAGTCATCCATTCTCGAATGATGTGGTAGAGTGAAAAGGGATCCTTCTACCCGCTAAAAAATGTAGACTAATGACTAAGACTTTATCTCTTCTACCTCATAGTCGAGGACTATGACTAAGACTTTATCTCTTCTATCAAGAGAGAGGTAATTTCATAAAATCTAATGTCTAACCAACCCAAATGATTTTCTCATATTAAATAGGTCATTTAATGTGAGAGAATAAACGGGAACAAGAGTTAGAATATAGACATGTTCTTATGGATCTGTCTCAACACGGGGCCAAGGTTAAAGGGGTCCAAATGAGAAATAGTATGTTAAAGAGCAATGCTACCTAATGGAGCTTAAAAACTTTAGGGTTAGCTTCATTAAAGACCTCCAAAAGTTAGTGTTAAAAAATCATTTGACCTTAGGCAAGCTAGAGCTGACCTTGAGGTGGGAATCCTACCCAAGCATGAGGTGCTTGTCGTGCTTGTTAACTAAAGTGCTTAAAATGTTTTTGGGAACCTTTCCCCAGCTTGAGGTGCTTCTCATGCTTAAATGACTAAGGTTCTTGAAGTTTTCAATTCAAACATAAACTCTCAAGAGACATAAACAGTTTCCATGCTTAAATGACTAAATGCTTGAAATATTCAATTCAAACATGATATCTTAAGAAGCATAAAAGACACATGTCAAAATCCTCCCCATGTGTCTCATGATGTGCTTGAATCCTTTTGGATAGGCTTTAAAGGGTCCAATGAGATTTTAGATATATAAAAATAAATAATTAAGCTCTTTCTCTCAAAAAGGAAAAAGAGGACACATCTCCAAATGATATAAATTAAATAATACAAAAGAGAGAGAGAGAGAGAGAGAGGTGTGGACCAAGCATGATAGAAAATATACTCTCCCCCCCACACACACACACACACACACACACACACACTCTCATTATGTGGAGTGCAAAGTACAAGAGCTCTATCTCCTTCTCCAAGTTTGTTAAGAAGTGGAGAGCTTACACCAACACTCTTTGCTATGGAATGCAAATCCAACCAAGAGCCATGCTTCAATGCTAAAGCTTGTCATCTTCTTCATCTTCATTACTATGCTATTATGTTATGCTAAGTAAGAAGAGTGATGATAAGTGAGGAACTATTTCTTTCTCCTATGGATGATTCTTCTTCCTCTTCCCTACCCTCATTCTCCGCTAGCTCTCTCCACCTTCGAAGGTGTTTGAAGCCTTGGAACTGAGGCTTGGGATAGTTAATGCTTTTTGCAAAGTTTATGTTATGCTTGTGACGCATGAAACTTTCCATCTTCATTACATCACCTAGGTCACAAGGAACACAAAGATTGTATTGTATCAAGTCTCTCTTGATGGGAGAATCTATAATGCAAACGCCTTTTTGAGAGGGGGCCAGCTCCAAATAGATCCGGTCCTCAACTATTGTCATGTTCTCTAATACTTTCTCTTGCAAAAGTATTGTTCATGCCAAGTTAATTAAGTACTATATTTATGTTGCTATCGTCAATTAAGTTCAACCCATATGTTCTCAAAGTAATCTCACAAAAATGCTCACTCTACATTGCCAATGTCGTAATTGATAGGAAAACAACCAGCATGTGCTTAAGCACGCACAAAATCTAACGATAATGCATTCCCAAACCAAAGTATGCAGCTACCTGAGAGACGCTTAGCGTATTCTCAAACGAGTGAACCACATCATCCACCATGTGTATACCTCGGCAAGAAAGAAAGAATGTCTAGCGTGGAGAGTGGTTAACCAAGGTAAGAGAAAAAGCCCTACCCCAGTGAATGCTTTCCAAGCGTAACAAACCCCCATCTGATTGTTGTTTGCCATGCCAAGAAAAATGAGTCGTAACAGCTTTCCAAACAATGAGTAAACTAGAGGCAATCGAGCAACCTTGAATGTGGCCAACCATCTTGCCAAACACGATCTCCCAAAGAGAGGTCTGCCAATGATCAAACATAAAAGTGGTGACATACTCACATAATGAGGTAATCATGATTGTCCACGACTGAGACTATTGTGCAAGGGTAGGTAACAACATGGCCTTCCTCGCAAGAGCGTGGCAACGAAGGTCCAAAATAAGAGTAGTAGTTTGGATTTCCAAAAATTGATCTTAAGGTCGATCGCAAGCCCAAATGTATCCAATGCCTGCATAATCTCTCCCATGTCGACCTGGTTATTGCGATGCATGAACAAGCCATTCGCATAAGCATGCCCAATAAAGTCATTTCCAAGGGGTAATTGCAACCCATGTAGACGACCAAGCGAAGAAGTGATCCAAATACAAGAAGGCGTTGAGTGGCAATGGCATACAAAAAATACACAACATTGGCTAATTTAGGCCGAATCCAAGGGTCCCCATTGTGTCAATGAAATCCCATTGTACGGTATCAAAGGCCTTTTCGATGTCTACCTACATCACGAATACATCTTGCTCGGTATATTTGGCATACTCCGTTCCAAAAAAGACATTAGCCAAATTATCCATGATTTAGCAATGAGGGATGAAGCCATACTGAGCCAGAGGAATACCCACAAAAAAAGGCTCCTTGATGCAATGTGCAATCATCTTAGCCAATATTTTGTATATAACCGACATAAGAGTAATAGGCTCTCTCTCTCTCTCTCTCTCTCTCAAACACGCACGCACGCACGCGCACGCACAACGTTTCACCGTCATACCAAATGCTATTATCAAACAAGCATAAATGTCGTCCATTGTCACAATTATTATCTCCTTAATCAAACTGCACATCGTCACACAAACATAAATGCCGCCTATTGTCACAATTGTCATCTTCTTCATCAAACTGCACATCTTCACAATATACGTAGTGCGCATAATGTTGACAATGGGAAAATAAAAGTAAACAGTTCTTTTCCAGTACATAAACTTCCAAAACCACATATCGTGTGAGGATGAATTATTATAACCAAATGGAGCTTAATCTCTCCCAGACGAAATGAAGTCACCATGTTGGTTTTGCATGACCCCCAGCAAAATGTCACAACGCACAGAATGTGTGTATATAACTACAAAGAGCACACCTCATGTGCTTGAAAAGAATGTGCCACTCTCATCATTAGTTTCCTTGAAAGAGAAAAACTGGTCTTTTTCTGGACATCAAGCCAAGGTATGACAACTTCAGGGAACCTCAGCAAACAAGGCAAAAGGCTCCAAGACACAATGCTACTAAACCTCAGTGGATTGAAGCATTAGGAAGCCTGTTTCTGCAGTGACAAGGTCTCCCTCCAATGAAACTGCCACTATGTCAATGTGAGGATTGCTCCTGCTGGCAAATACGACAAGTACTTAAGCAGTTCATTGTATGTAAACATAATTTGGGCATGAGTATCAAGTACCTTGGGTGTCGAACTTGGGGCAACTGACAGGCCCTGGGAGCCACTCCAGGGCCTTGTTTGTGGATTGGGAAATGCACCAGCCATTATATAAGCGCAATCTGTGTATGCAGATCCAAACCCTAAACCTGTAGCAAAAGCTACTGTCGCCCACCTTGTCACTGGACTCCCTGCACACCAAGAACATGCCTCGATGAGATAATGAAGCGTGATAAAACAGGGAGAACTAGATAGTCCAGCAAAACAGTAAGGAAAAGACTCTTCAACCAATCTGTGCTTAAGATGTGCAAGCCCACACTCACACAAACAGAGAGGGAGAGAGAGAGAGAGAGAGAGAGCACACCCCGGGCGGGGGGGGGGGGGGGGGGGGGGGGGGGCGCCTCCGAATTACTTTGCCACTGTCTGTATCTGCTGAAGTATTCATTGCTGTGTACAGGCTGCTTTCTGCCCTGCCAAGCCCCTCCCGTAAAGTGCTCCCAAGTTCCCCTCCTCTCGTAAACACACCCACCCACCCACCCCCCCAAAAAAAAAACCCGCATAGCACCGTGCAGTCCTCTCCAGCACACAAACACACAGGTCACAACAAGCTCTGTTGAAGCTAACGTGACTCTGTGCCAATTCTAGACTAGCCTCGTCCAATGTCTCAACTTTGTAGCAACTTCTCCCCAGGGGGAAGAATATCACAATTCTGGGAATGGGCATCGTAAGAAAGGCTGATATCTTTGCATCAGGTGCGAATTTTTTTTGACCCTGCGACCATTACTAAAGTGCTTTGTGGCGACTTGGGAAAAGTGCAAATTGGAGCTCAAGAAAGGGATAGTGGATTTTGAGGAGCAGCTTGGCTAGTGCGGCCAAGGCAACAGAGGTCTTGATTTTTGGGAGCAGCTTCGTGCCAACCATTCGACCATAACTAAAGTGCTTTGTGGCGACTTGGGAAAAGTGCAAATTGGAGCTCAAGAAAGGGACAGTGGATTTTGAGGAGTGGCTTGGCTAGTGCGGCCACCTTTTGGAGTGCGAGAAGGTACAAAGCCCAAATCTTGCAACCCCCCCTTGCTCAAGCACCAGCGACAAATTGAACGGCGATAACTACACCCATTGGAATTTGATTATGCAGCTCTGGCCGGTGGCAATTGCATACCCTCTCTTGCACAATCAGTTAGCATGAGCATTTTTCAGAGCATTGAACCCTTTTTGCCAAAATACACATTTTTCACTTATTTATTAATAAGTGACTTTTGTTGGAAAAGTAGGTAGGGCAAATTGCTAAAGATCTATAAAAGAAACCCATTGGACACTCAGTAGAAGCAGAAGAAGCAAGGACACATAAAGGGCAGGCAGCACAGCAAACCGACAGGCACCCTCAAGCTCCCCAACGTTTTCTCAACAGTTCAGCCAAATGTTTTCAACATCAGCAAATCAGCGTTTTCAGCCATCAACCACTAGTCTTTTCAGTTCATCCCTTAGCTTCGCGGATCCTCCCCATTCCGATGCTTGTGAGTAATCACATCTTGATCATGCCAATCATCATGCAAATCATCATGCTTATCATCATCATCCAAATCATGTGTGTCATGCTGTGGAGAAGAAGAGACTGAGAGTCTCCTGAATCCTGAATCCTGTCAATCTTCGCCTGCACATTGGAAATGAGAGATGAAGAATGAACAACTTGCTCCCCACGAATGACAATGGGAGAGTCACTTTTAGCATTGAAAGTGAACGTACTAGCTGGCCAATCAATGAGAGGGTTATGCTCACGAAACCATCGAATGCCTAAAAGCATATCACATCTTGAGAGAGGAGAGACGACAAATTTTCTGCAGAAGGACGCTTGTTGGACAGTGAACAAAACATCAAGGCACTCTTGTGTGATGAGAGAGTCCATACCGGGAGCAAAGCCCGACACCTCAAAAGGGAGATATCTTGCTAACCTCCAAGCGGGCTCTTTCGACAAGAGAGTCACTAATCACATCATGCATACTACCTGGGTCAAGCAATATAACAAAACGCTGACCATTCACATGATCATAACACTTAATGAGAGACTCATCAATGGGAGGATCATGAGAGACTTGGGTCACACTCGTGTTCTCATTTATTGAATTGACAGAGGAAGTGGGTTCTGTGGGTTCTTTAGTGACCTTAGATTCAAGCTTAGGACATGTTCCTTTTATGTGACCCTTAATGTGACAATGAAAACAACGACCTTCCTTAGAATAAGTGCTTTGCTCTTCCGATGTGATGTATCCACCGAAAATTCCTTGTTCTACCTTTTCATTGGGAGTGAGCTTAGGTTTAGCAATTGTGTTAGCTTTACCCTTAGGTTCATTTTGGGAGCTTTTCTGAGAGACTTTGGAAGATTGGTTAGAAAAGTTACCATTCTTACCAACCTTACCATTCTTACCGTTTTGAGTCTGAGAGGTACTTTGAGAAGTCTTGTTTTCCTTAGGCTTGCTCTTGTTGTGCTTCATATGTTGGGAGAGAGCAATTGATACCGCCTTGTTGAGATCTGCAGGGTCGAAGACTTATACATCAAACTTGATAAATTCATCCAACCCAAAAAGGAAAGCCTCTTTGCGCTCTTCATCCGAAATGCGTAATTGAGTGCCGAGCTGCAAAACACGGTTAGAGAAAGACATGACTGGCATACCATTTTGCTTGAGATTGCGCCAATCTTCTTTCGATCGTGCTAGGTACTAAGGAGGCATAAACCGCGCCTTGAGCTTGTCTTGGAAGTCGGCCCAATTGAAGGAAAGGGGCACGTCTTCGTCGGCTTCCTCTAGGTGCGCGGCCAACTGTGCCTCTTGCCATGCGTGGTACCAATTAATGGCATTACCGGCAAGGTACATAGCTGCCGTCAAAACCTTGCTATTGCTTATCTTCTTCGTTGTCGCAAAATAAGCATTAAATTGATGCAACCAAGAATGAATAACAGTAGCGTCCATCTTATAATACTTATTGGAAGTCAACTTTTCAGTGACGGGGTTGTTGGAGTCCGAATCTCGGCTTGCGCCACTGGATGAACCACCAACATCTTTGTCCGGCTCGGGTCTTGAGGTGAGAACCTGTCGGACCAATTCTTGCATGCGCAAGTCTCTCTGCACCTCGCGCTTCGCCTCAAAGACCACTCGTCTTTCTTCGGCCGCCAAGCGCGCATCATCGCGCTCACGCTCCAAAGCTACCTTTCTTTCTGCTTTCTTTCTTTTCATTCCTTGTCCGCCAAGCGCGCTTGTTCACGCTCGCGAATCATCCGTCGATGCCTGTCGTTCTTGGCGCTCACGCTCCAAGGAGATGCGTTGCGCTTCTTGTTAAGCCATCGCAATGCGATTCACTTCTTCTTGTTGTGCCATCATGTCCATTATCGACTTGACCAAAGCCTCCATAGGATTTGGTACAATTCATGGCGTAGATGGGGAAGGAGGGTCCGAAAAACCTCCTTGGTGGTGACATTCCTCTTCGCTACTGTCATGCCCATCACCTCCATGCGAAGTATCCATTCTGCTTCGGGTGATGACCATACACTGAAGTCGTGGGTTCTTAAGTTCACCAGGAACTCGGGTTCTTGTGGGTCTTGGGTTCTTGCGGTTTTTGAGTTCTTGAGGTTCTTGAGGGTCTTGAGGTTCTTGAGTTCTTGCGGTTCTCGAGGTTCTCGAGGTTCTTCTTTCGCTTGCAATCTGTGTTAGAGAAGGATCTTCTCTTCCCCCGAGTTCTGCTCTTTTTCGCGGGCGCACCCCTGGCGACCTTGCGCTCACACCAAGGTTGCTTTTTCCCACCTCACGTCAATTGGCCGGCCGCTAAGTGCACAGTCCGCTCTCAATGAGTGAAAAGAGGCACAAGGGGAGGCTCAACAAGCCCTTCTTTCTTGGGTTACCTGTCACTCTTCAAAAACACGATTAGGAATCGACGTGCCGAAGAGATCTTGGGTTACGTGCGACCGCAACAAGCAAAAAAAATTATGTGGTTCTTTCCTTGAGTGATACAAAACACTGCCAAAGCTCTGATACCAATGTAAGGTGCAACGGAAGTGAATGTTGAACTTTGCTCAAGATGAGTGCTCCGAACTGTGCTCCAAGTTCCTTTTATACGCAAGGGAGAGCTTTCCGTTCCTTTAGTGAGAGAGTGCAATGGATCCACAAACAAAGTGAATAGACACTGTGAATGAAGGTGCTGAGACTGAGAGATAGAGAGAGAAGAGAATACGACACCAGAATGTTGTCAAACCCTCCTCCGAAGGCCCCACTCTCTATGGCGAGAGCGGTCTACTTATAATTGCACAAATCTCTACAATGCTTTGGACTTGCCGACGATGAGGACGATGATTAGACGGGCTGATATCTAAGAATGCTAAGGGCTGAAATCTGTAAATATTTATCTGTTGAATTTTGACTCTATGTCGATGACGATGTTGATGACAACGATGCAACGACGACGCACTGAAAACACTATGTTCTAGGCTGTTCTTTGCCTGCTGAATTTGCTATATCTCTTGCTGAATTTACTGCTGTAAAAACGCTGAGATGCTGCTGTCAAAAACGTTGTAGGGCTGGTTGAAAAACGCTGTTATGCTGGGTACAAAAACGCTGAATTGCAGGGATGGAAAACGCTGGTTCAAGGCCTACAAAAACGTTGGATCTGAGGGGCTGAATCGCTAATTGTTGTGTAGGGAAAATCGCTAATGGGTCATGCTGAAATTGCCGAGTCTTCAAGGCTGAAAACGCTGGGCTCTGGTGCTGAAAAATGCTAGGTCTATGGGGGTGGTTCTTGCTTGAGAGGGTGCTCCAGAGGGCCTGCTGCACTGGGTGCCTGTTGCTCTCCTTCCTCCTTCTGCCAGATAAGCCTAGCGCTTGGTTTTCTTATATATTACCTTATGCAAATTGCCCTACCCAGTTCCCAACAAAAGTCACTTAATAAATAAGTGAAAAATGTCAAAAATAGGGAAAATAGGTTCTGTGCAGTGGAAAATTCTCTTGATGGATTCTGATGGTAATGTTGATGATCATGCTGTGCAACCAGAGGATATGCATCTACTCTTAAGTGTTTGGACATGCACGGTCTACGAACAGACTGACAAAAGTGCCAGATCACTTCCTATTCTAGACTAACTTGACTGAACTGAACCTTGGTCATGATGTAGCTTGTCCACGGACACATAGGGTTGGATGTGTCACGTGACATTCCGTTGCAGATCCTCGCCGCATCGGCCAAGCAAAACCTAGATCAGCCTCGCATTTTGCATTTTCAACCAAGACAGCCTGGCATTTCTGCATTTCAGCATTAGTGCGACTCGACGATCGTCGACATCGTCGTCATCATCGTCATCACAGTCCCTATCTTGACGATGACACCTTCGTCATCGTCATCGCAGATCCCTATCTTGACGACGACACCTTCGTCGCCATCGTCACAGATCCAGGACTTGACGACGACATCATCTCGGCATCGTCACAATCGTCATCAAGTACCATAGCATCAGTACCCCTTAGCATCAGCATCTCAGCATTTAGTCATTGTATCAACATTGTGCAAGAATAAAGAAAGTACTTGCTCTGGCAACAGAGCAAGGGGCCCCTTGAGGGTTGGGACTCGACATCAATGTGTCGTCTCTTTTCTCTCTCTTGTCTCTCTCTTTCTTTCAGTTCAGTTTAGTTCTTTCAAGTGAAGTAAAGTGTCCCTTGTGTTTGTGTGTGGAGTCCTACATCCGAGCAAAATCCTTATTCTCTTCAGCTACACTTGACATTGATACCAGAGCTCTCTGTGTACTTCGGCTCTGCGAACTCGAGGGAAGAACCAAGAACCTAAAGAAAAGAACAACCTCAAGAACCATCAAGAACCAAGACCCATCAAGAACCAAGAACCACCAAGAACCCAAGGAACCTCTCTCAAATTTTTTTTTCCTGAAGAATCTTTCGAGTCCCAACCATGGACTTACCAGATCCCATCTTCATTGCCATGCCTTTAAAGGAAGATCGACATCGGATACACGAAACCTAGATCTTGAGTACCAAGATCTCCTAGCCTTGTATACGGATATAGCAGGAGTTGGAGACAGGATCCCTAACCTCTTCTGCATTTGCATTCGCATGTAGCGTGCATCCACTTCCGTCGACAAGAAACCCTTGGATTTTTCTCCGAGCACCCTTACCTTTCAGCTTCACCTGCAATGTTTTCATGACAGGACTATTCGGGTGGTAATGCTTGCTTGCAGGTAGAGTCAGCACGAACGCTGGTATTCTGCGACAGAAGTAAGACTACCTAGTAACTCGTATGGTCGGTGTTTACATCGCAACAGTACCTACATCCGTAGTATCCACCCGTTTGGAGGAGCTTTCATTGGTGATGCATCAACAGCATCAAAGGCATTCATCAGTCAACATCAGAAGTACAGATAGAAGTTCGACAGTTGTGCATCACTTTTATTTGGGGGGGATGTCACGTGCGCACTTCACTTGTGCCACGTGGACACGCTTCTGCCATAGTCTAGCGTCAATCTTAGCGTAGGATCTAGCCTGGCACTTTGTGAGCCTCTAGCAGGACGTGCATGCCCAAGCCGATCGCAGTTGCATACCCTCTCTTGCACAGTCAGTTAGCATGAGCATTTTTCAGAGCATTGAACCCTTTTTGCCAAAACACACGTTTTTCACTTATTTATTGATAAATGACTTTTGTCGGAAAAGTAGGTAGGGAAAATTGCTAAATATCTATGAAAGAAACCCATTAGGCACTTAGTAGAAGCAAAAGAAGCAACGACACAACAAGGGCAGGCACCGCAGCAGACCGGCAGGCACCCTCAAGCTCCCCAACGTTTTCTCACCAGTTTAGCCCAGCGTTTTCAGCATCAGTAAGTCAGCGTTTTTAGCCATCAGCCACCAACGTTTTCAGTTCAGCCCTTAGCTTCGCGGATCCTCCCCATTCTGTTGCAGATGTGTTGGAGTTCAAGTTATCGGTGTTTGAACCCATGGGTCGGAGTTCAAGGCACATGCATCTGAATCGGACGTATCTAAAACACTGTGGATGAGTGCACCAATCCATTGTTGTTGGTCAGATTATGGACAGAATGTGTTCCAAAAGTTCATTATCTTTGAAGTATATTGGACGTGATATGTTCAAAATTCACAAATGTGGATTCTTGGACGTAGTGTGGTCTACAATTCAAATTTTCTAAAAGGCAACCGATACTCAAGATGGCATTCTTCTAAGGTACAAAGTTGAGGGTAGCAAATCCGAGGTGTATCCAACATGATAGCTGTTGCTGGGGTGTCCGTGGTAGCTTCTTCATCAACTCGGTCTCACTGTTAGCTTCTTCATCGACTTGGTTTCACTACTATGAGCTGTAGAGAGGGTGTTAAAGAGTGCTAGCATCTCAAATGAACTTCCCAAAGTGATAGAGGCGGAAGTGAATGTTGACTTTGCTCAAGATGAGTGCTCTGAACTGTGCTCAAGGGTTCCTTTTACTTACAGAAGAAAGAGCCTTCCGTTTTGTCACGATTGTGACTATGTTGCAGTATTACATCTACTCCTAGTTGCAGATACGCGAAGTGCCATGCCAAGGAGGACCCCTACGCTTGGATGGTCACGACCCTTCGCTCAAAAGACGTGTCTCTTCGCCAAAAGCCACACTCCTTCGACGACTGGTCACACCCCTTCGCTCTACAGGTGCGAAAGGATGTGTCTTTACGTTTAAAGTCGCGTCTCTTCACCATGAGAACTGTCTTTTCATTTGTGTCTCTTCGTCTCCTATATAAGGAGCTTATTGTACTCAGTTATCAAGCAGTCATTCAATCAATCAAACACAGAGTTTTCTAAGTCTTGTTTCTGAGTTCAATTCAAGTTTCTTAGGTCTTAATCATGAGTTTAAGTACTTAATTAAGGATTAGTACCTAGAATCCTTACACGTTCCTTTAGTGAGAGTGCGATGATCACAAACAAAGTGAATGCTACTGTGAATGAGGTGTTGAGACTGAGAGCGTGACCAACTCTTGCATGCGTTGGTCTCTCTGCTTAACCTCTTTGGCCTTCAACTTAGAACACTACTTGATCAAGTGATCATTAGCTTTACAAAAATGACAACGCATCTTCTTTTTGCCCTTATCACCAGAATTTCCACATGAATTGCTGCCAGCAGAAGCATTATAACAGAAGTTTTGCCACTCGTAGCAGACCCATAAGAAGTGGTTGCATTACTGTTACCACCCTTTCTTTGAGAAGCAATAAAAGCCTGTTCAACTACACCCTGCCCGGTCCTGTTTTTTCTGGAAAGTGACTCTTGCAACAGCAGTGTGCATAATGCATCAAACTTGACAGCTTCAGGATTTCCTTGGGTCATCCAAGACTGCCTTTCTTTCTTCGACTACCAAGCGCGCTTGATCACGCTCGCGATCCAAGGCAGTGTGTTGCACCTCTTGTTGTAGCATCATGTCCATCATCGACTTGACCAAAGCCTCCATAGGATTTGGTATAACCCGTGGCGTAAATGGGGAAGGGGGAGGATCGGAAAAAAATCCTCTTGGTGGGGAAAATTCTTCCTCATCACCTTCACGCAAAGTATTTGTTCCGCTTCGCATGATGACCATACACTGAGATCTTGGGTACCTAAGCTCTCGAGGAACTTGGGTTCTGGAGACTTGAGGTTCTTGGGTTCTTGAGGTTCTTGAGTTCTTGAGGTTCGTGGTTGCAATCAGTGTTTGAGAAGGCTTTTCTCTTACCTGAGCTCGACTCTTCCCTGCGGGCGCACCCCTTGGCGGCCTTGCGCTCACACCAAGGTTGTTGTTTCCCACCTCACGTCGATTGGCCGGCCGCTAAGTGCACGGTCCGCTCTCAATGAGTGAAAAGAGGAACAAGGGGAGGCCGGACGAGCCCTTCTTTCTTGGGTTACTTGTCACTCTTCAAAAACGCGTATAGGAATCGACACGCCCAAGTGGACTTGGGTTACATGCGACCGCAACAAGCAAAAAATTTATTGTGGTTCTTTCCTTGAGTGATAAAGAACACTGACAAAGCTCTGATACCAATGTAAGGTGCAGTGGAAGTGAAAGTAGACTTTGCTCAAGATAAGTGCTCCAAACTGTGCTCAAGGGTTCCTTTTACTTACGGAAGGGAGAGTCTTTCGTTCCTTTAGTGAGAGAGTGCAATGATCACAAACAAAGTAAATGCTACTCTAAATGAAGGTGCTAAGATTGAGAGAGAGAGAGAGAGAGAGAGAAGAATACGACACCAGACGGTTCTCAAACCCTCCTCCAAGGGGCCCCCTCTCTATGGCGCGAGAGGTCTATGCTATTGATTGCACAAATCTAGTACAATGGACTTGCCGACGATGTCGACGACGAGGACGGGTTGAAATCTGAAAACGCTAGGACTGAATTGCTAAAATCTGCAAAACGCTGACTTTCTGCTGATCTGTGACACTGTGTCGACGAGGACGACGACGCGACGACGATGCGCTGAAAACGCAGACGCTGAAATCTGCAAATAGCGGGCTGAATCTGAAAATGTTGGCTGACTCGACGGTACGGCGAGGATCTGCTGAGGGTAGGTGAGGTCTACAAGGCTAATGATTCAATCTGCGGTGTCTAAAGGCTGAAAACTGAAAACGTTGAAGTGCTGGGGTTGATCTGACGCCGGAATCTGCAAACGCTAGGCTAGGTCTACAAAATTGGAAAACGCCAAGCTGGATCTGCTGTTGATGAAAAACGCTAAGCTGAATTTGCTGCAGAAACGCTGATGGAGGGAATCCAAAAACACTGGTTGCTTCTATTGGCTGAAAACGCTAGGGCCTCCTGCCGGTCTTGCTGAGAAGGTGCACTGCAACTTCTTCTGCCTTTTCTGCCACAAACGGCTAGCACTAGGCCCAAACATTCCGAAACGACGTTCCCGACGAGTCCCGTTCTTGAAATGGAGTCGGGAACGGAACACCGTTCCAGAACAAGGTGTAACCGGAACGGTGTTCCGGAACGGGGGGAGCAGGGCGGAACATGAGGCGGAATGGCGGAACTCGGGGCAGAACGGGCAAAAGTAGGCATTTGGGGACAGATTTGGGGCTGTTTGGGGGGGACATATTTGGGGCTGTTTGAGGACAGATTTGGGGAAAGTTTTGGGGTCGTTTAGGAGTGAGTTGATTTGGGACTAAGCTGAATGGAGGTAATTCAAGCCTTGCTTTAGTCGACCGTTCCGGCCCCGTTCCGTACCGGACCCTCCCGTTCCCGTTCCCGTTCCTGTTCCCGTTCCCGTTCCCGTTCCCGTTCCCGTTCCCGTTCCCGTTCCCTTTCCCTTTCCCTTTCCCTTTCCCTGTTCCTGTTCCTGTTCCGGGTAACTATGTGTAACTGAATGTCATGCTAATAATCATGATGTGTGCAATCAGAGGATATGCACTAATCTAAGTGCCTAGACATGCACGGCCTACGCACATGCTCACAAAGGTGCCCAAACACTTCCTAGGCTGACCTAAACCCTAGATCTGAGATAGCTTACCCACATGCACATAGGGTTAGATGTGCACGTGACATTTATTTTGGCTTTTAGGTATTTATTTTACTTATTTGTCAAAGTCTGGATAGGGCAATTTATTGAGGTGTGTATATATGTGCCCTCATTGTATACACGTTCAATTATTATTACCAAAGTTGATTGATTCAAGAAACTCTGACTCTCTCTCTCTCTCTGCCCACTGTCCTCTACTCTATTTGGTATGTATGTTGATGAGGTCTCTGATTATATTGACAGAGGAGGAAATAGAGGTGCTCAGCTTGCAGGGACATGGATCCCTCTTTTATTGTATGCTGACGATGTCGTGTTGATATCAGACTCACCAAAGGGTATGCAGAGACATTTGGACGCATTGCATAGTTTTGCAGAGGATAGTGGATTGTCTGTCAACCTTGGTAAAACCAAGGTCATGGTATTTAATACCACGCCACAGTGGGTTAGGAGATCAGCACCTACTTTCACATATGGGTAGGACAGTATGGAGTACACTGATGCATACACATATCTTGGGGTGGTCTTTAGTGGGCCGAGGTTCACACTGAAAGTGGCAGCAGACACTAGATTGACTCGTGCCTATGCAGCCCTAGGCGATTTAGAGAGGATTTGTTCGCAGGTTCAGTTCTAGGAACCTCGAACAAAGCTCTGGCTTTTCGATACTTTGGTCGCTTCAGTTATGCACTACGAAGTTCAGGTTTGGGGACCGTCTATTGACAAAGCTGGATGGAGTAATATGGAGAGACCCTTGATATCTATGATTTCTAGGCTGATTAGAGCCAAGGCCTCAGTCCCACATGACATCATACGAGCGGAGCTGGCTGCCCCACCTATGGAGGTTGAGGCACTCACCGGATCAGTATCATTTGTACACAGCTTATGGGACACCACCAGGGACACGTATGCCAGGCTTGCTCTTGAGTCATCCAGACAGTTGGCATTACAGGGAGATACATCATGTTGGTATGCACAGATGAGCTCATGGTTTCAGAGGCATGGTTTCAGCATGGACAGGCTGCCCCCTTTCCAGTATTCTCTTGATGCACCATCCTTGGCTCTTACACGGATGGAGACTACTAGACTCATTCAGCAGGATCTTATCCAGCTTGATAGCAAGAGGACATGGATAGAGCCATCACAGGAGTTGGGTACGAAGAGGGTTTTCTATAGAGAGCATCTTCTCCAACTCACGACAGACGGATTTGTCACATGGTCCAGTTACATGGACACACATCTATCTCATGGGTTACGATGTGCTATAGGCCAGATTCGCACATCTTCACACCAGCTTGGGATTGAGATAGGTAGATTCAGAGGCATACCAACAGACAGTAGGATATGTCAGTTATGCCATGCAGAGCCAAAGACAGAGTTTCACTACATATGTCGCTGCACAGTCTACTATGAGATACGGTGACGCTTTCATTGTCTATTCAGAGATGGTTTTGACTCATTAGATAGAGTCATGAGATATCAGGATCAAAGATGTCTCGGATTATTCCTACTTGAGATTCAGAGACATAGAGACGCTCTATTGAACGGGCAAAGACAGAGATAGTCCCAGAGACGCATCTCAGATTTCTTTAGTCTGAGTACCACAGAGGCAGAGGGGACACCACCATCACAGAGCTCGGTTCCCACTCATACACACACTAGCGGTACTCTCATTGATCGAGCTATAGAGTTAGGGAGATCGAGACGACCGCGACTGAGGAGGGGAGCCACGCAGCACCGGCGGAGATTGCGGCAGAGGATCCACAGGATTCTAGCACGACACCCAGAGTGTCAATCAAGATAGGCTTCATGCTACTGCTATATTGTATTATGGTGACACTTATCCCCACTTTGTACCTTTATGGCATGATACCATTGCTCAGCCTACCAGCCACCCATAGGAGTCGGTAGCACTCCTATCAGTTCTTTGTTCGTAGTTCTTTGTTTGTACCCAGACTTGGTACTAGACTCATCATTGTAATCAATTGGTCTCATAGGTCATTTTGGCCTTTTGTAGACGTTAATATATCATTTCATTTCTCTCTCTCTCTCTCTCTCTCTCTCTCTCTCTCTCTCTCTCTCTCTCTCTCTCTCTCTCTCTCTCTCTCTCTCTCTCTCTCTCTCTCTCTCTCTCTCTTTCTTTTTTTCTTTTTTTGGAAAAATCAGGGCTGTATATTACTGAGTACAATATAATCCCCAGCGGATGCCAAAAAAAGCCTATCACGTGGGGTGTACAAGCTGAATGTAAGGGTGATAGCCACTATAGTGACAACTCTACTAGAACAATCTCATGGTGGTCTATATGATGAGTGGAGGAGAAACCACTGAGGAGGTGCATAATGCCATGTAATCTGTCCACCTATTAGTGTAAAGAAGAGTGGAGATCGAGCCCAACGCCGAAGGAAGTCAAATCGACGAGCCTCGGCTGCTCTAGATGTTACTGAGGAAGAATCCCACTGCCAAATGACGGTGTGAATGATGTCCAACCAAATGGCAGAGGGTATCCGGAAGGAGCTGTGGAGCCGCACTGAGAATGTGAAGACAACTCTCTCTCTCTCTCTCTCTCTCTCTCTCTCTCTCTCTCTCTCTCTCTCTCTCTCTCTCTCTCTCTCTCTCTCTCTCTCTCTCTCTCTCTCTCTCTCTCTCTCTCTCTCTCTCTCTCGCATCGTTTCCTCTCTAGTAGAATTTTTGTTTCACATCACCCCTCTCCCTTGTGTCTCTGTGCCTTTGCAGGTGCTCTCCTTCTATGCCTTCTCTTGCCCTAGGCGACTCCACATGCGGCATCTTTGAAAATCTAGGAGATCGCCACAACAAGGTTTCGGAGGTTCCACATTCGGAGATTGTTGATGTCCACCATTGGAGAGAGAAGGTCACTATTTTCAACCACATCCTCCATCTTCCGCAGCCACTTGTCACGTGCACATCTAACCCTACGTGTGTCACAAATTGTCGATGTGTCAAACCCCTGAAGAATGGAGCCAACTTGCAGATGTCGCCCGAGGGGCCTAAACCCTAAGAAGAACAAGTAAGAGAAGAAGAAGTCCTACCAACTTATGGGGACCCCGTCCGATGGGGCCCCAAGTGACATAAAGGAAATAAAGCAGGACCCACACACACGTAAAAGAAATTGCGTAGCTGCTGATGATGTAGCAGATTTCTGAAAATTACGCTGGCTGATGACGTGGCAGGTTGTACGGATTTTCGTAAATTACGCTGGCAGCTTTTTGGCATTGCTTTTGGGACCAGAAGCTTTTGAGTTTGAAGACTTTTTACTATAAACTGTTTTTAGGGCTTAGGGCCTTGCATGCTTCCTGGAGAAGGTGCAGAGTCTGGAGTACCGGCTTGTACTGTGTTGATGCAATATAAAGAAATACCGAAAGGGACGCCAAGGTATGGGGCCAATACTCTCTGAGGTGAAATTCCGCCACTTCGTGTCGCGTGTCGTCTTTCTCATTCAGTTCAGTTGTTATTGAAGTGCTAAAAGTCTGTTCAGTCTATTCTTTTCTATCTGCACGTGGTGCCCGTCTTGTGACGATGTGGACGTGGACAAGCTACTTCATGACATGGGTTCAGTTCAGTTAGCTTGGGAAGTGATCTGGCACTTTTGTGAGTCTAATCGCAGACCGTGCATGTCCAGACACTTAGATTCGATGCATATCCTCTGGTTGCACATGGCATGATCATCAGATTACAGTCAAAAACCATCGGGAGTATTTTACAATGCAGAAAACCTATTTTCCCTATTTTAGCCAATTTTCACTTAATATTTTTAAGTGACTTTTGTTGGGAACTAGGTAGGGCAATTTTAGCAAGCAAGTATATAAGTAAAGCTAGCGCTAGCACTTTCTGGCACAAGAGGCAGCACGAACCAAGGTTCAACAGGCACCTCTTCAGCAAGAATCCCCCCCCCCCCCCCCCGGGGCAGTCAACCTTGCGTTTTCAGCCACATACCCTAGATCCAGCCTAGCCTTTTTTCATGAAGACAGCTTAGCGGTTGCAGATCAACCCCGTGGCGGTGCAACAGTAGCAAAACAGCAAAATGCCTAGCATTTTTGCATCCCAGATCAGCCCCTGGCGTTTTTGGATCAGCAGTCAACATAGCATTTTTGCAGATTCTCCGCGACAAGATCATCCCTTGCACCAGTGTTTTCAGTTTTCAACAATCAGATCCCGCAAAACAAATGCCAAACCTCACAAATCTCACCTTCTTGCAGCAGATCCTCGTCGCACGGTCAGATCCATCGAAGTTTGCAATTTCAACCCCGAAAACGCAGATTTCAGCATCTGCTTTTTTCAGCGCGTCGTCGTCGTATCGTCATCATCGACATAGTCACAATTCTGCAGATAAAGATTTGCAGATTTCATCCATTAGCGTTTTCAGATTTCAGCCCGTCTCGTCGTCGTCGACATCGTCGGCAAGTCCAAAGCATTGTAGAGATTTGTGCAATCAATAGTAGACCGCTCTTGCCATAGAAAGTGGGGCCTTCGGAGGAGGGTTTGACAACATTCGGGTGTCATATTCTTCTCTCTCCATCTCTCAGTCTCAACACCTTCATTCACAGTGTTCACCACTTTGTTTTTGTCCATTGCACTCTCACTGAAGGAACAGAAGGCTCTCCCTTCCGTAAATAAAAGGAACCCTTGAGCACAGTTCGGAGCACTCATCTTGAGCAAAGTTCAACATTCACTTCCGCTGCACCTTACATTGGTATCAGAGCTTTGGCAGTGTTCTGTATCACTCAAGGAAAGAACCACAAGATTTATTTTTTTTTGCTTGTTGCGGTCGCACGTAACCCAAGTCCTCTTGGGCATGTCGATTCCTAATCTTGAAGAAGGTCGGTGCATGACTATAGACAAAGTAGAAGGATTGAAGGAGCCACATACGACTTTGTGTCGCTTTCGGCGCGGCCCAAAGAAGCAAGCGAGTGCAAACCTTTATGAACTTAAAGTATCGCATGACCCACGAATCATAGTGGGCCGGCGAATAGTCCTTTCCAAGATTCCGGACCCTGTTAGCAATCTCCCTCGACGCCATACAGTTCGGTACCAATACCTCACTTTAGGAGGAGGGGATGTTACGTGCACATCTAACCCTATGTGTACGTGGACAAGCTACTTCATGACATGGGTTCAATTCAGTTAGCTTAGGAAGTGATCTAGCACATTTATGAGTATGTTCACAGACCGTGCATGTCCAGACACTTAGATTAGATGCATATCCTCTGGTTGCACTCAGCATGATCATCAGATTACAGTCAAAAACCATCAGGAGCATTTTACAGTGCAGAAAACCTCAATTCCCTATTTTAGCCAATTTTCACTTATTATTTTTAAGTGACTTTTCTTGGGAACTAGGTAGGGCAATTTTAGCAAGCAAGTATATAAGTAAAGCTAGCGCTAGCACTTTCTGGCAGAAGAGGCAGTAGGAACCAAGGTTCAACAGGCACCTTCTCAACAAGAACCCCCCCCCCCCCCCCCCCCCGGGGCAGTCAACCTTGCGTTTTCAGCCACAGACCCCAGATCCAACCTAGTGTTTTTGCATGAAGACAGCCTGGCGGTTGCAGATCAGCCCCGTGGCAGTGCAACAGTAGCAGATCAGCAGAATGCCTAGAGTTTTTGCATCAAGGTCCCAGATCAGCCCCTAGCGTTTTTGGATCAGCAGTCAACATAGCGTTTTTGTAGATTCTCCACGACAAGATCATCCCTTGCACCAGCGTTTTCAGTTTTCAGCAGTTAGATCCCGCAGAACAAGTCCCAAACCTTGCAGATCTCACCTTCCCGCAACAAATCCTCACCACACGATCAGATCCATCGAAGTTTGCAGTTTCAGCCCGGAAAACGCAGATTTCAGCATCTGTGTTTTCAACGCGTCGTCATCGTATCGTCGTCTTCGCCGCCGTCATCATCGACATAAGAGTCAGAATTCAGCAGATAAAGATTTGCAGATTTCAGCCATTAGCGTTTTCAGATTTCAGCCCGTCTCGTCATCATCCTCATCGCCATCAACATCGTCGGCAAGTCCAAAGCATTGTAGAGATTTGTGCAATCAATAGTAGACCGCTCTCGCCATAGAGAGCAATGTGGAATCCGTATGTACGTACTGAACAGATCCGTACGGTACAATCGTACGGTGCGGTACGGTACGGCAAGAATTTTCTTTTTTTGGGGCGTTTTCTCCACGGACCACTCGCGCTAGGGTCGCTTTCATATTGGGATACTAGGGTGAAGGGGAGAGAGCCTTAGGCTTTTTTAATCGACCAGGATTACAAAAGACTCTCTGTTGTGTTACGGAGAAGTGCACAGAGACCTGCAGAGCCGAGCTACGCGCGTGAAAAGGTACTGCTTCTGCCACCATGCACTTTGTACTCTTCTCGTACTCCGTACTCCTCTTGTGTGTGCACTCTTTTGCATTTGCATTGTGCAGAATTCATTATACCGCGTAAAACCAACCCCAACTGGTCGCTCCACACCAATGTGTTGAGCATCTTCACGACCACTTCTCGGCAAGGTTCCGACACACGCTTATGGCAATGCAAGTATTGTGGGGACCAGTACACCAGCACCATTACGTGAGTCAAAAAGCACTTGACGAGCATCGGGTGCACTGATCAGATTGGTGCATGTGAGATAATACCACCACCTTTGAGGGAGCAGCTTATTGAAGAGTATTTTCATGTTGGTGCTCCTGGTTTGAGAGGTGCTCCCAGCACACAGGATGCTTTACACGATGCTTTTGTTGGAGAGTTGGAGACTTTAGGTGCGGAGACAGAGGTGGGAGGAGGTTCGGCCTCCATGCAACCCCCTACTTCCAGGAAGAGGGCACGTGTTGGCGGTGAAGATGAGGATTCCTTGCCACGTGAAAAAGGTACATCTGAAACACCAACACAGACCACTTTGCCTAGTCGCATCTCTTCTCAGACTTGGGTCAAAGAGCATCAGAGGGTGGCAGAGATGGAGATATGTCGCACTCTTATTGAGTGCAACATATCTTTCAATGTTTTGCGCATAGATCAGTGGAAAAGAATGGTAAAAGCCATTGCACAGGTTGGGCCTACTGAGACATGGACATGTCTTGATTACACCAAGATGCGTGCCACTATGTTAGATGAACAGAAGGCCTTAATTGACAAGGCACTTATGCCAGTGAAAGCTGGATGGAAGGAGTTCGGATGCACCAGTATCTCCGATGGTTGGGCAGACATACGCAGACGACACATAATCAATATCCTAGTGTCTTCTGCTTTGGGCACCTATTTCTTGCGTGCTGTGGATGCAGGGAAAGCAGGGGAAAATATCACGGTTGAGTTTATACTTGGTCACATCATAACAGCCATAGAGGAGGTTGGCAAGGAGAATGTTGTGCAGGTGGTGACAGATAATGCAGCTAATTGAGTATTGAGTCTTGAGTCATGATGTTTGTAGTTATTATTTGGTTTCATGATTTATGGTCATTGGTTTTCTCATTGAGTATTGAGTCTTGAGTCATTAAGTTTTATGATCAATATGTTCATTATAAGCATTGCATTGTTAATTTGTTAATGAGGCTGAATTTTGAAAGGTCGGTGAACTTAAATTTAGTGTAATTTTCTTTTTTTACAAATGGTACGTACCTAAAGGTGGGTTCAGTACGGAAGTACGTTCCGTACGTACCTAAACCGTACCGTACACTACGTACCTTTTCACCTTGATAGAGAGTGGGGCCTTAAAAACTCACCTTGGAAAGTTGGGTTCCTCCCATGAGTTGTCGGGCCCCAAAATGGTCAGGTTGTTTAGGAACCTTCGCCTTCAAGGCCAGTGCTTTGAGTTGAGGAATCAAAGGTCAAGCCAAATCCTTCCATTGTTTGAAGAGTGTGTTCATGGCCGTCTCCTTCATATGCCTCACATATCGGGGATCCTTGGCAACCTCAAGAAATGATTCAACAAATTGTCAACTTTAGCTTGCCTCTCATCCTCACTCTTAAAGGCTCATCATGGCCATGGGTGTCTTCAATATCAAGGACTTCAACCTCGATCTCAACTTCCTCATACTCCACCTCTTCATCACTATAGTTGATCTCTAGGAGATTAACCATAGCCATTGAAACAGGCTGTCCAATGTGGATCAAATCGCCCTTTGAAGAGCAATCAACCTAGCTTAGATACCATTGTAACCAGCTGGAACTACTGCCACGCGGTAAGTGACAGCAAAACAGGAATTTTCTACACAAGGGAGAGAGTGAAAGAGAGCGAACAATTGAAACCCCTCACTGGTTACCGGTGTAACAGGGAACGGGCGGAACGCAGCCCAAACGTTCTGAAACAGCGTTCCAAACGAGTCCCGTTCCCAAAACGGAGTCGGGAATGGAACGCTGTTCCGAAACAAGATGTAACCAGAACAATGTTCCGAAACGGGGGAAACGGGGCAAAACACGAGACAGAACGGCGGAATGCGGGGCGGAACAAGAAAAAGTAGGCATTTGGGGGCAGATTTGGGGGACATACTTGGGGTTGTTTGCGGGCATGTTTGTGGGGCAGATTTGGGGTTGTTTAGGAGTTGATTTGGGACTAAGCTGAATGGAGGTAATTCAAGCCTTACTTTAGTCGACCGTTCCGGCCCTGTTCCCGTTCCGGCCTCCCCTCCTCCTCCCCGTTCCCGTCCCATTCCCGTTCCAGTAACTATGCCAAAGGAGCTTGCCATTTTTATAGGAAGGTTGAGCATAGATAATCCCAATCCAAGCCCAGTTAAACACTCAAGAGTTTTCATGGAGGAAACTCCTCCAAAAAGTATTTTACTGAATACTGCAAGAGATTGGGGACCATCACTTCTATTAAAACAAATGTCCATTGCAACTAGAATGACATCGCAAGAGCGACACTGCTACATTGTCAGTGATGTGCTCATCCATAATTTAGGTGAGAGATGTGGCACACAAATTGTTCTATGTTGAGTTACAATCCCTTGTTATCGGAGATGGGTTATGTCTTGTCATTGCAATGTTAATACAAAAAGCTATTGATTCAAGAGATTATTGTCATTGATAGAGCTCAATGAGTCACTCTGAGAGTTGGAATTCTGATGTACATCTCCTCAACAAGACTCCACAAGTGGCTATAGTGATTTTTGGTCTGTGATGTCATTTGTGACCCCTTTTGTACTGGAGCTTACCCTTCATCCATGCAAATTTTGAGCTTTCTTCGATAAGGCTCATACAATTTTTGCCCCATTTCTATTCTTAGAAGCCCATCTATGTTTCATTCTCAGAAGCGCATCTGTTTTTGGTCTGTGATGTCATCTGTGACCCCTTTTGTATTGGACCTTACCCTTCATCCACGCAAATTTTTCTTTCTTCAATAAGACTCATACAATTTCTGCCCTATTCTGGAATTGTTCCAGCCCCATTTCCATTCTTAGAAGCCGATCTATTTTTTATTCTCAGAAGCCCATCTGTTTTTGACATTGGCAACACAAGGTTTATAAGGCGTTTTATATGTAATATGCAGCCCTTCGTAGGAAGCCCTTTTAGGAGATTTTTAATGTCTTATTAGTCCCTCTAAGAAATCTCCAGTTTTGAATCTTCTTGAGACTACCCCCCCTTCCCCATCTTTTTGTACCTTTCGCCTCACATTCCCATTATCAACACCATTCCCTGTTCTATGTATCTATGAGAAAAAGCGAATTTAGCATAAAAGCAAACAAACCTTCGAATACTATTGACTGGAAAAAAGCATGTTGCTGACACTAAAGAAAATACAAATGTCATTAGAAAGCATAGGATGATAACAAGCTGCCAATGTGTATTGAAAATGTCAAATAAATCCAGAAACTTCAAGTCTATTGCTGTCTACCTTGACGCGTCATAAGGAGGAAAGTTTTGGCGACAAAATGCCGCACAAAAATATCAAGGAAAACAGGGGTGTATGGAGTTCAATGTTTCTTCTGACCTTTCTAATTAATTTCCATAAGTAGAAGAGCGTCTACAAGCTTACCTGATATGCAAAACAGAATCTGAAACCCTAATCCGTTGAACAGAAACAGAATACTAACTGAAAAGTAGGAGGGCCGAGGCTGCTCCCGCAAAAGTAGAATAAAAGAGGCGACGCAGTGCTATATCATGGCAGGCATCCCATCTGGCATCCAGGTTAAGCTGTGAAGGGAGCTCGTCTCCCATCGCCAGTCGAAGCTCCTCCTCCTCCTTTCAAACGCAAATGTGGCAGTTCAAGCAGGTCTGAACCTTTTCGAGCACATGGAGTAAGTTTTAATTAAATCAACTTTCATCCTTATTACTTCGTTAGCGTAGCAGCCTCGTCTCGATTCTTGAAGAAGTCATGTTGGGTAATTTGAACAAGGCATGTGGTGGCTTTTAGATATGCAATAATTGAATGAAAAAGTGTGTGTACATGTGTGGTTATGAGATCAAGGAAATATATTGCACAAGCTTACTTGCATACAAAAATATTTGTGTGTTGCTCTCCGTAAACTTTGAGTGTGTTCATGTGACTTCTATGAGTACATATTGAAGAAGTTACTATCGTTTTCACACGTGAAATTGCATTTAGACAATTGCATTTATTGCTAACTATTTTGAGATATGAAGCATTGAAACTAAACTCACTATATTGTAGAAAAGATTAAACCCTTTTCAGTATCCTCTTGAACAAGAACACCCTTTTCAACAAGTAAAGAAATACAATGACAAGACTAAACAAAATATTCAATTCCTTACTCCAACTCAAGACATGTATCATAAATATCTACATCCAAACTCAAGTCGACAAAGAAGATTTCTTAATCTCCCCTCTCCAACATGAGGATGCTATCCTAGGGGTACCATGGTTCAACTGCATGGCTGCCAACATAAAGTTCTTAATCTCCCCTCTCCAACATGAGGATGCTATCCTAGGGGTACCATGGTTCAACTGCATGGCTGCCAACATAAAGTTCCTTGCAAGGAGAATCTACTTCACCTACAGGGAAAAGAGCATGTATATAGATGCTAATGAGTCTGGTCATACTATACCACTTGTAAATTCACCTACTTTTGATAAGTCAATTAAAAACGCAGTTTTTGCATACATGAATTTTGTCAAAGAATCCTCTAATGACCCTAATGTTTTAGGTAAAGATGATAGGAATCAAGAGGAATTAGAGTTGTCTAATTTCTTAAATGGATTTCAAAATGGTTTTATCGAACAATCCCTGGAGAGCTATCTCCAAAACAAGACCATAACATAGAGCTTCTACGTGGGAGCTCACCGCCTAATAAGCCTCCTTATAGAGTTTCTCAAGCTCAACAAGAGGAGATTATGAGGCAAGTGCATAAATTGGTAGATAAAGGGATGGTGAGGCCTAGTTCCTCTCCCTTTTGTTCACCAGTCCTTCTAGTGCAAAAGAAAGATGGCACATACTACATGTGTGTGGACTATCGAGCACTAAAATGTATCACTATCAAAAACCAATTTCATGTACCAAGGGTAGAAGATCTGTTCGATAAGCTACAAGGCTCGACCTACTTCAGTCGGATTGACATTAAAAGCGGCTATCATCAAAAAGGATAAGGATAGTGAATGAAGATATCATAAAGACTGCCTTTCACACAACGTTTGGTCTTTATGAATATCTTGTCATGCCTATTTGCTTGACAAATTCTCCAGCCACATTCAACCTCCTGATGGAGAAAATCTTTCGACCCTACCGTATGTTTACTGGAGTGTTCTTCAATGATATCATCATCTACTCCAAATCCATTGAGGAGCATAAGCAACACCTCCAGGTAATTTTTCAAGCTTTGAGGGAGAATAAACTTTTCATTAATCCAAAGAAGAGTGAACATTTCCTTCAAGAGATTCAATACTTAGGTCACATTATCTCCCAAGATGGTATCCGTATGGATCCATTATGGTCCTTTCCAAATCTTAAAACCAATCAACAAGATGGCCTATCAACTCAAGTTGCCCAACCATTGGCTCATTCACAATGCTTTTCAAGTGAGCCTACTCAAGCCTTCCAAAGGCGAGCCACCAAAAGAATCAATAATTGACGACCCACCAGAGATCAAAGATCAAGAAGAGGTGTTGCAGCCCGAATCGATGCACAAATACAAGATACTAAGACATGGTAAGATTATCCGATGGTACCTTATTAAATTTAAAAACTATCCTTTTGAATATGCTAGATGGATGCAAGGAACATAGCTTAAGGATAGTATGAAGATGCTAGATGGATGCAAGGAACACACCTTAAGGATGGTATGAACCTTGTTGATGCTTACAATCTACACTAGACTAAGCAGATGTAAATACTTTCTAAATGAACAATGTTTTTGTCTTATAAGACTAATCCTCTTTTGTGCACAAATTTAAATAGTATGCATGCTTAGAATCATGTTCGTGATGACGATGTCACTCAAACACCAAGTAGAATTTGTCACTCTACTTTGAGAGTATGATATGGACTAAAGAGCAGACATGGTTGCAACAGTTAAGTCTCCCAAGCACCAAATGGACTAGTCATCCACTCTGGAATGATGTCGTAGTGTAAAAAGGGATCCTCTATGTCATAATAATCAATATCTAATTCTCCTAAATGATTTTCTCATGTTAATGATCATTTAATATGGGGAAGTGCCAGGGGAGAAAAAGCTAGAATATTGGTTAAGCTAGCAGACCGGCCACAGTAGGGATCCAAAGGAGGGAAAATAGGGATCCAAAGGGGGGGGCATCTGCAAAAGAGCCATGTGCAATAATGGGCTTAAAAGACCCTAAGGTTCAGCCCATTAAGACTTCCAAAATGCTAAGGTTCCAAAATTCAAAGGTTGTGTCCAAAGGTCAAACTTTGGGAAAATTGGATGCTTAGTGTGTGCCCCAAAAGTCTTTAACAATCCCTACATAGGAGGGGGCGAGCCTTGCTTGTAGGGGATGAGAGAAGTCACACACACACACACACAAGCTCCCTTTACACAAAGGGAATGAGGGACACATGTCAGCTCCCTAGCCCAGATGCCCACAAGGTGTACCCAATTCCTATTGGATGGCCTTGGAGGTGGACCAATGAGAATTAGGCTAGAGTAAATCTAGTTTAATTAATTTAAAAACACTTAATAAAAGAACCAATTAGAATTAATCCCTCTAGAAGACTATTGGACAGTCTCCCAAGGGGTCCAATGAGCATTCAGTAGCCCAATGGCTTGCTCAATTCCTATTGGCCAGGAGGCAAAGGGGTCCAATGAGAGTTTAGTTGAATTATTAAATTACCTAAAGCTGTCACAAAAGGGGAAAGGGGGACACATGTCAGAAGGCTATCACTTATGCTGCTTAATTGTCATTGGCTAGCCCTAGGGAGGTCCAATGAGAGGGTAGCATGAGAAAATAGCAAGAGGGGTCGACCAAGAGAGAGAGGGGGACTGATTTTTGCAAGGCATTATCACACACACACTCACACAATCTCATGTGTGAAGTAAAGAAGACTCTATCTCCTTCTCAAGCTTTAATGGAAAGCTTATCACCTACTCCAAGCTTGTGAGAAGGGAGGCCTACACCAACAACTCTTGGCTTTGTGATGCAAATCCAACCAAGAGCCAAGCTTCAATGCATGTTCATCTCCTCTACCATGCTAATTACTAAGCTAAGCCATGCTAACATGAGTGATTATGTGAGGAGATGTACATCTTTCTCGTAAGAATACTCCTTCTTCCTCTCAATCTACTCTCATATCCCGCTAGCTCTCACCATCTTCGAAGGTGTGTGAGGTCTTGGGTCTGAGACCGGAGACAATTGATGTTGTGGTTGATAAGTGTTTTGCTTGGTGCATGAAGCTTTCATCTTCATTGCACTAGCTAGTCTTGAAGGAACACAAAAAATTGTATTGTACAATGTCTCTCTTGATGGGAGAAACCATAATACAAAGCCTTTTGGAGGGGGGGACCGGCTCCATGTAAATCCAGTCCTCAACTGTTGTCAATAGCTTAATTTCTCTCTCTTTTGAAAGTATTGTTCATGCTATCTAACTAGGTGTTATGCTTTTTGTTGCTCTCTCCACCCAAGCACTCTTGTAATTCTCATTAGGAATCTATTCTAATGAAATGCCCACTATGTTCGTGTTAATTTCCGCTACACACAAGTTTTTAGGCCATTAAATGTTACACTCTACCCGCTAAGAAACGTATACTAATGACTAAGAATTTATCTCTTCTTCCTTAGAGGAAGACTATGGTTTCAAGAGAGAGGTAATGTCATAAAATCTAATATCTACCTATTCCAAAAAGACTTTCTCATATTGAACTGATCATTTAATATGGGGGAGATGAATGGGAATAAGAGGTAGAATATAGACATGTGCATATAATGGAGCTTAGAAGACCTTAGGGTTAGCTTCATCAAAGACCTCCAAATGTTAGTGTTAAAAGTCCTTAGACCTAGGACCTTAAGCAAGGTGAGGCTGATATTGAGGTGGGAACCCTTCTCAAGCTTGAGGTGCTTGTCGTGCTTACTAAGTAAGGTGCTTAACGTGTTTGTGGGAACCTTGCCCAAGCTTGAGGTGATTGTCATGCTTAATTGACTCAGGTGCTTGAAGTGTTCAATTCAAACATGATCTCTCAAGAGGAATAAAAGATTGTCATGCTTAAATGACTAAGGTTCTTGAAGTGTTCAATTCAAACATGATCTCTTAAGAAGCATAAAAGACACATGTCAAGATCCTCCCCATTTTGCCCTCATGATGTGCTTGAATCCTATTGGATAGGTTTTAAAGGGGTCCAATGAGAATTTAGATGCATTTAAATAAATATTTAAGCTCTTTCTCTTAAAGAGGAAAAAGAGGACACTTGTCCAAATGATATAATTAAATAATATGAGAGAGAGAGAGAGGGGGGGGGGGGGGGGGGGGGGGGGGTGGGGAGGGGGGTCAACAAAGCATGAGAGGGGAGACTGATTTGGGCATTCTTATTCTCATTCTCTCTCTCTCTCTCTCTCTCTCACACACACACACACTTTGATGGTGTGAAGCAAAGAACTCCATCTCCTTCTCCAAGCTTGAGAAGTTGAGAGCCTACACCAACAACTCTTGGCTATGGAATGCAAATCCAACCAAGAGCCAAGATTCACTGGCATGCTTATCTTCTCTACCATCTATATACTATGCTAATCTAAGCTACAAGAGTAATCTATGGTGAGGAAGGTACTTCTTTCTCGTATGTTACGTCTTCTTCTCTTCCCTACCCTCATTCCCTCCTAGCTCTCTCCACCTTTGAAGTTGTTTGAGGTCTTGGAACTGAGGCCGGGGACAAGTTAATGCTTTCATTAATTTGATTAAGGGCATAATTTTGATGCATGAAGCTTTCCATATTCATTGCATCGATTAGGTCTTAAGAAACACAAATCTTGTATTGGACCAAGTCTCTCATTATGGGAGAATCTATAATACAAAAGCCTTTTGGAGGGGGGACAGGTTCCAAGGAAATTCAGTCCTCAACCGTTGTCAACTTCTCTAATTCTCTCTCTTGCAAAGTATTGTTTATGCCAAGCTAATTAGGTATAATGAATATGTTGCTATCTATCATCAAGTCTTCTCTTTATGCTCTTGAAGAATTCTCTTAAAAATGATCACTATAGTTATTCTACTTCTGCTACTTTCCATGTTACAAGTCCAATTTTGTTACATTCCCTATGTCTTATTTAATCAACTCCATAAAATTCCTTTTGATAATCAAGCAAAGGCTTCTTATAAGAAACCACATCTAGTGTTCAAGCCTTGAACGTCTAAAAGATTGAAATCCAAGAGCTTGCTTGGATAGTTTCTTAAGTTGCAACCAGTTTACTAATGTCTTTCTTTGCAACCAGTTTACGAATGTCTTTTTATCTTGGTGTCTTAGCCTCAAGTAGTTTATTAGTGGAAAACATTCCAATAAAACAATGAAGATCTACTAGTAACTACGTGAAGCTCATGCCCAACACTATCTCAAAATGAAAGTTAACGGTGTCAATAAATGCTCCTCCATACGCGAGCATTATGTGAATATTTGCAATTATTCAAGTAATGGTCTGTATTTTTGGAGATACTATCACAGCTCTGTTAAAAGCCTTATGGCCACACTCATTTTTTAGAAATTGCAAGTTCTAGGTATCCCACAAGAGTAAAAGGGTTGTTCTAAGGCATCCTCATAAGGTCATTGATAGCCACCATCACATACAGGGTAGAATTAGCTACAATACATGCTCTGAACACAAATGTATATACCCACATATATGTAGGTTTGAGGCAATAAATCATTCATCAATTTTGATTTCACGATCCTAAGGTCCTTACACATTGTGTCAATGCTCATAACTTAATTGCACGGTTGAGAAACATGGAAAATGAGTGTATCTAAGGAACACGCATGTATGGTGTGTATTGATAGCCACCATCACAATATAGGGCAGAACTAGCTACAACACATGCTTTGAATACGAACGTGTACATCCATATGTATATAGGTTTGAGGCAATAAATCATTCATTGATTTTCATTTCATGGTCCCAAGTAAGTGCTAGCAATTCTAAAGAGCAAAGTGCTCTCAATTTTGATTATGTTGAGCAACGTGCAACTGTTGTAAAACAAACATTAAAGGAATTACAAGATTCTCCATCCTAGCATAATTCTACTTTACTTTCTCCTTTTGCATGAAAAAAGATGAGTCACTTACTCACGGAGTATAGTGATGTATTCTCCAGTGACTGTCGGGTTTACCCCCTACACGTGATGTGCAACATAGCATAGATGTATTGTCGGGCACTAAACCGGTGAGTAAACCACCTTATTGTATGAGTGATAGTGAGGCCAAGAAGGTTGAGCATCAGCTAGCTGACTACCTGCTCTTGGTTTTATTAGACCTAGCACTTCGCCTTGGGCATTGTCAATTCTATTTGTAAAAAAGGAAGATGAGAGTATGCGCATGTGCGTAGAGTATCGCGGATTAGACGCCATAATCATCAAGAACAAGTATCCTCTGCCTCAAATGGATGAGTTGTTTGATCAACTTCATGGAGCAAGATACTATACAAAGATAGATCTTCATTCAGGATACCACCAGGTGTGTATTCTTTTGAAAGATATCTGTAAGATTTCCTTTAGAACACAGTTCAGACATTATGAGTTTTTGATTATGCCTTTTGGTTTAACCAATTCTCCATCTAAATTTACGACACTCATGGATAGTGCCTTACATCCCTATCTTGAAAAATTTGTTGTGGTTTTCCTTAATGATATTCTCATTTACAGTAAGACTGAAGATGAACACATAGGACACTTAGTGTTCGAACAGCTAAAAACTCACGCCCTGTACACTAAGCCAAGCAAGTGTGATTCCTTTAAAGTAGAGATACATTACCTTGGTCATATGATCTCTTATTATGGCATCAAGATGGACACTGACAAGGTCGCTGCCATTCGTCGATGGCCACATCCCAACACAATTGAGGAGCTTCAAATCTTCTTAGACATGGCTGAATTTTATCGATAATATATCCGTGATTTTGCCAAAATTGTTACTCCTATGACGGATCAACTTAAAGAAAAAGTTAAGACCTTTTCTTGGGAAGAATCCCAACAACGCAGTTTTAAACAGCTCAAGGTAGCTATAGCCACTACTCCCATCCTAGCAATCGTTGATCCACTTAAGCCGTTTGTGGTAGAGACTGATGCTAGTGATAAAGCAATTGGTGCAATACTTCTCCAGGAGGGAAGACCTATAGCCTTTGAAAGTTAAAATTTGGATAGAGCTCAACGGAATTATTTTGACTATGAGAGGGAGCTCTATGCCATAGTTCACGCTTTACAAAAGTGGCAATACTATTTATATGGTGTCGAGTTTGAAGTGATTTTTTGACGATGAGAGTATAAAATGGTTTTCTACTCAAACAGACTTGAAGGGTCGTAAAGCTAGATGGGTGGATGTCCTTCAAGATTATGATTGTAAGCTACTATAATGCAAGGGGAGATACAATGTAGTAGTAGATGCACTAAGCTGGATGCCTCAGATTAATTCAGTTGCTTTCACGAAAATAAAGAGTGAATTTTTTGAATCATTACGTAGCAAGTGTGCACAAGATCAATCATATGCTAAGGTGTGGAGTGCAGTCTTAAGAAGGGATCCCTCACAATCACATGTCTTTGCACGATCAAATCAACATGTTTCTGCAAGCGCATATAAAAACTCCTACACACAGAGCTCCACCCCTACTCAGGATGAGCTTAAGCGATGGAAGAATTATTCAGTTGGCGATGGCTACTTACTCCACAAGGATAGAGTATGTGTGCCAAAGGACTCATACACTAGGCACCAAATATTATTTGAGTGTCACTATAGTCCAAGTGTTGGCCATCAAGGTATTTGTAAGACATATGCCGTAGTTCGCCGACAATTTTATTGACTAGGCTTACATCATGATGTTCAAGAGTACGTACTAAACTACCAACAATGCCAAGTTAATAAGATAGAGCGCCTCAAGGTAGGTGGCCTCTTACATCCTTTAGAGACTATACAATGTAAGTGGGAGAGTATCTGTATGGATTTTGTAGTAGGAATACCTAATACAAATCGTGGCCATGATGCCAAATGGGTAATTGTAGACTGTCTAACAAAGATGTGTCGATTCATCCCCACTAAGACGACGGTCAAGACACTGAAATTAGCACGGCTATTTATAGAGCATATATATAGACTCTATGGTCTTCTAGCTAGTATCATTAGTGACGGAGATCGATAATCACTTCTGGAGAGCTGTGTTCCAAAAGTTGGAAACTACACTTAATCTTAGTACGACTGATCATCCACAAACACATGGTCAAACCAAAATGGTTAACCACAATGTGTACGCTACAGGGAGGCTATACGATAGCATGGTTGGGTGGAGACTAGCACACGGCATTACTCTCCTCCTTTCAAATATAAAAATATGTTGGTCTTTTGTAAAGGCTTCATTAAGTGGTATCTTAGGGGATGCTTTCATGGCTTTAAGTGAAAAAGGAGATAGATGGCATGCGAGAATGCATTTCTGTCAGGTTGAAAGGGGGAGAGAGAGGAAGATTTTCTCTACAAGCAGTGATCTGCATCCTATCTTCTATTGACTATCGCGAGCATCCAAGGATGCAAACAATGTTTGTTGTGTGCTTGATGGGAAGGGGAACAGCAAGTCCACATGCAAACCTAGGGAAGAAGCATGTGTAGGTGGACACGCACCATCTAACTCTCTCTCTCTCTCTCTCTCTCTCTCTTTGTGTGTGTGTGTATGTGTGTGTGTGTGGCATGCGGACACAGACATCTCTCTCTTGGTGATGTAGATGCACAGGCAGCATGATAGGTGATGTGCTTGATGGCAAGTGGCAAGAGGAGTAGTGAATGCATTGATAAAATATGAGGAAGAAGAAATATTGCATGTGTAATGGAGAGCAGCGAGGGTAGAATAGGGCTGCAGGACGTGCGTCCTCTGGTAGAGGTAAGGCGAAGGTGAAGCATAGTGTAGGCAGAGGTAGAGGGTAGTGAGGCGAACACGGAGGCAAGTATGCACGCTCTCTCTCTCTCCCATTGACTTTTCACTATTTTTGGGTTTCCTTGAAAAGTAAAGCATTAGATTAGATAGTAACTTTGGTTGAATCTTGGCTTTGGTTTAGGGGTTCATTAGGGAAACCTAGGAATATCCCCCCTTTAGAATGAAAGAGGAAACCCAATGGCATGCTAGCTATGGTAGTTCAATCTTGGTTTTAGGGTTCATTATGGGCGTTGACTACGATAGGTGGTGTCGCAAATGATGACATGACATGACCACTTGATAACGTGGGCAATAATACAAATCTTTGTAGATTGCATTGGCATGCTGAGGTGGCAACAATACAGACTTTCGTGATTTGCACTATGCCACATGGCAGGCTGTATGGATTCTCGTTAATCATGCTGGTTGATTTTGAGTTAGAAGCTTTTCATGTAAAATTGCTTTCGAGTTTAAAGCTTTTCATATAACCGTTTTTGAGGCCAAGGGCCTTTAAATAGAACCCAAGGCCCCTCTTTTCCTCAGTTAGCTGACGAGCTTCTAATGAGAGAGGGCCCACGGGAGTTGTAACTTTGGTCAAGCATTAATATAAAAAAGAAATACCTAAAGGGGTCCCACATTTTGGGGCCAATACCTCTGGGCACATAACTACGACGAGCCGTGTCGACTGTTTTAAAAGTGTGATAAAATTATGAAGTACTTTTTAAGTGATTCTCTTGTGTGTCATGCCGGATTTCCGACTTTGGTGTCCAAGTATGTAACAAGTGCTATGAGCTTCATGACGAAATTCGGTGGAGAAGAAACATCGGCTGTGTCATTGAGTGCAGCCAAGGTAGAGCACGCCTACAAGGCGTGTCCTCTTGCAGAGGCAAGATGGAGGTGAAGCTTAGTATAAGCGGGGGCAAAGGCGGACATGGAGGTAGCGGGCTTGCAAAACATGTGCATCTTTGTGTGTGTTTTTTTGTTGCTATTTTGGGTAGGGACAAGGCAATCTCCAAAACAAATCAATGTCTAAAGTAACAAGTAGACCCATTAGATAGTAATTTTGATTCAATCTTGTGGGGTTCATTCAGGGGAACCTTGGAAGATCCCCTCTTTTAGAATGAAAGAGAAAACCCAATGGCGTGCCAGCTAGCTGTCACTAGGATGGTCCAATCTTGGATTTGGGGTTCATTATGTGAAATCTTGGAAGATCTCCCCTTTAGAATGAAAGAGGAAACCCAATGGCATGCTAGCTTGCAAGGAAACGTAGATGGGTTTACCACACAACTCCATGCTCGAGTTTAATTTGGCATGTTGCATAACGGTTTTTGTCTGCATGTCTAGCTACGAGGAGATGGGCACATGGAAGGTTCTATGTAATGGAAAGGATGGGCACATGGTTAGCGTAGATGGATTTACCGCACAACTCCCATGCTCGAGTTTAATTTGGCATGTTGCATAGCAGTTTTTGTCTGCATGTCTGGCTACGAGGAGATGGGCACATGGAAGGTTCTTTGTAATGGAAAGGATTGTTAAAAGATTGCCCTTCTATAGGAGAAAGGAGTACAATAGGGTAGCCCTCTTATAACCAAGGGGAGTAAAAAAGGGTATCTGCCAATATTTTATCTTTTTTCGTTGACGGGAGCTAGCTCGGTTTTGGTGAAGCAATCGACCACTGCGACCCAGGTGATGGGTCATGGGTTCGATTGCGGGTGAGTGATGCCCGAAGGGGCACTTTGTAGCTGATGAGCAGGAATGCTCGTACTTTTCCAACAGGAGCTAGCTCAGTTGGTTGAAACAATAGACCTCCGTGACCCGGATCATGGGTTCAATTGCGGCTAGGTAATGCCCGAAGATGCACTTTATAGCTTACCAGCGGGAATGCTCATAGTTTACAGAAAAAAAGAGTATCTGTCAATGGAAAGGGAGTACATTTACCTTCTTTTTTTTTTCTGTAGTGCACACTAGCGCCGTAGTGTTGCAGCCTTCATCAAGTAAGGGTCTCTCTCTCTCTCTCTCTCTCTCTCTCTCTCTCTCTCTCTCTCTCTCTCTCTCTCTCTCTCTCTCTCTCTCTCTCTCTCTCTCTCTCTCTCTCTCTCTCTCTCTCTATACGATAGGTTAGACGATGATACAATTCATGGGGGATTGGTGATTTTGTAGTGGCTGTAGCAAGCTGGGTTCTATCATCATCAGGCGTGATTGCAGAGAATGGAGTAGGTGAGGGCGTTCATATTCTGCAAGCACATTATCGTGTGTTCTTTGGGGTACCAGACATATTGGTGTAGTCCGTGAGCGTGAATTTGTAAGACATGTTGTCTGTATCTAAGTGCAGGAGGCGGGCGGCTTGTGAGAAGGGCGCACTAGCAATGGCAGCAGTGCCAACGCCCGTAAGGGGGGCGTCGGTCTAGCCGATATTCATGGAATGCATCGGCGGCGGCGATGCAACTCTGTTGGATGTCCCCATCGCCCCCCGCCAGCTTTGCCTTCGACTTCTTCTTCATTTTGGCGTTCGCCATCGATGGCCTCTTTGAGGCCACTTGGCAGCCTCGTCTGTCTCCCTCCGCCATTGCCACTATCAAAGCCGCCAACCCCTCCATCACCTTCTTCGCTAGCATCGATGGTGGAAACCCTAATTCCATCTTCCAGCCCACCGCCTCGATGCCTGGATCAGAAATGCCATCTCCTCTCTGTGGCTCATCATCTCCACCTACCACATCAACTTCGAGAAGCTCCCCCGATTAGGACTTTGCCACTTGCATCGGCCAGCTCACAGCGGCAGAGGGAGAGCTTCATGGCATCGTCATTTGGAGTGCAAATCAATCTTATAGGAGTTTCCAGTTTGAGCAAAGCGCTCAGTCTTTGCTCGGGACTCTTGCATGAAACTCCACAGCCTCCGAGTGCCCACGAGCGGATAATTTCCATCATGATGCGCTCTATTCGTTTACTTAGCATAGGCATCATCGTCATTGTTAATTAATGCATTTATCATCAAACTTATATAATGGAGAGAGGGTTCTTGAGAAAGTGTCATGTGGGTGTTATAAGTAAAATGTGAACATTATTCTTTTAGAAAAAATGTTGAGATGGCGATACGCTATGCCAATCTGCAATAAAACTGTGCGAATAGATCGATGAGTTGTAGCACTACCTTAGCACTGGTGACCTCCCATCGTTGTCGCTCTCTGCAATGCCCACCAGCTCGCTGGCTTGCAACTTCATCAAGTAAGTCTCTCTCTCTCTCTCTCTCTCTCTCTCTCTCTCTCTCTCTCTCTCTCCCCCCCCCCCTCTGTGTGTGTGTGTGTGTGTGTGTGTGTGTGTGTGTGTGTGTGTGTTGGCACATACATGAAGCAGGAGTAGGTGTAGTGCAAACAAAGAGAAAGACCTTGCACAAAAAAAGTGTTTATGGTGATATAAATTGTCTCTACTAAACTTTGCTACAAATGCTACTAAAGTAGACGTGGGGCAAGTGTAGATGAAAAGCCACACCAAAAAAGATACAAATTTCCACATTAGAGCCCAAGTAAATATTGTAGATTTCCTTACAAGTACTTGGGCATCCCGGATAGTCAAATATATCGCTGTAAATTGTGATTCAATTACATTGTCATGAAAATTAATTGGGCTATTAGGTCTCCCCTATCTCAGAAAAATAAAAATTCTTTCAAAACATATTAAATGCATAAGTGAAGGGTAACTTTAGGAAATGAAAAGACAGAGGAAAGTGGAAAGTCAAAAGAAAAATGAAGATGGAAAGTCAAAAGACAGATGAAGGTGGAAAGTCAAAAGACCTTTTGTGCCCATATAAATAGGTGTTTTTCTTCTCTTTCATTTTCCTTTAGCGTTTTCTTCTCCTCTTTAGCGTTTTCTTTGCTCTCTCTCTCTCTCTCTCTCTCTCTCTCAATGTTGTATCCGTCCTTTTGAGCTAATATTGTTGCAAATCTATGTGCTTTGTCATTGCCTGTTGTTATGTGCTATAAACTAACGCAACGTTTTTTTTAATGTTGAGAGGAATCTTTGAATTAGGAATTACTTTTATTTTTTTTGAAGCCATTAGGAATACCTTTTAATTAGGAGAGACTTGCACAAAAAAAGGGTTCATGGTGATATAATTGTCTCTACTGAACCTTGCTACAAATGCTACTAAAGTAGATGTAGGGCAACTGTAGATGAAAACCAACACCCGAAAAGATACAATTTCCACATTACAACCGTTGAAAGGGGTCAAGAACACAAACATATTCTTAAAAACAAAGCAAACAAATGCATTTTACAGGAAGACTCATAAGAGATTAGAGAGTCGCTTATGAGAAAAGGGTGTGGGGCTAAAAGAAAGCTTTTATGGGGCCCAACAAAGTGCTCTTGACAGTGATGTTGTCGTGCTAAGGTGTTTAAAGGCTCTTTTTATGGTTTTCCTTGTGACATGTTTGCAATTTCCTATTGTCTGTTTTCTAATTGATTAGAATTAAATCTACGTGCAGGCTTTAAAATATGATCATGATGACTGCCCTTGCATTTAGTGTTACATGCTTTCAATGCCAATTTCTGTAAGTTTCTTGTTGAAGTCATCTCATTGCTTGCTAATGATACTCATTATAATGGTATTATGTTTCTTTTCTTGATCTCTTAAGATGTAATCAAAAAAATTATATATGAGAACCCATGGTATTTTAACTGATGTTTTTTTTTTGGGTCCTACTCTTAGTTGATCTCATGGAAATTGTAAGTTACTTGATGAATACTTTTCATCTTTGAGTAAATACCTTGAGGTAACTCATTATACACATTACTTAATCTTTTCAAATTGAAATGACCTACTTTCATATATGAATATACTAAACATGTATAATCCTAAGTTAAATTTTTGTTGTACAAAAACATATACACTAAGAACATGAAATTGTGGTCATAGATGTTTGCTATGATTGGGAAAAAAAGGGCTATGTTTGATAGTGTACGTGGGGTGTGTTGGATATCCGATCATGAACATGACAATCCAATAACTGGAGCAAATCATATCATCTGTACTATGTAGGTAGGTAGACACAGCTCAATGCAATTTTTGCTTCTTCAATCTCTCCAATGAGTCCAATCCTTTGGTCCCTTCCACTTTGTAGTTGTTGGAATTGTGCCCAAACCAATCCGCAACAAAGTTAAAGACAACATTTTCTTAAAAAATATTCATATATCTATGACTCCATTTTCTAGGTTTTTGTGAGTATTGGATTTAAAAAATAAAATAAAGTAAAAGAGGTATAAACTTTATTTTGATATTCATTGAAAAATAAAAATATTAAATATATTAAACAACAAAATAGAAAAATAACATTGAATATTAATATTTACAATTTGTAGTTCATAAATCGCATGCTAATTTCAATTAATGTTAATAGGACTAGATGAACAACACATTGTAAAGCTCATTTTCCAAAGAATTTTGAATTGAGATGAGAAGCATAAATCAATCATTTCCCTCGAGAAAAAATCACCTATGCTTGCAAGTATAATGCATGGCATTATGTAGAAATTGAATATGAAAGAGAAGTTCATCTTGATACATATACTTGAAAGTTGTTCAAAAATTACTTAGTTTTGTAATGCTATATGTAAAACAAATTTTGCTACTTTTGAAAGCACAACACAACACTACTTTTGCATACATTATCTCCTATTAATGTTTCTTCTTTCATCCCTACTGGAAGATGGGTTTACAAACATCAGAATTAAACCATCCTAGACAACAATATTGTGGCAGAAAGGGGGGGGGGGGGGGGGGGTTCCCCATCACCTACAATAGATTACCCAAAGTATGCTCTCCACAACCAAGAAAATCAAATCGAAACTGCATCATGTGAGCGACCCCCTCAGTGGGTTTGTCATCCCATTTGAGGTGCACACAACTCCAAAATCGACCAACAAATAATAGAATAGAATAAACCAGCAAAGACCTCTCGACCATCCTGACAACCAGCAAGTAGCAGAATCAAAAGACCAACAAAGACTAAAGACCAATACCTTCAAACAGGGTGATTTCAAAAATCTTCAAAACATGGGGCAGGCCACCAACGAACCCCTCCTCCATCAGCACCACTACCCCACACCGAACCAGGTTCTCCAAAACTTAGCTAGTCAACATTCTTGTTCTTTTCAGGGCATGGAGGGATGGTTTCCACTAGCTTTAAAAAGGCGAGGCTTGGCAACAGAGAGAAGGTAAGATCCACAACAAGACAATCGGAGGCCACCCTGGCTAGATCCCTCACCCTGTCTCGCCTCCACTGCATGAGGATGCCCCCACCCTACGGTTGCACTTGGGCATGAGTCAGTAGGCCAGCTCGACAAGTTGCAGGGTTCTAAATGCGCAGTCTCACAAGAAGATTTAGAAATCTTCTCATGTAGGAAAACGAAGTCTTTTCCAGTGTTTTTCATACAATGAATAACATCATGAGCTTCTGCTCGAGAGGCACCGCATACCTAGCTAGGTACGATTGGGAGCAGGGCACCACCGGCCCTCCCACCGGGCCGGCGGTCCCCTGCCCCCAATCGTACCTAGCTAGGTATGCAGTGCCTCCCTCACAGAAGCTCATGATGTTGAGGTAAGTCACAATGTGGGAATTATTGTGAGAATTTGTCCAAAACTTCTTGTGTCTAAATGGGTGAGCGCAGCCATTCCATTAGTCCAGCTAAGAAAAAAGGGCACGCTAAGCGGCAGTCTAAACGTAGCCTTATGCCATAACCTTGAAAGTGGGAAAGTTGTCTGTAACATAGAAGTGTGTTCGAGTCTTTATGTCACTCGAGAATGTTTTGACTTAAGAAAAGCAATTTCTATTTACAAGATGAGAGTCACGGGTGTTAGTGTCACAAGAGTATTAGGTTGTCTTTAAGCTTATTTGGAGAGGTTGCAGGTGGGAAGGGAAGGGAAGGGCAAAGTGAGTTGGGTGGCATCAGACAATGCATCTTGGTGTATGGCACCGATTGTGTACTGTGTGGTGGCACTACACACGAAAATTAGCCCATCCATGCCAGCTACACACAGGAGATAATCACGCCTGATCGCAGCTAGCATGGGCTTGACAATTATCGTGCTTATCTTGAGATGAATTTTCACCCATATTTTCAAAGCGTGCAGCTAATTAAATTTCCTTACAAAGCAAGTGTACCCATAGCAACCTCCCGTGATGGACCATGATGATGGACTGCTAAAGGGGCAAGATGGCTCTATGATGACACCACCACTTACAGTGGGGGAATATCGTGGTCGGCTTGGCAATGCACTACAATACGAGCATTTGGATGCATCCTCTGCGCATAACCATGATTTTTAGTTTGTTGATGAGGGTAAGAAACGTGCAAATATGCTAATATAATTGGCCACGAGGAAGTTTTGAAGCCATCCTCTTTTGGCGTACACACTATGGATGAGGAGATTCTGCATGGAGTCGTTATGTATAGCCAAAGCAAAGATCCGTATGATTATGTGATGAATGTCAACTTCAATCTAGAGTTAGCTTTGTAGAGCCTAGAAAAATGCCATGCTAAGTCAGTAGTGTCATACTTTATGGGCAAATGAATGACACACCAGCAAAGATCCGAATGATTATGTGATGAATGCCAACTTCAATCTAGAGTTAGCTTTGTAGAGCCTAGAAAAATGCCATGCTAAGTCAGCAGTGTCATACTTTATGGGCAAATGAATGACACACCAAGGTCACTTTACAGGCGATGGACAAAGGTTTCTATGTGGCTACATTGCATCGGGCACTTAACAATAGAAACGAGATTAGTCACTTTATAGCAATGGAAAAAGGTTTCTATGTGTCTACATTGCAGTGGTGCTTAACAGTAGAAACGACACTAGTCATTTTACATCGATGGATAAAATTGCATCGGAGCAAACAATGGAGGATCTATCATAAGAGGAGGTGTTTGGGGGGGCTTCCTACTTTGTGTATGCCATGTCATGGGTGCTAGAGTTTTTCCCTAATGAGGAGTTTACTATTTTTGTCCAATGTGGGTCACATTGAAAAGCTTTCCTCTCTGGATTCATGCTCATATTCATGACATCGCCTCTATGATGTGCCAGATACCGTATACAATGTGGTAGTGATGTGTGTGAACACACTTAGGATCAACGGGACATTTTCCCCCTCATTAGGAGGTTTTTTTTCCCGTGCATTGTATATACGCCCATCACTCTAGGGCTATCTATCTTTCCATTGCACACTAAGTAATAAACTCTCTGTTGTGTGCCTTGAGCTTCCTTCGTCTTCTCCAAGCTGTGTTGTTTTCTTGCAACCCTAATTCCAACAATTGGTATCAGAAGGTTGCGTCCTCCCAGGATAAGTTGCTAGCAGCTCCAGCACACTCCTGCTCACTTTCTTCAATTTTACTGAGCTTTGGCAAGCGTTCCGGCCTTCGTTTCCACTACAGGCAGTATTCCACAGGCTATATTATCATTTTCTACAAAATTTTTGTCAGTGCCGTTTTTTGCATAACAAGTGCCTTATAGTCTTCTATGATTTGTGCCATATAGCACGTGTTGTTTCCCGCTTCGTTTCTCCTCTTTTCGGGCAGTTTTCACATCAAGTGAAGTATTAACCATGGTTGACAACAACACAAATGTGTTCAAGATGTTTGCTGCTGAGGACAAATTGGATGGGGACAACTACCCTATGCGGAATTATATGATGCAACATGTTCTTGTGTCAAATGGTGTCTAGAATATTGTGCAGGGCATTGATGTACGTCCTAGTTATGAGGATGTAGGCGATGTTGAGGATGTTGCAGGTCTTGTTGCTCTTAGAGTTGTTTTTCCTACAACAAAACAAGCTCATTGGGATGTAAAGGATGCACACGCTCATGTGTTGATTGCGTTGTCGGAGAAGCACGCCATTACTCCTCACATTCATTCAGCGAAATCTGCAAAATAGGCTTGGGATACTCCTGCTGGTCTTTATGTAAGTTGCAATGAGGCAAAAATTGCATTGCTGCGTAAAGAGCTGGAATCAAAGATTATGCATGAGGAAGATGATATGGACACTTTCCTTGCTGGTGTCAAGGATATCAATGAGCAACTTATTTCTGCAGGTGAAGGCCTTTTTTACAGTTTTCTTGTGCAGGCTGTTCTTGATGCCTTGTCAGATTCTTACCAGACTTTTGCTAGTACTTGGAGACTCATGACCCAAGGAAATCCTGAAGTTGTCAAATTTAATGCATTGTGCACATTGCTATTGCAAGAGTCACTTTCCATAAAAAACAGGACTAGAGAGCATGCAGTTGAACATGCTTTTATTGCTTCTCAAAGAAAGGGTGGCAACATCAATGCAACCACTTCTTATGGTTCTTTTGCGAGTGGAAAAACACCCGTTCCTAATGCTTCTGCTGCTGGCAACAATTCGTCTAGAAATTTTGGTGATAAGGGCAAAAGGAAGATGCGTTGCCATTATTGTAAAGCGAAAGATCACTTGTTCAAGTAGAGTCCTAAGTTGAAGGCCAAAGATGCTAAGAAGAAAGAGGGTGGTTCCACTGCAAATGCTGGTTCCACTACAAATGCAACCATTGTTGAGTCTTTTGTGAAAGGAGATTGTGATGTTGATGTTAATGCAGGATGGGCTTTTAGTGCAGAGTGCACTTACAGTTCTGTTGTACATGATGCATGCATGTCAGTTGCTGCAGATTCACATGTGTCGTATTTTGATAGTGGTGCTACAAAGGACATTACCTCACATCGTGAATTGTTCATCTCTCTCGAGTCTGTCCCTCATGGGAATTCAGTCACTTGTGCCAACAATGACTCTTATCTGGTTCAAGGAGTTGGAAAGATTGTACTTACTACTGCAGATGGCAGTTCTTTCACACTTGTTGATGCACGTCACGTTGGGAGAAGAGATGGGGAGACCAATTGCTTAAATTATTCAACACATGCTCACAAACATCACCATCAACCTGTCCACCTCTTTTCCCAATTTCCAAGCGCGCATACGCACACACACACTATGGTACTATAAGTATTCTGATTACAATATAATCCCCCCCCCCCCCCCCCCCCCCACATTGATCTTGCCCAGAATATTGATGGGACACTTTTTACTGCTTAAATAACATACCATATAATGGGACCCATCCCTTGAATAATAAAGCGTGTAAGTCTCTTCTGGAATGTCGAGCGTGAATAACTCTCTGTTCTCATTACGCTGAGAAGGCGGCCTCTTCTTCTCTCTGGCTATGGATCTCCCCTCACAAGGGTATTTGCGTGCCGTTTGATGATTTCACACAATGGAGGGCGGCTTGGCTCACTCATTACTCCTGGAAAAACCTGTCTTATGGAGGTAATGCTAAACTGTTGCATTTTTTGGACTTATATACTGGGCCTTGTTGCTTTCATGGGTTGGAACATGATCCATGACATACTTTGAACGACCGGATCATTATGGCATTCAATTTTTTTTTGGACATGCTAGGCCTCTACCATTTGGCTAGCCATTAGTGTATAAGATTGAATTACATTGGACTCCATTCAAAAACAGTATTACAACATTGGTTCTATAATTAGAAGGAAATTTCTTTTCTTTAATTACCAAAAGAACCTTACTATTATAAACACTTTTAAAAAAACTCATGAAGTTTGGGTTCTTGGGGGATTGTACCACTCTAATTAGAAGAAGGAATCTGGCACTTATATTGGAAGTAATAATTAAGATTATAAACATAAAAGTTTTACTAATGACCTAGCTTGTTTAAAGTAAAACAATTCTTTAAGATGGACATGGATAACAACTGGTATGGTCCATTGATACCTGTAAAACACATCCAAGGCTAACCGAATTGTTGTCTTGTTTGGATGGATGCAGGTAAGGATTCTATCTTATCTTGGAAGGTTTCTTTACTTTGGCAAGCTACCCCTACTTTGGATGGGACACTCATTGATGACTTGGGAAGTTCTTTTACTTTCTACATACTGAAAGGGGATCTCTTTCCTACAAACATTGTACTTAAATTCTAATACTGAGTTGTTTTTGTACATACCTATTCCTTGATTCCATTAATAGTGTCTTTTGAATGTAAAAATTCAATTATGTTTTATTAATTAAGATTTAACAGCTACACACACACACACACACACACACACACACACACACACACACACACACACACACACACACACACACACACACACACACACACACACACACACACACACACACACACACACAGAGAACATAGAATTGACATAGACAAGCTTGTAAGAGTGTATAAGAGAATTGTAAGAGATGGAGACTTGATTAGAGAGTACACAACAATTAGAACATAGTATAAGAAAGTAGAGAAGAGAATCTGCAAGAGAAAGGCCTAAATCTAGCCCCAAACTCCACGGCACCTCTCTTGTGGAGTTGGTACTTAATATATTATTTATGATTTTAAGGTGCCAAAAATTGAGGCCCCTCTTTTACAACCTCACTTTTGTAAATGAGTGAAGCTCATTAGTTCTTGCATGACCCATAATGGGAGTTTCCCCTACAATTATTTACAGAGCCATAGTGGCTTATTGAAATGAAATTCTAAAATACTGTGTGAATATAAAATAGCCAAGAGTAATTGCCGGCACCTCTTCATCAACTCCCGGCATTCCACTCTACAAAATTATCATCATCAACTCAATTAGAAAAATAAATAGACAACACATAATTAACCATTACGCCAGCTATCCCAATTGTAGCTAACCACTACAACAGAAGGTGCCCAGTCTCGTAACATCCCTCCCACCAGGGATAACAACTATCCTCAGTTGCTCAATAGAGAAATCAAATGGACTGTGAGCGATGGAAACTATGGAGAAGGTCGGAGAAGTTGCGAAAAAACTTTTCAGGCATCCATTTGGCATCCTCTCTAGGGTGGCCCTTGAAAGTCAAAAGGTAACGGTTATAAACCATGCCAGTGCGTGTAGTGGTGGTCTCGTGGTCAACTATTTTGTCAGGGATGAGTTGCTCTTCTTGGTCTACAAGTGAAGGTGGTTCTTCATAAATGTGGTGTGTAAGTAGGGATCCTCTAAATGGTCGTAAAGACTAATGTGAAATGCATTGTGAATGTGCCAATGTGCAGGTAGGTCTAAACGAAAAGAAACATCATTAATGATATCTGAAATTTTAAAAGGTCCATAAAAACGAGGAGCAAGCTTAACAAAGACATTGGTGTCAACACTTTTGATCCTTCGTTTTTCAATGCGAAGTAAAACATAATCACCTTCTTTGAATTGGTGTGCCTTGCCGTGCTTGTTAGCATGCTTGTGGGACACATGTCTAACTTCACCATCCTATCTTATTGCACTATTAGCGAGAACCACGATTAATTTGGCAAACCATGGGACAAAGCTGACTCGACTAGTGTATAGAGGCTACAAGAGGTTGTCAATATCTCGGAAAACAACTAACAAATTGCATCTAACTCAAGCTACACTCAAGTAACTGAAATCACCAAAAGCCAATCGCTCATCGGCAAGCAAATCACATCCGTTACAACATCAAATGACATCCAAATGTAACGAAACTTCTAGGACAAGTTTATAAGACCTAAGTACACATGCCTATGGCCTCAAACCCTACTTTAGGTCAAGTTCCAAAATCGCGATTATTAACAACAGTGGATTTTTGACCTAGTCATTTTCGATTCAGAATGCATCTAAATGCTTAGCAATGATGCCCCAATATCCCGCCTATGCTTACTTTTCGATTTAAAAGTGTAAATTCCTAGCTAACGACGCCAAAAGCTACGAAATATTGTGAATGGCTTACGTCAATGCGTAGAGCTGTTACATGCGGTTGCAATGCAACAAATGCAATCGCAATGTGACAACCGGGGAGGGAGTAGGAAGCACGAAAAGGAGAGAAATGAGCGTCGTTAGCTCATGCTGTGTATTTCTTATCCAAAAACTTATAAAAAACTGTCTTTTATACCTTAGCCAAGGTTTTTGAGTGGTCAAAAGTAATAATCTGGAGTTCTACCAAAGCTGGGACTTGACTGGATGATACAATCTGGAAGCTTGTAGCCCCAACTCATTAATTACAAAGTTTACCAAGAAAATAGGAGTTACAATATTCCCGATTTATCAAAATAATAATTGTTTTACAAGGAGAACTCTGAAAAATGGTGTCCTTGTTAGCTTGCCGCTAACATTTTCCCCCCTCCTCGCATGTGTCGTCCCTTGACACAACTTTATGGGCTGAAGTAGTCTTCGGATTGACGGTGGGCGAGGCGGTCTTTCAGTGCTTCCAGTGCTTTTTGGTATTTGATTTTGCGTTCTTTTTCTGGCACTTGCAAAAATTGCATGGTGACTTGGTTTTTCAGTTCCACCGCTGAGTATCCTACAAATCTTGATGTGAGGTTGCTTATCACCGACGCAAATATCTTCATTCGCCAGGTGAAGAAGCCAGTGTAGAATGCCTCTTCAAAGGTTAGCATATTATGCGAGGGCAAGAACATACATCTGGCATAAAATCCATAAAGGATTTCTTCTGAAGGTTGCCCACTCAGATCGTAGCATAGGCCTTTGTTCCCTTCCAAGAATGAGAGCCATGGGGCTCCTGTCTGCTCAGGCTCATTGAAAACCTGTATGCATGTGAGTAGCATCTTGCAGATCTTATATAGCATTGCACAGGAGAGATTTGGCAGACTCTTGAAGAATGTCATGGCACCCGTTAGGGTTTTCACCATGTATTCTTCCGTTGCTTGGCCTCTCTCTGGAGCTGGCAGCCTGGGGGAATTGAGCCATGTTGGCCTTTTCTTCTACAGTGCTTCATGCGCTTGACATGTCCTTACTCTGGGTACATGATAGAATGTTGGATTTTCTGTAAGGCTGCAGGTGCTCTTGTGAACAGAATCAGGTACCTCGGATTCTTGTTCAGCCAGCTTAACCTCCACTTCGGGTGGTCTTTATCTACACCATCTTCTTGCATATCCTTGTACAACCTTTCTTTTACCTATAAGAGTTCTACCTTGATGAGAGGGTATGGCATGGATAGCTGGTGCCATTGAGCGTTGATTTGATTGGGAGTGAGTTGAGTGACGTTGAAAGAGTGTAAAACTCTCAACTCCCAATCCATAGCGGCCTTCCACTGCTCATCCACCTCTAAAGTGATCTTTTCCTTCAGTGCGTCTTCTTCAGATTTTAATAGCAGCTGAACCATTGGCATTGTATCTTTGTCAGTAATGTGGACGTGAAAGTCTTCATCACCACTCGGCTTTGCTGTAGACTGCGTCTCAAATTCAGCAAACGAGACCGAGGGAATGTCAAATTGGGGCGGCTCTGAAGTGCCTGCCTCTTCCTGTGTGTCGGGCTTTCCATCTCTGAGGAGTTGATTCATACGCTTCAGTTTTGCAATCTCCTTTAGCAGCTCCTCCTCTCTTTGGACCCGCATCAGTGCCAGGTCTCTGCACTGTGACTGTTCAAGCTTCAATTCCAGTTCTAAATCCATGTTTTTCTTTTCAAGTGCCTTGTACACTTCATCTGTTTCCTTGATCGAGGCCACGGCTGGATTTTCTCTGATTTGCTACAAGAAAATGGCATGATCATTGATTCTCTATTCGGAGTATTGCAGAGAAGCGTTGGCTACATCTAACTGCACTTGAATTTTCTGAGCTGACAGAGAGGTGGCAAGAAGTTCATTTGTCACTTCTGTCAGCTACTCATCTTTTACCTTGCAGGCATCAGATAACTTAGTGAGGAGTTCTCCTAACTCCTCCATTTTCTTCTGTTGTTTGTCCCTAGCTATCTGATGCTGTTCCGCTTCTGTCTTTAGCTCTTGCACTTGCCTTTGGAGATTAGTGATAGTAATCATCCTGTCGTCGAGCTCTCCTTGAAGAGCATCGATGACCATATCTAGTTCCTTGGCCTTTGTGCTGCGGTTTAAGGCTGCTGAGCGGAGTTTCTCCGTCATGTCTTGGATCTGCCTTGCATACTCATTTACCTGTAAAATTACTTCATCATTGGACTGCCACTCCTCCTGTCTTGCTAGTTGGGATGTGCCTGCAGCCTCCTGTGTTACTTCTTGCTGTGTTGTAAGTGCTGGTGGCACTGTAAAGGTGGATGGTTGTTCTTCTTCATGGCCATCCTTAGGCTTTGATGCCTCGGCAGTTTCTGGTTGAGTGGAAGTAGCTGGTGTGGTCTCGACCCTTACCGTCTCTTCAGGTGCTGGCCTTTCTTTTACCTTCTCCGCCTTGGGCTCTTTGTCATGTGTAGTGATATGCTCTTTTTCTGTATCTACCTCTTTATCAGTTTCTTCCGCCGGCTTTTGAGTTGCTCCGGCTGCCTGCTCCGGTTCGGGCTCCGCTTCTTTTTCCTCTTGTCGTTCGGTGTGGTCAGCTTTTTGTGTAGCTTTTGTTTGGTGGGTGAATTTAGAATCTGTTTCTTTTTCGGTCTCAGCATTTTCATTGGTATCTTGGCCTGGTGGTGATGGTGGTGGACTAGGCATGGGATGGTCCTGGTGTTCCGATGGCGGTGAGGTGGGTTGGGGAGATGCCTGGCTTTGCTCTTGGGTCACCGCTTCCTCAGCTTTCTTTGCTGCTTCTTCTGCCTCCTTTAGCTTTAGGGCTTCGGCCTCCTGGTACATTCTTTCTAAATAATCTTTTGGATCCTCGGCCTCTTTTCTTGTATGATGCTTCATTCGAGGTCCTTTCAGGCTTGTGGGTACCCACTTTTCTGGGTCCTTTCCTTGTGCTTGCCTACTGCGCTAGTAAGCCTATTTTTCTCTTTCAAATCGTGCTTGTTTTTTTAAGCTGGCTCCTCTTAGTGGGCAGCCACAACTTTCCTCTTCATCTCCTCCCTTCTAGCTCTCTTTTCTTCATTGTCAGAGCTTTCGTTGCTGTGTCGATCTGATGAGCTATCATCAGATTCATCGCTTGATTTAAAAGATCTTTTACCTGATCTTGTAGCTCTTGGAGAGGGTTGTGCTGCCAAGATCCATGTATTCTGATCTGGGGCAGGCGGTAGGTTGTCAGCTATGCCGATGGCATGATAGGCTATTCTTGTCAACACTTTTGGCTTGCCCAAGTATGTGATTTTACCCTCCTTCTTGGTGGCCTTTAGTGTGGTCAAGACATACTACACGTGGTCCACAGGTTACCTGGTTGTTGACTTCAAAACTGTAAAGGTGGTGGCCACGGCGTGATTTGGTGTCGTGTATCTTGGTGGCCTTTTTTCCAGGAAATGGAAGTGTTGATGGTACAGACGGGCTGGCTCTTCCACCTGTTTGTGGATGAGATCGGTGAATGTAGCAGCGGTTGTCTCCTTGGTAAATGTGCCCGCGGTTTTCCTGTCTCTTGTGTGCATGGTCATTCCTTCACTGGGCAGTCTGAGTGCCTCTGCCACTATTTCTTTTGTAATTACAACTTTGACCTTCTTTCCTTGGGTGTATGATATCTGGGTGGTTCCGTCTTCTTTAATGGTGGACAGAAGCTCGTAAGCTTTCTGAAAGTCCACTCCGCAAGGCTCTTGTTTGTAGAAATGTTGTAGCCCCAACCTACGGTTAGCTTCTTTGGTTTCTAGCTTTGCAACTACATCGTAGACCTCTTTAGGCAAGAGTTGCAACCCCACTTGATGCCCTTCTTCACTCTTGAACCTGCCAGTGAAGACCGTGGTGTGGTGTTCTTCCAGCTGTTCTTTAGAAAGATAAGGATGCTTTTGCCGCCTTGACTGACTCGGGGTCCAGTTGATACGCAGGCAATTCTTGTAGTTTTTCTTTTCGGTTTAGCTTCTTCTTGGCCTTCTCCGCGGCTTGCATTGCTCTTGTTCAGTGAATAGAGTGCAAAGTTAGTAGAGTTGTCGAATTTTTCTCTAGAATGTCCTTTTAAACTGAAATGCTGATAATGTGGTCCAAATTGCTTCAAATCAATTTTTGAACAAGCAAAGATGCATAAAATCATGCAAGGAACAAAACTGTGTGGTCAAAACAAACATTTGCAACCAAAGTAAATAATCGTGATTATTTACAGCTGAAAAAAATTTCAACTTTTTGCAAACTTAGCTTTATAGGCTTGAAGTACATGCCAATTACATGCTCTGAGAGAAATATGGGCTCATTTGGATGTACAGGGTGAAAATGGTACCAGATTTTGGTTTTAGGACTCTGAAACAGTAGATATAAAGGAAATTTGAGATTTTGAAATCCAAATTGACTCAAAATTGGCTAGTGGGCTTATCACAACATGTACTTTGGATGTATGATGACAAAATATTCAAATTCTCCAATTTTGACCAAAAAGTAAATAATTGCAATTATTAACTTTTCTTCCAAGATTGACAATTTTTGGCATAGATTGGTTCTAAGCATGGTATAGACCTTGGGTATGAAATATGAGGTGATTTGGATCAAGAAAAGTTGTTCATAACCCAACTTTGGTTTGCAAGGACTTCTTTGCGTTTTTTGGCAATTTTACACGTAAATTTTGGCTCATACTTGATTTTTGGCATGTAGTAGGTGTGTACACATGATGGGTGAGGTGATTTGACAATTTCCAAGCAAAAATCATGCAAAAGTAAATAATCGCGATTATTTACAACAGTGACAAAAACTTTGCAAATCTCACAAATTTTGACCTAAACATGTTTCATACACCTAATATAAGTCCTAAATTGAATTTGGTCAAGTTTGATCATGCCAGTAGCCATAAATCCCACATATTGTAAGAGGGCGACAGGGTGGAGAGGACTCCCCTGGCCTTAAGACAGTGATTGGGGTGGCTTTTCTTGTGATGTGTCATGGTGAAATTTACTCAAGCTATGTTGAACAAATACTAATCTCACTTTGATCGGTCATGACAGATTTGTAAGAAGGTATTAATGCAACAAGCACCCCCTCCCTCTTCTCTCTCTTTCTTACATATATAATTGTGTTTGCTTGATCATTGCCGATACATTTCAAAGCAGCCCAAGCACTATCTCTCTCTCTCTCTCTCTCTCTCTCTCTCTCTCTCTCTCTACACGTCCTAGTTCGCATCCAAAACTAGGTGGTGCCCCAAATTTGTGTAGGGTTAGGTTGCGGGTTTGTGTGTGTGTTTGTTGTTTTTTCCAACCCCAACCCAATTGAGCAGCATGGGAGCCTACAAGGGTACTTAGAGGCCACTCTTCTTGTTGCCCGCCCCGGACCGCCTCACTGGCAAACACTTGGAAGAAATTTCAGCTTTGAAGTCAAAGATGGCAAAATCGTTTGACATGAAAGACATGGATGAGGCAAGTCATATACTTGGTATGCACATTGAGAGAGACAGATCAAAGAAGTTGATTTGGTTATCTCAAACAGAGTATATTGACAAGGTTTTGCAACGTTTCAATATGGAGAAGGGAAAGGCATTGAGTGTTCGATTGCCACCATATGTGAAACTTAGAAAACAAGATTGTCCTGTGTCTGAGGAAGAAAAGGCTGAAATGGATAAGATTCCATATGCATTTGCAGTGGGTAGTTTGATGTATGCAATGATTGCTACACGTCCGGATATTGCATTTGCAATGGGAGTGGCTAGCAGATATATGTCAAATCCCAGCAAGAAACATTGGGAGGCAGTGAAAGGTATCATGAGATACTTAAAACATACAAAGAGTATGCGCATATGCTATGGTAGTCAGGATTTGAGTGTCAGAGGATACACTGACTCAGATTATGCAGGAGACTTGGATAAGAGGAGATCTACATCAGGCTATGTCTTTACATTGGCTGGAGGTGCCATATCATGGCGATCTTGATTACAAGATTGCATTACGCAGTCTACTACAGAAGCTGAGTATGTTGTAGCAAATGAGGCATGCAAAGAAGCTATTTGGCTTGGTAGATTGGTAGCAGACTTGGGAATCAAAGTAGATATGCCATAGTTATATTGTGATAGTCAAAGTGCTATACAATTGGCAAAGAATCCAGTGTTCCATTCGAATACTAAGCATATTGATGTGAAATATCACTTCATTAGGGAAGTACTTGAAGACAAGCAGATACAACTGTTGAAGATCCACACCAAGGACAATCCTGCTGATCTACTCACAAAGGGACTTCCAAGAGAGGGCTTTGTGCATTGTCGTGAGTTATTGGGCATTGGATAGATGGAAGCCATGTAAATCTTTGTATATTTATGTTCATAGATTTACAGTTACTTAAAGTGCCACATTGGACTTTAAGTGGGAGGTTGTTGGGATTAAAGCCCAAGTGGCCTCTTATACGGATATGGCCGGCTGCCCGCCTAACTCACTTATCACTAACTCTTTGTATATACTCACTTATTCTTTTGTGGATAATAAGGTTTTGGGAGATAATCCTTCAAAAAGATTCTCTGCGTACTATGTAAGCTCTCTGTGTATCTCTGTGCAGTGTGTGTGTGAGTCGATCTACGCTCCGCTTCGAGACTTCACATTATCGAGTAAAGAACTTACCCCTCATGTTTCGTGTGAGACGGCACTGAAAAAGGTCAACTGTGGGCTCTGGAAATGACGCGTGAAAGAAGCCAAAAACTCTCTCTGCAAAGGCTCCAAGTGGAAATGAGGTGGTTTTAGCCTACCCTGGATATATATACCTGGACTTCCCGAACCAAATTTTCCTAGATTCCCCCGTTAGTCCTACTAGGTCGTGAAATTTGGACTTCCCGAACCAAATTTTCCTAGATTCCCCCGTTAGTCCTACTAGGTCGTGAAATCTATGTTAGACTCAAAAATTTCTCTGATCGGATTCCTTTAGCTCATTCTGCAAGAATTTTGCAAAAGTAGGCCTGGCCGTCTAATTTAGGCTTCCCGCTTCCGTCTTCTGATTTTGTTGAAAATTTTTGTGTTTGTCCGCCTTGTCCTTCTTATCACCATTGTGTCTTCAATTTTTCCATCTAAGCTTTCTTGCTATTTATGATTAATTTTGACCTGTTTATTTGCAAAAATCAAAGAAAATAGCAAAATTCTCTAAAAAAGTAAAGTAAAAATCCAATAATTAAGAAAATCACTTGAAAAACACAGCTTTATTGTTTTTTGTTGGATTTCTCCATTTTTAATCCTCCTTATCAACAAAAATGATGAAAAATACCCAAAAAGAGACTATTTTTGATGATTTTCTGATAGTATATACACTATTTACACTCATCGAGAAGATATTATCAATGAATTTTTCCTTGTCGATGAATTATAAGGGCATTATTAGGTAATTTTGCAAAAATCACACGTTAACATGGAACTTTTTCCTCCCTCTTCAAACATTGTCCTTGATTACTTAGTACTTAGTGCCCTTCCACCCCTCCTAAGATGGCATACTCCGGGATGACTGCCTGCATGGGTTGAACAATTGTGTCTATGCATCACCGTGATTGGCTCTACCATGATATGAAGATCAATGCAATTCAAACCAATATGCTATGCAAGAGATGGGTCTTGAGTAAATAACTCAAGGGTTTTCGATGTCGAGGTTTGCTGCTGATGTCTTTTAAAGAGAAAATCCTGTAGCTTTTGTGCTCTCTGTTTGATTGTACCATTAGGGTGTTTTAGCACGCTGATTGCTTGAGGTATTGGTAGCACGTTAGACTGTTGTCGAGCTTTTTCTCGCCATTGGTAGCTCGGTCGGCTTGGTGTTGCATGGTGTGTTAGAGTCTGTTGAGACTTAACTCGCCACTGCTTGATTGGTTTCGCGGTGTGTGGAGAAGATAAGTGCTCTTTTTTCTTCCAAACCCTTTTCATGTTAGGTTCCTTGCTCGTAGATGCACGATTCTGTGTTCGAATCCTTGGAACTGTCTTATGTTTCTTCGATGAAGTTTTAGGCACCCAGATCTGAATTGGTTTATCCTTAAGTTGTGCTTTTGGTACCCAAATTTTCCTTACTCCTTGCATGCTACTTGTAGCATTTGTTTGTCGAGGAGATGGAGAAGATTTGCTTCGTGGAATGGTCTTGTGATTGCATCTTTTCCATTCCTCCTTGCTTGGTGCAATAGGAACAATGAGTTGCCCTCCTTTAAGTGATAGCTTTAGCTGATTCGTATCCCAATCTGGTACTGCTTTGTATGTACGCATCCAAGGAATGCCAAGAATCATCATCTCATTCATGTGTTCATCTAGAAAGCATACAAACTGATGCGGACATGAACATCCATATACTATCACGTTCAAGTTGACTACTCCCAATGTTGGAGTTGGATTCTTATTGCATCATTTGATTGTCGTTATTCCTGCGGTCAATGCTTGACTTGTTGCCTTCCTGTATGTGGAATAACTGACTGCATTCACTCTAGCTCCTGTGTCTACCAAAGCATTGGTGCTATGATTGTTGAGCTGTACTTTGATGCGCAGATCTATTCCATCTAACCAGTCATCGTCTGTTAAAACTGCATCTTTAGGTAATTCCCATTGTCGATCATCTAGTTCCAAAGTGTTGATGGGAGTCGGTATCTGTTGATTCTTGAGAGCGGCTTTACGCTTGAGTACCCGAAGTCTAGCTTCCTCTTGGGCTTCATCAATAACCTACTGTCGTTTGATCTTCCTTTGTTTGGCTGCATGCGTTCTCTCTAGCAATTCAATGGTTAGTGGCAAATTGTATTTTTTTAAAGGACATCCACTAATCCAATTAGCGATTGGTTCACCATCTAGGGTGGACAATTTTAATGCTCCACTTGGAGATACATCTTCAATGATAAATGGTCCATTTTCCTTTTTCTTAAACTTGAGAATGTGTTGCTTAAGGGAATAGATTAAAACTAAGTCCCCTTTCTTGAAATTTTTTGTGATTAAGTGAGAATCAAAAAACTGTTTTTGTTTCCGTTTTTGTTCATAGATATGAGCTACAACAGTTAGCCTTTGCTCATCTAGCTTTTCCAAATCTTCAAGTCTTTCTGACAATTCATGTCCAGTCCACTCAAGAGTTTGTGTTACACTTAATGTCGGCAATAGAAACTCTATTGGGAGTATGGCATCAAGACCATAAACAAGATTAAAGGGTGTAGCATTTAGAGCTGTTTTGAATGAAACTCGATAAGCCCATAGAGTAGCATGGAGATTCATTTCCCAGTCTTTCCTTCCTGAACTAACCACTTTGGTCAATACCAAGCTAAGAATTTTATTCGTATGCTCAACTTGTCCATTTGCTTGTGGGTGATAGGAAGCTGATTTGTTATGGATAACCATAAACTCATTAAGCAAATACTCTATTACCTCGTTGAGGAAATGAGTTCCCCGATCAGTGATAATCTCTATTGGCAGTCCCTATCTCATGAATACACACTCATATAAGAAATCAATAGTGGTTCTGGCATCATTCTTTTGAGTCGCTTTAGCCTCGGCCCACTTGATCAAATAGTCCGTAGCTACAATGATATATTGAGCTTGGGTTTTATAAGCAGGTGTTGTATTGGTCCAACAAAATCTATACCCCATTTTGCGGAGGCTCTAGCCCCCATCATTGGTCTTAAGGGCATGCTGTCTACTCGTGTTGGCATTTTTTCTCGTTGACACGCATCACACCTTTGAACATATTCTTTGGCATCTGCAAAAAGTGTTGGCCACCATATGCCTGTCATCAAGATTTCTCTTGCGGTGGTCTCACTAGAAAAGTGACCTCCAGCTAATCCACCATGTGCTTGTTCCATAATCGGAATATACTCGTTTTCATTTGCACAAGGACGCAAATGTTGATCTTTACCTCTTCGATACAATTGGTTCCCAATAAGAGCATAGTCTCTTGCTTCCGTTTCAATTTCTCTTTGACGGTGTTTACTCATATCCTCAGGAAACGTTCGGCTCGATAAGTAAGTAACCAGATAACTACTCCACTTAGGAATAGGTGACATTTGAAACAATGTTACATGAGGAATGGGTGGTTGTTTTTGACATTGAGGGAAATCTTTTACAAATTATCTAACATCTCTCCTCGTAGTTGGCCAAAATACTCTAAGTCTTAAGATTTGTTGCATAGTTTGGTCTTCCGCAAAGTGATCCCTTTCTGCAGGGTTAATGCATAAAAGCAATATTCCGTCTCGATTTCTCTCATATAGCCTTCCAGCTAGTAATTGATACATAGCCGATTTCTCGATTAAATTAATTGTGATAGGCAGTGGTATTTGTGAATCCACTTGAGCTATTGTCATCAATGACACAATTTTGTCCGACCATCTAGGTATCATTTCCTTGAAGAACAAATAGGCATCTAGTAGATCATCGTCTACCCCTTTAGGTGATTCCCCTAAAACAATCCTTGACAAATGATCTGTTCTTTGGTGTGTAGTGCCTTTTTTTACAACCACAGTGAAATCAAATTCAAGAAGAATGATGAACCATCTCACTATTCTTCCTGTGCTGCATGGCTTGTTGACCAAATATAACAAAGCTTGGTGGTCCACAAAGAACACAAACTTGTTGGCTAATAGGTAATGTCTATACTTTTTAACAGCATAGATCATTCCTAGTCCTTCTCTTTCAGTGGTGGTGTAATTCTTTTCTGCCATGTTCAACTGTCGGCTAGAATAAGAAATAGGAAAGTCAATTTTTCCATCTCCTGGTTGGGCTAGTATACAACCAATAGCAAATTTTGAAGCATCTACATGTATGTGGAATACCTTATCCCAATCGGGTGCTTTCAATATTGGAGCTGAGGTGAGAGCTTGCTTAAGCTTCATGAAGGATTCTTCACATGCCTCGGTCCATTCAAAGTGCATAATCAAGCTATACATGGGTTTTGCAATTATAGCGTATATGTAGATGAAACATCGGTAATATCCACAATGTCCCATGAAGGCTTGTACCCCCTTGACTGTTATTGGTCGAGGCAAATCAGCAATGACATGAATCTTCTTAATATCGGTAGCTATGCCATTTTTAGACACTATAATCCAAGTTTTTTCCCTTGTCTTCCCATGAATGTGCACTTTTCAAGATTTAAGAAAATCCTATAAAGTCTACATTTCTCGAATACCTTTTTGAGGTGTTCAAAATGATCAGCCCGGATTGACGAATGTACGCATAGATCATCCATGTATACTTCCAAGAATTTTCGAAGATACTCTTTGAAAGCATGGCTCATCAATCTCTAAAATGTGGCTGGAGCATTAGTTAACCCAAATGGCATAACCCGATAGGCAAATATACCCCATTCTGTTGCAAAAGCAGTTTTATGCTGATCTTTTGGGTCAATCAAAAGTTGATTGTATCCCGAAAAGCCATCTACGAAGCTGTAAGCTTCTTTTTCTGCCACTCGTTCTAAAACATGCTCAGTTATTGGAAGAGGAAAGTTGTCTCTAATGGTAAATGCATTCACTTTTTTGAGATTAACACACACTCATAATTTTCCATTCTTCTTAGGTACTACCACAATTGGAGACACCCAATCTGTGTGTTCAAGTTCGTAAATGAATTCGGCTTCCTTTAGTTTTTCAATCTCTTCTTTGATCTTCCTGGCAAATGTTTTGTTATACGTGTATGGTCTCTGTCTACTTAGTTTCGCGTCATCTCTCATGGGTATAGTATGTTGACAGATTTCTGGATCAACACCCTTGAGATCCTTGTAAGACCAAGCGAAGATATCTCGGTATTCCTTTAACAAGCTCAACAAAAGATTTTCTTGTTATAGATCCCACCTGCTTCAAGTACAGATAGTCGTTTCCCCAGTCTTGGATAAGCTGTACCTGTCGCATGAAAGGTCTTCCCAATATGATTTCATAGTTGAGTTTTTTCCCAAAGTCTACCATGGAAAAAGTGTGTTGATATTCAATTCCACAGGAGTTGACTATCACTTTTTCTAGTAGCCCTAGTGGTCTCTCAATGTGTCCCTCAGCCAACTGCAATTTCATTCGCGTTTGTCTAATGGCTGGCTGTCCCTAGGATTCCCATACTGCTTTAGTGGCTATGGCTATGCCAGCCCCATTATCCAGTATTGCCATGGTTTCAATGTCATTATATTTCACTGGGAGGGTAGTGTTTCCTTCTTCCCCTTCATAACATTCTCCAACCTTGTTCATAGGAACTGATCGAATCTCTTTGTTTTCCATTTCATTTTTCAATTTGTCCAAATTCTTAGAGATTAACCCCGTTATCCCCCCCTTCTCTAGGGTTTTCTGTAAATCGTTTCATACGTATGGCTTGAGTTTCAACAGTTTTCCCAAGGTAAGAGTGCATTGGATGGGTGTAGACATGATTGAATGAATGTTTGTCAGTCTTCCTCTATGAATAGAATTCTGTCTAAGGCTTCTTCGCTATCCGGTACTATGAGCTCTGGTTCATTTGTTTCAAGGTGGGATTCTGCCACCACATCGGATTTTGCTTTCGTTTCTTCTACCGCAAGCTCTTCCGGTTTTGCAATACTTTCAAGCTTGGGTTTTTGTTTATCCAGCATTTCTTGCGTGATTCTTACCAAGTTTTGATAAGCTTCCAGCTTTGCTACTTCCATATCTGGAGATGGATAGTTTTTCCATTTGTTTTCCATGTTTTGGCCTGCTTTAAGTCCTACTTGGTAAGCTTCCAAGGTAGCATTAATAGGCTCAATTTTTTTTTCAACCAAAATAGATCCTTCAGATTTCATGGTTGTTTCCTTGAATTCACTGCGATTTTCTTTCAACTTGTCCTGGGGTAGCACTTTTGCTTTCTCTTTGTTTTCAACCCGTTGTTTTTGTTTTCTCATCCCATATCTTTTGCTTCTGCTCCTTTTGATTCTTTGAGAAGAAACTTTCGTGTTCTCCAAATCATCAGAGGAATTGTGTTTCTTTTTCTTTGCCTGGGCTCTAGTGATTACCTTGATTGGAACAATCAGTTCGCTCTTTGATGAGCTACTCGGCATCACTTGGACTACGTTTACTACAGTTTTTTCCTTGTTCAAAGGATTCTTAGGACAATCTTCCGGAAAGTGTCCTCCCTTTTTGCAACATTGTATGCAATAGGCTTCAATTGGTTTGAGGTTTTTGTCAGGCTCTGGACATTCGTTCTTCCAATGGTCATTAGCACCACAATTATGACAGTTTTCTGTTATGGGCTTCATCATGGGTCTTCCCATGGGAGGTCTGACACCTTGATTAGCTACATAGTACATTGGTGCGAGCTCTGGTGGAGCATAAGTCATGGTTTCTTCCATTGGTGGTGGATGTGGACTATACCAATCTCCCTCTACCATTATTGTAGATGGACTAGGCTCTGCATAGGGTGTAACAGGCACTAATGCTTGTTCATCTATGAATCCTTCCGAGTGCATGTACTTTACATGCAACGCATTATGTCTTGGATAAGGAGGTTGTTGTCCCAACACAGGTTGAGGTCTTTCCATACCCATTGGTGGTCTTTGAGCTTGAGCCATATTAGACTGATATCTGTACATGGGTTGTCCCTAGGGCCTCATGGGCACGTACTGAACATTCCCATCATACTTTGGTTTGAAGTAGCACTCGTGGGTCTCATGGTTGGTCCATTTTCCCTCGATTGCCCACCATTTTTGTGGCCTAATTGGTTGTCCCTGTGGAGGTATCCCTTGTCGTGGTCCTCTCATAAGTGCTTTTTGCATATTGTTCATCATGTCATTGATCCTTTTTAGTATATCTTCGATGGCTGAGAGTGGTGCCGTAGCAGCCGTTCCCACTTGTGCCGGTTTTGTGGATGCTGTCTTCTCGCTTTGGTTATCCTTAGGGACATCCTCTTCAAACCTTTCTAGTACCTTCTTGATGTAATCCTCTTATTGTCTTCTTCGTCCTGTCCCTTGATATTTTCATACTAAGTATCCTCTTTGCAGCACCTAAATCTTTCATTGAAAAAGATTTAGACAGCTCCTCTTTTAGGTCTTTGATGTCCTGCATGTTAGCACTTGCAATCAACATGTCATCAACATACAACATTAGGATGATAAATTTCCCATCTCCCAAATTCTTCGTGTAGACGCAGTGATCCGAGTTGCATCTTGTGAATCCATGATCCAACATCCATCGATCAAACTTCAAGTACCATTGTCTTGATGCTTGTTTTAAACCATACAAGATCTTCTTTAATCTGCAAACCATTTTCTCCTTACCTTTTACTTCATACCCCTTTGGTTGAAGCATGTAGATTTCCTCCTCTAAGTCACCATGAGGGAATGCTGTATTTACATCCATTTGCTTGAGATTTAAATCATGAGCAGCCACAAGGCTTAAGACAAGCCTAATTGAGTTCATTTTTACAACAGGAGAAAATATTTCATTGAAGACAATACCTTTCTTTTGAGAAAACCCTTTTACCACAAGCCTAGACTTGTACCTTTTCTTCCCACCTTCTTCTTCCTTCAGCTTGTACACCCATTTGTTTTGAAGTGCTCGCTTACCTTTAGGCAACTCAACCAACTCCCATGTTTGGTTGCGATGTAGTGAGTCCATCTCCACTTGCATGCTCTTCGTCCATTCTTCTTTGGATTCATGTTGCATAGCTTCTTTGTATGATTCCGGCTCTCCGAAATCTGAGATCAAGAGATGGTTGAAGGAAGGAACAAACCTTTCTGGAGGTCTACTTGCTCTTGTAGATCTTTGGGGAATAGGTTGACGCTCCTCATTTGGTTGACATTGTTGCACATTGTCACCGTTTGCAGTCCTTGAGTCTTCACTGTCCTCAAGCTCCATGTACTCATCACCTGTTTCTTTTGTTTGTTTTCTTTCCAAGTAATCTTTGTACATATTTTGTTTGTTAAAAAATACATCCCTACTCCTTAAAATTGTACCATCTTCAGGATTCCATAGGCGATACCCAAAGTCACCTTCTCCATAGCCAATGAAGAAACACTTTTTGGACTTTGCATCTAGCTTTGATCTTAGGCTTCTATCCATGTGCATGAAAGCCTCACACCCAAACACTTTGAGAAATGCATAATTCACCGATTTACCTGTCCATGCCTCTTCCGGAACTCCCCCATCCAATGCCGTTGAGGGTGACCGGTTGATTAAGTACACAGACGTACTTACAGCTTCCGCCCAAAGCTCAAGTAGTAGGCCTGCATGTAGACGCATGCTTTGTGCTCGCTCCATGATTGTCCTGCTCATCCTTTCTGAAATCCCATTTTGTTGAGGTGTCCTTGGGGTTGTCCATTGTTCCCGAATGCCATTGCTAGCACAAAAGCTTTCAAAATCTTGGCTACAATATTTGCCTCCATTGTCGGATCTGAGGCATTTAACCTTGGTACCTGTTTCATTCTCCACAAAGGCTTTCCACCTTTGAAATATGGAAAATACATCGGATTTATTCTTCATGACATAAAACCATGTTTTTCTAGTCGTATTGTCTATGAATGTTACATAGTACAATGAGCCACCAAGTGATGGTGTACTTGCAGGACCCCAAACATCAGAATGAACCAACTCAAGTTTTTTATTTTTTCTTTCATTTCTTGATTTTTGAAATTTTACCCTCTTTTGTTTACCATAAACACAATCTTCACAGAACTCTAAGTCCACGTCTTTCAAACCTGGTAGAAGCTTCTTTGTTTGAAGGATTTGCATTCGTTTGGCACTCATATGCCCAAGCCGGTAGTGCCACACTGCACTGTCAACTTCTGTAGTTGCTGCACAAGCTGAAGGTTGCGTGCTAACAGTACACAAGTAAAGTGTACCGACCTTTCCTCCCTTGGCAATCACCAAAGATCCCTTTGAGATCTTCCATCGTTTGTTTCCGAATGCAATGTTGTGACCTTCATCGTCCAATTGTCCTGTAGAGATCAAATTTTTGCGAAGAGAAGGAACATGCCTAACATCTTTAAGCTTCCATTCATTTCTGTTAGCAGTTTTGACAGAAACTATACCTTTGCCGACAATCTCACAAGCTTCATCATCTCTTGGAAATGTTGCTTGTGTGGTGTCGCATGGAATGAAGCCCCGGAATCTACTATCCAGGAATTAGACACATTGTCTAATGAAAGAATTAGAGCATCTTGCTCTACTTTACCTGCCACATTGGCCTCCGATGTTTTCTTGTTGTCTTGAGACTCTGTCTCCTTCTTCTTCTTGGACTAGCAATCCTTCTTGACGTGGCCCTTCTTGCCGCAGTTCCAACATTCAAGAACTGACTTTGTGCGTGACTTGCTCCGCCTTGAGCGATCACGACCCTTTTGGTTTTTGAACCTCTCTTTAGGCCTTCCTCTTGTTTCCACTGACAATGCAGCACTTAATGATTCTCCTGTGCTTCTCCTTTGTATTTCCTCGCTTAGGAGAACACCCACAACATCATCAAACTTAAGAGTATTTGTGCCAAAAATAGAATTACTTACAGCCATCACAAGGCTGTCCCAACTATTCGGTAGAGATGATAGTATAAGGAGAGCTCTCACTTCGTCATCGAAGTTGATTTTCACCGATCAAAGTTGACTTATGTTTGTGTTAAAGTCATTTAAGTTTTCTGCAACTGAATGATTCTCTACCATCTTTAGATTGAACAAGCGCTTCATAAGAAATACCTTATTGGATGCCGATGGTTTCTCGTAGAAGTCGTCAAGTGACTTCATCAAGTCCTCCGTGGTCTTCATCTCCAAAACATTGAAGGCCACCGTTAACGCCAAGCTTAACCGGATTGTTCTCAGTGCCTTTTGATCAAGGACAATCCATGCTTCATCTGCCATTGTTGCGGGCTTCTTCGCAAGACCGCCTAGTGGCAAATAGAGGTCCTTGTGGTAGAGATAGTGTTCAATCTGCATCTTCCAATGTTGGTAGTTTTTTTTCGTTGAACTTCTCAATCTTGAGCTTACCTTCCTCCACCATAACTCCCACTCAATTCAAGGAATCCTTTCCTTGAGATAATTTAGCTACGAACAAACCTTGCTCTGATACCAGTTGTTAGGAAATAAGACGTAGCTAAATAGATAATTGAGTAGATTACTTAATGGAGAGAGACAAGTTTACATACACGAGATTATAGATTAGAGAGAGAGAGAGAGAGAGAGAGAGAGAGAGAGAGAGAGAGAGAGAGAGAGAGAGAGAGAGAGAGTACACACGATATACGTGGTTCACCCAATGTGGGCTACGTCCACGGGAAAGCAGCCACTCAATGGCTTTAGTACTTCAAAACAAGAAGTAATTTATAAAGAGATTATACCCTTAATAGAGCTCCCGCCTTGCTTCACTCTCACCACCTCACACCCACCTTGTTGCATCAACTTCACACTATAAAATGTGTGTAGAAATGGCCTCCTTTTATAGGCCAAAAGGGCTGCCCTCTCTTATGAGAGGCAGCCATGTGTAGCCGCCCTTGTGTGAATAAGTCCAAATCGGACCCTCCAATCCGCCCATGTGTGGCCGCCCTTGTGTAGACAAATCCGCTTTTGAATTCGGCCACCGGCCACCGGCCAACCGACCGGTCATGTTCCAACCACTTTCCGGCCGCCGTCCGGCCATAATATTCCGGCGAAAAGGAATATTTCGGCGAGGAAAAAAAAGTCCCCTAAAGTTTTCCCTGAATTTTGGCTGTGAAAATTTTGGTTTCTGGCGAGTGATGTTCCTTCACGCACGTTGGATTCTCCTCATAATGGGGGTCTTACAAATGTGCGTTTTTACCACAAAAAATTACAAGGGGTAAATCAGGCTCCATACTTAACACCACGAAGGTGGACCTAGTGGATCATCAAATAGCAATGTTGAATAGGTGGAAGGCAAGGTCTCCAATGGACTCGTAGCAACAAACTTTAAGAGATAGATAAAGATTTGAAAGAAGTAACAACACTATACATCAAAATGCAAGCCCATAGCCAAGGGCTCACCATGGTAGAGTTGAAGAAGAAAGCTTCCATAGCCATTACAGGTACCATTGTTGCAGTCTCTTCCATCTACCAGAGCCCACAACTCATTCGGGAGTGTTTAGCCTCTTTTAGAGTGGCCTCATACACACACATAGAGTGGAGTTTGACGGCATTGTCTTCTTCAACTACATGTATAGATACAGGTACATGTACGAGTACCTAGATTTGGCAATTGAGAATAGTCAGTTGGTAATGATTCCCTTGAATGCACATGGATCCCGGCCTCTGTTGGTCACCATGCAGCTGCTTGTAGAATAGGAAATGATCACCATAAAACCATTGCCTATACTACAGCTGCTTACAGTATAGGGAATGATCATCATCAGACCATTCTCTACCCCGTAAAGCACCTTGGACATTTTGAAAATATAGACAAAGATTGTTCCTCAATAACATCGAAAGTGGATTCCACCATGATCTTTAATTCATCATATTAGGTATGATCATACTAAAAACCTTTCTTCAAACATATGTTAGGGTTTTGTAAGATATGCTATACAATTTTTCATGCTATATTGAAGGATCATCCCTTTCCAACTTACATGCTATATTGGGTTTTGGGGATTTTCTTGCTAAACCTGCTTCTTCTTTGCCACACGCTATTCTCAAGTGGGATCATCATCCTTTGGTACCTTTGTCTTGGGTAGCTTGCCTCTTTTTACCCTTTGACAAAGAAAAAAAGACATGTACACGGCATGAAATTCTTACCTTAGTCAAATTTCCAAATTCAAGACCGCAGTCTACTTTTGTTGCATGTCAAGTTTTGTTCCTTTCTTGGTTTCCAATGAAATTTTTTTTCCCAACAAAGTTGGCACTTTGTCGGCCTCATGCTATTTGTTGTGGTCATGTGGAATGTCTTTTTTTGTTCAGGGATGAAAGGAACGTATGGAACGGGAGGACGATCGGGGGGGTAAGACACTAGTTAGTGTCCAGCTACCATTTGAAGCGTGCCTCTGAGAAGTTCCTTTCCATGCAGCTTCTTGTGATGTAAATTTTGGATCTCCATTCCTTTTCCAACAACCTTGCCCTTGTTGAAAAGACAATGATCTTTTTTTTGGCAAAAGAAGCAATGAAAGATCTAACAACCTTCAAAATTATCGTAAATAAATCCTAAAAGATGCAACATCCTCTATAGAGACCATCGGTGCATGAGCAAAAAATAGAGCATTTATTGATGGGAGAAGGGGCAAGCGAGGAGTGGGATGCAATAAGGGAGAGAGGAAGGGGGTGGAGTGAGCAAGAGGTGTGGGATGGGTAGGCAGAGGGGGTGGGGACATGATAGGTGGAGAGGAGAGGAGAGGAGAGGAGAGGGGGAGGGGGAGGGGGATGGGGATGGGGTGAGGGAGAGGGAGAGGGAGAGGAAGAGGGGGTGAGATAGGAAGTGCGGAGAGGGATGGCCAGGGAAGAAGAAGAGGGAAAGGAAGAGTGGAGGAGGAGAAGAAGAGGGAGAGACAGACTCTCTCTCCTTCCATCCCCTCTCCTCTTGTCCCCATCCAAATTCTTAGCCAGATTCTTAGCAAATCATTCAATGTTCAATGGTTGTGCCTCATTTTGAATGTGCTCTCAAAATATCTATTCTCTACTTTCAGACTTTAAAAGTTTACAAGCCTCTTCATCTACTCTCACAAGATCTCTTTTAATTTGATCATGCTTCTCATCAAGGATATCCCATTCCCTCTCAAACCTCTCCTTTTCTTTCCTCGGTTCTTTGCCTATCAAAGAAATTTCTTTGGTTCATTCCCTTTTTAGACACCTCTCTCTTTCAAAGTGAGCAACATCCTTGCAAAATCTTAAGGTAAGTTCACAATACCATCAATAATTCTCACATGATAGAAAAATAATTGCAAGCAACTAAATTCTCACATAAATCCAAATTATTCATCTTATGACTTCTTTGCTAGCCACCTTTTCTTGAAGTAGTAAATTCTCTTTCTCCCTCTTGTCATTGCCAATCTTGAGCTTAATTGCACTCTAAAACAATTAACAAGAAATTATCAAGCTCACTCTAGACACCTACAAATAGCTTGGTACTAGAGTAAACGGTTTACCTCTTCCCTAATCTTCAAGCTTAAATCCACTTCTAACTAGTGAAGCACTACACCCTCTTTTTTAAGTTGTTTCTTGGCATCTTGTAGGTCCATTTCAACCTTCTTTAGCCCTTCACCTCTTTGATTACCAAATTTCTCTCTTTTGTTGAGAAGCTTTTGGCCATCAATCAGTTTATCTTGGACCTCTTGGAGTTTCTTCTCCCATTCAAACAAGGTTTCCTTATGCTGGCTTGCTAAGATCACTTTCATGATCTTCCTACCTAAAAAAGTTAATGTACCTAGGAAAAGGAATTGAACAATGCAAGGAAACCCTAGCAACCATGTCTCTTCTTATACGTCTATCTTCATTATCTCTATCTTAAGATTCCACTCTTTTAACACCGTAAGAAGGACCCCCATGTTAGTTTGGTAATCATAAAGCTACAAAAACCCCAAAAAAGGTCATGCACTACTCTTGCAATTACTCAACAACCATTTAGGACCCTGAATTCAAAAAAAAATGTCATACTTAGACAAATTCTCTTGTCAATGTAGCAAACCCACATCTATTGGGATGATAAACATCAATCGAGAATGTAGAAAGATGTGATTAGCTTCACAACTGTCTATGGATGTGCTGAATTGGCATGGCTAGTAACACTATCTATTGTAGCTATACAAATAAGATTTCATATGTACTTTTCCAAATCCATTAAAGTCAAGCATTGGACCATGCCGTAGAAATGGTTGAATAATCAAGGGTGCGAGGGAAGGGGAGTATGAGGTCTACGTGTTGTCCCCTTGTAGTTTTGGATTGGAATGTGGTTCTTATAATGCAAAATGACTAGGACAATATTTTTATCCTTAAATGTGTTGCATAGACCATAATATATATCCTTGTTGTGCATATTGTATTTCTTTTTGGTTGTTTCTAGTGATTTTGTGTGTGTGTGTGTGTGTGTGTGTGTGTGTGTGTGTGTGTGAGAGAGAGAGAGAGAGAGAGAGAGAGAGAGAGAGAGAGAGAGAGAGAGAGAGAGAGAGAGAGAGAGAGAGAGAGAGAGAGATTTTATTATCGTCCTTGAAGGTCAAATATGACCTATGGGACCAAAGTTACATGTGATGTGGTATGTGTGGGGCTAATGAGTGATTTTTGATACTCCAAAATTGTGGTGATGAGAGTCGCAATGGAAAATCCACACTGTCGATGGGAGAGGAAAGTGTGTAGGTTTAAGTCATGGCTGAAAATGTGAGGGAAGCAAGTCCGGATGTCACCAATTCTTGAGCACTCTAGTAGTGTGTGGTACCCAGACTCTTGAAGTTGCAAAATGAGCATATTGTTCACACTCAATTTGACTCTTCTCCATTGGCCCAACACCCTTTCTCACATCAAAAGGAGTGGGAGCTAGGTTGAATGGCTACGATAGTGTGTATCACTGACAAGGGGACATGCTCAAGCATGTAAGGGTGAATACGGTTTTCTCTTTTAGCAAAGAACGTGGTTTTGTAGTTGGAGGCAATATGGATGATGTAATGCATGAAGCTTGACCCACTAGATTTCTCCCAAGACATAATAAATTAGCGTTGTACAAAAGCTTCATTCACTTAGGAGTCTATTGAGGCATCATGTAGCAAGTGTAATGCATCCTATCTTCCAAACCGCTTCTTTATATCTTGCATCCATCCTGTGCTCAAGATCTTTCTTTTATGCATCTTTTGAACTTTTTTGCTTGCTTCCCATTGGTTCCAGTGGGAGCCATTTTTTTATGCATAATTACACATGTTGGCACTTTTGACAGTGTTTGAGCTCTTTTGAGAGCAATTTGAATCCCCGCATGGATGTTTCTTTGCTTTCATATGCTTTTGGTGCCTGTTTGAGTGTCATTGACAGATTTTTATGTCTTCGTGGATACTACCATTGTACGCTTTTGAGGAGCCATCTTTTGGCTAGTACAGCAGTCCCGACCATTTTTTAGACTTGGTCCGGATGATAGCCATTTTTGAGACTTGGCTATACATTTTGCTACATAACCTGCATTGCTGAGGGGTGATAACATGAGGTTTTCATTAAGCTGGGGTATTCTCAAATGTGAAGATACCTTCGGTGAGACAGGTACCTGGAGCATCCCTTACGAGGCCTCGCCATAGGACATGTATAGAGTGGTATAGGTGCTTTTGATGCCGAGGTAGCGGTCTATGGTCAGTTTGATAGTTTATGTGTCTTAGTTGGTCTCTATACAATGTGCTTCTGAGAGGCATTTTCCTCTTTTATGCTTTGTGAGTGACATACTTGGTCATTTTGTCTCGTATTTTGGTTGAGACAGTCCCAAATACAAAGGAGACTCTGCTGAAATTTCCAAAATCTTTTGGTAGTTTTTTGTCACCATGTCTACTAGTGTAGACCGTGACATCTAGGACATAAAGAAGTTTGATGGCACTAATTTTCAGCTTTGGAAGAACCAAATGCATGATGTGATTGTCCAAAAGAAGCAAAAGTTGTCTATTGCCTATGCAACTAGAACTAAAGATATGCACATGACTCACTTTCAGTGGGAGGAGCTTGATGAGCTATGCAAGTCTATAATTAGACTGCACCTTGGTGAGTCGGTGTACTTTTCAATGTTAGAATTCGAGACTGCTCATGCTTTATGGTAGAAATTATGCGACACTTACGAAAAGGATACGGGTAGCAATAAGGTTTTCATGATGCAAAAAAATTTCAACCTTTGTATGAAGGAATCAGCTAGCATTGCCAACCATATCAATGATTTTGATTCTCTTTTTGCCCAGATTTGTGCACAACACATGACCATTGATGATGAGATGAAAGCAATCTTTTTGCTTTGTTCATTGCCACCCTCTTGGGATATCTTTTGCACAGCTGTTAGTAACTATGCTCCTAATGGTACGCTAAAATACGATGATGTTACTAGTGCAATTTTGTTAGAGGAGATGCGTCAAAAGACCATGACTATCTTGCATTAAGGCGAAGCTCATTATGTGCAAAGGGGTAATAAGCAACATAAGGACCGTTCTTCGCAATGTGAGTCCAAGAAAGAGGGCAATAGAGATGCATCAAAGGGTAGATCAAAGTCTCGTGGTTGCCACAATGGTCAATGCCATTATTGTGATAAGTTTGGTCACATAAAGAAGGATTGTTATGCTTGGAAGCTTGACAAAGAGAAGGGCAAAGATAAAGGCAAAGATCATGATGATAAAGAGGAGAAACCAAAGAGTTTGGTTAAGATTGAAGAACTAAACATAGTTCAGGATGAGAGTGATGTGCAAGACATTATATGTTGACTAAATTTTAATGCTGTCTTTTATGATGCACAAGAAACTCTATCTTTGCAGAGTTCTATGCCAGTTGAACTCCTGTTAGTGGTGAAGTATCCCATATGGATTCTTGATTCGGGTGCTTCAGTGCATGTCACACCTCATAGACATTGGTTTACTACATACGAGGAAACCATTGGCCCTGTTATACTTGGTGACAATTACTCTTGCTACATTGTTGGCGTATGTGATATTCCCATGGTTATGGAAAATGGGGTGAAGTTTATCATCCATAATATGAATCATGTTCCAGCCTTGACACACAATTTAATTTAGATTGGATGTCTTGATGACTTGGGTTACAAAGTCACTTTTCATCAATAGTCTTGGCGTGTTGCGAAGGGTCATCTTATTATAGCCCATGGTTCTAAAGTTGGTTCACTTTATCCTCTTTGATAAAAACAATGTTCTTTTTGTAACCAATCTACCAACCGTTGCTTTGTGGCATAGCCGGTTATGACATATGTCAAAGAAGGGAATGGAGACACTCTCTCGTTTGGGCTACTTATCGTCTTTGTCATTTATGATTTTCCCTTTTGTGAGCACTGCCAATATGGAAAGCAAACACGGACACATCGTACACATTCTTTTGACAAAGAAAGAAAACCCTTAGAGCTTGTGCACAGTGATTTATGTGGGCCTATGCCTTCTAAATCCCATGGTGGTGCGTCCTATTATGTTACATTCATTGATGATGTAGCATGATATGTTTGGATCTACACCATGAAGTCTAAAGATGAGACCTTTGTTGCTTCAAGAAGCTCTTATATAGTGTTGAAACTCAATCTGAACATAATTTGAAAGCTTTGTGCTCAGACAATGGTGGAGAATATTTCTCCAAAGAGTTTACGGACTTTTGTTCAAGTATTAAGCATAAGTTTACAGCTCTTTATACCCTTGCACAAAATGGTGTTGCAAAACGAATGAATAGGACCATCCAAGAGCAGATTATGTCTATGCTATCACATGCTAATTTATCGCAAGCGTTTTGGGTTAAGCATTATACATAGTTGTGTACTTGATCAATAGGTCACCACATGCTTCATTACAATTTTGTGTACCTTTGGAGTTATGGTCAGGACATAAATTGTCTTATGAAAAACTCTGCACATTTGGCTGTGAAGCTTATACACAAGTACCCAAGGAGTTGCGTGCTAAGCTAGATCCTAAGTCCAGGAAATGCATCTTCATTGGCTATGGTGTAGATGGTCAATTTGGCTATCGTTTATGGGATCCAAAAAGTCGATCAGTGATCCGTAGTAGTAGTGATGTCTTTAACGAGACTAAGATGCATAGGCAGCCAGTGAAAGAGGTTGAATTCTGAAACGTGATGTTTTTTGATGTATCACCTCCTGTCCAAACAGCTCCCGAGCCACTTACTACATAGGCTAGTACGAGTTTTGATGAGTCGCAGAGATCTCAAAGAGTCTCACATCCACCAGAACGTTTTGTTCCAGGCATGGATTTTGTTTTGCTGACATATAGTGGTGAGCCTTCTTGTTACAAAGAGGCTATGCTAGCCAATGATAAGGTTCAATGGGAACATGCTATAAAAAGGGAGTTGTCTAGTATTGCAGAAAACAAAACATGGGAACTTGTTCTGTTGCCTTGTAAATGGGTTTACAAGACAAAGATTGACAATTACAAAGCTTTTTTAGGACAAACGTTTCAAGCAAGAATATGGTGTCAATTTCTAGGAAATCTTTTCTCTAGTGGTCAAGATGACCACACTGAGAATGTTGCTTGCTTTGGTTTCCATTGAAGATATGGAGCTTGATCAAATGGATGTCATTATAGATTTCTTACATGGTGATCTTGAGGAAGAGATTTATATGCAGCAACCTGAAGCGTTTGTGCTAAAGGGCAAGGAACATTGCTATGTAAGCTTCTAAAAAGTCTCTATGGTTTGAAGAAATCATCTAGACAATGGTATTAAAAGTTTGATGCATTTATGCGTTCCCTAGGCTATAAGCACAGTAATGAGGATCTATGTCTTTACATGAAAAGACAACCCAATGGACAACTTATTATGCTTATCCTTTATGTAGATGACATGCTTATTGCTGGTCATTCCAAGAAGGACATTGATGGCTTGAAAACCAAGCTGAAAAGTCAATCTGACATGAAAGATTTGGGTGAAGCCAATCACATTTTGGGTATGCGCATTACTCACGACCGTAAGAAGAGGTTATTGTACCTTTCTCAAAAAGAGTATGTACACAAGGTTCTTGATCGTTTCAACATGCAGAAGGGGAAGGCTTTAAGTACTCCATTGCCTACATATTTAAAACTTAGCAAGAACGACTGTCTCAAATCTACTGAGGAAAAATCTATGATGGCTAAGGTTCCTTTTGCTTCAGCTTGTGGTAGTCTCATGCATGGCATGGTGGCTACAAGACCTGGCATTGCACATGCAGTGGGAGTTGTCAGCAGATTTATGTCTAACCCTAGTAAAGAGCATTGGGATGTTGTTAAGTCGATTCTCAGATATATATATATCTCTCTCTCTCTCAATGTTTGGTGTTTGATGTGTGTATTTGTAGCATTGATATTAGTGATAGTATATCCTTCCTTCTTGCTTGTATTGCTCAGGGATTCTCCTCTATTGCGTCCTAGTTCTCTCTATAACTAGGTGGTGCCCCTTCACTTGTCGTTGGCTGTGGGTTTGTTGTTGTGTCACTTGTTTCTAGTAGCCCCCAACCCCAATTGAGCAGCACGGGAGCCTTGAGAGGTGTTTAGAGGTCATCCATTCAGGGATTATGCAAGCTGTGTTGATAGTTGTAAATCAACAATAGGTTGGATTTACACATTTGTTGGTTTTGCTATTTCTTGGAGATCCATTCTTCAAGACTGTACATCCATTTCTACCACACAGAGGTAGAGTATGTTGCATTGAGTGAGGCATGAAAAGAAGCTATTTGGCTTGCTCGTGTAGTGAAAGATCTTAGATTGGAGCAGTGTACACCAATTCTTCATTATGATAGTTAGAGTGCTATTGCCTTGGCTAACAATCCAATGTTTCATTCCAAAACAAAACACATTGATGTGCGTTATCACTTCAGTCACGTGAATGCCTGGCAAACGAGAGCCTTGATTTATTGAAGATTTCTACATCAAAGAACATAGTGGATGCACTCACTAAAAGTATCTCCAGCCATCAGTTTCAGCATTGTCATGAGTTGATGGGCCTTGGGTGAATTGTGGTTCTCTTCCATTCTTATGGTCTCCCATATTGGCCATCAAGTGTGAGAATGTTAGGTTTAATCGCCATGTTGCCGACCGCCCATCACTAACTGCTACTAACCCTAAGTGTAGAGCTATACACTTGTGTGAGCCACATCAACACAAAGTAGAGTGTGTATTGTGCCTAAGTGCATAAGATAGAGAAGAAAGAAAGGGGGCACACAGTGTGTGTCAGCTCTCCCCCTCCAACCTGTGTGTGTGTGGCTATGGTGGTGTGTGTGCGAGAGTGTGTGTGCGTATTCATCTTCCTCTTCCATTGTGCTCCTCGCTCCTCTCCTTCAATAGATAGATATGCAGACTGGCAATTGAACTAGTAGGTACTGAGCCAGTTACTGTGATAACTCGACAATGAACAATCAGTTAGAGACCCAATCCGACACCTATAAATAGGGGAAATTACTTCATTTGATGGGGATATTGATAAGCTATTGTACAAATCTCTTGAGTCTAGGTCTTGGAGCTCATTGTGCTCTTGTACTCTTTTGTTGTTAAGCCTAGAGAAATGCTTTGGCTAATATTGTACTTTGTTCCAATTTTCTAGATCTAAATGTAATCCAATTCTAGTTCCAGTTCTAGTCTATGCATTGTTTCCATTTCACTTATTATTTCCATTTTCATTTCAGTATCAATGTGTCTGTTTGATCTGTTGTCTAAAGTCTACCTGAACTCATTTAGTTAACTCTTAATCCAACCTGAAATAGATGTCTCAAGAGACTAGCTCATTCCATTTTGGTGATCACGGTGGCTTGAATTGAATTTCTCTTGACAGTGAGTCACTCTCCCAATTGGTTTGGGTTACTTGCTTGCAATCATTCACAAAATCCAAAAAATTGGATGGCTGACTGCCATGCAATCAGAATATGATGCACTTCTAGAAAATGACACATGGAGTTTATGTGATTTGCCTCCTGGAAAAAAGGCCATTGCTACAAAGTGGGTTTACAAGTTGAAACTCAAGCTGGATGGTGACGTTGATCGCCATAAGGCTCGCCTTGTTGCAAAAGGCTATGCGCAGCAGAAAGGCATAGATTATAAGGAAACTTTTGCTCCCACTTGTCATATGACTACACTGTGCATTTTCTATGTGCATTGGCAGCTCATTTTGGTTGGGATGTACATCAATCCAATATTGTCCCTGCTTTCTTGAATGATGACATTTTTGAGGAAGTCTATGTAACGCAGCCTCGTAGTTTTGTCAAGAAAGGACAAGATGACAAAGTGTGCATATGTAAGAAGGCTTTGTATGGGTTGAAGCAATCTCCTCTTGCTTAGTATGAGAAAGCTGACACTCATTTGGTCAAACAAGGTTTTTGTAATAACAGTCCACAACAGAAAGCACATTGTATGTAAAGCGTGAGGGTGATGTACTTCTCATTGTGGTTCTTCATGTAGATGATTTGCTGATCACTAGAACAAATGAGAGACATATTGCTGAATTTAAGGCTTATTTGAATGCTACTTTCAAGTTGAAAGATTTGGGGCTATTGCATTATTACTTGGGCATACAATTTAAGCAGTGTGATGGTGGTATTGCCTTGTGTCGTTAGAAAAGTTACATAGACACATTGCTATGTAAGTTTGGACTTGAGGATTGCAAACCTATTACCACTCCCATGGAAACAGGTTTGAGTTGAGTCTACATGATGCTGGTGATCTTGTTGATGTCACTCTTTGCCAAACTGTTGTTGACTACCTCATTTATGTATGCAACATGAGGCCGGATATTCAGTTTGCAGTCTCACTGGTGAGTAGATTTATGCATAGCCCAAGGTCTAAGAATTGGCAGGCAGTCAAGAGGATTTTTTGCTACTTGAGTGGCACTTTGCATCTTGGTTTGTTTTATCCCAAGGGGGGATCATTGCCGCCAGATTTACATGCTTTTTTGGACTCGGATTGGGCTGGTTGTTATGACACACAAGTGTCCACAAGTGGTTTTTGTTTCATGCTCGGTAGCTCATGTATTTCATGGTTGAGCAAGAAGCAACCTACTATGGCCACTTCCACTTGTGGGGCTGAGTACATGGCAGTCTTCACAACTACGATTAAATGTGTATGGCTCAGACGCCTTATGGCTTATTTGGGTGTTGGACAAGACATTTCCAACATCATCTACACTGATAGTCAGACCGCATTGGCAGTTGCGAGGAACCCAATTTTTCATGCTCGCATAAAGAACATTGAGGTGCATTACCACTATGTCAGGGAGAGGCTCTCACTAGGAGAGATTAGCTTGGCTTATGTGCCAGCACAGGACAACCTTGCAAATTTTTTCACAAAGGCATTGTCTTGTGAGAAGTTCAAAGCTTTCCACAAAGATTTTGGTTTTCTCCCCTTTGTGGACTGATCCTATCCTCAGGGCATGTCACTTCTCTTTACTCTTCGTGCTAGCCCTCATTCACCACATCACTCCCAGGTGGGATTTGTTAGCATATACATGTGGTAGTGATGTGTGTGAACACACTAGGACCGCCGGGGCATTTTTTCCCTCTTTAGGAGATTTTCCCCCCCATGCATTGTATATATGCGCATCACTCTAGGGCTATTAAAATTTCCATTGCACACTAAGTAATACACTCTTTATTGTGTGCCTTGAGCTTCCTTCGTCTTTTCCAAGCTGTGTGCATTTGCAACCTTAATTCCAACAACATTGGCAGATCCCTTCAACAACAAATGTGTTCTCTTGCTCGGTGACCTTGCACAATTGCCCCCAGTTTGTAATCACGCACATGAGCTTTGTAATGCATTCCATATCACAAGCTCGGTACACTGGCTGCATGCAACTTTCCACAAGATGTCATGCTCCATACAACATGCACACGGACCCCGAACTGCTTTAATTCTTGACCATTATTCATGAAAGAAGACCAACCATAGATGATATCAATTGTACCTTGGGTGCATGCATTATAGATGAAATGCATGTGCATGACTACATCAACAACTCCACTATAATAATTTGCACTCATAATCAGATGTCCAACACTACAACAATCTTGCCTTGAATAATTTGTACAATAAAACTAATACTACAAAAGTTGACATGAAGACAAATGTGGGTAACATAAATGTACTTCAACAGTGGCTCCTATACCCTAAGTTCAACGACCTGAATTCGATCGCTATTGAGGCTCGCTGCATGATCGTTGAAAACATCGACTTAACAATTGATGCGGCAAACGATGCAACATGCCCTGTTGATTCCACAACACATAATTCTGAACGTCAACTTACATGTATCCTTGCTCTCATTCAATGTACCAAGAAAAAGATGGCGCTTTGTCAAACAAAGCATAAACGAACTTCGGTCAATGGCACATGGTTTCACAAACCCACATTCCCCTTGACGCTTGCATATGCCATGACTAGACACAATGTCCAACAAAGTTCTTCTTATCTTTAGAGATGCATTGCACTGGGGCTTGCATATGTCATGTTATCGTGAATCAGAGATCATCAAAATCTTTGAATCCTCAATCTACCAACTCCTAATATATTTTAACCTGTTCCACTTCATATTGTACACGAAAGTCATTAAGAAAGTTTCAGTGCCCACTTGATCATGTATTCCAATAGTTCACAAAATTTCCATATGACTTTGTTTTGCAGCATTTGTGCAACAAATACTCTATACATAAGTAGCTGATATCTCAAGAGTTCTTTCTCTATGTTGATCTTTAAAAATTGTTGTTAACTTATATTCCACTCTTTATAACATTGTCATGCGCCCTAATTTTGTCTCAATTCTTATGACCACTTTCTCAGCGGTTTTGCACAATTCTACTATTTGTTTCCTCGATGCAAAATCTAATCATGTCACAATTGCAAGAAATGTAGATAACCAGCAGAACAAAATGAGCAACTTGAAGGTACACTACCCTATAAAACATATCACATTATGTTTCTTCAATGTGCACAAATGCACATATTGACCACATTTCTATAACCTTGTAGAGACTTGTTACCCTTTTCAAGCAAAACATCCCCTCGAAGAAACATCCCCAATTCAAGCCACGTCAGTATTCGATAGAGAAGCAAATGCACCTGTTTAACCTAGCAAGTTACCGACGAGATGCTTACATCAAGGGTTTTGCAAACTATGCAAAGTTGCGATCGTTTTAATAAACAGATCTGTAAAACACCTCAAACAAAACAAGAGCATGGGTATCAAAAGAGCAACAGGCTATTTCAATACACACAACAACATGAGTGTAATTTTATCTTCTTTTCTTTCTGTCATTGCTTTGCTATCTAGAATAAACAATAATTAGACTTTTTTACAAGAAAAAATTTCTTTGTTTACTTTTACTAATACTCTTTTTTTCCAGGTCTAATGAAAGAGATCATTGAAAAACTAAAAATAGAAATTGATGTGCCCGAGGATCTCATGACTATTGAGGGCGGTAATTGTTCGCTTCAAATGAAGACACCAATAAAGCCCCACATTCTTGAGATGTTGCACTATGGCTACGATGTCACACTCAAGGACCTGTTAGATACAACGAACAATGACGCAAGCGAGATCTTGGCAAGCTTCAAGAAATAGTGCAATGATGATCCACCATCAATCACAGAGAAAAAGATGACATGGCAACACAACAAGGATGTTTACAATGCATGATTTGGAAGTTTTGATACGTACGCTTTCATCAACATCGACAACCAACCCATAGGTCGCACCACTTGCAAAAACATTTCAGCAAATATCTCACTCGAATATATAGGCTAATATTCTCAAGTTCTGGCATGCAATCTTGCACTAATCCTATTTCCTTTTTCTTGCTTTCACTGTCAGAACAGGACAACAAGAGTCAAGTTCTATTGCTCGAGCAAGACAATCAACCGAGCAAAAAACAACGGATATCGAATACACCGTCTACTCCATCACATGCCACCAAAATGGAGGAAAGTACATAGGTGTCATAAACAATTACAAAAGAAGAAAGGCAGAGCACATTTGACAACCACCTTCAAAAATGCGATCCGACTTTCTTCGCTACCAGCTATTCGATGAAAACTTTATTTTTAAAATACTTTCCATCTGCAAGAATTTACATGTAGCATGTATACAAAAAAAACATTCATCATCAATAGACATAGTAGTACAAGTTCCCTTGGATATAATGTTTTGCAAGCTCACCCCCCTCACTGCAAGAAATACATGTTCTTGAAAGGACTGTCACACATGTCTCATTGAAAGTTGATGTTCTCTCTGCTAACACAACACCCCGTTTCTCTCTTTCCTCAATTATTGTGCCCATAACCCATTTGAAAAATTCACATCAAGTAGATTGGTTCATTAGTAAAATCCTTATATCAATGACTACAAAGGTTTAATGTACTTACAAATGAATATTTTTCATTTAAATTGTTGTATGTATACTTGGAAATAGGGGGACCCTCACAATATTGCCTTTTTGCTTTAGTGGGATGGTTTTCAAACTTCTCAAACCACTCAAAAGAGTTGTGCAGCTATTGAAATCATGGTCTTGAATACTGGAAAGTATTCCTCTATGGTGTATTACCAATAATGTTTATCCCATCGAGTTGTAAGAAAATAATCAAGACACGTGGAGATGTGTTTGGGACATTTTTGAAGCCTTTAATAGATGAGATGGAATCCCTCTTTCTGGAAAGTATAGATGTGACCTATGACTATCATGTTGACAAGATATTTGGTGAAGCAACATAGATGATGAAGGATTGTAAACTACGTGTCACTGTTATGATGGTTTACAAGAGATCATCTTTCCCAATTGTTCAAGAATGATGGCCAAGAGTTTTGTAGGAGAGACAAGACCCAAGCCACCCTAACATAGAATGAGGGAAGAGGAGAAAGATGATACATCTATGACGGAAGTTGGGAACAATCTTGATACAAGCCCATCGAGAGAAGAACTCAAGGTATGCTTGTGGCACTAGACGAAGCCAAACATTGCTCTACTAATGTAGAGAAAGAAGTAGTTTGGCAAAAAGCTGGTCTTTCAGGACAATCAATCCTATGGTGGTTGTATGATCTCTACGGATTTGATCTCCCTATTGACCTAGTGTATGATGCCATGCACACATTATCACTAAATGTCTTCAAAAAGTATATCTCCCACTTGATGGAGAATGTTTCATCAAGACTCAAGAAGGAAATTGATGATGCTGTGACAAAGGTTTCTAAGCTGGTGCCTACATCAATTTGATATGGTCAATGGACAAACTATCCTAGCATATATCATGATAGCTTCAAGGCAGAGGAAAATCAAAAGTTCATACAATGGTGCTGCCCTATGTTCTTAGAACCGTAAGAAACATCCCTTTTGACATGGAGATATTGGGTGTTTTGTTAATAGACATAGCAGACTACTTTTACAACTAGAATAGAGATCATGGATGGTCTCTTCACAGTATTAATGTTGTGACTAAGCTCTTACAATCATGGTGAGTATGAAAAGATGACATGGTGGGTGCAACCTCCTTACCACTTGAGCATGTTTTTGGTGCGTATATGGACACAATATGTTAGGGTGGTCTATTCATATGTTTCCAATTAATGTTTATATTCTTTCATGTCTAATGATAAATTTTCCCTACTTACAGGAAATGGTGAGCTTTTAGATGATGTCTTGCGGCATGGCCTACATGATCTCTTTTGGTGCTACATATTTGAACGAATGGTCATAATTTATAGTGGCATTAAGTCCAATAGCCTTAACAATGAGGCAACTTTTGTGTAGTTCTATTTGAGGAGTGTTTTTAGAAGAGCATTCCAAGTGATCCAAGAAGATAAGGATGGGCTACTACCCAATGAGCGTTTCATTCAAGAACTCCATGGCTCATTAAGTCTATCTTGTGAAGTGAACCATGAAGATCTTACTTGAAATAGTTTTTTTCCTTAGCACAGAGATGAATTACTAGTTGTTTCTTCAATTGAGAAGGCTAGATCCATCTGGGATAAATTCTTGAAGTATGGAGATCATGGGCCTTGTATTGACAATATCTTAACAAAAGGGATTGCAATATCAAAGAAGATATGTACATTCAGGGAGCCAAGCATACATGAGGATACATATCTTAGGTCATTTTGGCACATTGAGTCTCAGTCGTTTTGTGTAAATGACGTTACAATGTATAAGAAGGTGCTTTTTAGAGGAGAGATCTATGGTATTGGGGACCATGTGGTTGTGAAGGTGGACCAAGATGAAAACCTTAGCAACTGCAGAGGACACTGGAAGGCAAGAATAACTACAATTTTTTCATTGCAACAAAGAAATGAGCACATGTTGTTAGTTTAATGTTATTTCTGAATTATACTCTAAACATGTTATTTCTTGTTATGGACAGGTACATAATGGATTGTCCACAATCATTGTTGGATAGTTTTCTCTCCAAGCCTCGAGATGATGCTTTGAAGATATTAGATTTATGTCGGGCGTCCAAAATAGAGACTCAGAGCAATGTGTCTCATGTCTCATGAGCTTAGCAATGAGGAGCGTAAATCTATGATGCACGCTCAATTGTTCTGTGCTCCACCTTTAGCTCATCGGAGATAAAAGTAAGCTTTATGGAAAAGAGTTTTAATGGAGACATTGTGATGACCAAGTGAGAGTATGGAATGCAAACCATAGCCTTGTGGGAGATTGGTTTGAGAATGTAGAACCTTTATGGAACAATGCAGCAGAAAAGAAAAGAATAGAGAACATTATCAAGGAAAACATAGGAAACATCAAGCCAATAGTTGTACATGGAGAGCCCTATATTTGGGAGGAGGTAGATATCTACAACTATTGTGTCAAGTCTTTTGCAACAAAACAAAGTGAAAACAGAGAAAATCTAGTGGATCAACATCATCTACTACTACTACTTTGGTAAGCTAATTTCATTGAGCATGTATATGTTTATTTTCTCAAACACGTTAGGCTAATATCTCAATGCTTTTAGGTTGTAGATGATGATATAAAGGTGATTGAGACAATTGAAAATCAGGAACAATCGGATGAAATCAATCAACATGGATCTCTTTCAAAGCTTGTGAGTAAGACTACGTTTTTTAATTTTTATGATGCATGTTTGAACTTAAAACTTTTGTTTGTTTTAAACATTTAAATCTTGAGAGAGATTTGGAAAATGAAAATTTAGGAGATGGAAATAAACAACCAAGAGTTTTTCATGTAGCATATATGTTCACAAAGCATATAATAACTTGAAATTTTTGAATGGCATGTTGTGCTAAATTTGATGCATTTGTAGGATCAAAATAATGTGTATATTCCTGACATACCTTGGGAAAATGTAAGTGGACAACATGATATTTATGAGATGTGTTTTTTATACAGTAGTTGTAATCTATGTTTTAAATATGGACTATGATTAATATTTGTGCTTATAGAATATAACACTTGTGTTACTCCTATTAGGAGTATGAAACTTTTATTCATGAAACCATCTACTTGAAAAGTCATCAAATATTTGTACAAGTGACCATTCCATCCAACAAATTGAGGTATTTCTTATAAAATGCTAATATGCTTTCCTTTATTTATTGCATTTTAAAAGCCTTTAAATTTTTTTGTGGACTTCTTTGCTATTTTTTAGGAGGTGGGCATGCACACGTTACCATTAGAAGAGGATAAAAGGAAGAATGCATGCAAGAGAAAGGTTATAATTTGAGAATTTTAAATGTTTTTCAAAAACATAATCTTAACCAAAGTATAATGAGTTCATTTTGAGGAGTTTATTTTTTTGCTTATAGCTTAGCACAAAATTATAGCAATTATTAAAAGATAAGAGTGACATTTCAAAGAAGAAGAGGTCCAAGGTGATCTTCTTTGTTTTATTACCTTCATTGATGAGTTCTTACTTTGAGCTCCATTCATGTAGTAAAGTTTGGCTTCTTATTTAGGATTGGAGTGTTGTTGATACAAACAAATTATCTTCTCCATCAAAAGAGCAGGTTTGTGCTGTGTACTTTATAAACGTTTTCTACATCTGTCAAAATCATGCTAGAATATTTTTTGTAGTTTTTTTAAATTAATCTCTTACTTTAATTTAGACACAATAATTGTCTAAAATTGATCAAGAGATGATCATAATGAAGTGGTTGGGAGCAAATTTGGTGGAAGAGACTTATCATCTCTTGAAAACCACTTATATGACCATGTGCAAGATGCCGGGTTTTTTGTTTAGAAAATCAAGTGAAATTAACACTACAATTATGTGTGGTGATACGATCACTTGGTTATTTAAAGAAGGCATAGTGTCTATAAATGCCAATAACATTGGATTTTTATCTTAATGATGTCAGCTTTAGATTTGATTTAAAACACTATTCATGGAATTTTTGGAGATAGTGCAAATTTGATTCATTGAGCTTGTTTTCTTTTAGAAAGAGTCTTAATTTTGAGCTCTTTCTCTCTCTCTCTCTCTCTCTCTCTCTCTCTCTCTCTCTCTCTCTCATTAATTGTAAGTTCTAAACATGATAAATCAACTTGATACTTTTAAACTTATTACTAGATTGTGCATTTTTACCTTTTGCTATGTAGAAAATACGACGTCCAGTTAGCTAGATTATTGCCACATTAAACTAGGAGTGCAAGCTAGCAATTTCGAGAATTTGCTAGTTGGGATCTAATTAGCAATTTCTCACTATGTGGTCATTGACTTACCATACACTTGCCATGTGTGAAATGTGCACTTTGTATATGGTAAGTCACTTACCATATGGTGAGAGACTTTCTACTTTAATATCTCCCTAGTCTCACTATAAATCCCTAGTATGCCAAAGGACTCTAGGAAGCAGAGAAATTCGTTCCTTCAAGTGTGCCACATAACTTTGAGTTTTAGAACACATTGGTCTATCCACAATCAAGCTGAAAATTGGGAAATAAAGTTGGATGTGATGACCCTCGTGTCTACTAAGAGAGTGCCGAATCTAGGAAGGGGGTGTCGTTTCCTATCTTGCCCTTCCTTGGGAGATTGTGTTAAAAGAGGATCAAAATTCTAGAGAGACTCTACGAGTAGCCCTAACCATGGAACAAGCTAGTGAGGCGGTCCGGGGCAAGCAACAAGAAGAGTGGCCTCTAAACACCCTTCGAGGCTCCCGTGCTGCTCAATTGGGGCTAAGGCAAGCACAATCAGAGACAACAACAACCCACAGCCAGAAACCAAACAAGAAAAGGGGCACCACCTAGTTGTAGATGCGAACTAGGACGCACGTGATATCTCCTTGTACTCAAACGCACAAAGAGAGGGGAATGCAAGATAGCCACACACACCAAACACAAACATTCACCACGCCAGAGAGAGGTAAAGAGCACAAATCAACTTGAGCAACTCAGTATTAGCCTTAAAGACTAGATACACACAAAGCTTGATGAGAAATAGAGAGACAACACAAAACTTGACCTTGTTGCCAATACAAAAATTGTCTTAGGGTCACGGGAGCCCTCTCACCGAGCACCCTCTTACAATTGACCTTTTAGGCAAACAATTCAACAAGCCCTCAAACCACCAAGCATGAAATGACACAACAAACTTCAAGGACAATATACCTTCAACCACCTGATGAGCCAACTTATCAAGTCAATTTGGAGAGAAGAGTCGTAGTTGCAGCATACAATTGCACCCAAAACTATGAATCTTATTTATGGACAAGAGTAGGCTACAAGTGTGATTGCAAAGTATAGTATCACTCCACTCCTCTAGATGGCATAACTAACTTCAAGCTTCTCCATGCACCTATGTGTAGTGATGGAATAGAGCACTCACAATGCACACACTCTACACAACTAGGCTTGAAGAGTGGTGTGTTATGTGTTGAGAATCATGTGGTGTAGTGTGATCATGGGATCAGTTACAAGGGAGAGAAGGGCTCTATTTATAGGTTTTAGAAGCCCCGATTAGGATTAGGCCTAATCAAGTTTATTTGAAGGAATAAAAGATTATGCCTATTTTTATTTTTTTTTAATGAGGGTGGGTCTCTCTTGTCCTTTGAGTGACATGGATGTGGGCTCAAGGGAAGAGAATTATTAAGAATGATAGGAGAGAGGATTGAGTGAATAATTTGGGAGTGCCTACTCTAGTAGAGGGTGCATTTTACAATAAGGTTAGTGGTTAGTAGTTAGTAATTATCACTAAAAAATATTTACAAAATCATTCACCAAATGGTGGGATATATGACGAGAAAAGTTAGAGAAGGGATGAGCTTGTAAAGAGAGGTTGAAGCTTTGGAGAAGTTGACATTCACCTCTTTACAGCACCGGTAGAAGAAGCAGTCAGCATGGCGAAGCAGCGCGTGTCGATGAAGCTATGTTATTTCATACCTTGGAAAATTCATGATAAAAGCCTTCATTTGCAGAGGTTATCTTTGGATTTTTGCCGATTTTTTGAGGTTCTTTACAAAGTTGAAGAGAGTATGGTAATATGGACATATATGTAGAGAGAAAGGGGGACACATAGGGTGTAGAAATGGAGGATGAAGGCTATGGAGGTGTGAGAGATGTGGCAATGGTGAAGAGGGTGAATTAGGACATAGGAGTTGCAGGTTTGGGAGTGGGAAGGAGAGGGAGGAGTGTGTGTGAAAGAGGAAAATGATAAAGTGGAAGAGGGAGTGTGCATGGGCAAACTGGGGTCCACCAATAAAATCATAGCTCACAGCTCCTAGCTCAAAAAAATATGAAAAAATTTGAGGTGAAAGTTCAGCTCACGAGCTACAACTTTTGTTTGTATCACCTTTCCAAATTCGGGGAGCATGTGATCTTTACAAATTCAGCAAAACCGACTTTTTTTTCCACTGCACAAGGTCCTTGTGAGGTCCTTCTTTGGATGATTCTTTTGAATACCTCCAAGAGTGAGCTCCCCATGGTGCATGCATGCATGCCACATACGCTTGAACTTATTTGGTAGGTCTATAATTGAAGATATTGTTGAGATCATGATATAAGTGAATAGTACAACTAAGAAAATCAAATATTGAGGGGTCCAAAAAATATGTACATGTCAAATATAAATAATATAGGTGGAAAAAATATAAAGGGGTCAAAATAAATCTCTCTCATTATAAGTCTACCATAAAAAGATGAATATTTTTTGTGGTCTAATTTATGAGAGTAATAAAGAATAGATGTAGGAAGGAAAAAATCACAATAGTGAAAAAATATACACATAAATAAAACTAGTTTTTTTTTTTGGATTTTTGTTGGGATGGAGTTACACCAAAAATAAGAGAAGCTTGCATGAAATTATTTTTATATGGAATAAAGAGTATGCAAAATGGTAAGAAAAAATATGGTAATGATGAGTTAATGTACATAGCATAAATAACACACACCTAAGTATAAATATTTAAATAAATACCAAAATAATTATGAAAAATCATTTTATTTAGGCCCTATATACAATAAAATATTTGCACACAAATGGGCCATAATATACTATATATATATATATATATATATATATATATATATATATATATATATATTTGGCTCAACTAGCCCAATGACTAGTTAATTGAGGGTTTTTAAGAAGATATGGGCAAAGTCCCCTAACTCACACACGCCTATGTACAGTGAAATGGTAGGCATAGCCACAGTGTTTGAGTGATTTGATAGGGTGAGGTAGCTTACTATGGCAATTATAGAAAGCCGAAAAACGGCTATCACTAGGAAGAGGGGAATAAATTTTCCAACACCCCTATAAAAATCCCCACCTAAACTTCATTCTTACCCTTCAAGTTTGCACCTTCCTATTGCTCAAATGCCTAGCTTGGTAACTATGAAGGCAATGCCTAATGATGTAAAGTTAGAGTGTTTCTTCTTTTGGTCCTTTGAAATCAAATATGAGTCTTATCATTTTTTCCACATGTTAAAACTATTGTCATGTGTATTTCATATTGTATGCAAATTTAAAGTTATGGTGGTCAAATTACCAAAATAAATCATAAGCTACGTGGCCTAAGCCACGAACCTGATCCAAGGCAATTTTGATACATATGTCCTAAGGTCTATTGGATATTCCCAATTTCTCCAATCTCAGATTCCTTAAGCATATACATCAACTAATTGAAGCATATACATCAGCTAATTGTAGAGGCATATTCACACCAAATATGGAAGATATGGCACAAGTTTTTTACAAATCCCCAAAGAATGACTCACCATAGCAATATAAAAGTAGGAAACCAAAGTTGTAGCAACCAAAATGCCCTTAAGTTTTAGTGCCAAGAGCAGTTATCAAGACCCATAGGCCAAGTGAAGGAGACAAGCACAAATGGGTAGATAGCTTATAAACAAAAGTCAATGAGTCAAAAGGATGTCTAACTACTGAAAGATCATTGCCTGCATAAGGGTTTTATGATGGACAAAGGGATTTGTGGCTACCAGCTCCACAAGTCAAAGGTTACAAAGCACTACCAAGGAGCGACAAACCAAAGATACCATGAATATCTAAGCATTTTTAAAATACATGGCCATAAAGGGGGAAGTAGCACATGTTTAGATTTTCTACAAGTGTTTGGACCAACGTAATTGCCAACCGCACATAGTGTAGAAATGGATTTCCAAGTATCTCCTCATTGCACAAGGATGCTATAATATGGATAGGAAATTTGGCACCCAACAAACCCAAGGAAAATTTCACAAATTTAGTGTTGCATTGAGATCTTAATTCTGTAGGACAACGGGATCTATGAAGGCTAAGATGGTATGGTGGCCATTGGTTCTCATTCATAATAAAGACCATGTCACTTGTATGATGGTGGATCAACCAATCAACAATGGGTACCCAAGAAGAAAATCTATATAAAAAAGAAGGTTTAAGTCAATGCCAACTCCATTGATGCGTCAACTAAGTCAAAAAAGTCTACATGGAGTGTAAGAAAATTTAGCACACAACAAACCCAATGAAATATTTTAAAATTTTCTTGTTGCATGAAGATCTTAATTCCACAAGACATCATGAAGCTATGAAGACTAAGCTAATATGGTATAAAAATATTCTCATTCACAAACAAAGAGAACGTCACTTACGTGATGGTGGATCACAAATCAACAATGGGTTCCCAAGAAGAATTTCAAAGAATTTTCTAAAAAACTTTCTCCAAGAGAAGACACAAATGCGACATATGCTCCACCTCAAGTCATTATCACCTCCCATTGATGTTGTATGGGCATTGAAAGAATTGTGGAGAACATGATGAAGATGCACCAATGCAAATCTCTAAACACTTGATTCCTAAAATTGCATGGGAGGCAAGTCCAATAAAATCTATGTTGAAGTTTTTAGCTAATAGTTTATGCTCAAGCTTAAAAAGTTGAGCCATGTAAGTATGTTTCTCATGCTAGAATAGGTGAGAAAAAGAGTCAAGTGAAGTGGCCAGATTCAAACACCCATGTACAAGTGCATTGTGAAATGAGAGCACCTACCCTCAAGAGCCAAAACCCTTCTAAAAGGTGGTAGATTGTTGAGTTTGTTCAAATGGTTTGATAGATATACTTATTTGAAGTACCCATCAATACTCTCTCTTTGCACATCATATGGTTTTCCAATGCATTTCTATGTATGCATATAGATTTCCCCTCATTGGACAGATGATGCAGCAAAACTAGTTAGTGTTATGAGCAAGCCAAAGCTGGTCAATGTTATGAGCAAGACAAAGCAGTGCTATGGGTGCGTGCAAGTGCAGGAAAAAGGGCTTAAGTAGGTGTGAAGGCCCTGGGTAGGAAAATGGTTTGCAAAGTTCTACTTTGGACAAAGATGAAGCTCAAGGCACTTTGGAAAAAGTTGGAATCAGTAGGGCAGGTCACCAAAATCTATTCAAGTTCATCAACAAAAACTTGAAGAAGTCAAGAGTCAAGGGTCCTTGCTTCCAAAGCCATCCGTTGTTCAACATGCCAAGCTCAAAATTAATTCCAAGGTCATGGAGATGCTTGGAGAGCCTTTCCACATCAATGACATATATCTTGGTAAGAAAAAAGACCTCAAGTTTAATTCTTTCAAAAATCTGCTCTTTGACTCTAGAACTTTGCAGAGGGTTATGATAAAATTCTATGATCTTCAACATACTGAGGTGAATGTGCAAGCCATTTTTGTCATCAAATTAGATGAGAGTGAAACTGTGAAGGGTAGAAATCTTGAGAGCCTATTAGGAAGGGAATGGGGTCTAAGGGGGCCTCTTTATTTGCCATGGGATTAAAAAGGAGATTATAGAAGGGGCAAGTGGGTGGATGCCATGTGGACTGAAATGGTGGGTATGGCAGGGCCTAAAAGTAAGTGGTCAAACTTGTACTCTTTTATAAAATACAAAGAGAAAATCTCTTATAAGTTCAAAAAAATGAACTTTTCTCTAAATAGTTGAGTAAAAACCAATCCTTTCTCTGTCTATTGGCTGCCAGTTTCTCCCCCCCTCTCTCCTAAAAGGGGTCCCCTCCAAAAACGTGCTGATCATTTCCTCCCTCTCTCTCTCTACTGCTCCATCTCTCACTTCTCTTCACTTCACCTTGTTTCTCTTTCCTTCCTTTCAGTTTTCCCTCCCAAAAGCTCTGCAGCAGAAGTTTGAACCTCCTTTCCCTCCTCAAGCTTACTGCATTCTCCTCAGACTGAAGTTCTCCATTACTCCATGGGCTTCACTAAACACCTCTAGCTAAAGCTGAAGTCTACAACATATACTTCTGCTACATCATCCCTCTTTCTTTCCTCAACAGGTTTCTTGCATTAAGCTCTCCAGAGAGGATCTACTTCCCTCTCAAGCTTTGCAAACTTTCTTCCACATTAAGACAACAAGAAGGTGGAATAGTATAGAAGTAAGTGGAATCCTTCACCTTTGTGTACCATCAAGATTCTTGCTCTTTATACAGCTGAGAACATGGATGTGCAATGTCTAATCATAAGTGTTTGTGTGCAGGTTGTGCCACTATTTCCCATGGCATCATCAGGTACTCAACAACCTAGGAGTGCCATTGACTCCATTTCATGCACCAATGTACAAGACGACAATGGATATTGGGTGACGATGGACTTAAAACGAATGATGTGGGTGACAATGCAGCCCAGCTCAAGAGGTGCACACAAGGTCTCAAGGAGACACATGGCTTCTTGAGCACACCATTGGAAGGGAAGAATCATGGAGTTCAAGCAAACACAAGACGGCAAGAGGCTTGCGACGGTGCAACATGTGTATGTTGCTTCACAACTGAAGCTAGAGACAGCAGTGGCTCCATCGAGGTTTCCTGCAAATTGTAATTTTTACTCCTCTTGCAAGTTTTTCGGTTATCTATTTAGTATTTTTGCCTTGTGTGTTTCTTTTGATGAGACTGTAAGATTTCCATTGCTTTTTGTTCATGTTTACAGATGTTTTTCCATCCGATTTTGTAGAGTGGGAGCCAATAGAGTCCTTCACTGGAACTTTTGAGGCCATCCACTTTGAGCTTGGAAAATTGCTCTATGTTGGTTGTCAGTCCTCTGAGCTTTCCTCACGTGACATTTTTTTTAATGATCATACACCTAGGAAAAATGGATATGATACTCTATCTCTGGTTCACTCGCCAACCTTGGAGAGTTTGGAATGGCCTAAGCCAGACAATGCCTTGATTGCAGCAACCAAAAGGAAAATCGAGGTGGATGTGCAAGCAGCAATGAAGTGCACCTATGGTTCCCACAAAGCCACAGTAACATGGTTTATGTCTCTTCATGTGTTTGTGTTTATATTTTGACTTCAGTGTGTTCACAGGACACCAACAATGTGGACTTGCAAAGGGGGAAGTGGGATCAACGGGTTTCTTGCAGCTGGATGGGAAACTAAGGTGGTCAACCACCAGGGAGATAGAATCAAGTGCTCTGTAGTTGCTGACAAGGTGGTGTTCAGATACCATATTACAAAGCAAAGCTTGTCGATGGTTTTTCCCTATAGAAGATGGAAGCTGATGATGGGAGAATGGGAGGCACTAGACTCTGAGGTTGCTGATAGAGAATCAATTGACCTGCAAATACATCTCCACAATGATGCAAAGCACCACATTACAGTGAACAATGACTGGCATCTTAGTCACCTTCGCGAGTATCTTAAAATCAGATATACCTTGCCCAAACAATATTTCTTTGTAATCAATGAAAACATTGTTCGCTCCAGGAAAGAGAAGAGCGTTCTGTGTGAAAAAATTCCTTTTCCGTGATGTATTTTTGTAAAAACTTGTAACTGACATGGATTTTTTCCACATTAATACATAGGGTGTTTTGAATCAAGTTTCTGCGCATACTTGTTTATTCTCACCTTGTTCAAGTTTTCGATTGAAACATGCAATTTATTTGTTGTGGAGCACAAATGTTTTCAATGTTGGTGTCTTTCAATGCTTTATCGCGTGATTTTGTTTAAAATATAAGTTTTAATTTATTTTGACATTAATTTAAGTGCTTTTAAAAAAGTGACTTTGGGTATATAAGTGACTTTCTAGTTTTTAATCTTCATTTCTCACATTCACAAAACTCTAGCTCTAACCTCTCTTCGCATCTTCTTCGTGAACAAACCCATGGCAACGTCTACTGATGCACTTCTCACACAAGTAGAAAGGGTAGGACTTGCAGATCGAGCACATGAACTACTTAGTGTGTTCAAGGGGACAATTGACATGCATGCCACTGCCAACCTTCATGCAGAGGCATTCAAAAGATTTCTTGACTACATGGCGCAGCACATGGAGGAATATGCCATAATCTTTGAGGGATCCTACACGGCGTGGTTGCCATTGGATTTCTTGAAGCATCTCTATGCGGCTGAAAAAAACTTCCGGTTTTGCTTGTTGAGGTTTATTAAAGGCCTCACGAAACGGGACTTCAAGACAGAGGATGAGGATGATCTCATGGATTTGGGCATGGGGTGCATAGGCACCCAATTTATTTCATGGGACATGGTTCTAACATTACTTGTGCTTGAGGGCATGGACAAGGGAAAATCAAAGGAAAAGGTCAACCAAAGACCTCTTGTGACCATTGTGGAGGAATCAAATGAAGTTATTGAAGAGATAGATGAGCAGGCCGAAGCATCTATGGCACTCGTACTCATGCAAGATCCCAACACCACTGAGGAGGAAGATCGAATGATAGAGGGAGATGAGGTGTTGGAGGAGATCCTGGACCTCCAAATTCTCACTTTGCATCCAGTGGTGGTGGATGATCGTCAGTTTCTGTTCCTTGACGACATTGCCAAAATGTTAGGACTCAGAGAAGATGAGTCACTTGCAGTGCTTGCTATCTATGCGGGCATGAAGGATCCTAGTGGGAAGGAAGAGAAAGTCAATTTTCAAATTGATTTCGAAGACCAAGATCTCTCAGCAAGCCTCTCCTTCCTCCCTAGTGAAAACGAACAACAGTTGGTGCAAGCAGTAGAAAGTACACTAGTAGAAATAAAATCATGTGCCTCTTTCTATGAAAGCGTACCAGAGAGCGCATTTCATCCACACAAAACAGTGATTGCAATTGGTAGAGATGATCGATCTAGCATCGATCTTACAAAGAAAAATCTTGAAGAGAGGGATGAAGAAACTGAGGTAAATAAATCTAAACCTCGTAGAATTTCTATTATTCCTTACTATAAGTGTTAATATCAATTAAAATGCTTTGCAGACGGCTTATCATGTTGATAAGTTTGCAATGCGTACTGGAGGCTCGCACAACGTCTCCACGGGTAGAGATAGTTCTCTTTGGCACTACTTGAGCCATCTGGGGCCATTGATTCTTAGAGTGGCTCACACAGAGTTCTCCAAGAATGGTTCTGTAGAGCTGCTAAAGTGTAAAGCATTAAGTGGCATACTCGCTGAAGATTTTCTCACCTTAAACGCTCATAAATGTATATTGGTGGATCGAGAGGCAGCATTGTATGCCTTTACAGGAAAACACCCAGGCTCGGTCCTCTCCCACTGCGCCTTGAGCCTAGGTCAAGGGTTGACAAACCCAGAGGAAATTGTAAAATCCCTTGGTGTCAAGTCAGCCATTCTCCCATTACCCAAAGATGTAATTCGTAGAAACACCAATCGACCATGATGTAATATTCAAATCAATAAAGAATAAATGTTTTTGTCAATGATTTTTGTCACCATTTAGTACTTGTTTTTTTATTCATATTGTCCAATAATTTCCATTTTCGCCCGTCGAGGCACACACGTGCACAGAACCTCAAACATGCAGGCACCGGGCAGCCGGGAGGATCATCTCGAAGATAATTTTGCGAAACGGGGCGTGTCAGGACAAGGGTAGGACCAGTCCGGGCCAAGGGCCAAGACGGACATGCAGTCAAGGGGGTCCCTATATTTAGAAGGCCAAAGGCCTATATAGGGCATGGTTGGGTGGTGATGAGCATGTCAGCTCCCCTATCCTTTCACTGGTATCAGAGCTTAGGGGGAGGAAGGAGAAGAAGGGTGTAGAGCATGGAAGCACGGTCTCTCTCTCTCTCTCTCTCTCTCTCTCTCTCTCTCTCTCTCTCTCTCTCTCTCTCTCTCTCTCTCTCTCTCTCTCTCTCTCTCTCTCTCTCTCTCTCTCTCTCTCTCTCTCTCTCTCTCTCTTCCTCGATGGAGGGCCGTGGCAGGGCGTGTTGAGAGCGATGGACAAGCTTCACGAGAAAATCCGGCTGCAACGCGAGCATGGCGTGGTGACGAGGAAGAACGACTGTGTTGGGCGTGGGAGCGGCTGCTTGCAAGAACAAACAAAGTGGATGGAGCCGATCCGCGTGCAGGCCCGCTTAGCAGGGGAGGGTGCAATCGACCAGTTCTGAATGATGAGGTCTGGGGCTCGACCTGATCGCAGCGGCCTGCTAGGAAATTCTCGTCATGGGACGAAGGCATGGGGAGCAACATGGCGAGGGCTTCGGGGTGATCTTCCTTCGCAGCAGACGGAGAACTCCATCGCTGCAATCATGCATATTTTTAAAAAAAAAATTTTTTTTTATAGGTTTTTGCTTTGCAGGAGAGGTTTCCCACAGGACCGTCGCATGCATCAACATGCATAAGCATGCAAGGGCCCCGCACTGGGCTCATAATCACATGAACAATGCTCGCTCCTCACTCTCGGGTAGGCAATCGGATTTCAGCATGGAGAATTCCAAGGCAAAATTTTACCGGCCATGAAGGCAAAGCTCCAACTTGTTGTCTACAGCTCGACATTATGTAACGGCATGGCCTTGGTCTCGGCTCTCTTTGCGATGACAACAGCTTGCAGGTGTGTTGCGAAAGTGCCACTCTACGTGATCATACACCGCGTCAGATGTTGCTAACACGGCCATCCAGAATTCGACAACATGGTTCCACCGCTCGAAGAGGAAATTATGCTCGAACATGGTTCCCCCGGCAATGTTAGATCCTAAGGTTCAGGCAAGGCTTGTGAACTGTTGGTACAGGCAAGGCCTATGAATGCGATCCAACGCGTTTTCTGACGTAATTGGCAATGACTGCATGCCAAGTGCAGGGTGAAACTCATGGTTATTTTTCCTTAACCTGTCTCACGTATGACAACGTTGGACCTCAGTATGAATTACGACTGGCCAAAGTAGGCCAACATCATCACATGATTGCGACACACGGCTTTGAATACAAGACCAGAAAGAAGGTAACCTCTTTCCATTTTGTTTTAATCAAGTTGATTACCCTCATGGTTTATGCAGGGCGGAAACGTTGCCTAGCAGTAATGGTCAATAAGCCTATGACTGCTATTGCCATTAGCAAGACTCCGTGCAAGGGTGCTCATGAGCACGGCCGGTGTAGTCCAATGTTGGGTTACTGCTTTCGTACTATTTGCAGCTTCCCCTCGGTAACACGTTCAATTTTCGGGTGGACAAGCTTGGTCGGCAGGAGTTCTTAATGAGGTACGCAGTTGATTTTAGGTTTATTGTCATCTACATAACTGGTTACAGCATTCCGGTCGTATCTCTACATAAGGTAATATATGAGAATGGCGTCATGCACTTCCCATACATATTTTCATCATCGACCACGAATTGATGTAACAACAGCAGGGCTGTCAATTGCTTATGAAGCATTTGACCTCGAAGGAACATGCATCATCTCTATTGCATATATCTAACATGCATCAAAGGAGACATGCATGGCCTCTTACTGGACTTGAAAAAGGAAGCAAGTTCCTTGGCATGGCTGACTCTTTGTCACAGTTTTTACACGTTGACGGAGGATGCTTATACAACATTGGTTTCAACACAAATGTATTTATGTGAAGCAAGGATTTAATCCACGACTCTTAAATTGAGATTTTTCCCGTTTGGGGTATGCTACGAGCACACGCTTTTGGGGAATTTCTCCATATGCCTGCAGGATATTTCAGGCCAACTTTCTCTCGTGCAACGGAGATGAAGATCTACATTGGAGAGAGTTTTTCTTCCCACGTCTCAAGACAACTGGTTACAGCAGGATGACCAGGTTAGACCATGTTCAGTATTGTTTATTTATTCCATGTTTATACATTTACATTGGAAACTAATGCTTCTGTACAAAAGCAAAGTTCTTTGAAAATTTTTCATGAAGCAAAGCTTCTCCCTTGTGCCAAGGTACTGCCCAATGACTCGGAATCACGAGCAGTGGCACACAAGATTGACAAACTGGCAAAATAGGAAATACCACCTCACAAAATCCCTACCAGTTTAAACTGTGCAAGGCACTAATGGTTTTGGCTCTCACGTTTGAGACCATCACTCTCGCCCAGGGCTTCACAATCTGTATGCATGGCATGCTAACTAGGTGGCATAAATTCCACCGCTTCAAAGATTACGCTTCCGCTATCACACCAGGAACTCTGTCACAGACATGCTAAGTTCTGGATAGTTTAAATTTATGGTCGCTGTCAATGCACACTACCAGTAAATGCAACCTAAATCTATGACATATTTCACAGGCAAAGTGCTATTTTAAGTCATTTTTCTATAGTCATAACTCCATGGTAACAGGGTCAAGCTGTGGCTTGTGTTTTCTGTTCCCTCTCTCGACGAGAGTGTTGTACAGGCAAATGGTTGCATGTTCATAGGATAAATTGCACATCATGCATAAGATGCCTAAGAGCACACATTCTGGGCACACACTCTATAAATTGAAGGAAAGTTCCTTAGCCCAACATGCTACTCTTCTCTCTCTTTTTCTTATTTCTCTCAAGAATAATGAAAACTTCCTAAGAAGCTTTTCATACAGGTTTTGTTTGAAGTCAGCATGAGCCAAGGTGCTCTAACTCTCAGCTAGAAATGGGCTAAGATGCCATTCACATTAGTTTTCATCGGTTTATCGATTGAACACTAACTATCGTAAGAGCTAGGAGCTACACACAGGCTGGCTAAGAGCCATTGGCAGATCTTGGGTAAGATCCAACTACTGCCATTCCTTGGGTTATTGTTCTTGTGATCGAACATTTTTGCCTAGTAGAGTACACATCGAACATCTTGGCGTTCATTGACGAGCAAGAGTCTCGTCATTTTGGAGGATTTCTTGCTCTATAGCACTACGAGTGTCTATGGCATCACAGTTTTGGGGTATGACCCTGCGGGTGCTTACTAAATCACCATAGGCATTAAGGATCACAATTTGATCTGCATTGAGGATCACAGTTGATCTCTCCTAGTTATACTTTCAAGGAAAGAATTCTGCAATCTACCACACGGTAGCAGACGAACACACTTTTCAAGTTGATTCCAATCAACCTGTACACGGTTGACTATGTTGGTACCGTTATCTACTAGTTGAGCAGTTTCTACAAAGAGTCTTATCAAGGGGTTTGACTACGTAGATTCTAATCCAAGAGCTTGGATTGCAAAGGCAACACCCAGGCTTCCCAGTGCAATGCTGTTTGTTTTTTCAGGTAGGGGACGTGCTCCTCTCCATTTGAATACGGGTAAGTGAACATTACATTCAAATCTCCAGGTTTGTATCTATTGATTTGGTGTTATTCGATTTTTTGTATGCTTTGCTTGGGTTTTCAAAACGTATAAGTACGTTTGAATGTTACAGAGTCATGCCATGGGCATGTCGGCACAAAGTATTTTGGGCCAAGTATCCAATCTATCTTTCTGCGTTATGCTGTTACGAACCTACTTGTAGGGTTCAATTTGGCACATGTTGTCACATGGGATACAACATGGTTTAGGAACTCAAGGAGTTCGGTTTAGCCAGTGTGGAGAAATGAATGAGGGTCCCTCTCACTCTTGTTGTAAAGTGTTTAGAGCTACCTCCATACACAAGTACATCTTGTACTTGTAGGATGTTCTTTTTCAGACATCCTTAGTGGAGACATATTCCACATGTGGCGAATATGAGTCTCTGGGACTGACACTAGTGCCCCCTATTTCAAATATGTGTCACGACAAAGTCCCTAAGTGCTAGTCACATCTGTTTTCTAGACCAGTTTTAGCACGACGTATCAGGAGCAATTTCGTGGCCAGAAATTGTCGGATACTTAGAATGACTTGTTAAGGTACAAGTATTGCTAAACAACATTACAGATGGTTGTTTATACATATAGCAAATGAAAAAAGTTTCATTGTTTGTATCGAGAAGGATTAGTGTTTCACCTTTTATTATGGTTCAGACGTTTAAGCAAAGCTTGCAAAAGATTGCAAATAAAAGTATTTAGTTTCTTTTCAAAACTATTTACATTCCTGTTAATGTGTGCTAGGCGCATCACATTTTCCATAAGTATTGGCAAGAATTACCATGAAAATACAGGTTCGGATTTGCTTTTTTGCTAAATGCATGCACACTAGGTGTTATGGGCCCTAGTGTTTAGCAAAGGCTGATTTGGAATGGCATGCATATTCCTCAAGTTGTTGCTTATGAAGCATTTTGCACTTTAGGTGCGCTATCTCTATGAGATAGTCTACTAATCACCAATAGAGGTCATGGCTCGGTTTGGGTGTTTGTGGATTTCTTAAGTTAACCACGATGGTTATTTCGCACATTGTTGATTCCTCAACAATGTTATACGCTATTGTGATTTCCCGTTTACCAGTCGTCTGGGAAGACTATTTGTAAACCGTGGGGGAAACACACCTCAGTACTGTCAGTATCCAAGGGGATTGACAGATTACAAAGTGTAATCTTGGGCTAAAGGATATGCAAAGTGCGTACATTAGCACCAAGCAATCAAATTCATAAGCATTTATTTCTCTTTTTGGAGTTTACTTACTATCAGTTAATGCATGTTGCAACTAGGTAGTCTCTTCATGTATAACTCAAGTTCTCAACCTTGAACACTCGTTAGGGTGGGGTTGTTTACTGATGATGAAGAAGAGGGCCAAGTCAAGGACTTAAAATTGGCTGATAAGTTATGTCAGCAAGTTACTTTCATGGAAAGTGACAAGAGGTACTCTTTTTGGTACACCTATGTTGTGATAACTCGTTTACCATGCTCATGAGAGTTCTAAATGGAGTCTACACACTATGTTTGGATAGGAACCGGTACCATCAGATGGTTACAAATGGACAACAATGTAGAAAATCAAGATGTTACTCTTGGTTTCATTGAACCTCCTACTGAACCGGGTTCCGCTCAAATGAACTGTTGGATCCATGTGGGATGTTACGGTAGAAAACATTAGTGTTCTTAGGAAGATACCATCACTTGTGTTTTCGCGGACGAAAACGCTTCTCCAAGGGGGGAGTACTGTCAGGACAAGGGTAGGACCAGTCCAGGCCAAGGCCAAGGGCCACGACGGACATGCAGTCAAGGGGGTCCCTATATTTAGAAGGCCAAGGGCCTATATAGGGCATGGTTGGGTGGTGATGAGCATGTCAGTTCCCCTTTCCTTTCAGGGCGACGGGGGGGGAGGGGTGCGTACGGTCTCAAGAAGGGCATGTGACGCATCGACGACGCCGGGCGGGGTCGGAGGGTGCAAAAAAAGCCCCTGTGCGCCACAGCGCCCAGGAAGCAATTCTGCTAGTGCTGGAATTGATCCCTGTGCGCCGTGGCACACAAGGGCTTTTTTTGCACCCTCCGACCCTGCCCGGTGCCGCCAATGCATCACATGCCCTTCTTGAGCCCGTACGCCCCCCCCATCGCCTTGTTTCGCAAAATTATCTCCGAGACGCTCCTCCTGGCCGCTCGGTGCCTGCATGTTTGAGGTTCTGTGCACGTGTGTGCCTCGGCGGGCGAAAATGGAGCCATGGTGGTTTACTTTAATTAAACATATCCACCAACAATTCAAATACATATAAAAAACAATGTACACATTAAAATTGAACAATTGCTCGGAATGGTAGAAATTTTCCAGTTGATATTATAGAGAAAGATTACAAATCTCATGAAGAGAGAGTACATGGGATAAACTACATCTTATGAAGGCATCCTTCATTTCTTAACTTTAGTGCTAAGGGTAAATCCGCATTTTTTAAAGTGACACGCTTTGCATGCACCATACAGGAGACGCCATCTTGAAAAAGCTGCACCAAAATGTCTTGAGCGGCATCCTGTAAGGCCAGTAAAGCTGCGCGTTGTATTCTTGTAATAGAATCACGGTATTCATCTATCATCTCTCTCACCACCTGAGAGAAGGCCGCTTTGGGTATGATTGGCTCAGTGTTTTTTTGGTATTTCCTGATCTCACGCAGAGCCACTGCCTAGCCTCCATCTCCGCTTTTTCTGTGTTGTTGGTGGTGGTGGAGGAGCCGCCTGCCTAGCCCATTGAGGAGGATCATCTTTGTATTTTTTCCTCCTCTCCTCTTGGGTTTGCTGCTCTTTTGGTGTCACCTTGTCCCTTTTTCTTTTTGCACATTGCTTGGCTCTCTGAGGGATTTTTGAAGGCTTTGAGCTCCTAGCCTTTGCTTGTTGGGTGGCTTGAGCTCTATCTTTTTCCGCCTTCTTCTCTGCCTCTGCTCGTGCTTGTAAGTTGTCCAAATGAGCTCTCTCGGCCTCAGCACTCTGCCTTTCCTCCTGCTCTCTCTGTCTTCTTTGCACTTCTCGTGCTGCCAGGGCTTTCTTTTCAACTGCCTCTTTCTTTTCCCTCTCCCTTTGTCTTTTCCTCCTCTTGGCCTCTTTTTCTTTAGATACCGGATCGCCTGGTATTACCTTGATTACTCTCTCTTTGATTCACGGTGGAAACTTTCACGGCGTAGTATGTGGGGTGGCCTGAGCACCAGTGGTTGTGGCAGGAGGTGATGGCGGTGGATTTTGAAGCGGACCTAGATATACCTGTTCTGTTTCTTGTGTTGCTCTGCGAATAGGTGAAATTGGGGGGGGATCTGGAAGAGGTGTGCGAGTGGCATGGGTTAAATCATCAAGACCTCCAAATATGTGTCGCATGTTGCTTTGATCATTTGGATTTGATGGTTGGGGAGGCTCTTGGGTGTTTGGAGCAGGCTGGGGCACTGGATTATCCACTTGTGGTCGAGGATGTGGATTTGAAGCCGTGGATTCTGCATGGATTTTTGGATGCGGATTTTTTGCAGTGTGAGTGGTTGTGGTGGTATTGTGCGTAGTGCCAGCGTGCTCGTGTGAATCGTCCATGTGGTGCAAGATGTGAGTGCGTGTGTATTTTTGCTCGAGTGGATCTTCTAGAATGTGCAAACAAGAAATGAACTTCAAGTTGTGAGTTTTGACTTATATAATACTATATTTTTTTTTAAACTTAAAAACTCAACAATACCATTAAATATCCAAAATTGTCGAAATTTGTTACATGAAACCACTGATTGGGCATCAACAAATCATGTGGCATTACAATGTAAGCTTAATATGGGAATGGTTAGTGTCAAAAATTTATTGATTTTCCACCCAACGTCTGCCATTTGGTCGCCTTGTCGCCAACCACCATTGAAATCGATCTTTTGCATTAGAAGCATGATATGATTGCGATCGCCTCACACTAACCACTTTCTCTATTCTGCATTTCAAGCTTCTTTGCACTCTAGTCTTCTTTCTTTCTCTTCCCGCTAAAACTCTGTAGAACCAATTGAACATTTGGTGCAGGGCATTGCTCTTTTTCCTCCCACCTCCATGCCTTGTATTTAAAAAAAAAAAACTGCTTTTGCTTGATAGTGTGAGCGCTCCATTCCTTGGCTACTCCAGATGCCCAATGAGGAATGTGTCGAGAAAAAATGAGTTATGAGCAAAAAGAATATGCTGCAAAAATATAAACCTTTAGTTCAAACACTGATGTTTTTTTTAATCCAAAGACAAAGTGTTCAATCCACCATGTAATGTGTTATGTGTGTCCCCCCCCAAGCATCCACCATTTGCGCTGTGAAACTATTGATTACAAACTTTAAAGTGGATATCTCAGCAGAAGTTAGATTTGCCTTTTCAAGCAAACAAAAAATATAATCTATAGACTGCCATACACGAGCACGTTTAATTCCTAGGGCTGCTTCGTTACCTTTGTAGGTGGTAATGTCACACACCTTTTTCCACAATTGAAACTCATTGGGACTTTGAGAGTTAGAATAGTCTGAAAGCATGTTCCTAGCTTTACTACCACCCATACATATTTTATTAGGACGATCATGTGTACTTACAGATGCCTTCCTATCCTTTGATAGCTCTACTGCACCACCATGAAGGCCAATGCTTGATAGAATAGATTCAAATTCTTTGATACACTCTTCCCTTCTTTCTAGAGGCTCCATATTCTAAGCGTAATTAATATGGAGCATTAGCAACTGGTCAAGAATTCATAGACGGGCATGAAGAGTGCACACATGCACATTTATCAGAGGAATCGGTAGAATAGGATCCCAATTTGGATCATCCATGTCTCGATTAGGGGGTACACCCTGGTTACAACTGAGGATACCTTGAAACCATTGTTGGAGTGCTTTACCCACTGTTTATGTAGTGGTCACACCTTTCGCAGAATTAACTGCAGCTTTGCCACCCTTACCCTTACCTTTCGTAGAGTTGACTATAGCTTTGCCACCCTTACCCTTACCCTTGCCCTCAGTTCCTAATGAGACTTTACTGTGGCAGCAATAAATGCATGGAAAGAGGGTCATCGCACCTTGCTTGTATCCTAACATACACTTGAGAGTTTTCAAGTCTTCTGCCAAATGCCACTCCATCTAGAACGTACCCAAACCTGAAACCTACAATCGTTGTCCTTCTTGTTGTTGTTGAATGACGTCAACGATTGGGGTGTGATTAAAATACCATTTGAGAGACTGATGTGTCTCATGTGGGAGATGAAAAGCTACCAACCACCAAATATTCTTCTCGGATTGAACACCTAAACAGGTGTTTCCCTTCTCGCTGGCATTTAGCTCAACATCAACGCCCACCAAGGCTCTGTTCATAAGCGTAACACTTACCCTTTCAAGCCGTTGACCTTTGACAATCTGACACTCATCAAGTTTCATGACAAATATAACTTTGCCATCACACTCTTCCTGTGTCAACCCATAAAATCTGATCATTGACTCGTGGAGCTTCAACAAGTCAACATAGACATTATTGATTTCGTTGTAACGAAAATATTTGTTCTCTTCTAGTGGCAGGACATCATCCACATATTGGAATCCACCCAACAAGCTTGCAACATCATTATTGGCGCACCTTTTTGCGATGCTAACACTGTAAGGTGTTGGCAGCAACCTAAACAAACCTTTTTCTCTATGACCTAGTGTGCCAAGCCTATACAAAGCTTTGTAGGCCTTGAAACTTATTCCTGCACTGTCACACACCTCCATCATCTCCTGAGGTGAAACAATGTTCTTCAACTCACTGAAATACTTCTGGTGCAAAACTTTAGCAATGCCAGCATTGGATGGCTCATCCAATAGCTCCACCAACTCCTTTGGTTTGATGATATGCTGCAGTAGAGTATGTCCAATCGTTTCAGCATTGGACTCGATTCCCATCATCGTCCGAGCCAAGTTCCTACATATTGAAATAATATTACAGCAACCTACAAAAAATGTACGAAATTAGAAGCTTGCATTTGTATTCCTACCGAGTTTGACGGATACGTTTCTTTCGAGCTCCACCACTTGGAGATAGCATAGACATCGCATGTCTCTTGCGCTTGCGAATGTGATAGCCCAATGGAATGTGTGTGAGATGATCGATTCACAGGCGCATATTACGTGCAATAAGTTTTGACATCTCATCATTAAGTTGCTTCCTCTTCTCATTGGATTCCTCTCTGACTTACTGAATGTCTTTCACATACTTCTCTTGCAATGAAGAATAGGCAGCATAGAGATGTCTTTTTGCTTCTCTTTCATTGAAAAAAGCTAAATGTAATCTCCAGCAGTAGCCAAACAGTCCGTCTCTGCCATCTCCAATAAATATCAATAGTTGAGTGACATTATGGAAAGGCGGTGATGCATTGGTCATTGGATCACAAGGGTAAATATGGCCATCAACCCATAAGTTGATTGCCTTGCATCCATGGTTCCGTAGCTGGTCTCCAGCATTGGGATTAGATATGCCAAGTCGCATACTTGCATACTCTTGCTCTAAATCAGCGTTTACTCGATATCGTTTTGATTTGTTATTAATGTCTTGCAGTGGTGGGGGATTGAACGAAATTGTGTTAGTTAATCAAGCAAATTAGTGAGAATGTGTAATGGTGACTGCTACAAGCAGGTGAAGGTGGCTATGGAGGAAAGAAGTGGAGAGTACTTAGAGTTAAGAGAAAAAGATTATTTTGTGGAGGGAAGAAAGAGAGGGAGTGCAGCTCAATCTCTTTTGAATTCGGATTATTGATCATGAATGTAGAGAGAGAAATGTTGCAGCACACAGAGGTAATGGAGTTTTCCATTGCACTAAGTTGGAGCTGAAGTGGGAGAAGCATGAGAGAGAGAGAGAGAGAGAGAGAATAAAGGAAGAGAGAGCGGGAGAGAGGACAGATCTACAACCTTGGAGGATTTGCACTTTTTCAGAAAGAGACAGCCAAGAATGTTCCTTAATGATTGGAAGAGGAAGTGACATGAGAGAAAAGGGGGGAAAGAGAGAGAGAGAGAGAGAGAGAGAGAGAGAGAGAGAGAGAGAGAGAGAGAGGGAGAGAGAGTTGGCTCACATTTTAGAGAGATAATGTAGTGAGAGAATGTGAAAAATTTGCTTTTTTTGGCAGGGGGGCTAAAAAGTGCCTCCTTTAATGAGTTCTAAGTGAGAGAGAGTGTGTTTTATATGTTAGAGAGAGAAGAGGGGTGGGAAAAAGACATTTGAAAATTCATTTACCCCCCTCTCTTTTGGGTTACTAAATAAACTATTTTCAAATTCAAAATATGGAAATGGCTTTTAAAAAAATCTTAGCATAGGCCTTTTTGCCCTCTCTTTTAGGCTTGGTCAAACTTGGCTTAAGATTTAAGCATTCCCTTAAAGTGCTAAATAAAGAGGCCCTCCTATACCCCATTCACTTTCTAATGAGTATTAATAACCCTCATGAATAGAGCTCTTCATACCACAGAGGGAAAAAAAAAAACCCTAAAACTTTTAGTGTGCAATCAGAGAGGAGCATTTGGTGGTTGGGTTCTTTTGAGGTTAATAGTGGGGGGGGGGGCTAAAGACACTAAAGTGTATGTAGAATGTGTCAAGGGGTGCCAATGCCAAAAGCCCTTGTATCTATTGCATGGGTGCAACAAAGGAACTAAATCCTGCTAACTGGAACAAAGCCCTAGATAGACACTCTAAAGATCCAAACTTTCAAGATGTTTGAGATATTCCCCTTTCAAATGTCCACCTCTACACACTGCAGTCACTTTTTAGAATCATTAAGAAGATTGTGGACCTCTAGATTGGGTTTGCATGGAAATTACAACCTTTATCAGCCAGAGAATAAAAAGTATTGAGAGGGTATTTTCTGATATTGGACTTCATGGGGAGAATGTTGTGACTAAGTCAGACCCAAGAGGTCATTTGGTGGAAATAAAAGCTTCTATTAGGGGATGACGGACAAAAACTTCTTGAGATTTCATGGAAAGTTGGGTAGGGGTGGGTTCATCTAAAGTCCAGTACAACCAATAGAAGGCTCCGCAAAATGCTGTGAAGGACCATGGAGTTGATGGCATATCAAGAAATGAGAAGGTAGAAGTGTGGGAAGCCATGGATGCAGTCTTTTCTTACTATGATAAAAATAATTGGGGAAAGAATGATCTCTTTAACTTTAAGAAAGATTTGAACAAACTCAAGAAAGCTACGACAAGTGCTTGGAGCTCAAAGCACTTCACATACTACATGATAATAATTATGAATTTTGACTCTACTTATTTGCTTCAATTCTTGCATAAGTTGCTAAAGAAATTAACTTTTTTTTGTGCAACACATTATCTACAATCACACTCCTTGGTTTGTAAAGAAATATGGTAGCTTGTCAATTTGGTCTACTCAAAGTATGGAGAAGGCCAACTATCAGGCAAGAACCAAGTTTTTCAACACAATAGACATGGTGGAGGAGCTCAAAAAGATAATAGCTTTCTTGAGGTATTCCAGTGGTTTTACAAACAAGTGTGGCACATAATAAATTATTAGACAATTTTGATATTGCTACAACTATACAGAGGAGTATACAAAAAAGGAAGGATGCATACAATAGATGGCATACAGGTAAAAGGTTTTTACAATGGATTTCCACTAGAGAGAGGCAAGGAAGAAAGTGGGGAGTAATGCAAGGATTAGTTCTTGCTACTTGAGCCAACATAAGGCTTTTCATTTTGCCCCTCCACTTCAAGTACTCGTGCTTCTTATAACCCTACAATTACTTCAAGTCCCTAGAAGAGGCAAGGACATACGTGGCCATAGTGCTAAAGTATGCACTTCTTGAGCCCATAAATCCTAGAGCAAGTCCAAAAACTCTAATGGATGCTTCTCAAGAAATATGATTTTACTCTGTCAAAATAGCAAGGCAATAGTCCTCTCTTAGATCAAAGAGGTTTTGTATATTATGTACCAGCAAATACTCCTTATTGTTTATCTTGTAGGTGGGAATGGTTTCTATGCACAGTGAGGGATAAAGCTCTTTCTTTGGAGTATGGATTGGTTCCTCCACTTTGGTGATGTTCCTTTCCTTGAACTATGCAACATCCAAGATATCTTTTCTTTCAAGCCTCTCCATTTCCTCTCTCAAATCTTCAGGTGTTTCCTCCACATCTTAGACATTCATAGCTGTGATATTTTGCAGAGATTTGGCCTCTCCTTCCTCTACTATAATAAGAGTCAAAAAGAGAAAAAATACTATATGTTCAATCACAAGCTTACAACCATGCTTTCCATGCCACTATCAGGGGTTATGGACCTTCTTCCAATTATCTTGAAGTAATGCCAAATTCTTGGAGCCTATGCTTGGTGTTAAATTGCGTACCTTAAAAATATCATTAAAGTGTACAAAGTTGTCAAGCTTGTTCTCCCTCGTAAGGTCGGCAAAAACCTTATGATAGTCAAGAATTTCATTTTGCTGAAGCCTTCCAAAAAACTCTCCAGATCAAATGTAACATTAAAGAATTCTTTCACATAGGAAAACTTAAACAATTGCTTGACTTGGTATAGTAGCCCCATTAACCTATCATCAAAGTCTCCACGACCTCTTCAATATCAATACCCTCCAAACTCTCTCTAGTAGTCTTTTTTGCACAAGAAAAAAAATAACTGTAAAATGTCATACACTTGGAAAATTTATTGGTTTCATGCAAAAATAGGGCCACAAAAGGCTATTTGAGTGTTCTATTTTTTCATACAAGCAACACAACATATTCAGAAAAATATACTTCTTATTTATAACATCGTGTCTTTGCTATGCAAAAATAGATCATTCGGATGGCTATTCAAGTGCTCTATTTTTGCATACAAGCGACACAATAAGTTTACCAAAATATACTATTGATGCATTATGTTGTGTCTTTGCTATGTGAAAATAGAGCACGTAAACAAATGTCCGGGTGTTCTATTTTTGCATACGAGCAACACAATATGTTGTGTCTTCGCTCGTGTCTTCTCTATGAAAAAATAGAGCACTCAGACAACCGTCCGTGTGCTCTATTTTTTCATAGGGGCAACATGATAGGTTTACAAAAATATACTATTGACGCATGACGTTGTGTCTTTGCTATACAAAAATAGAGCACCCAACCGGGTGCTCTATTTTCACATACAAGAGACACAATATGTATGTTTTCTTGCAACTTTGTGTCTTTGCTACGCAAAAATAGAACAATTGAATGGTTGTCCAGGTGTTCTATGTTCACATAGAGATGACATAAACACACAAAAAAAGTTATTAAAAAAATCTAAAATAAAATACTTACCTTTATGTTTTGTTAGGAGAACATTTGAGCTCTTTAGCTTTGGAATCTGTACACAAGACTTTTACAAAATACGATGGATTGATCTTTTTAAAAAATGTTATATATAGCCCCTTGGAGAGCTATAAATAGAATTTCATCATGCCAATCATGCACCTTGGAACATGTGCCCAACGGTCAATTCTATGCATTGTAAATCAAGTTAGTTTAAATTTTACCTTAGTAATTGTGCACTCCTATATATAGAGGCTCTCGCACTTGAACAAGGTTTTTGCAAATATTTTTCTATTAGCTCCATTCCAGACTCCACATTGATCCACAAAGTGGATTCAAGATCAACTTACATCGAGCCTTCTTCTCTCGCTTCATATATTCAATTTCAACGGAACCTTTATATTTTCTTCAAATTTCACCTCGTTTCTTCAATTCAAATAGTTGGATTCTCATTATAAGGTAATCCGTTGTAATATTAATTCTTTTTAGAGAAACATTGGTAAACTCACACTGTGTCATTGCAATGCAAAAATAGGTATAGGGACAGCATAAGAGCTATTTTGATATGTTATTTAAAGATGCGTCTTCCTTATGCAAAAATAGAGTAGCCAGATATATGTCTGACTACACTAATTTTACATAAAGACGACACATGTAATTTTGTTTTAACATTTTTATGTAGTGCTTTCAATATTTGCCAACCAATCAGGCTACAATTGCTCTTTGGAATTGTAATTTTGTGCTTACTATAATATATATGTGTGTACAAATCCACTTGGTTCATAGCAAGGTAACTACACTTATATCAAAAGAAAAGCTATAGTTTATAAGGGATAGTATGATAGGATCCGGTGAAAGAAGTATCTCATTGAGACTTTTTGGGCCAAAGAGAAATACTATACACTATTGGAAGTGTATTTTTTGGCTAATCCATACATTATTTGTAATAGATCTCACAGAGTGGAAGTGATAGAAATTCACATCGTGTGGATTATTCATCTAGGATATTTCTGGTATGTGCAAAACATAGATGTGAGAGAAGTGAAGAAAATATAATTTTCCTTTCTGAGCCCTATTCTTACCCATAGGCAATAAGGATACTGCGAGGAGAGATGTACATGTAGCAAGGAGAACCTATAATTTGTATAGAGAATGAATTTCTAAGAATGAGAGAGATAGGTTTGGTTAGAGAGGGAGATGAAATTAGAGATGAAAAAGAAAACAACAAGAAACCAACAAAATATCAAAGTAAAACACATCTTAGACAAACCCTTCGGGAGTTATTCACCATTTTGATGGAGAGAGAAGAAGAGGAAAGACTTCAAGACTTGATTGATGCACCAAGTTCAAGTCCTCCTTTGATTAGAGTTGATCTTCCAAGGATAGCTTACAAGATTGGCTAGTTTTTCTCTAAGAGCAAGTATAGGCTTAGGCTTATGTTTATGGCTAAGTACAATTGGAAATCAATCCTCCCACTCCCTCATGAATTTTTTTTCAAGAAAGACAAGGTCCCCTTTTATAGGTGAAGGGAACCCCCAAGGGTTACACAAGAAAGAGAAGAGCTAGTGTGAACATGAACTGACAAAGTTTGAAATGGGTTGTCTCTGCATGATATGGGCAGACTGGGGTCCACCATTTTGATGATATATCCTCAACCGTGGCTTGGAATGAAAAAGTAAAAATAGAAACAAAAAAATTAGCTCATGAGCTACAACTCCCATTTTATATACTTTCTCCAATTTGGACTGGAACTTTGTGTAAAAAATTCAAGAAAATAGGATGTCTTTCTAGCAGCAAAAGTCTTCTTGTGGTCCACTTAGCTTAGACTTCCACTTGATTCCAATGGACACCTCATGCAATATGAAAGCATGACATTGCTCCTTGACAAAATATTTATAAGCATACTCTTAATAATTCATTGAAATGAGTGCATCTTTGAAAATCATGCAAGCTAGTGTCTCACTAGGATTTGATTCCTTTCTAGTAGCTATTAAAAAGAGATATAAAAAATATATATAAAATATCTAGCAATATATTTATTAAAAATCACATTAGCTATTGGATCCAGCTAGATTGTGGGGTGATAATGCAATAGTAGAAAAAAAATGAATCAATGCTTTTTGCTCCAAGTTAAAGAGACGGAGCTATTGACGTTTTTTTCCATATTACTTTCTAATGGTAAAGTAGTAAGATATGTTACCCTTGAAATTATTAATAGGATGAGACATAAAGCTTAATATCATACTTAGATATACATATGTATATTATAAAAAATATACTCATGTATCTAAAAAGTTGAAAGATAGATCTTGTAGCATTCATTCCCACTATGTACGTGTCTCGGGGGATTCATTATTAGTAACATTGGGGGGATGTCACCTGCATGCATCCAAATTAGATTAACCCCCTATATATGATATCTTACATGCTAACCTACCCCCTACATACGAACAAGATATGGATGTTTTCACAATGTCTCATCTCCCCTCATACGATTTTTGTACGGAGTGTAATGGCTCGCTATTTTATGTATACTATTAAAATGAAAATTTTAGAAGCACATGATTTTGCAAAAATACATATTGATTTGCAATAACAAAAGTGTAGATTGTAGTGTGCTTTGATTTGAATAGGCTTCCCACATGGGATTTAAGGCACACATATGAAATGGATTGTTCTCTAAATAAAAAATATTGGCATGCTCATTAACAATCATGAAAAACTTTACTTATCATGGTATTGCTATCTGGATTTATTCCTTTGAACTTTTTCACAATCACCCTCGCGCTTGTCTACAAAACAAGGTCACAAGACTTCAAACCAAGAAATCTTTGCAAGTGCGACAACTAGAGTATAAAGAAAAACAAGAACCCAATATAACAAATTTGAAAATCCACTTTAGCTTTACCACATTGACCACAATTACATGCATAACAGACTCAACTATTTTGAGAATCTATCCCACCAAACCTTGTTCTTGTATATGGTTTCCTAACATAGACAGGCAACACAGGACAAGCTTCTAGCTCATCAACATGCTTGAGACTCTCTTCCCAAAATATCTAATGAGTCAAAAACTCGGTTCAAAACTAAACCATGATTACACATGCAAGAAACTCTTTCCATTATCCACTCACCAGAGGCTATAATAGGGAGCCGTGTAAGTACACACATGACAACAAATAGATAGACCAATATACAGAACTACATTAAATACTAAACAAAATAAAATATCCTTCATAAGGATTATTAAAAAATTAGTTATATTTTGATAGTGGAAAGAAAGTAACCATGGGAGCATTCACGGATGTCCAAGCCAAGGTGCAATGGGATTGAATAGCACTTATAAAATACTCCATTCCTTGAAGCTTGAAAACTTAGGATTTGTTAATGTACAACTTTATCAGCTGTCTACATTAAACACTTTTACTTCAAAGCTCAAGTTGCATTTAACCGACCAAAAACAACTCTTCATGATCCATTTCATGCTCAGATACCAAGTGCAAAATGTTTACTTACCCATGTCACTAAAACACCTTGTCCTGATGGTCTCTTCATCTCTACAAGGACACGACCACTCAACAACTCGAGCAACACCACTCTATAACTATAAACATCTGATTTCATTGTCAAATGGCTAGTCATTGCATACCTGTATGATAAACAAACATTTGTTAGTGTGCTTATAGCGAGCAAAGATGGCTACCAAACTATCGATCTTGCCAAAACTATCAATCTTGTCAAACTATCGATCTTGCCACACCCAAGCTTTGCCAGTCCAAAGTTACTAATCTTGATGTATGACAGGAGGACTGAAAAGCTCATGAAGGTACTCGAGGCCTCTCATAGAGTCAATAGATACCCTCATACATGTTCCTAGTCTAAAAATGGAGGGCTTTTGGGAGTCCCTGCAAAAAACAAAACAAATTCCATAATTTGGCATGCTCATAATGTGCCATATAATGAGACCTCAAGACCCTTCACAAAAAGTCAGAGATCTTGGCCTACACAGTAACCTATCAACCTCAGTAGGTAGGGAGAATGCTGCTTGTTGAGCATATCAACCTGCATGTAAATGTGATAGCATTTCCTACTTAAATCAAGTGTATTAAAAAAATAACAAAAACCATGAAAAATAGTCATGGTGAGTCCTCTATAGATAAACAAGGAATGTGCAAAAAACATGTATGTGCATAAGGTAGATCATGCATAGATAGACTACACATATGCATCGATCAACAAACATAGTACAAGATAAGAAAACTATCCACACATGCACATAAATAGGAGTCTCGAGCAATACAAGAAGTACACCACTCGCATGGCTTAGAACTTGCAGACTTCACAGTGGAACTCATAGTCACCATACTTACTGCTTTGATAGAGTTGTTTAATCGCAACCATTCTGCCGTCTGCTAGGACTCCCCGAAACATTGAACTGAACCTGCTATGCCCACTTACATTCACTTCATTGAAGTCATTGGTGGCCACTTGAAGCTCCTTGTACGCAAACACTTGGACATCTAAAAGCTTTATCAAATCTGGTTTTAAAACTGAGCGAGCAAAAGACTTGCTAATAAGTCCTACCTGCACAAGTTCAAAGTTAGCACGACAAATCATCACTCATCTCTACAACATCCAAGGTCCCATCTAGAGAAACCAAAGTTTCTCTACACCAAGTTTTACATACTAGCAAGTACATGACCAACATTGGCAGAACATAGCAAGAAAAAGAAACTGTAGTATTTCATTGAGTCTCAAAAAATATATATACTAGTAACAACGAGGGCCAGATAGATTATGCATTCATTTTTTAGAATAACCATAATCATCACAATAAATGTAAAGTTTCAAACAAGATGCTTACTAAGGATCATTCTGTTGTTTGTTTGTGACTGCATATATTCGCAATTGCCAATGCGCTCGCAAGTGCAGCATGAGTCATCATCAGCATGTTTGCAAGCAGGGCTTGAGATGGGGGGTCTCTTGCATGCTGCAATTTGGTCTTCTTATAGCTTCATCCTCAATATCTTCACAAACAGGGTCACAGGAGGGCCGTAGCAATCTGCAAATGGCATCGGATTTTGGTAGCAACAATCTCCAAAAATTGGCAAGGAGAATATACTACTCAATGTTTAAGAAGCATAATATGGGTGTGGTTTTTAGGAGCAGCAATACCTCAAACCACTCTCGCTTATGCAAGGAGCTTCCATTTTGTTGTGGGGCTCAACAAGGGCTGCCCTACCTTCCATGTCATGAGGTGGTGCTTGTGCGCGAGGCAGGGTATGAAAAATGGCGTAGAAGGACTCCACTTATGCACAACTAAGCGGAATAGGGCTTTACCCTAAGAGACAAGGCATGACTCAAGGTGTTCAAACTTCACATCCTAGCGGCCAACAGACAAATCTTTGGCTAGGTTCAAACCTTCAAAGCTGTTAAAGCTTTACACAAATATCTTAGATCAACAAACCCTCATGGAGTCATCAACATCCCATTTTTCCTCATCTTGGATTCAACCTCCTTACCATCTACAAAGCTGTTAAAGCTTAACATGAATATCTTGGATCAACAAACCCTCATGGACTCATCAACATCCCTCTTTTCCTCATCTTTGATTCAACCTTACCCTCTACAACAAGCTCTCATGTGAACAACACTCATGTTGGGCATCTATTTGCACGTTTTCCTTTGGTGCATATGAGGCATGCTTTTTTGTTGACCCTCACCTCAAACCTCTCAAAGAGGCTTGGTATATTAGCTCGAGCAAAGCAGGATGGCTAGTGTGCAACGAGCAACTTTTGAAGATGACAAGGGCAGTGAGGAGTCAAGACGCAATGTTGATGAGCTTCAAAGGGGCAAGTGTGGGCATTTGACGTTGATGAGACAAGCCAGGGCCAAGGGACGGATGCGGGGACCTTATTAAGGGAATACATAACAAGGAATATTTCAACTATCTAATACGTAAGCAACTTGGTGATACATAAGTGTATCCCCTGACTAAGGCCCTCCCACTCAGGGGATACGTAAGAGGGAAGCCCTTTTGGACCTCATACAACAACAATATGGCAATCAACCCCAAGATATTTTACATAGGGTAGCTGATAAAGTTCTAGTTGTCCTTAAGAATGAAAATATCAAGGATCCGGATGAGAAGAAAGAGATCAAGAAGCTACTAAACAATGCATGCACAAACATAGATTGGGAAACTTATTTTAGATTACAATGATGGCTATAAAGCTGGTATCATGAGTGCGGGAGAAGCTCTTGATCATGCCATTGATGTCGCTCTTGAGGTTGCATACAAAGAAGAAGAGAAGAGTAACTTGGATGATGTGCAAGAAGACAATGATGAATAAAATGAGGGTGCAGATGTGGAGGCAAAGGCTATGCAGATGGTGATAATGATGATGATGATGTTGAAGAGGCTAATTATAGTTTGAATGTCCAAGATATCGATGCCTAGTGGTTTCATAGAAAAGATTAGTCAAGTTTATGGTAACATCGACCCCAATCAACGAAAGGCAATGTGATTTTAGGAATAAAGTCACGTAAGACCTTATTCATCCCATTCATCACATGTGCAACTAAGTTGTTTGCTCCCTGCGGCAAGGTACACATTCTTACCAAACCTAAAGGTGTCCTCATGGTTGTCAAGGATCTGCTTTCTATTGCAAGCGGAAATTGATCATAACTTGAGTAGAGGTCCCCCATTGAGTAGATTTTCCTCCCTGCAAACACCTGTGCAAACTCATTTACAATCAGTCCTATATCTACATTTCTGATTGTCACCTTGTTCACTGGTTGCATATCTTGGATGAAGCGTAGAGCACCATTCTTCTTTGCAACTGTGAACTGCGTGCTTGAGTATGAAGCACATGAAGGCTTCAAAATCCCCATTTTGATCTTTTCATTCAATAGCTCTACTAACTTGGGCAAATGAGCCTTTGGAACCGGAATAGGCTGAAAATTCCACGGCACATGTGGTATTGTAAAAATTACCATAGGAGCTAAATAGAAGGATCAACACATCCTATCTCATGTGGCTCAAATGCAAAAGCCTTACCATGCTTTGAAAACATTTCTTTAAATCACTTTGTCTCCTCCTGTGTTAGAAACTCCTTGTAGCCAATCTAAAACTCTTGAAAAGACTCCTTTGTGAAGGTGTGACCAAATTTTTAAGATTCCTCAAACTTGGTTGCAAAGCACCCTACTCAATCTTCTCCATATTATTAGGTGGTAAGGGTGAAGCTAATGGTAAAGGATTCTATGACTTAATACATTTCCATAGAGCATACTTCCACAAATTCACTTTCAAGATGCAAACTAGACTCCATTATAGCATCAATCTCACTCAAAGTATCTACAAAAGAAACTTGCTCACACAAACCCAAAACATTTTCAGTAGGCTCTAGCAACCCACTCTCTTTCACGCCTATTTGTACATTATGTACATATTGCCTCTCACATCTCTTCAAATCTTCAAATTTTGTAAAAAATACTAATCCGTTCCTTGTTACCAAGGAGCCCATCGAGAAAGTTTCACCTATTTTTGGATTAGGTGAGACCCTTTTTCTTTCTGTACAATTACAATCCCGCTTTACAATGGTACTTGGCCAAAACCAATCATTTGCCTATGGTCTTGAAACTCTTTTCTCTCCTTTGGTAGAGGATGATCTCTGAGATTGTTACGATTTATTTCATGGTCTACAGAAACTATGAGAAATTGAACAGCGTGTTGCTTCATATCCTAAAATAAGCTGAACCATCATTCATTACCTTTGTTTCCATTCAAACTCCCACAATGTAGGGTTCTCCAAGGATAAGATGATATGAAGATGTGTCCTGTATAAAGAAGTTTTGTTCAGCCTTTACATCACCTTTACACTTGGACATGCTGCATATAATTCACCTGGTGAATTGTTTGCCACTATGTCCATCCAAGCATGTTATGTGTCCATTGGCCATTTACATTTGTTGTAAATACTTTTTGAAAGTATATTTATTTCAGAACCATGGTCAATTAAGGCAACAAATTGTTCTTCAAGGTCACCTACCTTGACCACTGTCTTTGCAGTAGCCCGTGCCCACCACTGGCTTCTAGAATAGTGGCTCTTTGGAATACTTTGAGATCCTTCCCGATCATTAGCAAATTTTTCTTGCCTTACATTCCAAGAAGGTCCCACCATAGCTCCATCACCTTCTTTAGCATGCACCTATACTCCTTGTGTCTTCACATTATCACCTTCAGCTTGTTGGAAAATAGCCTCTCCAAGTGTTTGCTTCTTTCTCTTGATGATGTCCATAATTTCTTCATGGAATTCATTCTTGACTATGCCAAGCACCTCCCCCAAAGTAAACTCAACCTTGCTATTCAAACTTCTCTCCTCTAGAACTTTCTTCAAGTCTATAGAAATCTCAATGTCAGATTGTAGTTTGTAAGCTGTTCCTTTTGGATTACCTTTTGTTGGCTCCTTTTTCTTCCTTGTTGTAGATTCCTCCATGACCACTTCTGGTGAATGTCCCTCCTGTGTTGATGGTCTTTGTAAAGGTGTTGGATCATTCCTCCCTCCACTTCTTGTGGCTCTTTTTGAAGTCCCTTCATCAACATTTTCACACCTACGCTTTTCTTCTACAATAGCTTCATGGCTTTGGCAGTTTGTAATGTAGGCATGCATAGACATTATTGAATCCACTGGATCACTCCACCCTATTTCTAGACGTATGCAATCACCTGCTTCATGTAGAATCTCTTTTGTAAGCTTTTACTTTTTAGCTAATTCCATGACATTGACCATGGTGATCACTCACCTCTTCATCACTAAGATGCTCAATTTTTTCTCCATAATTAGCTGCCTCAACTGAAGAGGTGGCATGGTCAGTTGCCATCGCGTTTTTTGAAATGGGGCCTCTAAACCCAAACCAATGGGCCAACCCTCACAAATTGTTCGTAGAGAAGTACGCACACTACTTGGGGCACCACCTTCTTTTGGGAGTGGAGAAGGAAACCAATCAAATAACACTAGCACCCACCCACTCAAGCAATGCAATTTGAGAACCCCTTACTCTATGTACACTCTGGACGCTTCACACCATCAACGATTATGCAACCCAATGCCATGCACCAAATGTAAATATGCAATTCGTGGAATTACTTTTACCTCCTCCCATAAGAAGACCCATGATATATCCAAACTCCTCCTCTCTCAAGCACTCATAAAAAAATCATGTGCACAAGACTTGCCTCTAAAAAAACACAAGGGAATCACCTACAACAAACTAACACACTTTGCATAGAGAGCTCATCTCCATCTATGTAATGCCGTGACAAAGAAAATCACCATGAGACGTAGCCACATGCATATATAATGAAGCAAAAGAGAGTTGGAGTGAGAAATTCCTTTAGACTAATTGAATAAGTGTGAAGAAACAAACCAATGGTACATTGAGAGTACAACACTTACTTGATTTCTCGCACACTTTTTAAGGGGAGGAAAGACGCTGGCTAACCATCACGAATTGTGACATTTGATTGTTCAAAAATGATTTAATGATCATTAACATAACCATGAGAGAGATCATGATTGATTTACAAATTATTGAGGTGCTACAATGATTTATTAGGTTGGTGGAGTAAGAGATTGTAGAATAGAAAGAGTGGAGGATGGAGTTGTACTTCCTCCACAGAGGAGGGTTAGGAGGGAGGATGTGAAAGAGGGAGATTTGGGGGTTTCTCTACTATTGATCAATAACAAAATGGAGTTGAAAAAATAGGTGTGTGTCCTTGAGTCTCTCCAAGGGGGCTATTTATAGTTGTGCAAGAGTGGGATTATGCTACACTTAATTAGGGTGAGTGATTAGCCCTAATTAAGTGTCCTTTGACCACTTATTGATATTGGACATAAAATGGATTATTTACTCACAAAAAATAGCATTTTATACCGTGAAGGCTCCATAGGGGTGCATAATGTATGTGGGCCCCACCATGAGGCCCTATGGGTGGCTCATGTGGGGTATCTCAACTTGTCTGTCTTCGCATTGGAAGCATCTTTAGGTCGGTCCCATCACATGCAAATGATCCTGAACACTCATTACTCTTCTAGAAGATGAGTAAGGGCAAGATAAAATCTCACCCTCTTGATTTACTTGATTTACTATTCCCTTTTGCGGCAATTCTCACAGATTTACATTGTTTTGACCATAACTTTTTACCTATAGCTCGGAATGACATGCTTCAAAAGGAAAATTTGACCTTATCAACATGTTTGATATGAATTTGGACTATCCTTCATGCCCATGTACCAAGGAATTTGGTTTGTAAGGTTTAAACTAGGCTAGGGAACCTTTTGCTTCCAAGTCTTTTTGTACGGGCCCTTTGCTTGTATGCATCCAAGGGGAATCATGCTTTTTCAAAAGGGTGTGATGCTTAAGCAAAGAGAGGAGGGCCCAATCTTATTTTCTTGTGAAAAGAATATACAATTTGAGTCTTTTTTCAAAGGAGAAAAACTATATGGATATTCTTAATAGATATTGGGCCACCTATGTAGGGCATAGAAGACTTGTAGAGCTAGACCATAATCTTTGGTAAAGACAAGTGGAAAGTTGATTTCCATGATAATTTATCTCTATGGGATGGAATATAGATATATTATTTTTCTACTACTAATTTACAAGAGGTAAGAAAGTTTGGAGGTAGATAGTTGGTTATTGTATGCTTAATTTTATTTACAAAGCAAAAAAGAAAAGGATGGTAATATAAATATATGATAAAGGTGACATTTTTGGGAAGAGTACGATGTATGTGTTGCCACAAAGGTTAAACAAAGAGAGAGAATTTACTCTAGATAACTTAATAGCATAGAAAAATATATACACATATGAGGAAGAGGACGTTGAGTAGGCTTAAAATGTTGGCAAAAGATGGTTCCCATTTTATGCCACTCATATTAGCCCTCCTACAAGCCTAGAGATATTCATATCTTTAGAAGGACGGTGTTGTTTTTTTATTTTTTTTTGAGGAGGAGTGACATGCAATCTTTTACTCCATTAGACCCGCTTTTCATTACCTCAGTCCCATAAATGGGAGATGGGAGGGTTGCCTTGGGTATGTTCAAATTCCAAGGTTGGGTCTTCTTTGCACATCAAAGCTTTAAAAATAGGTGGAGCATTTGCCAAGCCAAAGGCAGCCATGCCAATTTGAAGGTTAGATGATGTAGGTAGATGACTTCCTACCAATGGATTGATACGTAGATATTAGGGATTTAATCTCCATCCATTGACTCTGGTCTTGTGGAGTTTTCCTGATAGATCTGCTAATCTGTAACTACCATTCCCAAACCTTGTTTTTAACATGAAAGGTTCCTCCCATCTTTGCAAAAACTTTTTGTCAAGTCAAGTATCAAGTTGATTATCATAGCAAAGAACCAACATACCTTCTTTCAATCCTTTCCCCTTGAGCTTCTTGTTGATTTTGTCCCTTTGGCTTGTAGCTTGGGTGATGTACTAATCAATGGACTCTTCTCTATCTAGCTCAAGTCATTGGAGATCTAAGATCCTTTCATGTAGAGCCTCTTTTGGTTTTTTTTCCACTCTTGCAAGAACATGCAAGCTTGAGATCTCTACCTCAATGGAGAGAAGTGCCTCATGTCCATAAACTAGATGAAAAGGGGTGAATTGGGTGGATATCTTGAAAGATGTCCTACATGCCCAAAGAGAAGCAGTCAAATGGCAATCCCAATCATTAGGTCGGTCCACAACCTGCTTAGAAATGATCTTACATATCATTCCATTCACTTTTTCCACCAATCCGTTGCATTGCGGATAGTAGGGTGTGGAATGCAAGTGTTTCACTTTTAACCTCCTCAAGAGATCATCTAGAAGGTCATCCCTAAAACCCGGGCCTTGATCTGATAATGTTTCTAGGGGTGTTCCAAACCTACTACAAATATGATCAAAAATAAACTTTGATACCTCTTCAGTAGTGATTCGGGTTGTGCTTGTCGCTTTCGCCCATCGTGTCATGTAGTCAACACCCATGATGATGAAAACTTTCCATGTAGAAGTATGAGGTAGGGGACCTATTGCATCCACACCCCACTTTTCAAAAGGGCCATAAGATATTATTGGGACTTGAGGCTTATATTTTAGTCGTCTATCCCCATAAATTTGGCATTGCTACATGCCTTACACCAATGTTGGACATCACGATGTAAGCTTGGCCAAATAAACCCTGCTTGTAAAATGTTCCTACTTGTAATATCTTGAGAAAAGTGACCACCACAAACATCATCATGACATGAAAGAATAATTTTATCTATCTCCTGCACACCTGGTACTCTCCTCAAGACCAAATCTTTCCCTTTGTGATAGAAGTCATCCCCGATCAATTGGTAAGTTGTGGCCTTCTTAACTAGTCTATGTCTTTGCACCTTATCTAAGTGTTTGGAACACTCACCTACTTGTAGGAAGAAAATAATGTCTTTTAGCTCCTCTCAACCTTGATATTTGGGTTCATAAAGTTTCACACCTCCTACCGCCATTTTAAACTTTTCATTTGCAAGTAAGTCTGCTTCCTTGTTATAAGTTCTCACAATGTGTTGTACCTGTGTTGCTTTAAAACCCTTCATCAAAGCTCTTACACTACTAAGACACTCAAGCAATGTACAATTCTTGCACCTCTAAGTCCCTTGGATTTGCTTGACCACTAGCAAAGAATCACCTTTTATAATAAGTCTTTGTATGCCTAATTCTTTGCATTCTTCCAACCCAAGGGTTAGAGCAACATACTCAGCCTCATTGTTAGAGTGGACATTGGGTAGAGTGATACCTTTTTTAACCATTACCTCCTTTCGTGGGTTGAAAATGATGATTCCCCCTGCTGCTTTGTCATGTTGGTATTGATAAGCTCCATCAAAGCACAAAGTATGGGCATTATCAATCTCCTTCTCTTTGAACTGTTTTGAGCCTTCCTCTCTTTGTAGTCGTGATCCTTCCCTTTCTCTCACTTTGTAGGTGAGAATGTCTGCAAGTCCTGCTCTTGTGATATCTTCTACAAGGAAAGTGTATTCAAATTCTTGGATACCCACTTTGCTATTCTAGATGAGAGGCTCATGTGTTGTACTACATATGGTAGATTGTGCTCCAAGGTGAGAAAAACAAATGGCACGGGAAGAAGATACGATCGAAACTTCCTTACAACAAACAAGATTGCAGTTACCACTTTCTCCATTTTAGTGTATACCCTCTCTGCGGGAGTCATACCTTGCTTGCAAAATAGATTGGCCTCATGTATGATGTTTTAGGATCTTTTTGCATCAAAACAACACCAGTTGCTTCCAAACCTACACTTGGAGTGACATAGTAGGTCTCTTTTGGATCTGGTGGCATTAGGGTCAGGAGAGAGCTAAGAATGCCCTTCACTTCCTCAAAACACTTTTCATGTTCCCTCCCTTATTCAAATGTAGATCGGTTTGCCAACCTATGAAAAGGGGCGATGGCTTGTGCTAGAAGATGGATGAAGCGAGACATATACCTCACTTTGTGGTTGAAGGTCATTAGTTCCTTAGTTGTTGTTGGTGGAGATAATGACAAAAGGGCCTCTACTTTAGAGGGATCCACTTGAATACCTTGTGAAGAAACCACATGGCCTAGCAAAACCATTTGAGATTCACCGTATGACACTTCTCTGGGTTGAGTTGTCCCCCAAATTGATGGAGCCTCTTAATCCCCTCTTCAACCTTTTGGCAGTGAAGTGATCTACAACTATAAATACATAAATCATCCATAAAGACTCTTATAGATTTTCCAAAAAAATGGTTGAAATACAAAGATTGTGAATCTCATGAAGGTGCTAGGAGCTTTGGTGAGCCCAAAAGGCAATACTCTATATGAAAAACATCCCCAAGGTGTAATGAAAGTGCTTTTTGGTTGGTCTTCTTCTGCTATTCTAATTTGAAAATATCATGAAACCCATCACACACAGTGTAGCATTCATGACCTGCTACTTCATTCAAAATTTCATCCTGGAAAGGGAGAGGGAAGTGGTCCCTCTTTGTTGCAGCATTGAGGGGTTTGTAATCCATGCAGACCCTCCACTTACCATTCTTCTTGGGAGTGACTACAATAGGTGATACCCATTCGGAGTTGGATACTGGATAGATGAAGCCAGCCTTCAAGAGTCAATTCACTTCTTGTAGGAGAGCCTTTTGTTGCATAGATCCTAGTCGCCTTAACTTTTGAGCTACGAGTTTGGTCCCTAGTCTCAATTCAATTTGATGCTCTATTACATCTACACCTTTTATTTGTGAGTAGTCAGTGATAAACAAATTGGGATACCTCCTTAACATATTGATGTAGTACCTCTTCTCCTCACAAGTAGGATATTTTGCAAGCATCTTCTCAAATCCTTCTTCGAGGTGGTGGTATCTTGCATCCCCTCGTGTGTGATTGTCTGTTGGCTTTTCTTCTATGGAAACATCTTGGGTGTTGGCGTTATATACAATTCCCATTACCTCCAAAGAAGACTCCTCTTCACTGGTTGATGCATTGGTTGATGCTTCCTCATCACTTGAGTAAGGTCTCTCCTTGCTCTCTTCATCTGCCGTGTTTCATAGTTGATATCTAGTTGCTTTCCTTCTCGCCAGTCATACACCACCAGTTGACCCTTCTTAAGAATCAATCGACCATTTCCCCATTTTTGATCTGCATTCATAGCAATGATCCAAGGCCTCCCTAGGATGATGGGGTAGCCCTCCCCCTTAGCTGGCATGACATACATATCCACTCGTGCATCTATGTTACATACAGAGACTTTTACATTTTCAACGATCCCCAAGCACGTGACACTTGAGTTGTTGGCTAGCCTAGCTTGACAATTAGAGGACTTTGTAATTTCAAGCCCTAACCTATTCTTTGATTTTTCCGTGATCACACACATTTGGGCTCCACCATCAACATATACATTAGATACCTTTTTACCCCTATGTAAACATGCACAATGGGTTCCACATCTTTTTGTATCTTTGAGGCCACAACCTTAATGGAAACATTTGCTTTCTTCTTTGGAATTCTTGTACTTACCAACTTTGGCCATTGCCTTCTTACTTTGGCTGATAGGTGTAGAAGTTGAGGCCATGAAATGTTTGGCTTTTGGGTTTGTAAATCCTCCAGGATGTTGTAGGGATCTAGCTCCTTTCCCAATGGAAAGTCGTTGATACCAATTTCCCTTCGCCTTGATTTTTTCTTCCTGCTACTTTCAACTTCTTCTTCTTGTCCCTTCTGACTGAATTTGTTCCTTCCCTTCTCATGTCTTCATCCTTATCATGTGCTCTTGTGCGTTTTTTTGCCGGCATAACATCAAAGTTTAGAGTATGCTCATCCATTACCTCTTCTAGCTTGATGACGTTGACTCCTCTTTCTTACTCCTCATGTGGGCAGGGGGTATATTTGCTGGTGGTGGTGGTTGACAAAGGATTTGTGGGCCTTGAGCAAGTTCTTGTTACACAGTGAGAGGAGGCAGTCTAGGGGGGTATATGTCTCCAGGGAGTCGCCTTGGATGTGGACAATTGTACATGTTGTGGCCCATTTCATTGCAATTCCAACATTGTACCTCTTGAGCTTGTCTTTGTTGATTGCAATTCCCTTCTCTTGGTTGTTGTTGTTGTTGTTGAGGTAGGCCATGTACTAGATTCAAAGTGATGTTCTCAAGTTGTTGAGTTAGCCTTTGCAAAACCTCTTGTTGAGAGTTATCTCCTATTTGTGAAGATTGTGCAAGAGGGGCCCTAATTGGTCCTTCCATGGTTTGTGAAGACTCCCTCTCACTCACTTCATTCAAACCCCTTGTATTTTTTTAAACTTGATGATGGCTACCTCACGTGCTTCTTCGAAGGTGGATGGGAATTTTAGCTCTACTTTAGCCTTTAAAAGTGGATACAAGCCAACCATGAATCTCTCTTTTTTTAGAAAGTTAGATGCACCACCATGATTTTCTAATGTAGCCTCCCACCTACCCCATATATTGACAAAGGTTGCTTCATAAGAGGGATAGTCTTCAAGTGATACCTGCTTATGTCCAATAAGACATTTCCATAGTCCTTCTGAAGTATCACCTTGCCCGAACTTGGAGAGAAAGCTTGCTCGTAGTCTCTCCTAGTTGGACTTGATTTGAGGCTGCAAGGTCTCATACCATGCTTTAGCTTCTGCTTTGAGAACAAGCGGGAAGGCTCGTAGCTTTACTTGCTCTTCATCTCTCGCGAATATGAGATGTGCCATCTCCAAGTTGTCAAGAAACTCTTGTGCATCTTCCCCACTTCTTGCATAGAATGTGGGAAAAGCACTTGCATTTTGTTTAGACTTTTTGATTATTTTTCAAGAAACTTTTCTCGTACGCGCCGCACAAGATTGTTGACACTATAAATTTGATTACATTAAAATGAAGATGTACACATCCATTGTTAATTCGTACTTTATCATAGGTAGAATAAATGGATTAGCTGAAGCATTGATTTCATTGAGGTGAGTAGATCCAAATATCCTTCTTATGATAGATTGAAACCTAAACTTAGTTGCAATGATTATGTGAATGGATTGTCGAGCAATAGGCCTAAAAGGTTCACTGTTTTGATTGTGATTCATGTGCTACTCCTAGTGGTTGGTTTGAAGGCCTCGTTCCTTCATATGGCCCTTGAGCACCTCTTCACCACTCCTTGTTCCTGCTTTTAAAACAAAATGAACATGTGAACATCAAAAGAAGTTCCATAATTGATGATTGGAAGTATGATTGGATTGGGTGATGCCAGTATTTCTCTAAGTATTTCTGCACCAAACATAAAAACAATGCATTACTGGAAAAAGACTTTTCTATCTATGTGAACATTTACTCTAATGTGTTGTGCAAAATGAAATGGATAGATGGGAACTCCATTATTCATCACTAAAAATTGAAGGTAACTTGGAAATATGTTCCTCAGTGGGGGCACCACTTTTATGAGAGCGAGTTTTTTTAAATGGGGCCTCTAAACCCAAACCAATGGGCCAACCCTCACAAAATGTTCATAGAGAAGTACGCACACTACTTGGGGCACCACCTTCTTTTGGGAGTGGAGAAGGAAACCAATCAAATAACACTTGCACCCACCTACTCAAGCAATGCAATTTGAGAACCCCTTACTCTATGTACACTCTGGACGCTTCACACCCTCAACGTTTATGCAACCCAATGCCATGCACCAAATGTAAATATGCAATTCATGGAATTACTTTCACCTCCTCCCATAAGAAGACCCATGATATATCCAAACTCCTCCTCTCTCAAGCACTCATAAAAAAATCATGTGCACAAGACTTGCCTCTCAAAAAACACAAGGGAATCTGACAACAAACTAGCACACTTTGCATAGAGAGCTTATCTCCATCTATGCAATGTCGTGACAAATAAAATCACCATGAGAGGTAGCCACATGCATATGTAATGACCAAAAGAGATTTGGAGTGAGAAATTATTTTGGACTAATTGAATAAGTGTGGAGAAACAAACCAATGGTACATTGAGAGTAGAACACTTCCTTGATTTCTCGCACACTTTTTAAGGGGAGGAAAGACGCTGGCTAACCATCAAGAATTGTGACACTTGATTGTTTGAAGATGATTTAATGAACATTAACATAACCATGAGAGAGATCATGATGTATTTACAAATTATTGAGGTGCTACAATGATTTATTGGGTTGGTGGAGTAAGAGGTTGTAGAATAGAAAGAGTGGAGGATGGAGCTGCACTTCCTCCAAAGAGGAGGGTTAGGACCTGGAGGATGTGAAAGAGGGAGAGTTGGGGGTTTCTCTACTATTGATCAATAACAAAATGGAGTTGAAAAAATAGGTGTGCATCCTTGAATCTCTCCAAGGGGGCTATTTATAGTTTTGCAAGAGTGGGATTATGCTACACTTAATTAGGGTGAGTGATTAGCCCTAAGTAAGTGTCCTTTGACCACTTATTGATATTGGACATAAAATGGATTATTTACTCACAAACAATAGCAGTTTAGACCGTGAAGGCTCCATAGGCGTGCATAATGTATGTGGGGCCCACCATGAGGCCCTACGGGTGGCTCCTATGGGGTATCTCAACTTGTCTGTCTTCGCATCAGAAGCATCTTTAGGTCGGTCCCATCACATGCAAGTGACTTTGAAAACTCATTACTCTTCTAGAAGATGAGTAAGGGCAAGATAAGATCTCACCCTCTTGATTTACTTGATTTACTGTTCCCTTTTGTTGCGATTCTGACATATTTACACTGTTTTGACCATAATGTTTTACCCGTAGCTCAGAATGACATGCTTCAAAAGGAAAATTTGACATTATCAACATGTTTGATATGAATTTGGACTATCCTTCACGCCTATGCACCAAGGAATGCGGTTTGGGAGGTCCACACTAGGCTAGGGAACCTTTTGCTTCCAAGTCTTTTTGTATGGGCCCTTTGCTTCTATGCATCCAAGGGGAATCATGCTTTTTGAAAATGGTATGATGCTTAAACAAAGAGAGGAGGGCCCAATCTTATTTTCTTGTGAAAAGAATATACAATTTGAGTCTTTTTTGGAAGGAGAAAAACTATATGGATATTCTTAAGAGATATTGGACCACCTATGTAGAGCATAGAAGACTTGTAGAGCTAGACCATAATCTTTGGTAAAGACAAGTGGAGAGTTGATAATTTATCTATATGGGATGGAATATAAATATATTATTTTTCTACTACTAATTTACAAGAGGTAAGAAAGTTTGGAGGTAGATAGTTGGTTATTGTATGCTTAATTTTATTTACAAAGCAAAAAAGAAAAGGATGGTAATATAAATAAATGACTAAGGTGACATTTCTGGGAAGAGTATGATGTATGTGTCACCACAAAGGTTAAACAAAGAGAGGGAATTTACTCTAGATAACTTAATATCATAGAAAAATATATACACATATGAGGAAGAGGATGTTGAGTAGGCTGAAAATGTTGCAAAAAGATGGTTGTCATTTTATGCCACTCACCATATCTTCAACTAAGGTTTGCATTCCTCCCTTCCCAAAGTTAGTTCTCAAGGGTAGACCTGTCTCTCTTGAGTGGATTTTACCATCCTTAAAAAAGACAACATCTTTTGTCAAAGCATCACTAAAACTATCACAATCCCTTCTTACATGGTCTGTACTATCACACCAAATACATCTATTAACAAACCCTTCTTTCAGTTGTTGTCTTTGCCGAGGAAGTGGCCCTGATGGTTGGCCTTTTTCTTCAAGCTTTACAAGCTTCACCTTCAAGTCACACATTCCCTTTACAAGCTCATCTGGCAAGAATTATCAAACTTAGAAGCTATAAAAGTAGGTTTTATCATTTGAAAAGTTGAGGTGGAAGGACTTGTAGTGTTTACTACCATCTTGTCCCTTCTTCTTCGTCGTTTGGCAAGCAGTGAAACAACACGTTCAACCTCATTCCTGTCGGCCTTTAGTTCTTGCTCAACATATTTATCTTCAAGAAGAAGCTACAAATTTTCTTGAACCTCTTTATCTGCAACTTGTAAGAAAAGATAGTTCTCTTATGTATCTAGTGTGGCCTTTTCTGTCTAGGTGAGTTGTACTACATAGCGCCACTCAAATTTATTGAGTAGCTCTGTTATTGATAGTCCTTGCTTTGGCTTGACTACCCATTCTAAGAATGTCCTTTTGGTCACTCTCTTAGAGTCCTCCATGAAATATTCCTCCTTTAAAGCTACTTTAAGTTCTTCCCAGTTTCTCACATGCCCATTTTGAATTGCCCTAACATGTTCCCTGATTTTTGGAGCAACAACTAGCTCAAAGCTTTGAATCATCTCACCTTCTGACATGCGATGTAGCTCCATCTCCTTCACATACACACGCAAGTACTTGGTTACATGTTTGCCATTGAACTGATCCATTCTGTTGATGACCGCTTGTATGGCTTTGGTTGCTGAAATCCCCCTTCTTTCAGTGGCATGTTGTTGTTGCATGAACATTGCAAATGCTTGAAACATTTGCTTTGTTGGTGGTTCAAAATGCATACCATGTTGCTTCACATGATCACCCATGGCTACCCACAAACTCTCACCCTGGTAGATTCGTGTCAGGTTCACCAAAAATATGTCAAGAAGTTTCCGATCTTGCTAGGAAAGCACCAAGATTTTGGTTGTGAGAGTTTATGAGAGAACTCCAAAAACTATATGAAGGAGTTATACCATTGATGCCATGAAGTCTAGGGTTTGGAAGGCAGTGAAATCAAAGAAGCCCCACTCTTTCTCTCTTGTACTCACACACACACAAAGAAATAACACAAAAGAGCATATCAAAACAACACAAAGGTAAAAACATCAAGGCTATGGTCATATCATATCATGGGTAATATGAAAGGGTTAATAGATGAGTTAATGGCATTCAATCTTTGCCAACCAAAGAGGCTATGAATTATTCTTTGAAATTATAATTTTGTGCTTATTATAATATATATGTTTTGTCTAATAATTGGGATTAATTGTGTGTACAAATCCTCTTGGTTCATAGCAAGATAACTACATTTATGTCAAAAGAAAAGTTATAGTCTATAAGGGGTAGTATGATGGGATTCGGTGAAAGAAGTATCTTAGTGAGCCTTTTTGGGCCAAAGAGAAATACTATACACTATTGGAAGTGTATTTTTTGGCTAATCCATACATTATTTGTAATAAATAGCACAAAGTGTAAGCGATAGAAATTCATATCGTGTGGATTATTCATCTAGGATATTTCTAATATGTGAAAAACGTAGATGCGAGAGAAGTGAAGAAAAGAAAAATTTCCCTCCCAAGCCCTATTCTTGTCCGTAATAAGCATACTACGAGGAGAGAGATATATGTAGCAAGGAGAACCTATAATTTATAAAGAGAATGACTTTGTAATAATGAGAGAGATAGATTTGGTTAGGGAGGGAGATGAAATTAGAGATGAAAAAGAAAACAACAAGAAGCAAACAAAATATCAAAGTAAAACACATCTTACTTGACAAACCCTTCGAGAGTTATTAACCATTTTGATGGAGAGAGAAGAAGAGGAAAGACTTCAAGCCTTGATTGATTCACCAAGTTCAAGTCCTTCTTTGATTAGAGTTGATCTTCCAAGGATAACTTACAAGATTGGCTAGTCTTCCTCTAGTAGCAAGTGTAGGCTTAGGCTTATGTTTATGGCTAAGTACAATCAGGCATCAATCCTCTCACTCCCTCATGAATTTTTTTTCAAGGAAGAAGAGGTCCCTGTTTATAAATAAGGGAACCCCCAAGAAAGAGAAGAGCCAGTGTGAACATGAACTGGCAAAGTTTGAAATGGGTTGTCCCTGCATGATGTAGACAGATTGGGGTCCACCATTTTGATGATATCTCATCAACCGTGGCTCCAAATAAAAAGGAAAAATAGGAGTAGAAAATTTAGCTCATTTGAGCTACGACTCCCATTTTATATACTTTCTCCAATTCGGATTGGAACTGAATTCAAAAAAATGGGATACCTTTCTGGCAACAAAAGTCTTATTGTGGTCCCCTTAGCTTAGACTTCCACTTGATTTCAATGGACACCTTATGCATTATGAAAGCATGACATTGCTTCTTGACAAAGGTTTGTAAGCATCCTCTTAATAATGCATTAAAATGAGTGCATCTTTATCATGCAAGCTAGTGTCCCACTAGGATTTGATTCCTTTCTAGTAAATTTTTAAAAGAAATATAAAAAAATATCTAAAAATATATTTATTGAAAATTACACTAGCTATAGAATTTAACTAGAGTGTGGGGGTGATAATGGGATAGTAGAAAAAAAAAAGAACCAATGCTTTTTGCCCCAAGTTAAAGATGCGGAGCTATCGATGTTTTTTACCATAGTACTTTTGAATGGTAAAGTAAGAATATGTTACCTTTGAAATAAATAATATGATGAGATAGAAAGCTTATTTTTATACTTAGATATGGATATGTACATTATGGAAAATATACTTATGTATCTGAAAAGTTGCAAGATAGATCTTATAGCATTTGTTCCCACTATGTACGTGTCACAACACGACAACATGTTTTTGTAGATTATTCGTAATTAAAAAGTTTTCTTTGAATTTTTTTGTAGATTATTGATGCATGACTATAAGTTAGATGTCCAACAAAAAGTGGATATGGTTGACACAACCACCTTTTACTATTTGAGAACTGATTTTGACATAAGGAACTGGCTATCCAATATAGATTTTGAAACTTGTGAACTCCTTCTTTGCCCCTACCATGAGAGGTTTGTTCTCAGATTCATTGTTTCACCATTTGTGTGTGTTTTTTTATATAAAATTGAACTAACATATTGGGATAAATTTATCCTAACGCTCCCCACGTTTCCATCCCAAAAAAGGCCCTTAACCTCGGAAGATCTTGCCCTATTTTCTGGTCCACATCCCTCATGTAAAGGTTAATTTTATTCCCAATCATGGAAATAACATTAAACCATACCTCTTGATCTCTCTTCACAACATCTTTTACAACAGCAATCATAAGTGTGACAATATATGATGTATACACAACCCCTTTCTTTCGATCACGTAAGCGGCTAGCTGTACAAAGCAACCGTGATCCATAAAATGTGTACCCTACCTTGGTAAACATTGAACGACTCAAGTTCTTATGGCTAATTTCATTTCAAACTGCAATTGTTTCTATCATCCTTTCTATCATCCCAATCCAACATCAATAGTCTTTGGAGGAGACACACATAGACACAAGTACACACTTAGTAGGGCTCCCATTGATTCACACAAGGTTCTTAGACTACCTATCAATAACTTTTTTTAATAGAGTCAAAATATTTGAATTGCTTTATCACAAGGAGCTGGTTCTCCAAGTTGAAGATAGTAGCATCTCTGAGAGTCACTCATAAACATCTAATCATAGCATCAGTTGTTGGCATTTATTGTGTATAATTGATTTTTACTAGAAATTTGGTTAAACTAGCTTGTTGTATTAGTTGCTATATGAGTCTCATCATTGTTTTTAAACCTCTACTCAGGGGGTTCACCGTTCAGTACCTCCCTATATAACGTGGGTTCACGGGGTATGGAAAAAATCCCTCTTTTAATATCTCTGGAAAAATAAAATGACCCCTTATTTTAGGATTTTTTTCCAAAATTGAATATAAAACCCCCTTATTTTAATATATCTCTGTTAAATTGCCTAATTTTTTGCGTTTTAAAACCCCTCCTTTTGAACTCACGTTATACATTAACATGATTACATAGTGCACCCCCCGAGAACCTCTATCTATAGTTTTTATATAGTACTGCTATGAATTTCTTCTCAAGACATACCATGTTAGATTGTTGTCCTCCTAGGGCATATCAAAAAAAAAAAATTAGGTAAAGTGTGATGGTTCCTTTTCCTAGGATCAAATCTCCTTTTGTAGGTCAGCCTAAATCCCTTGATTGAGGCCATGATTCTTGTTTGTAATAAAGCCTATAATGGGCTCTTTTCTTTTCAATAAGAAATCAATTAATTTTTCACTCTCACTTCCTGTTGAGTGTGCAATAGCTTCCACAACGATTACATAATCTCTCTATAGCCATAATGCAATCCTTTTTCAATCATGGTATCAGAGCAAGGAATTGTCAAGTCTTAATTACTTGAAGCTTGGCAATACAAATTTCCCTCTTCAATAAGCAAGCCAACAATGCTCTGCAAAAAGCCATAGCACATTTTTTTAACCTCTATTGGAGTAACCTTCTCGTGCCTTGGAGGTAAAGAGGCACTAATTTCACAGCACACCACTAATGGATTCAATGAAGCACTATCGTTTTGTTTAACACTGCATATTGAATATGTTGGCATCATCAAGCTCTTTTCAAAACTCGTTTATCTTCCAATACAATGTCGTGGATGCATAGCAAGAGATGAGATGATTCTACTTCCACTACCTGTTGCAATGCATAGCTTAAGGAGGGCATTTTAGATTTTTGAATGGCTGCTGTTATGGGTGCTTGAGAGTCAGTCACTGCGTGCATCATCGCCTATGTCATCGCCTACATCATCGCTAGAAGGCTCTAGAAGAATCTAGAAGGATCTAGAAGATTCTAGAAGTTCTAAAAGTATCATGGAGATTCTAGAAGTTTATAGAAGCATGGAGAAGATTTCGGAAGAATCTAGAAGTTTTTGGAAAGCTCTAGAAAGTTGAAGAAGGATCTAGAAGGTTCTAGAAGAACTAGAAGGATCAAGAAGTTTCTAGAAGCTTGGAGAAGATTCCGGAAAAATCTAAAAGTTTTTGGAAAGTTCTAGAAATTTGAAGAAGGATCCAGAAGGTTCTAGAAGGTTCTAACCTCCTCAAGAAGAACCTAGAAAGTCCTAACCTCCTCAAGCACTAGTATAAATAGGGGTCTTGGGCCACAAGCCCCTCAGTCTTGCCAGCACCAGTTGTGAGCCTCCTATGAGGAAATCCCTCTTCTAGTTCTTATGTTCAAGTCTTGTCCTTGCAATCAAGCCTTGTCTTGTACTCAAGTCATGTAATCCAAGTCTTGTATCTAGCTCTCTTAATAAAGTATTAAGTCTTGTAATCAATATTCTTGTACATTGTGAGCGCCTCCTCTTGCTCTCTTCTAGCTCTATACGCGCTCATAACAGCTGCAATCACACTGTCCTAGGTTTGTTTTTTTTATAAAGCTATGGTGAGCCCTTAAAATAAACCAATTAAGCCATTGTTCCCACGTGGTATTAGACAGGTTTCACACTTAGTGGTCATGCATCCTGTCCACACACATTACAAGTAGTTATCAATGCGCATTGGAAAACCTTTCATGTCTTCAAAAGAAAGTAGCCACCATTGGGCTCAAAGCATCTCCTTGGATTTGTCTACCAGATCAGTCACTTCACTAGCAACTTGAAGTCACATCTCTATCGTTTTGTCAAGGCGTCCATTTCAAGAGGACAGCAAGGAAGTGCATCTTACCCAATAAGCGGTGGTGGATCATTGAGAAGCCAATCCATTATATGATGGATTGAAATCCAAATGTATGCAAGATCTATTTATTAGAATTTCACTTTTGGAAAATCTCCAATGCATTTAACTAATTTCTTTTTTGTGCAAAACTCACAATGGTGAGTAGATTATATTGACAACCACAAAAAATTACAGATTCTTGCCATGCTCGTGATGAGCCATGGCATCTTCAAGAGACCATAGATATATTGGCTGACAGGGAAGCCCGCACCTTTAACTATGGGGACCAATATCAATTATCATGTTCCATTCATCAAAGTTCTTACGTTTCCCAAAGGCTAAGATTGCACCCCTGCTTTCTTGCATTATCTCTGTTAAATTGGTTGATTCCATGGTATTATCGAGTACCCAAAAATTCATAGCCTTCAAACCTGTTTGAAGTAACAAAATCTGACTATTTGTGTTGTAATAAGCAGCTCTTGGCTCTTGACAACCTTCCATCCCAAAAAAAAGTCTATCTTCCAAGCCCTTTGAACCCATTTTCATATCTTAGTTGTTAGACCATTGATCGTAGGCATTCCTTGAAAAGGTGGGAGAGGTATTTGCTAGTTGTTTTGGATTGAGAGAATCAATTTGGGAAAATCTCTCTGCCTAGAGCCTTCACCCTAGGTTGTAGGGCTCCCCATAGTATCTTCCATATGAAGAACATACCAAGAGGCCAATGTGGGCACTAGATGTTCTTGGTGACTGCCTCCCATCTTGGTTCTGGCCAGTTCATACCCCAATGCTTGTTCAATGGAGAGTACCACTCCATCGATGCCATAAGTGTGTGGTATACTTGCTTGGTTTGAGGATTAAGGAAGTGTCTATCCTTAGGCCATCACCATGCTTTCCACTAAAACTCAGACTCACAACCAGAAAGACACCAATTTTCAAACCGTTCAAGGGCTCTACTTATTAGTAGTCTCTCAATCACATCAAGGTTTTACTTAAGAACCATTTAGCATGTCCTTTTCCACCAGTTACTGTTGTAATTCCACAATTGGCCAGGCATCAAATACCTTTGTTATTATCTTTCTAGCAGCTTCCCTTTTGGCGGGTTCAGAAGGATGCTTCTCCCCTTTGATAGCCAGGGGGGCCAATGAGTTGCAGAATTGTGACAGTGACCTTGCAAGTTCACCCAAGTCTAGAGACTCCGTTGCTCTGTTGCATTTTTGAGTGAGCTCACCCGTTAGGCTCACTCACCGAGGGGTAGGTAGTTTGTCATGTGCTTCAAGCCCTTTACACTGACCTCCTTGCGAGCAGAGATTGGCATTTTCTATCATGTCCTTGGCCATAATAGCCCAAGATTGATCTTTCTTTGCAAGTGCAACCACAAAATTTGCACACTAAGCCTCCATGTGGGTACTAGGGTTAAGAATCTTGAGATTGTCTTGCTCAGTAGGTCTTACCGCTGTTTCCTAGATAGCCCACTGTAAGGGCATCAAGTCTTTGGTATTTTTCTTCCACAAGAATCTTTTAACCAATCTAATGAACTCTTTCTAAATGCATTTGGCCATCTAAAGTAGCCTCCCTCTCTCTCTCTCTCTCTCTCTCTCTCTCTCTCTCTCTCTCTCTCTCTCTCTTTGTGTGTGTGCGGAGTGGAGGTGTGGGGTGCTAGCATTGGGAAGTCTACTTGGAAAGAGTTTGAGAATGTCCAAAAGCGTTTTCTCACCAACTTTTTCCAAGTCAAGACACAAACACCCTACATACTCTTACTTCTTGAGTCCGGATCGCTTCCCATTGAGGTCTTGGGCATGCAAAGGGTTGTGGAGTACATGCTTAAGACACAACGTAGCCCTTTGTATCGACTTCCTAGAATCGCATATGAAGCAAGTCAAAAGGTCCAAAAGACATGAAAGAGCAAAATACTAAGTTCGGGGTGGATGCTTGACATCAAGAAATGGTTTGGAAGATGGGATGCATGTCACTTGGTCAAGGATGCATCGATCCACTCCCAAGTTAATGAGGTCTTCTTACAATGCCAATGTATCACGGCTTGGGAGAAATCCGGAGGTTCTAGCTTCAGCCATTACACCACACACATTGCCCCAAAGTACAAATCTCTCTTCTTCTCCGAGCGCGGTAACCGAACCCATCCCTACATCCTTGAGCCCATCCCATTGAGTGCGATCCGCACCATTGCCTCTATTCGTCTTAGCTCACATTCTCTACGCTGCGAGACAGGACGTTGGGTCACTAGCAAGGAGTCTCATCGACTTTGCACCTTATGCCCTTGTCAAGCGCGAGAGAGTGAGTACCACACACTACTTGAGTGCTCAGCCTTTGACCACATTGGGTCCTCTTTTCTCCATATATTCAGTCATGAGCTCTCCCTATGTATCTTCCTCTCCCACCACGATGTGGACTCTCTATTGCGACGCTCATTTCAGCCATTTTTTAGCATCGAGAGTCACTTATGACCTCCACTCACACCATGTGACATGTTCATTTGGTCCCATAGGTCATATTTGACCTCCGAGGATGTAATAGAACTCTCTCTCTCTCTCTCTCTCTCTCTCTCTCTCTCTCTCTCTCTCTCTCTCTCTCTCTCTCTCTCTCTCTCTCTCTCTCTCTCTCTCTCTCTCTCTCTGCATGCTAGCAGGACAGTCGTATGTCTTTCAACATCTCATTGTGTCCACATGATTGTCCTTCCGCTCGGAAGGGGACTGTGTAAGAGCCTTGTGCTACTAAAGTGCTTATTCGTTATTCAATACTCAAAGAACTTGACAAAATATTAATCACCACACTTCAAAGAGACAAGAAACAGAATGAGGGATGACGACCCCCCCCCCCCCCCCCCCCCAGGGAAGGAAATATATTTTTCTCAATCCAAGTACCTTAGAATTGAGCGCTATTACAATCAAGTCAGTTACAATCATGCAAGATGTCATGTGCACATGCATCAAACAAATAGCATAAAAGATGATTCCAACGTAATTACAAAAAGGAAATTTAGTTGGTTCTCGAGATAGAACTGTAGTCCATCTTCTTGGTTGCTCGTGGTGAGAGAAAGAGCTCGAAGTTTCAAGAGGAGAGCTGAATTTTCTGATTTGCAGGTTTGCTACTTATAAAATCAACAAGCTAGAGAGATAGAGACTTGTCTCCTTGGAGAGAATTTGAGGATAGATATAGAGGGAGATGATGTCGGTAGCGTAGAGGCTTCTTGGGCTACTGATTGAGTGAAAATTTAGCAAGTACATGATGCTCCAATGAGAGTGAAAGAGGCTAAATTTACAAATAGAGCTGCTTTATGGACAAAAAGAATAAGAGAGGTAACATGGGGACAACTGTCCAACCACATGTCAAAAAGATTGATACATGCATGACAAGTGTCCCAGGTTTTGAAAAGCTTTACAACAAGTGTCCTTTCAACGGTCAAAAAGAGTAGAGAAGTGTCCCAAATTTTGGAAGCTTCGCAACAAGTGTCCTTTTATTTGTCTTTTTAGAATCCTCCTCGTAGAATCTTCTAGGACCCTCTTTCTTTGAAAACTACTAACAAAAAGAAATCAATATGGGTATCAACTGAAAGATCTCTTCGTGTAGATCACGATTCTAGCTTTAAAACATATAAGGTAAGGGAGCCAGTTTAGAGACGGAAATTTTTGGACCTCAGGTTAGACATATATGCACCTCCAATTTAGAGACAAGAAATTTGGAATATTCCTGAAATCTTGCTTATATGTCATGTTGTGATTTGCTGAAAAAGTGTACCATTATTGAGCCTTGAGTGTCTCTAATGCTTCAAAAAGCCTCAAACTTAAATTTATTCAAATGGAGCATTCAAACAAAATGTAAAAAATATTGATTATGGTATCATTTGCTTCGCCTTTTCATGAGGAGTTTCGTGCAATGCATAAATTTTAAAAATGATGAGATAGCAAATACCCCCCCAAAAATATCACGTTTCCATAGCCTCTAAATTGGCTCCCTTGCTCTATTCAAGATGCTTGTGAAAACATAAAAGCAATTAAAGCATTCAGCCCACATATGCACAATATGAAATCTTTCATAATCATGCCATCTTATTGATTACAACTATCGTTCCTGACAAATATAACCCACACTCCAAGGCATTAATCATTTCTATGTGTGAGTGTGACCTTGGTATGCAAGAGTTACAAGCCACATGTGCCCCATTTTGAATAGCTAGATGGGAGTGTGCATTATTAATATGTTCTAACCCCATGTGTGGTCCACCATAATCTATGACCACTCATTACTCGCCCATTCAAATGCACTATCTTGCTATCCTCAAAGAGGAAAACAAATTTCAAATGTAAAAAATGAGTAGTAGTAGTAGTAGTAGAAGAAGAAGAATGATGCAAGATCTTCGTCTATTGAGTCGTGACCGAATGGGTGCAAGCGGGGTTTTTGGAGAAGGGAGGTCCTACAAGCGAAGAAGGGAGCTTTTGCGTATTTTTGGGAAGGGGGGCATCTAAGTAATTGAAGACATTTTATGCTAGTGTCTAAAGGACTTACTACCGATTGTATATATTCTACAAGAAAATTGCTAGGTGACATCTCTAGCAATGGACTAGATAACGAGATTCATTTTGTTGGGGAGAGGGAAGGAAAGGAAGGAGAGAGAGAGAGAGAGAGAGCAGGTTGACAAGGATAAAACCTAGAAGCTGCCATACAATATTTTTAAAACAAATTAACTTAAAGAAATGATGTGTCACTCTCAAGACATTCCATAGCATGCCAAGGAAGTGCTATACATATATCAGCACTGCCAATGCCGCTTGCTCCTGGGAAAAACACCAATTTTCCATCTTCTTCTAGAATCACACTGTGTAGCGCAAGTGGTCTACCCCAACCAAAATTAGTAGTCATCACAGGAAACTTAGGCGAGCTAGAAACACGTAAGCGAACCGGATTGACAAGAACTTTGGGCATGAATGCATTTGCACCATGGAGCTCTAGATAGTTTATGAGTTGTTGCATTCGCGTGTTGGAACAAGAACTTACTGCGGCTCGAATTCGAGAAGCTGTAGATGAAAGATCTTCATTTTGAAGCTCACCCATTGTGGTTTGGATCTTTTTTGTACGCTTCTAATGTTTTTCTCTTTTGGCCATTTTTTCTCACTTTTTACTAATGTGCCTTCTAGGAAAGATGTTTCAACTGGTGTCAGAACCTGTTGCTCAAATCTTAGCCAAAAATCATGAAAACGTATATGGATCGCGATCCATGTTTGACAGTATTTTTGCGTGAAATTTGGTCATTTGGTTGTCTATGTCCTGTAAATGCTAATCCTCAACCTTTTTTGAATTTGGATCAATGAAAGTTGAAAAAATCTCAATTTTTAGTCAATTTTTCAAGCTTTTGCAGGTTTTGCTTAATTTCTTTATTTTGAGTGTGTGTTTTATGTCAGTTTATCCCTAATTTTTGGTTTCTGCTTCTTGGTAGCAATCTCTCTCAATTGGTGTCAGTGTCTGGTCAAACAGTCCCAGAGGTACATGGATCACGATCCATGTTCTTCCACAAAGCTAAATGAAAATTTTACTTCGAGCTTGTTGACACCCTTTGGCACCAAATTTATGGGTTTTGATCAGCTTTTCTATTCTAACCATCAAATTTTCTATTTGTTCAAAGTTATGGTCTCTTTTGCCAAGATATGGTCTTCAATAACTTTTCCCCTGAAGTTTTAGCCCAAATTTGATGGCAATAGTTGCTACTTACCCTACTCCTCAGTATTGAAATGAATCTATGAACAAAAACAAACGAAATAGTGCAATTTGAACGTGAAATGGATTGGGGAACATTACTTTCAAAGCAATGAGAGAACTCAAGAATGAAATACTTTTTGTATCTCACTTACAACGCTCTTTACCTCTCAAGAGTAGATCTAGCAAGTCCTCGACTTCTACCTCTACCAAGCACTAAACCCCGTATTTAGTTGTTTCACTGCCAAGGTGTAAACAAAATGGGTAACAAAATCTCTAGAAAAGAAGGCTATGAATATCACTCACAACCTACAGATCATATCACCGGCAACGGCATTAATGTTAGCGGGTCACGCGATCGGATGTCTACAGCATAGCTATCTAACACTAACATAATGTCAATACTCAAGGAAGTGATTCAAATGGGGCGCGGAGACTCTCTGAGGGTGTCAACCTCAAAAAGTAAACCTAAAGAACTAAGCTATCATCACCACCAAAAAACTATCTCTCTTTAATGTGATAAATCCACCTATGTCCTATCTCATTTCTCTAGGCCACACCATTTTGTAAACCAAATGAACTCAGAATGCAATGAAACTTTATGAGGAGCTATAATAGGCCTACAGGCACTATCCTGCAAAGTCTAGAAGTCATCCGATAAGGTACCAAAGTCCCGACCCATCATGGTCCAGGTCTTGAAAACTGGCATAGAACAATCAAGACAGGTCTCCCTAAGGTCTAAGAATACTCTCTTATGGTCAAAATGTCAAAAAACAATCATTTTTGCACTCAACATTTTAGATTTAGCTCACAACTAGGTAATCGTGAACCACAACAAAATTGAGAATGATTATACTTAAATGAAAAAGCAAGAGACAAGGAGCACAATGCAATTCTCTAAACAGAATTGTAATTATCAGATAAAGAGAAAATTATTACTAAGAACTATAGAGTAGCCGCTCTACAAAAAGCTCTTCAAAACCTTGGATAATGTTACAATGTGTGTTCAAACTAACGGTTTTGAGCTTTATACTTAGGGCTTTTCATGTGGCTTACAAGGCTTTTTGGGCTCGAGATAAAAGAATTCATTCTTGAGTATACAAAATGCGGCTCAAAAATCATACTAGCCCTTTTACAAGGCTTTCCAAAAAAAAAAAAAAGATTACATCAAAATTGTGGGTTGTGAGAAGGTGTGACCGGTCGTCTAGGAGGGCGATCGTCAATTGCATCTACCAAACATCATTAACCACACAACGAACATTGCTTGCTCCTCGGATGGCCGCCATAGGCGATAGAAGATAGGATGTAGACTAGTTGACCACCACACAGATGCACAATAAGACCTCTCTCTCTCTCTCTCTCTCTCTCTCTCTCTCTCTCTCCATGTGCCATGAAAGCATCTCCTAAGATATTACCTAATGAAGCCGTCACAAAAGATTAGATCCACCTAGTCGCAGATTTATGGAAATTTGATCTTCACACGACAAAAAAATACCTTGAGGAGGACAGATGGGCATCAAATCTAGTCGAAGAAGTCTAGCATTGAGATCCGCTCGTCTATCTAATCCAGTATATGGATAGATGATTGCCTTGTTTATTTTTATTTTATTTTTAGAAACTCACAAAGTGTGAGTGATGAATATATTAAAAACAAAAAAATTATAAAGACACCCATGCTCGGAACGAGCCATGGCATCCAGAAACTCATATCATCACCTCAAGACTAAACCATCAACTAGCCAAAACAAGGGAGACCAACCCCGAGTACAAAAAAACTAACATCATCATATTGACATATCCTCCGAGAAGGGCGGGGCCCAGGTCCCCATCACCAAAAGAGACAACACAGAGTGCCACCATGCCATCACCCCTGCCACATGTTGACTGAATGCCCTCTGAAGATCTCCAAATACCACCGCAGCACAAAATAATCGTAGGTCCACCGTGACAAAGCAGATCGTAGCAAACCAAAACGAAAATAAACCAGATCGTAGCAGACCAAAACCAAAATGCACAGTAGAACCACCATGAGTTGACGCCACCAGCATGTTTAGCCATGCCATTGCCAAGACATGCCGCCGACCCACAACAGCCCAAGAGTCTCACACACCCAGTAGGAGAAGAGACCAATCCATCATTGCAAACTCACGAACCATATGCATCAAGCTTTTGGGGTAGAGCCAAGCACCCTCCAACCCTGAAGGGGTGAACCCCTAGGACGCCATAGGGCGAGGAGCCCCTGCCACGAGCACTCCGACCTTCCCAAGGCGAAATTGCCTCCACAACCACATCCACACGATCCTCTAGCCACCATTATTGCACCAAAAAGGGCAAGGAGGGGCGACCTCCACCTGGTCCAAAAATGAGGGTGGAGACAAGGGCAGATCCAAAAATGGCCTGGCCGAGACTACAGGGCCCTCATCCTAGAGGGGCACCCAACCACGCGAGGAATCATCCCCCAAGCAAAACATCACTACCAAAGCCCCCCAAGTACCCCGAGCCCTGCCGCCGCAAGCCGTCCTAAGCCTCCTTGCTCTTCAGTCTTCGCAGGCTACCCGCAACTGCTTGGAGAGCCTCCCTCCAATCCTAAGGTGCCTTGCTTTTTATTGTGGCCTAGAAAGAGTGCAAAGAATTTATAAACATCACATTCGCAATTTTTAATCAAGCATGTATTGTTGACGATCTTACTTAAAAGGTATATGGAAATGACGAGAGAAAACATATGCAAATCATTTAGTGTCCGTATCCTTAAAAATAAAATTTTCACGGTTTCGATTTCAAGAAGAAAATTGTTAGGTGAAATCTCCCTTGAATGGATTAGGTAACATGATTTTTCTTTTTCTTTTTTTCTTTTTTTCTTTTCTTTTGGGGGGGTGGGGGGGACAAGAAGTTTTGGATAAATTCTCACAATAATTCCCACATTGACTTACCTCAACATCATGAGCTTCTGTAAGGGAGGCATCGTGTACCTAGCTAGGTATGCGGTGCCTCTCAAGCAGAAGCTCATGATGTTATGCATTGTGTGAAAAACACTCAAAAAGAGTCTGTTTTCCTACATGAGAAAATTTCTAAATCTTCTTGTGGGAGGTGGGGGGGGAGAGAGAGAGAGAGAGAGAGAGAGAGAGAGAGAGAGAGAGAGAGCAGGTTGAAAGGGATAAAATCTAGAAGCTTCCATATAATCTTTTTAAAACAAATTAACAACTTGAAGAAACGATGTGTCACTCTCAAGACATTCTATGACATGCCAAGGCAATGCTATACATATATCAGCACTGCCAATGCCGCTTGGTCCTGGGAAAAACACCAATTTCCCATCTTCTTCTAGAATCACACTGCGTACTGCAAGTGGTCCACCCCAACCAAAATTAGTAGTCATCACAGGAAACTTAGGTGAGCTAGCAACACGTAAGCGAACCGGATTGACAGCAAGTTTGTTGAACAATGCATTTGCACCGTGGAGCTCTACATAGTTAATGAGTTGTTGCATTTGTGTGTTGGAACAAGAACTTACTGCGGCTCGAATTCGAGAAGCTGTAGATGAAAGATCTTCTTCTTGAAGCTCACCCATTGTGGTGGTTGCCATGCCCCACAATAGCACATTCCCAAAGTATCCTGATGGTAAGGGTGGATCCAACCTACCTCTCATATTCACAACATTTCCAAAGGTAATCTTTACATCATGCCCATGGCCATGTGCCTTGCTTACCTTCTTCCATATATGTGCACAAAGAACCTCATAGGAGCTGAATTCATTATCGGCCCTCCTTCAACTTTCCTACCATCTTCTTAGAAAATGAGAAGGCCCTTTGATTGATACTCTCCTTGTTGTTTCCCTTGTCGATGTCTTGTGTTTCCTCAAAACACTCAATAGGTGCCATTTCATGTGACGGATTTCGAATGATGAGAGTGCGGTCATGCGATGGGTAGAGGGACAATGGCTCTCCTCTTGCACACTCTGCCCATGAGCTCATGAAGTGCTTAAGTGAAAAGCCATCCGCAATTACATGACTATGTGATATGCCCAATGCAATACTACCACATGAGAAAAGTGTGACCTACACATCAAGCAAAATTGTTGATTAGTGTTACAAAATCTTCATTTACAAGTACATGCTAAAAAGGAAGATTTGCATTGCTCAAAAAAAAATTCAATCAAGTAGACATTTATTGATATTACAATCCTTTAAACGCATATTTTCTTTTACACTTAAGGTTTCTTTGAGGATGAAATATGCCACTTTTGAACTTATTAGTAATACTCTACAATTTGGTGACTACAAAAACAGGAAAGACTTGCCGCTAGGAGCTAGCTCAGTTTGTTGAAGAAACCGATCTTTGTGACCCAGGTCATGGGTTCGATTGCGGTTGAGTGATGCTGAAAGGCGCACTTTGTAGCTTACGGGTGGGATGCTCGTACTTTTTTATTTTAAAAAAACCCAAAAAGACGAGATAGGGCAAAAGCATTATCAAATTTTCGAGAGATTAGGAGATCGAAACAAAGCTGATGAGATATATCTATATATATTGAATACTTAGATAAATCATGATTGAATATTAACACTACTAAGACTTCTAAAGAGTAATGATGCTCGTTCATCATCCGACGTTTTTTGGGTTTTCAACGACCTCGGTATGCACATTGAAAATAGTGATGGTGATTCCAAAGATCATATCAACATTCTCCTAGGGAAAAAAAAATTCAAAAGAAGTCACGAGCTCATTTGAACTCTTCACAGCGACAAGAGAGGCTCTGTCAAATCCACTCATACAAATGTCTCTCTCTCTCTCTCTCTCTCTCTCTCTCTCTCTCTCTCTCTCTCTCTCTCTCTCTCTCTCTATATATATATATATATATATATATATATATGTATCACAACAGATACACATGCATGCACACACACATACACTTTAATACATACATATTATGTAGACTTACATACATATACTATTAAAAACACGTATCTACACACACACAGAGACCAAATTCTTTTTATTAAAAAAAATCTTAATTTTAAGTTCGATTTGCTAAATTAATAGGTCATCTAAGTTTTATAGGTCTTTATATGTAGATAATTGTTCAAGTCAAATTTATTAAAAAAATGTTGTTTAAGTTAAATTTTTGGGTAAATTGTTGTTTGAGTTTAGAGGTTTGTGAATTAGTAGTAAATTTGAATGGTACACTTCATTTTTATTATATTTATGGTATGGTGGTTGTTTAAAATTAAATTTTGATAAGTTTATGATTTTTTTTAGTTTTGTTTGAGAGTTCATTAGTTTAGTACAAGTTTGAAATTAGTTTGAAGGTTCTGTTGTTTATAGGATTACTTTTATAATAAATTTGAACTTCCTTTACGGTTAGTTTATGATTAGTTTTATGTGGATTTAAAGTTGAATAGTTGAGGACGACGTTTTAGTTAGTATAGAGTTGTTTGTAAGTTCGCACTCTACTTAATCCCAAATATATTCCTAAACACACTACTTAATCCAACATATTGTAGCATAGATGCTCTAAGCCCACGATGAGCGATAAGATAACCAGGTAACTTGAGTCGGTATGTAATAGATTAACACCAAGGCCATTCTTGGCCTGTGAGGTGTACAACTATATGTAAGAGTTCAAAGAATGGAATGAAGGAAGCAAACCTGAGTACAAGTGTCTGACATGCCACGTAGTCATTCTACATTGGTGGAGTTCACAGGCATCATTCTTTTGCCTGGTCGCTCGTCTACCTCCTGTATCTCACTTTCCAGCGTGCAGTTTTGCAGTCCAGCCATAGCCACGTTTAGAAGAGCTTTTTCTCTTCAGTCCACAGCACTAGCAAAACACGATGAGTGATCTCCACGTCAAGCACCAGGATCGCCTCATTACGAGGATGCATCTATGCACCCCGAATTCACACACACAGCTCCATTAGATCACATGTTCCAAGCCATATCTAGTATCCTGCTCCACACAAATTAGGCACTCCTTGAGTACATTTCAGCCAATGTAACCGGACGGAGACACACAGATGAGAGGGTTCGATTGTCTGGGCATTCGCCAAATTCCATCCTTATTTGCATGGGATAGAGGTCATTGTGGAAACCAATCACAAGCCTTTGATTCCACTACTACAAAAGCACTACCCACCGGGTAGTGGTTTTGTAGTAGTGGTACGGTTTTGGCATTGCAGGAATACAAGTTTACTATAGACTTTTGCAAAGGCATCACTGATTGCATAGCTGATGGCCTCTCTAGTGCACAACACCAAGCTACCCAAGTTCACTGTCCACTCATCGACCTCCCTACGAGTCTCGACCAGATGGCCGCTTTTCAAGCTCAAGACCACGCAATACAAAAGCTCATCAATCAGCTCCAGATCCCATTCGGCATCCCAAATTTTTTTTGATAATAAATCATGAGTTGTTTTACGTCAGCCCTAGCTATAACCCTCGTGTATACGTGCCAACAGCCCTGTACTCGTGTCACGGGTTTGGGCACCCCAAGTCGAGAATCCAACACAACACACGAGAGAATCAATTAAAATACTTCAAAACTTAAAATCACACTTCAATTTTTGGTCGACACAGCCCGACATAGTTCCGTGCCCAGAGAGATTGGTCCCAGAGGCTGGCGGCCTTTTCGATATTTCTTTCATATAGATCTTTCAGCAAAGTACAACTCGCAAAGAGTCCTCTACTCTCTAACTCTACGTCCAGATGCTCTGAAGGCCCTTAGGGCTTATTTATTCTTACAAGGGATGCCAAAAGCAAAGCCCCAAAAGTAGTTTAACTCAAAAACAAAGGATCCCAAAAGTAATTGGTCATCAAAAGGTGCCAAAAAGCACCAACACAATTTACGGAATTTCGTACAGCCCTGCCACGTTAACAGCCAGCATGAAACGGGGAAATCCGTACAAGCTGCCACGTTAGCTTGCCAGCACGTTTTGCGAGATATATTGTTGCCACGTAACCTGATGTCCGTACAGCCTGTCAACGCACTTTACGAAGTTGCCACGTCATCAACTCTACCAACCACGTCATCATTTTGTGACATACCTCCCTCTTGAAAGAATTGTAATCGCCCTCGATTAGGCCCACAAAATCATACTCCATGCTTCCCAATCCATACAAATGCAAGTTCCTCACTCCTATTTCTAGTTATCTATCACAAACAACCAAATTGTCGGTACATCAGTATCCCTTTCAGTGTCCTTTCCAGTATCTGGTTCATCTACTGGTCAATAGTTTTGTTCCAGCTCTTCCTGCAAGTAAAGCTTCCACTTTTCTGCACTCGTCTATCCTTTCAGCTTTCCACCCCGTCCTAGGAGGAGACTCAATGGCCTCATGCCGTCACGAGTGAATCTCATCAATCGGGTAATTCTACACGTGTTTCGCAAATCTCTGGTCTCTGGAGTACTTGATCAATCTTTTCACACGTGGATCAATCTTTTCACACACGTGTGAACCTGTAGTCAACGCTTATACTTTGCTCTGGCAAACTTCTCTACCGAAAAAATCGCCCAAATCTTCATTCTTTTCTTCAGTTCCTGTACCAGATTTCAACTCTTCTTTGCCTTCTCGCTGAGAGGTGTTATCTCAGTCAGATTCTCCACGAGAACCCATGTGTAATCTAGGATTCTTTATGGCTTACGCCCTGTAAGACAGAGCGATGAAGACGGGAGCGCATCCGATGCGCGATGAAGTAAGGGTGGAGTCGCTAATAAGTGCGGAGTCGGGCACAAAGATTCTTCAATAACAATTTCCAAAATTGTGCCCGAGTGCTGGGTCTGCTCTTTGATAGGACTTGTATGCTTTGTGAAAAGCACAAGCCTGATGCTCTGATACCATTGTCACAGGCTTGGGCACCCCAAGTCGGGAATCAACACGACATTCAAGAGAATCACTTAAAATACTCCAAAACTTAAAATCACAATTCAATTTTTGGTCGACACGGCCCGACATAGTTCTGTTCCCAGAGAGATTGGCCCAAAAGACTGGTGCCCCTTCGATATTTCTTTTATATTAATCTTTGAGCAAAGTACAACTCCTAAAGGGTCCTTTTCTCTCACACTCTGCGTCCAGATACTCTGAAGAGTGAGGCCCTTGGGCTTATTTATTTATACAAGGGATGCCAAAAGCAAAGCCCAAAAAACAATTAAACTCGAATACAAAGGATCCCAAAAGCAACTGGTCATCAAAAGCTACCAAAAAAGCACCAACGCAATTTATGAAATTTCGTACAGTCATACCACGTCAACAGCCAGCGTGAAACACGAAAATCCGTACAATGTGCTCAAAAGCTGCCAACGCAAAAGCAAGAATCTGTACAACTCTGCCACGTCAGCAACCAACGTGAAACACGAAAATCCATACAATCTGCCACGTCAGCAACCAACGTGAAATCCGGAAATCCGTACAGCAACTGCCACATCAGCTGTCAACGTAAAATCTGGAAATCCATACAGTAACTGCCAAGCCATCAGCTCGCAAATTACCCTTTGTATGTGTGTGTGTGTGTGTGTGTGTGTGTGTGTGTGTGTGTGTGTGTGTGTGTGTGTGTGTGTGTGTGTGTGTGTGTGTGTGTGTTGGGTCCAACTTTATTTTAATGCCTTTATGTCACTTGGGCCCCATCGGACGGGAACCCATAAGTTGGTGGGAACTTCTTCCGCTTCTTCTTCTACTGTTGCTTGTGCTTCTTAGAGTTTAGGCCCCTTGTTAGGAATATGAAGGTTGGCTCCGTTCTTCAGTGACATGACATGTCAGCAGTTTGTGACACATGCATCCAACTCTATCTCAAGGTTACAGAACATAGGTTATTAAGTAGCGGAGAAATTTTTTGCCATAGTTTGTAGAGATTTTTTGAGTGTTTTGTCAACATTTACTCAAGATTGTAAAAAATCTTGCAACAAAAGCTTGAAACTTTACTAAGCATCTCATTAATGTAGGAAAACGTATCAGGACCAACCGAATTGAAATGGTGAAGATCAAGACTTTACACTTCCACAAATCTTTACTTCTTTCCTTGCTTGAATGTGTGCTACTTAGCCGAGAGATGGTTGCTTTTATTTCCTTGAAGAGAGAGAGAGAGAGAGAGAGAGAGAGAGAGAGAGAGACCTAATGGGACCCCAATCAACCCTCTCTAGAGACCCCCACAATGTTACCGATGTTTCTTTTGATTGCATAAATGGAATGTACACACATGCAATACCTCAATGCAAGCTCTACTAACTCAATGGGAAATGTTGCTTTAGTAACTCTTCAAAATGAAGAACCTCCGGGGCTGATTTGATGCACCTTTGGATCCATCTCGTTGAGGGGTTGCTAATGGCCACCAAGGGGTAGATCTGGGGTTCATTTCCGCTCCTGATGTAAGCCGAATCAAGGGCTGAAAGCTGGCTACAAAAACGTAGTCGATCTGTCACTTAAAGCAGGGCTGAAAATGCAAATGATGATGGTGCCGATGATGGACAGCAATGGGAGCACTCGCTGCGGCGAGGGAATGGCCGAGAAGAGGCTCAATGGGCTGCCGCAGTACTGGGCTACACCGGCAAGGTTAGCATTACCACATCCAGGCCACGACCGACAAGTGGCAGGGCTGAAACTGGACACGCTAGGCTGATATGCTGCAAATTGAAACGTTGGATTGATCTGCGGTCTAGGGGCAAAAACATTGGGTTGATGCAAACGCTAGAGCTAGATCTCGTGCTGGCTCATTTGTTCTAAGACGCCGGCTCTACTCCTCCCCTTATACCAAGTTATTGGTTATAACCTTTTTAAGACTTAGGTAGGGCAAGTTTGGAAACTTATAGAAATAAATCATTAAAATTATTTTTTTATTAATAAACTTGACTTCGACAAAGTTTCTTGATGAAACTGTCGCACATCTGCCTACTCAAGAATCCGATTGGGGCGGGGAATGGCTTTTTGGGTTCCTCTAACCTCAAACTACATGCACATCATGTTGTATGCCCACCGTAGTGCAACATCATTGTCAAAATGCTTGTAAAATTTATTTATCCAAGAGGGTTCCCAAACTAGAAAACCTAATCTAATGGACTTGTCCCGACATGCAGGTTCAGGCACACACAAAATTGCCAATACTAATCCTCTTGAGATTCTAGACATTTCTATCTATAGATAGATAGGTGCAAAATTGGCTCTGGAAGTCGATGAAGCATGTCTACGTGGCATCCCCTCCTGCTTAAGGTAAGGTATTTGGCACCAAACTCCATGCATGGCATAAGATGATCTACTTTTGAGAGTCTCCGCTGGTGATGTGGAAATGTCCAAAAGACAGGGATGGTGATGATACATCTACTTGTTGCCTCCTAGATCAACAATTCCTTGTTGGTTACTGCTAGCCTTTGTTGCCCCAACTTGGATGGTGTGAATCAAACTACGAACCGGAGGGATGCTCATAGAGCGAATGGCTGAATATGCAAACGTTGATGCCCAAGAAGGTTACCGGTCAGCCTTTGCTGCCTCTACATAGGAAGATTGACAAAGCAACGCCGAATGGGAGATAAATATGGATGTCCTTTGGAATGCCCACGAACCATGACCAAGTGCACATGGCTTTGTGTACCACATGCTTCATCGACTTCCAGAGCCAGTTTTCCACTTAGGAGGATTAGTACCGGCAATTTTGTGAGCACGTTCGTAGGACCTGCATCGTAGGACCTGCATGTTCACACAAGTCCATTAGATTAGGTTTTCCAATTTTGGAACCCTCTTGCATAAATGGTTTGTAAACGCATTTTGGCAGATGTTATTACACTATAATAAGCATCTCGCATGACGTGCATCTAGTTTTAGGTTAGAGAAATCCAACGAGCCATTTCCCGCATCGATCGAATTCCCGAGTGGACAGATATACAACAGTTTCACCTAGAAACTCACCCCCTAGTCAAACTTATTAATTAATCATTCTCATAATTTATTTGTAGGAATTTGACCGAGGTTTTTCCCTACCTAGCACTTAGTTGATTTATAAGCCCTCAAACTTACCTATAAAGGGAACTCTACCGTTTGGCAAACTTCAATCTAGCGCTAGCGTTGTGCAAAATTCAGCCAGCATTTTCAGCTTCTAGCCCTAGCGCTACTCTGCCAACAAATAAGCCCTAGCGTTTTCAGTTTCAGCCTACTTCCTTGCCAAAGTTGTCACAAGACGGGCACCACGTGCTAATAGAAAAGAACAGACTGAACAGACTTAAACACTTCAATAACAACTGAACTGAGAGAGAGAGAGAGAGAGAGAGAGAGAGAGAGAGAGAGAGAGAGAGAGAGAGAGAGAGAGAACACGCAACACCGAGTGGCGGGATTCCACCCCAGAGAATATTGGCCCCAAACCTTGGCGCCCCTTTCGGTATTTCTTTATATTGCATTAACACAGTACAAGCCGGTACTCGAGACTCTGCACCTTCTCCACGAAGCATGCCATAGAATGAGCCCTAACCTCATATTTAAAGGCCCTTGGCCTGAAAAGCAGTTATAGTGAAAAGCCTTCAAAACTCAAAAGCTTCTGGTCCAAAAAGCAATGCCAAAAGCTGCCAACATAATTTACGGAAATCCGTACAACCCGCCACATCATCAGCTAGCGCAAAACGCAGAATTCCGTACAGCATGCCACGTGATCATGTCAGTGCAATTTTCGGAAATCTACCACGTCATCACTTTTTGTGTGTGTGCGGGTCCTGCTTTATTTTAATTCTTTGTGTCAGTTGGGGCCCCTTCGGACGGGGTCCCCATAAGTTGGGAGGACTTCTTCTGTTACTTGTTTTTCTTAGGGTTTAGGCCCCTCGGCCGGCATCTATAAGTTGGCTCCATTCTTTAGGCTTTGACACGTCAGCAGTTTGTTACATCTCCCCTTCTTGAAAGAGAGTAATCGTTCGCGATTACAGCATATCTGCAAAACAACTCAAGTTAGCTCAAAAATTTCCGAGGGACAATCAGTTTTCTTTTTTTATTAAGGAGTTAGCTTCTCTTTTCTGCTCTTTTGATCAAGGAGCTAGCTTCTCCTTTCGGCTGTTTTGATCAAGGAGTTAGCTTCTCCTTTCTGCTCTTTTGATCAAGGAGTTAGCTTCTCCTTTCGTCCAGATCGGAACTCTTGATATTCCAGCGTAGTAAAATTAGCCATCACACCCAGACCGTACTGATCTTCCAAGGGTGTCTTGATGCACTAAAATTACATACTCAGGCAATCTCATCCAATTAGGAATATTCAGTAGTTGGCACATCACAATGCAACACAAATGCTCACATATGCATGTTACAAGACATAGAAACATAAAGCCGCCGATGAACACTCCTCCCGCATAACCTAACAAGGTCCGGGCTGGGAGATATTCAACGACTCCCTCATCGTTCCTCCCGCATAAAAGGTCCGGGCCGAGAGATATAGAGGCCTTTTACAATCAAACGCCCCCCAGACCGCAGCCTGCGTCGTTTGGAGGTGCTGAGAGTAACCACTGCTCAGACTTCTTAATACTCCCCCCGTAAATAACCATGCAAGTCCGGGCCATGAGTAACAACAACAATACTCTCCCCGTAAATAACCACAAGGGTCCGGGCCATGAGTAGAAACAACACTTTTCAATCATTCAATACCCCCCCCCCGCAAATAACCACAAGGGTTCGCGCCATGAGTATGAAAATGCATTCTCAAACATAATTTCTCACTACTCCACCCAAGAGTAAAATCACCAATCATTGAAACAAGTATTAAAACCAAAGTCAAACAATTCAAATCGGCACCAAGACAGGTTCAAAACAGATACCATCCATTTCAAACAAATTCCAAACAGGATCACCAAACACGTTCTCAAAAAGATTTCAAACTTAAAAAGCAATCTCGACATCAATCGAGCTCGAAAAGTCGACAAACTTTCCATCCTAAAACCTGCACCAACACTTAGGGTTACGTTCATTCCATAAGGTCGTAGCCGAGCACAGCATGGTCCATCAGCTCTTGGACAAACAGTGTTTTTGTTGGCGACGATGGTAGTCCCAAGATAGCAATCGCACTGGATCTCCAAGGTCATCTGCTCGTGAAGAGACATCTACTGAGAGATGTCGAGAAATTTCAAGCTATAATCTACTAGGGTTTCCAAGGCAAGCATTTCAGAATACCCCACTCTGCCAAAAGTTACACTCCGAAGGAAGATGTCAGAAACCATATAACTTCGGACAATTTTTTTTTTTCTTGAAACCTTGCCAAGTACTTGGAGTATGCTGCTTGGTAGCTATCAACATCTGCATGGCAGCGCCTCTGAGAAAAACAGCAGCTCGAAACAAATCTTGGATCCTTCTCTTATGCCCTGTAAGACATGAGCGGTGAAGACGGGAGCGCGCCCGATGCGCGATGAAGGGTGGGAGTGGCTAATAAGTCCGGGTTGGCATGCGAAGATACCTCGAATAAAATTCCAATAGCACTCTGTATGCTCTTTTGTAGGACCGGTATGCTTTAAGAAAAGCACACGCCTGATGCTCTGATACCATTGTCACAAGACGGGCACCACGTGCCAATAGAAAAGAACAGATTGAACAAACTTTTGACACTTCAATAACAACTGAACTGAGAGAGAGAGAGAACACGCGACACGGAGTGGCGGAATTCCATCCCAGAGAGTATTGGCCCCAAGCCTTGGCGCCCCTTTCAGTATTTCTTTATATTGCACCAACACAGTACAAGCCGGTACTCAAGACTCTACACCTTCTCCAGGAAGCATGCCAGAGAATGAGCTCTAACCTCATATTTAAAGGCCCTTGGCCTGAAAAGCAGTTATAGTGAAAAGCCTTCAAAACTCAAAAGCTTCTGGTCCAAAAAGCAATGCCAAAAGCTGCCAGCGTAATTTACGGAAATCCATACAACCTGCCACATCATCAACTAGCTCAAAACACGGAATTCTGTACAACATGCCATGTGATCATGTCAACGCAATTTTCTGCCACGTCATTAGCTTTTGTGTGTGTGCGGGTCCTGCTTTTTTTTAATCCTTTGTGTCACTTGGGGCCCCTTCGAACAGGGTTCCCATAAGTTGGGAGGACTTCTTCTGTTACTTGTTTTTCTTAGGGTTTAGGCCCCTCGGCCAGCATCTGTAAGTTGGCTCCATTCTTTAGGCTTTGACACGTAAGCAATTTGTTACAAGAGTTGTGCAAGATCTACTAACGCTAACCCTCACGGATGCGCTCCGGTCTTTCGGCAACCCATTGAGCCTCTTCAAAGCCATTCTTTCACCGCGTGGAGTGCTTCCAATGCTGCCCATGATCAGCATCGTCGAGCTCTGCGTTTTCAGCCCTTTATTCTTCTCACATCGGGAGCCCAATTTAGCCCCAGATTTACCCCTTGGTGGCCATCCCCATCCCACATCGGCAAGGATCCAAAGGTGCATCAAATCAGCCACAAAGGTGCCTCGGCTTGAGGATTTACCGTAGCGACATTCACCATTCGAGTCAACAGAGTCTGCACTTGAGGTATTGATGTGCGTACAGCCCATTTATACAACCTAAAACGAATACCATATCAGCAATGATGTGGGGGGGCCTTGAGAGGGTTGGTTGAGACTCCATCAGGTTTCATTTTCTTCTCTCTCTCTCTCTCTCTCTCTCTCTCTCTCTCTCTCTCTCTCTCTCTCTCTCTCTCTCTCTCTCTCTCTCTCTCTCTCTCTCATTCTCCCATTCTCGTGAAAGAACCATCATTCAAGCTAAAAGGAATCACTATCGTAAGGAAACGAAGTAAAGGATAGTGGAAGTGTAGAACCTAGATCTTCACCATTTCAATTCGATGCACTCTTGACATTGATATTACAGGTTTGAAAATTTTGCACTAATTCGCTAATTCTCTCTTGTGTTTTTGGTTGTGTTGGCAACCCTTTGATGTATACTCCTCTCTCACTTGCTTGCCATTGAGCATAGGACCGTGCACCTTGAGTGTCACAAAATAGCAACCAATTGTATATGGGGTATTGCATGCGGGGTGCGCTGATGAGGGTGTAGATAGTCTCCCAAAGATTAATCTGTGACCTTCCTTGAACCAAGAGCAATGTGACATAAAAACACGTTTCGGCCCTCCAAAACTCCGAAACGGCGAAACGGCCGAAACGAGACAATGTTTTTTTAATTCTCCCCTTTTGACCCGCTGACCCAAAATGGGTGTTTTAGGATAATTAAACCCATTGCAAAGCCTTATGAGGAGGACTCTAGCTAGTTTCTTATTGATATTTGGACAGTTTATATAGTATGGCCAAAACTAAGCTCGTGTATTATTGGCCTTTTGGTCAGGACTCAAGATTCAAATCAAGTATTAGAAACTACTAGTGTGATTTTAGTCACGATTCTTGTTATGAGTACATGAATTTAGACATTGTTATTTGTTTTGCCGTTGTAATTTATCATGGTTTTGGCTTGGCTAGATATTTCAATTTCAGCTCTTACCTTGTTCACTCGTGACTCAAGTCTCACATCTAGATTCTAGTATTTCACATGTCTTGACAGGTGAATTTGTATGTATATTCAATGTATGATTATAGGTACATGCATGTAAAACGAAACTTGTGTTTCGCTTTCTCTGAGCTCCGAAACGCACGAAACCCCGAAACGTTTCATGTCACACTGAGGTCCAAGAGCGAAAATCCTTGTAAAGTCAAGACTCGTAGCGGTATGGAGACCTCCACCAATCAAAAAGGCGAGCAAGTTTCACCTACGGATCCTCCCATGAGTCCTCCCCTTACCCCTCCCTCTATGCCACCAAATACCATGGATGCTCTGATGGGGATGATGATGGTGCGGCAAGAAGCACGTCGACTAGAATGTGCGGAAGCTGAGCGAGAGGAACGTCGATTGGCGATCGAACCCGGGGCTCGTAGGCTCGAAGGGCAATCATGCGTGATCTTTTCATATCTTTGGTGGTGCGATTTGATACCCCACCTTCGGAGCCGGATTATGAAAAGCTTGCCAAGACCATCGTGGAGGCAACCAATGCTACACGTACGGCCCATGAACCAATTCCCTAGAAGATTACGTTTAGTAAGTTCGACGGTAAGATGGATGCCATTGTCATTTATTCTTGGTTGCATCAATTTACATCCTATTTTGCAGTTGTTAAATAGTTTAATAATAACAAACTTCTCTTGGCTTCCATGCATCTCACGGGTGATGCCATCAAGTGGAAGGATGAGTGGATGCAGAAGGAGGAGGAAGCCCACAAGGCGGCCCATTCTGCGTCCCTCCTCGTTCCACCTCTCGTGTGAGGATTAGTGGTGCTAATCCTATATTTAAGACTACAACTTCATACTTAAGATCAAACTGAGACTCAAGAGATTGATTGTGTGTTTGATTGATTCAACGAATGCTTGAAAACTGAGTACAATAGGCTCCTTATATAAGAGATGAAGAGACACAAATGAAAAGACGCGTCTCATGGTGAAGAGACGCGACTTTAGACATAAAGACACATCCTTTCGGCGAAGAGCTACAACCATTAAACAAAGAGTCGCAACCGTAGAGCGAAGGGGTGTGACCAGTCGTCTAAGGAGTGTGGCTTTTGGCGAAGAGGCACGTCTCTTGAGCGAAGGGTCATGACCATCCAAGCGTAGGGGTTCTCCTTGGCATGGCACTTTGTGTATTTGCAACTAAGAGTAGATGTAATATTGTAACATAGTCACAATCGTGACATTCCCTCCCATTTAAAATGAGAGCCTCGATTAAAGGAATGACTTCTGATGTTGACAGAAGTCTGGAAAAGCATGAATCTTCGAAAATCTTCAGTCTTTGAGTTATCTGGAACCTTTGCCTTGAACCTTTGCTTCTTGTAAAACCTTTTTGCTTTGACTGCTAAATCCCATGTCATCAAAGACTTTTTAGAGGAATCTTTGTCGTCATCAATTAATTCAGGATTAGTTAATGACTTCAAAAATTCATCAATAATAATTTATGCATATGCATCGGAGATCATATTCGTTTCATACTCCATTGTATCATGCCGTTTGACTAGTACTAATGGGAATGCTAACAATAAAAAGAACTTTTCTAGTTCTTCTCAATCGAATTCTCCATCTACATCTCAATCTAAGGGCCATAAATCTAAGGATCGAGGGACACATGAAGTTGCTTAGGTCGACGAGGAATCTTTTATCGACTATCCAAATTTTGCTAGCCTCATACAAGGGGACCATGCAGCTCGGTACCCATACTTCACCTTAAGCAGGAGGGGATGTTACGTGCACATGGCTTTGTGTGCCACATGGACATGTTTCATCGCCTTCCAAAGCCAACTTTCTACTTCTTTCTAGATAGGAGTGTCTACAATCCTAGCAGGATTAGTACCGGTAATTTTGTGAGCTTGTTCGTAAGACCTACATGTCTGAACAAGTCTATTAGATTAGGTTTTCTAGTTTTAAAATCCTCTTGCATAAATGGTTTGTACACATGTTTGACAAATGTTATTGTACTACGGTGGGTATCTTGCATGACATGCATGTAGTTTTAGGATAGAGGAATCCAATGAGCCATTCCCCGCATTGATCGGATTCCCGATGGGTAGATGTGCAAAATTTCACCCAGAAACTCACCCAAGTCAAACTTATTAATAAATCATCTTATTATTTATTTGTAGAAATTGGACATAGATTTTTCCCTACCTAGCCCTTAGCTTATTTATAAGCCCTCAAACTTACCTATAAAGGTAACCCTTGAGCCATCAATAATTGGCATAAGTGAAGGTACAGATGATTGCAGAGCTTGGTGTTTTGCAAGTTCCCCATCATTTTGGCAGACTTCAGCCCAACGCCAACGTTTTACAGAATTCAGCCACCGTTTTCAACTTCTAGCCTTAGCGCTACTCTCCCAGTAGAAGATCAGCCCTAGCATTTTTAGTTTCAGCCCACTTCCTCGCCAGAGTTGTGCGGATCTACTAACGCTAGCCCTCATGGATACGGTCCGGTCCTTTGGTAGCCCATAGAGCCTCTCCTCGGCCATTCCCTCGTCGCGTTGAGTGCTCCCATTGCTGCCCATCATCAGCATTGTCGAGGTCTGCCTTTTCAGCCCTTCATTCCTCTCACATTGGGAACCCAATTCAGCCCCAGATCTACCCCTTGGTGGCCATCCGCAATCCCACATCGAGAAGGATCCAAAGGTGCATCAAATCAACCTCGGAGGTGCCTCGTCTTTACGAGTTATCACGGAGACATTCACCATTTAAGTCAATAGAATTTTCACTTGAGGTATTGCATGTGTGTACATTCCATTTACGCAATCTAAAGCAGATACCACATCCTTGCTGGGGGGGGGGGGGGGGGGGGGGGGGGGGGGGGGGGCCCTTGAGAAGGTTGGTTGGGAACCCATCGACACTCACACTCTCTCTCTCTCTCTCTCTCTCTCTCTCTCTCTCTCTCTCTCTCTCTCTCTCTCTCTCTCTCTCTCTCTCTCTCATTCCCCCTCTTCAAGAGAAAAGTGAAAGAAACCATCATTCAAGCTATAAGGAATCACTAACGCAAGGAAAGGAAGTAAAGGATTGTGGAAGTGTAAACACTAGATCTTCACCATTTCAATTCCGTTGCACCTGAAAAAGATAGGGCCTCCTCTTGGAGCTTCAACTAGATTGCCGTATCATGGAAGCTATAGATGAATTTTTGTCTCTGCAATGGATGTGGCTATGAATGTAAGCTCACAATGCTTGCAAACTCCCGCAGTGCTTGCCTCGAATTAAAACCTTTGGCTCCGGATTCATGGTTGCCGAGATGCACATGGTGTAGACCCAATGTGCTACCAAAGATGTGTACAAATGGATGATGATACGATATCTCGGCTGGAATGATGGAATTCTCCAAGCAGATGGGAATGATGGTTGTCCAAACATTACCAAGACTCCTAAGCGAATAGGTGATGGCGCCTTCCTTTGTCATCATAGGCCACTAACAAATATTAATACTCGGAATAAACATCCTCTCGTTTCCAGTGCATGTCTTCAATGATGCAATCTGTCACTTCGAAGAATTTATGACTACAAATATTCATGCTAGGATATCTTTATATTGAGGTGGTCAAGCGTGCACACCAAGTCAACTACCCTCTCACAAGTGCACCACACTGTAACCTTCGGTTTACAATGTTTGCATTTTCCTATGCTAAAGGCGCACGCTCCTATGCGCAATGGCAAGCCCTGCAATTCCCTGAGTGGTAGAATTGTCTGTGGGCGAAATGCTAAAACACACACTCAAAATAATAGGGGGAATTTGTTTTTCAAAGATTAGCGGATTATGTCAGCTGCAACGAAATTGGAATGGAAAAGATCTAGACTTTATACTTCCACAAATCTTTACTTCTTTCCTTGTTTAATGCGTGCTACTTAGCACGCATTAAGATCTAGACTTTATACTTCCACAAATCTTTACTTCTTTCCTTGCTTAATGCGTGCTACTTAGCACGAGAGATGGTATAACCGACATGTACAACGTAGAGGGCGGTACTATTTCAATTGCCTGTTAACTTTATACAGAGCACTGAGAAGGAAAAACAACACAGTTCCGTCCAACGACTAGAATGTCACTATGCACACGAGATTGAAACCATGTAGGCCCCAAAGATTGGCACCCCTTTCGGTTTTCTTTAATCAATTTAAGGTAGACGATCCGACCACTTAGTACAAGCTTTCACAAAGCTGTCCAAACCTGGCGAGGGCTGAAATCGCAGATTTCCGACCTGATTTGGGTAACATAACGGCGCAAAAACCCTTGTAGGTCAAAAGTACCTGTCTAGGGCAGACTCCCTCGCTATCTACAAGCTTTCTGGTGAGCTGTCTTAGAAATTCAACATGCTGTAATTCTCTGTTTTTCACTACCGGGTGCCCAAAAGCATGTACACGCATCCCAAGGCTCTCACGAGGCTCCCTTGGTGTTCCCTTGCAGTTTAGGTGCGAAACCCTAAACCTGCAGAAAAACACAGCAGGCTGTAATTCCCTGTTTCGGATCGTTTTTAGCGGAGCGAACACGCCTACGCGTCTCCAAGGGCTCCCGCACGCAATGAAACAGTTCCCATGTAAATTGGACAAGTTTTCACGCGAGAAAACTCTCCAAACTCTGTTAGGTGCAACAAAAGTGAATGTTTGAACTTTGATCAAGATGAGTACTCCGAACTGTGCTCAAGGATTCCCTTTACTTACAGAAGGGAGAGCCTTCCGTTCCTTTAGTGAGAGAGTGTTGCCAAATTGGCTTTATCTGACAGAAAAATAATTCTAAATGAATTATTGGATTTATAAGTGAGGGTTTTCTCGCTTGGAACACCAAGGAAAAATAATTCTAAATGAATTATTGGAATTTTAAGTGAGGGTTTTTCTCACTGAAGACATCCGAGTACAAAATATTCCTAGTGCGTTATTCAGAGTAATGACGGGAGCACTGTGAAAGGGAATATCTGTAAGGCCACCAAGAACGGGTACTTCTGATGCGTCACATCGGATGGGTGACAAGGAGCATCGGGAAGAAGTATCCGACCATCCGGGAACGGACATCTCTGATGCGTCATAGGATGGGTGACATAGAGCATCGTGAAGGAGATTGTACCGTAAGTTCGGTAGGAAAGGACTAGGTGATGGGTATTCCTCATGCGTCACAAGGTGGGTGACGGGTGCATCGGAAAGGGAATATCCATAGTCGGGAGGAAATTCCGAACTGTGTTGAAATTGTGCACAAGGAAAAAGCAAGCACTTGAATGAAGATGGGTTCATAGGAAACTTTGAGGAAAAACAGATGCTTTTTGAGAAAGCGGGATTGCCTTTCGGAAAAGCAGATGCTTTCTCGCGAGGAAGTCTATGTCTGCATTGCAACTGTGCATGTGGTTGCATCCAGGGACGCCTGGGAAGTGCTGTGAAAGCATTGTTTTTAACTTATAAGGTTTAGTTGAGTTTTTGGACAGATTTAGACCATTTTTAAAGGTGACCGACCGCCCACTTAATAAGTGGGCAGCCATCTGATAAATAAGGCAACAGATCAGCCAGCGTTTTCTCTCTCTCTTTTTCTCGCAGAGCAGCGAAAAAAAAAAGAAAAAAAAATTGGGAAAAAAAAAAAAAAACGGCCGCGATCTCTACGCGAGCAGCTATTCGTGCCCGTGGCTAGGAGCTATAAAAGCATCGCATGCCCTTACTCAGAGAGAAAAGACCAATCTTTGCAAGGAGGAGATGCTGCTGCAAATTTCAGCCGTAAAGAAGACGTTGCCGGTGATGTCCATGGCTGCCCCAAGTGTACCAAATGTCGCCAAGACCCAGTACGCGAGTTCCCTCGCGAAGAAGTGCCTACAAAGCGTGTTTCCATCGTGACAAGTTGCTGTTTTTCTCTGTTTTCAGCCCATAAACTTCGTAGACGGGGCTGATTTACGAGAAGGAACCCGAGAACACACCTCTTTTGTGCGTAGGATTGGAAGAGAGGATTTTCTATGGAGAGATCTCTTCCAGGGAATTGCTTTTCGAGAACGAAGTTGCGTTTCGAGCGTCGAGACTTTGAAGGTAACGATTTTCATGTTATGAACTCTGAGTATTTGTTTGCAGGTGTACTTCCTCTTAGTCAGGGAGTAGGAGCAGAGGAAGGTATGAGCCTCTGCAGGAGAAAAGCGCTCTGAGGAACTAGAGCCAGATCAGCCTAAGGGTTTCGTACCCGAGTTTGGGAAGTAGATCCACGGATCGGAGAGAGGTAGTCTCTCAAGTTGTGATCCGGAAGTTGGGATTCCCAAGTAAGGACTTCGTGCCCGGGAAAGCAGATTTGTTCTGCGGGAAGAGGACTCTGGAAAGAGAATTGGAAAAGAGTTGCAGGGATGCCATGCCCTGAGTCTGGAAGGTGAGATCCAGAGGCGAGAACCTTGATTCTCAAGGAATTGGAATAAGGAACGGAAGTTCCTTGGAATCGGGTTTTGCCCTAGGAATCGGAAGCTGAGGCTTCCGAGAACCATAGACTTCTCCTCAGTAATAAAGATACTATTACGAGGGGGGACCAGCCTATCTTCTGGTCCCCAGTACTGTGTCGATCTTCTCTCTCTCTCTCTCTCTCTCTCTCTCTCTCTCTCTCTCTCTCTCTCTCTCTCTCTCTCTATTTATTTCTCTCTATATCCTCTCACTATGAACGGAAGTGCATGAGTCTAGGAGATAGAGAGAGAAGAATACGACACCAAAATGTAGTCAAACCCTCCTCCAAAGGCCCCACTCTCTATGGCGAGAGCGATCTACTTATGATTGCACAAATCTCTACAATGCTTGGACTTGCCAACAATGTCGACGACGATGAGGACGACGACGAGACGGACTGGAATCTGAGATAGCCAATGGCTGAAATTTGCAAATCTTTCTCTGTTGAATTCTAACTCTATGTCGGTGACGATGATGCGACGACGACGCGCTGAAAACGCAAATGCTGAAATCTGCCTTTTCCGGGCTGAATCTACAAACTTCGCGGGATCTGACCGTGCGGCGAGGATCTGCTGCGGGCAGGTGAGATCTGCGAGGTTCGGGACTTGTTCTGCGATGTCTTAGTGCTGAAAACTAAAAACGCTGGTACTTGTGTTGGTTCCGTCGCAATAGATCTGCAAAACACTGAAATGCCTGGCATATGCAAAAACGTTAGGGTTGAAAATGGTCCTGCTGCGGTGAATCTGCTAACGATGGGGCTTCTGCTTCTTGCTATCACCAGGAATCTGCAAGATCCAAAAACACTCGCTGATCTGGTTCGAAACGCTAGGTTTATGCTGTGGAGCAAAAATGCTAGGCCTCTTGGGGGTTCTGCTGAGAAGTTGCCTGTTGAGCAAGGTGCTCCTGCTGCCTCTTCTGCCAAAAAGTGCTAGCGCTAGGTTTGCTTATATACAAACTTAGCAAAATTGCCCTACCTACTTTCCAACAAAAGTCACTTAAAAATAATAAATGAAAAATGTCAAAAATAGAGAAAATAGGTCTATGCACTGTAAAAATGCTACTGATGGCATCTTACTAGAATCTGATGGTCATGTTGTGTGCAACCAGAGGATATGCATCTAATCTAAGTGTCTAGATATGCACGGTCTGCAAACAAACTCACAAAAGTGCCAGATCACTTCCTATTCTGGACTGACTTGACTGAACTGAACCCTGGTCATGCTGTAGCTTGTCCACAGACACAGGGTTGGATGTGTCACGTGACATCCCCTCCTCTTCAAAGTGAGGTACTGGAACCGAACTGTATGGCGTCGAGGGAGATTGCCAACAACATCTGGAATCCTCGAAAGGACTCTTCGCCGACCCACTCTGAGGTGTGAGTCGTGCGATACTTGAACTTCATAAAGGTCTGCAACGCTTGCTTCTTTGGGCGGCGCCGAAAGCGACGGCCACCTTCGATGCTTCAAATTCGTCTTATGTCATGCTTCTTTCTTCTTCAAGAATCTCCATGGTTGAAGATTCCTGAAACCACTTCCAACACAAAAACATGAACATACCTATTCCATGTAAAGTGACTAAAGAAAATCTCGTCTTCCTAAAAGACTGTGTTGTAATGTAGATGAACAAATAGACGGAGTGCCAAACCGTTCACCACACATACGTAAACAATAAAATCGAATCTTGTCTTGCTGATCTAAATCAATCAACTGTGGCAATTCACAACGGAAATGCCCATGCTTGGTGCTCGTACTTGCTTGTGCTTTTTCTACAACTGTGTCGCGTCAAGGAAGAGACATGGAATGTGACTTCCTTGAATGCATACTTTTCAGCTATTCATGAATAATCCGCATACATCCCTGCTCATTCACGAGGGAAACGTCCTCAACGTACAATATGTCATGCTTAGGAAAAGGGATCACATAAAGACGCTGACTAAAATACAGGAAACGATCACGAATGAAACATTCGAACAATGCGTGCTAACGAATCATTCGAACATATAGTACTTCCTATAAGGGTTCTTTGGACCTAGGCTCGAGAGCCAAGATCGGTTCTTCGTGTTTGATGAATCTTCTTGTGGGGGTTCTGTAGACCTCGACTCGAGAGCCAAGATCGGTTCTTCGTGATTGCTCGAATCTGCAATGAGGTTAGCTTCACTAGAAAAAGTATCAACTAACACATCATCCTTGTGAACAATCACATCATCTTCATGCAAATCATCATGTGTGTGAGAAATCACATCTTGATCATCATACAAAGCATCATGCTTGTCATTGTCATTCAAATCATCATGCTTGTCATTCAAACCATCATGCAAATCCTGTGTGTCATGCTTGGGAGAAGAAGAGACTAAGAGAGTCTCCTTTTCCCGAATCTCTTCAATCTTCGCCTACACATTAGAGATGAGAGAGGAAGAATGAACAACGTTCTTGCGATCCAAATCTGTTTTTCTTTCTGCGAACTTGCGATCAAATTATTTGGCCTCCAAGCGTAATTGCTCGCGCTCACGCTCCATGGCTGCCATTCTTGCTTCGTGCCACGTTGTCATCATGTCCACCATCGTCTTGCACCAAGCCTCCATAGGATCTCGTGCAATCCTTGGCGTAGATGGGAAAGGGGGAGGGGTCAGAAAAACCTCCTGGTGGAGAAAATTCTTCTTCGCCTCTCTCATGCTCATCACCTCCAAGCGAAGTATCCATTCCGCTTCGAGTGATGACCATCCACTGAATTCTTGGGTTCTTGTGGATTCTTGTGGTCTTGGGTTCTTAAGTTCACGAGGAACTTGGGTTCTTGGGGGTCTTGGTTCTTGGGGTTCTTGAGTTCTTGAGGTTCTTCTTTCGCTTGCAATCTGTGTTAGAGAAGCATCTTCTCTTCACCTGAGTTCTTCTCTTTTCCTCCGGACGTACCCTATAGCGGCCTTGCTCACACCAAGGTTGCTTTTTCCCACCTCACGTCGATTGACCGGCCACTGAGTGCACGGTCCGCTCTCAATGAGTGAAAAGAGGCACAAGGGGAGGCTCGACAAGCCCTTCTTTCTTGGGTTTCCTGTCACTCTTCAAAAACACGATTAGGAATCGACACGCCCAAGAGGACTTGGGTGACGTGCAATCGTAACAAGCAAAAAAAATTATGTGGTTCTTTCCTTGAGTGATACAGAACACTATCAAAGTTCTGATACCAATGTTAGGTGCAGCGGAAGTGAATGTTTGAACTTTGCTCAAGATGAGTGCTCCGAACTGTGCTCAAGGGTTTCTTTTACTTACAGAAGGGAGAGCCTTCCGTTTCTTTTGCATGAGACTGAGAGATAGAGAGAGAAGAATACGACACCAGAATGTTGTCAAACCCTCCTCCAAAGGCCTTGGCGAGAGCGGTCTACTATGATTGCACAAATCTCTACAATGCTTGGACTTGCCGACGATGTCGACGACGAGACGAACTGGAATCTGAGATAGATAATGACTCAAATGTGGGGGAGCAGGAGAGAGAGCCCACTTGCTACTCTATGCAATGAGAGTGAAGGAGAAGAGGAGAGTGGCGCAGAAGAAGCACACGCAGAGAAAATACGTGAGAGAGAGAGAGAACTCGTAGAAGTTTTGGGAAAAGTCACGATAGATCGATTTTGGGCTTGACCTTTGAGTATATGAGTAAGTGACTAGGGGGCCATTCACACTTGGGCCCCCTCACTTATAAGTTTTTTAACTTATAAGTTAATAAGTACAAGGCACTTAGGCCTTTATTCCCTAACAACCTCCCACCTAAAGGCAATGTACCTTGGGAGATCAAAGAATCAGCTAACTATGATACAACAGCTGATCATGCGCTTACTCATCCAACACCCATCATCTGACGGCAATATGCAAACCGCTCTGCTGGAAGACTCTTGGTCAAAAGATCTGCAGGATTGTCATCTGTGTGCACCTTGACAAGTGTAATGCTCTTGTCATCAAGCACACTCCTGATAAAATGATACTTCACCTCTATGTGCTTTGTCTTGGCATGAAAAACAGGATTCCTTGCAAGCATAATAGCACTCTGACTGTCACAGTGTAGCACAGGAACCGGTGACTTAATGCCAAGCTCTTCTACCAAACGCATGAGCCACAAAGCTTCTTTGCATGCCTCAGTGGCAGCCACATACTCAGTCTCAGTGGTAGACAAAGCAACACATTTTTGCAGTCTAGAAATCCAAGAAACTGCACCTCTTGTGAATGTAAACACATATCCAGAGGTAGACTTCCTACAATCTGGATGTCCAGCAAAATCTGCATCTGTAAAGCCATGCACAGATGTCTCACTCTTCCCAAAACAAATGCACAAGTCTTTAGTGCCTTTCAAGTATCTCAAGATACACTTCACTGCTTCCCAATGCTTTTTGCCAGGATTGCTCATGTACCCGCTTACCACTCCCACCGCAAATGCAATGTCCGGACGTGTAGCAACCATAGCATACATCAAACTGCCAACAGCTGATGCATAAGGAATCTTGGCCATTTCAGCCCGCATATCATCTGTGTTTGGGCAGTCATGTGCAGTTAGTTTTACATATGTAGGCAGCGGAGTACCAAGTGCCTTTCCCCCATCCATATGAAAACGATGTAGCACCTTATTCACATAATCTCGTTGAGATAGATACAGACGCCTGTTGGGTCTATCTCGAGAGATACGCATGCCCAAAATATGATTAGCATCACCAAGATCCTTCATGTCAAAGCGATTCTTTAAGCTTTGCTGCAATGCATCCAACTCCGTGACATTTTTACCCGCAATAAGCATGTCATCAACATACAAAATCAGCAATAGAAGAGATCCATCACTTGCCGTTTTGATATACAAACAGTGATCAGAATTACTTCTTTTGTATCCTTGAGACCTCATGAATGTATCAAACTTGTGATACCATGCACGGGGAGACTGTTTCAAACCATACAAGCTCTTCAAGAGTCTACATACTTTCTTCTCTTGCCCCTTTGACACAAAACCTTCTGGCTGCATCATATAGATCATCTCAAGCAAATCACCATGCAAAAACGTTGTTTTGACATCCATTTGCTTTAACTCCATATCTTCAGAAGCAACCAGGCCTAAAACAAGACGTAATGTGGCAAGCTTTACAACAGGAGAAAAAATCTCATCAAAATCAACACCATGCTTTTGCTTGTACCCTTTAGCAACCAAACGTGCCTTGTACTTAGAAGAAGCATCAGATGTGACCTTGGTCTTGTAAACCCATTTACATGGCAGAGCCTTATGCCCTTTAGGCAAATCAACCAAGTCCCATGTATGGTTTTTCTCCAAAGACTGCATTTCCGAAACCATTGCTTTGAACCATTTCTTACTGTCTTCCCGTTGCATAGCCTCTTTATAACAAGACGGCTCACCACAATCAGTAAGCATGACATAGTCCAAAGACGGTTCATATCTATCGGGGGGCCTTGTCACCCGAGTAGACCTACGCACCCAATGATCCATAACAGGTGGATTTTCAGCCTGTAAACCATCAAAAACAGCAGGCTGTTCAGCCGGTTGTATCGCAACAACGGGCAGTCTAGGAGCATCAACCTGTTCCCCTACCTGTGGTGCATCAATGGCAACTTGTTGGGGCTGATTTTTAGCAGCTAATGGCTGATTTTCAGCACCATTTTCAGCATGTAAAGGCTGCTGAACATTGGGCCTTCTTGGTTGTCCATATGTAACATCTTCACGAAAAACAACCCGGCGCACTTCCTCGACCTTTGTGGGCTGTTTGTGCATGCAATTCTCATTGAAGATGACATCATTGCTGCGTATGATTTTCCGTAATGCGGGATCCCATAATCTATACCCCATTTCACCATCCTCACCATATCCTAGGAAAATGCATTTATGAGACTTTGGTTCTAGTTTGGTGCGCAGTTCACTCCGGATGTGAACATAGGCCTCACAACCAAACACTCTTAAATGTGCATATTAGGGTGGCTTGCCAAACCACACCTCCTCAGGCACCTTTCCACCCAAAGCCTTGCTAGGTGAGCGATTAATCAAGTGAATAGCTGTTTGCACAGCTTCTGCCCAAAAACCATGAGGTAATGCAGCATGTGACAGCATACTCCGAACTTTCTCTTGGATAGTCCGGTTCAACCTCTCTGCAACTCCATTCTGAGAGGGATTAAAAGGAGCCGTGAGCTCTCTTTTAATACCTTTAGTAGCACAAAAGTCAATAAATGCTTTTGATACATACTCCCCCCCATTGTCTGAGCGCAAAGACCTAAGCTTCTTGTCAGTTTGATTCTCAACAAACGCAAGAAACTTCTTGAAAGTATCCAAAACATCGCTTTTAGCACGTATTGGATACACCCACACCTTACGTGTAGCATCATCGATAAACGAGACAAAATATTTCTTTCCCCCTAAGGACAACTGTGGCATTTCACATACATCGGAATGCACTAAGTCTAACCTGTCAGACTTCAAAGAAAGAGACCTTTTGTGCGGTGTTTGACTGTGCTTACCATAAATACAGTGCTCACAATGAGAAAAATCAGCATACCTCAAACACGGCAAATAACCACAACGAGACAGAGTTTCCATTCCTCTTTTACTCATGTGTCCCAACCGGCCATGCCACAAAGAAACACTTGGCTGCTCGGTTACGGCGACAACATGGTCACGCACACTAGATACATGCAAAGGATACAAAGTGTCCGATTTACAACCCTTGGCTACAATCCGGGCCCCTTTACAAATTTTCCACTTGCTATCACCAAAAGTGGTGTGATAGCCTGCATCATCTAGCTACCCTGTACTAATCAAACTCTTCTTGAGTTGTGGCACATGGCGCACTTTGTGCAAAACAAAAGTCATACCATCAGCAAAGGAAAACTGGACACTGCCAATACCTGCAATGTCACATGCATAGTTGTCTCCCAAATAAACAGTGCCCTGCACCTCACCTGAGTACTGTGTAAACCAATCCCTATGAGGTGTTACATGAAAGGAGGCACTTGAATCAAGAATCCAAGTATGCATGTCCACATCAGAACCCATAGCAAGGGTATGTGCATCCACAGAAGAGGCATTGAGTACATCAATGCTGCTGTCACTGTCACAACTACTAGCAACATTGATTTCCTCAATCAACACAGTGCTCTTCTTGGCATTTCCCTTGTCCTTTGCATCAGTTTCAGCACCCTTGTTCTTCTCTTTCTTCCACTCATAGCATTCCCGTTTATAATGCCCTTTCTTTCCACAATGATGACACACAACATCTTTCCTACGAGATTTGCTGCGTGCCCTGTCCTTACTGTCAGATTTCTCCCTCTGTTGAGACCTGCCTCTCAAGTACAATGCATTAGAAGACCCACCTGTGGTGTTCTTCCTGTTCATCTCTTCCATCAAGAGAGAACTCTCTACATCTGCATACTTAAGTGACGCACTTGAGTTACTAAGAGCTGTCCGGAATACATCCCAACTCTCGGACAATGTGCATAGCAGAAAAGTAGCTTTGAACTCCTCATCAATCGTGAATTTCAGCTCTGTCAGTTGGCTGAAAATAGAATTGAATTCATTGAGGTGCACTGACATGTGCGTGCCCTCCTTCATACGGAGATCCATAAGCTTCTTAAGCCAATACACTTTACTGGCAGCACTCTGCTGTGCATACAACTCGTCTAAACGCTTCCACATGCCCCATGCTGTCTGCTCATTCTCTACATTGAAGAGTAAATTGTCAGACACCGAAAGCATGATCGTGGAGCGAGCCAACTCGTCCACTTCTTCCCATTCTTCAACCTCCATATCATCCGGTTTCACACCCTGTAACTTAATAATAGGTTTCGCCTGTTTCTTCTGCAACATCACATTATAACATTGCTTCTTCCATATAGCAAAGTTATGGGCCCCTTCAAGCTTGCGAATGTGCAACAAATTGCCACTTTCACTGCTAGAAGCCATTCTGAGTGATTGCAAACACTGAAACCCTGTTTTGCCGACCTAAACACGCCCAAATGTGCGCAATCGGGCAAAAACAGCGAGCAAATTTCACGCGAAATCACCCCAAAACGGCGTACATTCACTGCCAAACCCTTACCAAAGGTTTCCACAAGGTGTATACATCATTTGCTTGCTGAAATTCCCTGTTTTAGGGCAAAAATCAGACCTGTAAACACCTGTTTTGCTGAATTTTCAGAACCTCGTTGGTGGAAACACCTATAAGATTGACCTGTGAGACTTGCCCTAATGAAATTGCATCAAATTGACCCCGAAATTGGTCAATTTCAGCAGAAATAGGCTGCTGTTCGCCAGTTTTTGAAACCCTAATTTTGGGGAAACTGTCAACGGAGGTCGATTCTACACGGTGAGAGGATCCCTTCGCGACGGAGTTGATCGAAAACGGTTGAATATCCTTCCCGCAGCGAGCAAGAACAGAATTCTGATCTGTGCTGCGAAAATGGCTCTCTTGGAAACCCTAATGCTCTGATACCATGTGTGGGGGAGCAGGAGAGAGAGCCCACTTGCTACTCTATGCAATGAGAGTGAAGAAGAAGAGGAGAGTGGCGCAGAAGAAGCACACGTAGAGAAAATACGTGAGAGAGAGAGAGAGAACTCGTAGAAGTTTTGGGAAAAGTCACGATAGATCGATTTTGGGCTTGACCTTTGAGTTTATGAGTAAGTGACTAGGGGGCCATTCACACTTGGGCCCCCTCACTTATAAGTTTTTTAACTTATAAGTTAATAAGTACAAGGCACTTAGGCCTTTATTCCCTAACATGAAATATGCAAATCTTTATCTGTTGAATTCTAACTCTATGTCGGTGACGATGTCAATGACGACGACGCACTGAAAACATAGATGCTGAAATCTGTGTTTTCCGGGCTGAATCTGCAAACTTCGCGGGATCTGACCGTGCGGCGAGGATCTGCTGCGGGAAGGTGAGATCTGCGAGGTTCGGGACTTGTTTTGCGATGTGTAAGTGCTGAAAACTAAAAACGTTGGTGCTTGTGTTGGTTCCGTCACCGTAGATCTGCAAAACGCTGAAATGCCTCGCATATGCAAAAACGCTGGGATTGAAAATGGTCCTGCTGCGATGAATCTGCTAACGCTGGGGCTTCTGCTTCTTGCTATCGCCAAGAATCTGCAAGATCCAAAAACGTTGGCCGATCTGGTCCAAAACGCTAGGTTTATGCTGTGGAGCAAAAACGCTAGGCCTCTTGGGGTTCTGCTGAGAAGTTGCCTGTTGAGCAAGGTGCTCCTGCTGCCTCTTCTGCCAGAAAGTGCTAGCGCTAGGTTTGCTTATATACAAACTTAGCAAAATTGCCCTACCTACTTTCCAACAAAAGTCACTTAAAAATAATAAGTGAAAAATGTCAAAAATAGGAAAAATAGGTCTATGCACTGTAAAAATGCTAGGGATCGTACTAGAATCTGATGGTCATGCTGTGTGCAACCAGAGGATATGCATCTAAATTAAGTGTCTAGACATGCACGGTCTGCGAACAGACTCAGAAAAGTGCCAGATCACTTCCTATTCTAGACTAACTAGACTGACCTGAACCCTGGTTATGCTATAGCTTGTCCATGGACACAGGGTTGGATGTGTCACGTGACAAACTCGCAATCTTTCGCGATAGAATTGTGCGCACCTGTGGGGAATTAGCAATTAGCTAATCCGATTCCTGTTCAGAAGGCTCGTGCCTTGACAAACGCGCATAAACCCCAGAACTGTATATATTCATCTGAGTAGACCAACTAGTGAAGCATTACCATATGTGCCAAATGGGAGAGAGAGATGCACGAGAGCAAATCATCACGCTAGATGAGACAGAGGAGAAGGCAAGCTTTCCATTAGAGCTGTAGACCTGCACCCACTACTCACATACACACTGAAGGTCACTTAGTGTAAAATTCAGCCTCCTCTCTCAAATTGGCCACCCCCTCTTCATGCTCGAAGTGGCAATACTGCCTGGAGCCGCCATGTGTCCAGTTTGCCCCTTTTGGGTTAATTTCCTAGTTCCCACTAACTTATGAAGTTGTGACTTTCCCAGTGGCACAGACTTCATTTGGCGCACACAGGCTTCCATACTCATCAGAATTTAGTGCTAACTGGCTTGACCAGTTCCGGACTGACCGACCTAGACTCCTGATGTGAGAAACCCGTTCGGCCGCAGCCGTTTCACACTGGCCATGCAATGTCCACTTGGACCTTTTCAAGGTTTCCGAAGAAAACAAGTCAAAATAAAATAAATAAAAATATGCAATACATATTTAGAGAAAGCAACAGGAAAAATACACCTCCTGGTGATAGATGGTTCCTTTTATTTCCTTGTAGAGAGAGATTGAGAGAGGCAGAGAGGTGTAGAGAGAGAGAGAGGAGAATGACACCCAATGGAGTCCCAACCAATCCTCTCAAGGATCCCCCACGCTATTGTCGATGTGGTATTTGCTCTTTTGATTGCATAAATGGATGTACACATATGCAATACCTCAATGCAAACTCTTCAAAATGGGGAATGTTGCCGGAGTAACTCTTCAAAATGAAGTAACTCCGGGGCTGATTTGATGCACCTTTGGATCCGTCTAGATGAGGTGTTGTTGATGGCCATCAAGGGGTAGATTTGGGCTTGATTTGCACTCCCAACGTGAGAGGAATCAAGGGCTAGGTTGCAACGGAGAGGCTAGTGTTAGCAGATACGGGCCGCCACGACCAACGAGCGGAAGGGCTGAAAACTGAAAACGTTGGGCTGATCTGGTGCTAACCGGGAACGTTGGGCTCTAGAGAGAGAGAAAGAAAGGAAGCAACCTGTTTACAACTCTTTGATAAAAAATTCAAATAGCCCTTTCAACAAGAGAGGAAAGTCTTACACAAAAAGAGAAGCATGTACCATCTCTTCTAAACATTATCTATACTTTTGGCTATCATATGGGCACATGAAATCTACCTCATTAAGCATGACCGCACTGCGAAGAATGTTTGATGAAGAACAAGGAAGGTAGGGCTTGAGGATTTACAAATGTGCATGTTTTTTTAGGCTATATTCTTTTATAAGAAGCCATTGCTGTCAATATCTCCCCATTTTTTTGCTCTGAATATGTTGCTCCCATCATTTCCCTCAAGGTCAGGAGTTGAGGGGCTCAGAATCTTAGCCGTCCATTGAGAGCACTTCCCTGAGCGTAATTCTTGCTGCATGCATCAGATCTGCAGCACATCAGCATGCAGAATCCAGAGCTTGAGCCTCCAATGAGATACTGGCAGCTCAGAAGTTGAAATGTGATGAGGTACTGGCACCTCACCATTCGTAATGCGTAGATCTTGCTTTATCATGTCGTTGCCAGTGCACACTAATTCCTGTCACGTCTTCCTGCCACATCTGGCCTCTCGACAGCCCCCCTCCTGGTACTTGTATACATTCAATGGTTACGATTGAGCGCTTAGCCGGTTAAGTGGACTAAGATGAGGGGGAGGAGGCCTAGCAACTTCATAAGATTGGGTTGAAAATGCAGAGGAGGTCAAGCTACGAGAGTCTGACTCAATCTTTGGTTCCAGAAGTGCCCAGCCTTCGAGCCAAGGGCTTTAAGGGAAAAGTGCCCCGCTCTAGAGGGTCAAGAGCTTTTAAGGGGTGAATGACCATTCCCCATAATATAGATGACCACATGGCAACCGACATGACCGCTGGGAGACATGATGAAATGACCATTTCCTGCCCAGACTTCACCTTTCCCAGGATGTTGATTACTATAAGACATGAAGGCAGAAGGTTTTCCTGTAGCGTCGACCGGGCCCTCCTTAAGCTAAAACCAATGGGCATGCGAATATGGGGGCAGAGTTTAAGAAAGCCTAAGAGAGCTAGTCTTGAACGGAAGCCAGAGGGAAAGAGAGATAGAGAGAGATTTTAACGTCGCAGGAACTATCCACGAGACGTCAAAGATCTATCTGTGTGTGTGTGTGTGTGTGTGGGTGTGTGTGTGTGTGTGTGTGTGAGAGAGAGAGAGAGAGAGAGAGAGAGAGAGACCTGGATGGAGAGGAGAGCAGCAGAGCCTTCATGCAGGCGCGAGTAGGAAGCCCAGCGCGTGAGATGCACATAATAGGCCTGCATGTCGAAGCTGTTTCGCTCCAGCTCCGCAAACGCTACTCCATGAACGCGTGCCTCCACGAACTCGGCGCCCTCGTCATTGCAGGCCACCACCAAGCGCCCGTCTTGGCCTTCAGCGAGGCGGCCGGCAAACGGATAAAAGACGACCAACGCCTGCGATAGACTGCTCTTGTAGTGAGCACATCATTGAAAAGGCTCCGGCCGGCACCATTTTTAATGACGTGGCAGGCCCTTTTATGCTGGCCGCTCGCCGAGAGGAGTTTGGCCTCTCCCACTCCAACCAACCAACCCAAATATGGCTGGCCAATCAAAAGCCAATAAGCGCAACGGCTACGAATCCCTGTGCCGGCTATATTCAGCAACTGCGTTTCGGTCCTCCACCCCTGCTGCATTTCGCTCATATCCAGCAGTTCTGCGTTTCGACAACATCACGAGCCCTTGTTAATTGGCTGAAGCGAAGGTATTTCAAACCACACCCCCCCCCCCCCCCCCGGCCGCCCGCCCGCCCGCCCGCCCAACCCAACAACACACGCTTTGCTTGGGGATTACACACACACACACACATATGCTTTTCCAGAAAACGTCTTTTCTACATTTCTTACACACACACTAGTGCACCTCAAGGAGTATTGCACCTCAAGCTTAATTGTTTAATGCTTTTCCAGAAAATGTCTTTTGTGCATTTCTTGCACACACAGTAGTGCACCTCAAGGAGTATTGCTAAGGAGTATTGCTTAGTTTAAGAGTACTGTGTTATGCATTTCCAGAAAAAAAAAAAAAGAACTAAAGAGAGAGCATGTATTTCAATAGATTGTCTTTCGGTTTTAGAGGAGGGTCTCCCAATAAGTGAAATGCATGTATTCCTTCTTGAGTCTATGAATGGATATTTGCAGGCCAAAATCCAATGAGTCACTACAATGCACACATCCCGAAGCGACCTAGGGGTGGTCAACGAACGGATAGAGTTAATGAGGGAGGGTTAGACAGCCAAAAGAGTGTTCCTTCGAGAGAGACTAGTGGGTTGGGTGGTAACGAAACAATGTCTGAAACCCAAATGAACGAAGACCTAGGGTTTATGCAGTTGCTTCAAGAGGATGGTTGGGGGGGCTCATTGAGTGAGGGTCAATCAATTGAGAACATAGGATTGAGCCAACTGACCATCCCTTTCCAGCCGAGTGTTGTCCCGGGTGTTTCCTTCACACGCCCAAGACCCCAACCTACATCAGTTTCACCGTTGATTCCCCAAGGCTTCAGGCCTCCTCGCATGGGGGATTTTATGACCATGCTCGTATTGAATGTTAGGCCTTCTCTTCTGTCCACTGTCCCATCTATTGTTCCATTGCGTCCTCTTGTGACCTCATCTAGTGAGTCGACCAAGGGGGCTAAACGCCCTCGTGTGGCGATACTGGTGTGGGACGAGACCGCAACATCGACCTTGCTTAAACACTACGAAGATCGATGGTCTCATGTGAACAAAGGCAATTTGAAACCGAAAGACTGGGACGAAGCTACATTGCAATTAAACAATGAGATAAATGGCACCTTTACAGCAGAGCAGGTCAGGAACCGCATAGACACTCTTAGAAAAAAATATAAAAAAGAAAAATCTAAAACAACAACCACTGGGGGGGTAAGGTCCACATGGGAGTGGTCGACACTTTGTGGTCATCCACTCCACGATGTGTGGGAATTCCCGGAGCCTTTGATAGTGCTAGCTCGCAAAGCACTCATGCAGGGAGTCAGGGCACTCAACAGGGAGATGGCTGCAATGATGGAGAGGATGAGGGGGAGGGAGAGATTGGTGGGGAGACAGGGGGTGAGGGTCGAGGCGAGGGTGAAACTCAATAAATATTTTTTAGGGAGATCAAGGGCTTATTGTCTCCGTCCGGCCACTATCCATGTGCTCAAATCTTACGGCGGCCTGACGGCCGGCCACCAATTGGGCGCCGACCGGCTATCATGTGCTCAATATCGTCGGCCGGCCGGAGTATATTCTTGGAATAAAGGAGCCGTCGTACGGCAGTCGTCCGGCCTCATGTGCTAAGTCTAAGATGCAAAGTACTGATGAAGCGCGAGTACTCGTCTCCTCCGGCCAGGCGTGGGTAGAAGACCACCCTTCTGTTGTAGGTGTAGTCTCGCACCAGCACATTGCAGGGTGACAGCGGCAACAAGGGTTGTTGGGAAGGGCAGGTGGGCTTGATAAGACAAGTATGAATGATGTCCACTCTCACAGTGCTGTCCTCCATCTCGCGAGAGAGAGAGAGAGAGAGAGAGAGAGAGAGAGAAGAAGAAGAAGAGAGTTTTAACGTAGTAGAAAACTATCCCAAGAGAGAGAGAGAGAGCGCACCCACACACACACGTTTCCAGGGCTCCAGGCGAATTTTGTGGTGTGCAGCCTCGGTCCTTTCACGTCGCAGTGCTCTGAGAAAAAAAGCAAAAGGGCACATTGAAAATTTAGAAATGAGCGAACAGCCTCTTAACCGGCTAAGAGGCAGTTCGCACGAGCTGGGGTTAACCCCCATTTGAGTAGCTGAGCGAAGTCTGCCAGTAACAAGTAGCTGTGCCACACAGTCCACACAACACTAGCAGGAAATCACAAGGGGCAATTTCACGACAAAAAAAACTCACGTCAGCTCAACTATGGTCAGCAGCGGGCAAAACCCCTCTAACACATTGTAAAATCCCAGCTAGATTCCAAGCTCACCTTAACGAAAATCGAGAAATTTTAAAAATCTATCAACAAATGCTTCAAATTGTGAGAAAAATTAAAGTTTTATTGTCAAATGCTTCAACTTTTGAGCTAACAACCTAAAAAGTTTTAAGTTTGCCCTTATTGTCTTCGATTAAAACAAACGTTTGACAAGCCCTACAACGAAGGGAGGGCTTCTGTTCTTTTCGAGCCAAAACTAAAAACGAAAGTTTCCTTTCTATAGCAAATTTAGCACTACATACAAAAAACTTACAAGATTTCCTATGGAAGGTGCTATGGACATCTATTTTTATTTGGATTAAAGTATTCACAAGAGGGATATGCTCTTATAGATGTTCAAATTGCAAAATGGCAAGTGAGGATCTCCTCCACTTATTCCAAAAGTGTTCAATTACGAGAGGCCTAGTGAGCAAAATCTGCAGATGGGTACAAAAGACTTGGAAGATCTTCTTTTCCAAGGACGACTTACTCCTGGCATGTAAGATATGGAAAATCAAGTCGTCTTAATATGTACTCAAATTGTCTACTTCTGGTACTTCAAACAAGTTTGGTAGGCAAGGAACCAACGTATCTCTGAAAGACCTTCATTATGCAAGAAAGGAGGGAAGTGATCATCTCCATTGGAAAACACAAGAGCTCTGAAGATCGAAATCAAGCAATCAAAGATATCATTTCAGCATCAATTGTAACTATCTTAGTAACTCCCCTGGGTTGAATCCAACTCTCTCTCTCTTGAGAAATGTTGGCCCCTCAAGGCACATGCAGTGCTTGAGGCTCATTGTACATGTTTTTCAGTGTTAATTTAACATCTCCACTCACAGTTGTATGGTCACTTTTGACAGGTATTCCAGGTTGAGTTAATAGAGTTAACTAAACCAGTTCACGCAAGTAGACTTCAGTCACTAGATCAAACAAAGAAAAGACACAACTGAAATGAAAATGTAAGACGGATACTGGAAACGGAATATATTCAGATAAGTACAACTAGTAATGAGTATAACAGCATGAGCCAAAAGCATGCTCGTAGCTAAATGACAAAAGAGTACAAAAGCACAACGAGCTCCAGGAATAGCAATAAACAACAATAGCCTCATCGAATGAGTAATGGGTCCTATTTTATAGATGTCGGTCTGGGCCTCTGAGTGACTATTGTGCAATTATTACAGTAACTGAGCTCGATATTTACCAGTTTCGTTGCTAGTCATACTTCCCCACTAGAGACTGTTCCCACTGTCTACATTTCCTTTTCCCCTTTCTTGAATTTTAGATTATTTTCAAATTTTTAGGTATGTTGCTAAAAATTTCAGGTATGTGCTGAAAATGAGTTGGAATCCACCCACTTTCATTCCCAAAAATTCAAGTATGTTGCTAAAAAATTCAAGGTATGTTGTTGCAAATGAGTTGAGATCCACGCACTTTCCTTCCAAAAATTTCAGGTATGTTGCTAGAGATGGATTGGAATCCACCCACTTTCCTTTTAGCTCTCCTCGAGAATGGATCTCCCACTGGCCTGGGTGCACCTTACTGCTTGTCAGCTGAGGTAATGCCTCTCAGCTATTTGTGCTTGTGGACTAGCTTGTAAATATGAACACTGTGTGGATGTCATCGTGTCCTTTTATCCGCGTCCATTTTCTTTGTAGGTTTCAGATGACCATTAGTGGAGCGTGGATTGACAGTGGTTGGCTCACACTGAGAGTATTGGTCTCAACATTCTCTTTCTGAATCAAGCGGTAAATAGCTTCCTGCTCCAATTGCTCCTTCTTTCAACCCATCATCTCCACTTCATAAGGTGTTAAGACATTCCAGGCCTTGGTATCAGGCTGAGCCTAGCGATGCAGCCTTGTTTGCCAATTCCTTTTATGGAATCTTCAAAGCTTCAACTGACAGTTGCAACAACTGATTGGTAATCTCTATCAACTACCTGAGTTGATTCCTCCACTAATACATCTTACTCTAGAAAAGCTACAAGTCGGCGGCTTTTAATTCATCTAGAGTGAATTTTTGGTCGACATCATTCAGAATCTTCGTCCAAGCTACCCACACTGCTTTGCTTTCATCATACCATACTCGCAGTTGATCTATGATCTTGATGTAGCACTACTGATCAACTGGTTTGTTATACTTTAGGTAAAAAGCAAAAAAAAAAAGGAAAGTTCATCCTCCTTGATTAGTAATGCATACATGAGGATTGGTGAATCAAGGACACAAACTCCATGAAATTCATGACAATTTGGTTTTCTACTGCAACATTTTTGTGAAGATTTGAATGAGATGATACAAACTCTTCAAATTCAGCTCATGCTCTCTAAGTGTCATGCGTGTCTTCGCCACCTTGCTACTAGTCGTGTTGTTCTCTAGCAGCATCTTAATCTTCTGATCCAGTATTCCTCAACCAATTTGCAGTTTCACTAACATGGCTTTAATCTCTGTTTGGTATCCTTCATGCATTTGTATGTCAGTTTGTCTCCTAGAAGCATCTCCAACTATATTCCAATGCTTTGTAGATTAATTGTGGATAGTTGCTTCACATGGGGATTGACAATCACATCATTATTTGTCAAAAACCATTTTGATACTCTCTTTAGTACTTGGATGCAAACTAGGATGCGACGTGACACCAAAGAGCGAGAGTAGATTAATAAACAACAAATATAGAGTACACAGAATTGATAACTGGAATAGAGAACCTATATTGATGTAAGATAGTGATTACATGAAGAGCATAGCTCATACCAAACCTCATGGCAATAGATGTGTCATTGGTCAGCTACACACCACAGTCATTAGCTGGAAATAGAGACTGGCCAGTACAAAGGAATACTCCCAGAGGAGAGATTATGTTGGGTTTGCTAGATGGAGATTGTATTCCCTTGTATTGGGACTTGTATTTCCCAAAACAAGGGAATACCCTCAAAGGAGAGAGTATGCCAGGTCTGCTAGATAGAGCCACAAATAGAGGAGCAATATATCTACCATTGCATAGCATATTACAAGATTCATGGGCATTTTGCTTATTCATAGAGGGATTTGGACCCTTATCCTGCATCATGGACTACTATTACCAGAGGTGTCTATGTCTCTTCTTATGCTTCTTGTTCTTCTTTTTCTCCTTGGAAGACTTTTTTTCTCTTGTTACCACTTGATTTCAAATTTCTTTGAAAAAATATTATGAAGATTCCTATTGTATTGAGGAACCATATCACTCTTCTTGATGTCTTTGTCTTTCACCTTCTCAAAAGACCAATGTGCTTCAATGGGGCTTAAAAGACCTAAGGTTCAACCCCATTAAGACTTCCATAGGCTAAAGTTCATAATTTTAATTGTATTATCCAAAGGCCAAAGTAGGGGAAATATTGAATGGTCATGGGAAGACTAAAAACTCTTCCCACGTCCCTAGGAAGGAGGGGGTGAGACCTTATTGTAGAGGATGAGAGAGAAACACACACACACACTCCAGAGCTCCCCCTTTACACAAAGGGAATATTGGACACATGTCAGGCTCCTAGCCTAGTTGCTCCCAATCTCCCTCAAATCCTATTGGATGGCCATAGAGGTGGACCAATGAGAATTATCCTAGAGTAAATTTAGTATAATCAATTTAAAAATGCTTGATAAAAGAACCAATAGAGATTAAGCTCCCTAGAAGACTATTGGACAGTCTACCAAGGGGTCCAATGAGCATCCAGCAGCCCAATGGCTTGCCTGATTCCTATTGGCCAGAAGACAAAAAGGTCCAATGAGAGATTAGATGAATTATTTAATTACCTAAAGCTCTCACAAAAGGGGAAAGGGGGACACATGTCACAAGGCTATCAATTATGCTTATAATTTGTGATTGGCTCTTGGCATTTTTAGTCTTACACACTTTGCTACACACACACACACACACAGTTACACACACAAGTTATGTGTTGAGCAAGAACTCCATCTCCTTCTCCAAGCATCGAGAAGTAGAGGCCTACACCAACAACTCTTGGCTATGGAATGCAAATCCAACCGAGAGCCAAGCTTCAATGGATGCTCATCTCCTCTACCATGCTAATTACTAAGCTAAGTTATGCTATTAGAGTGATTATGTGAGGAGAATACTTATTTCTCGTAAGATACATCTTCCTCCTCTTAATCTATCCTCATTCCCTGCTAGCTCTCACCATTTTTGAAGGTGTGTGAGGTCTTGGGATTGAGGCTAGGGACATTATGTGTGTTTCTCAAGCATAATTTGGTGCATGAAGCTTCCATCTTCATTACATCAACGAGTTTTATCAAGGAACACAAGAATTGTATTGTACAAAAGTCTCCTTTGATGGGAGAAGCTATAATACAAAGCCTTTATGGAGAGGGAACCGGCTCCATGTAAATCCGGTCCTCAACTATTGTTAATTGTTCTATTTCTCTCTCTTTTCAAGTATTGTCAATGCCAAATTAGCTAGGTGTATATTGCTAGGTTTCTTTCTCAAATTAGGTACTCTCTCTATGCTCATTAGGAACTTGTTCTTATTGAAGTGCTCACTATGTTATCAATTTCCGCTACACACAAGTTACTAGTACATTAAATATTACATTGGTATCAGAGCTATTGGTTTCTCTTTTCTTGCTCAAGAAGAGAGGTCCTCAAGCTTGCTACAAATGGTTGGTGTTATTAATTGTGAAAGAGTAAGTAGAATAGGGATTTTTCATCCTTGAAGTACGCCTACATTATGCAGTTAACGGAGATACCATCGAGAGCTATGGTCCTAATAATGGAGTCCTACGCGGCTTGCCTATGGCTTAACCATTATTGAGCTATTAGAAGCTTGACAAAAATCGATGCTGCCTTGGCTCTATTGAACCCTCTATTCTATTCCTTGCAATTAATAATATTCGAGCCACGGGTATAGATGCTTGAGTGCTTATCTTTGAAGGTAAAGAGGAGTAGCAACTAGGGTGTGAAGTGGCAAAGTAAAAGTAAAAATTTACACCTAAAATTTGCTAGTATGGCTAACAAGGGAAAAGAGATTGAAAAAAATGTTGATAGCTTTGATTTTGCTAATGAAAGAGCAACTAATGATACCCCTATTCTTGTAAATTACCTTGTTTCTAGGCTTCAACAAGCCCTGGGCAATCCATCCCTCCAAGGTGAAGTGCTATAGAAATTGCGCACTCATGGTATTCTCCAAACTCCCCACCAAGAAGAGAGAGTACCTAGGAAGCCTCCTTGTGAGACGTCCAAAGAGGACTATCTCCGATAAGGGAAGAAGATGAGGATCCGTATGAAGGGCTCAAAAATTTACTACTTGATGAGGCATCTCCCTCCCAAAGGAGAACCCAAGTTTCAATGGTAGAGCCCCCCCCAAAAGAACGAGAAAGAAGTGTTGGTTTAACTGAGGGTATGGCGGAGTAAACTCCCAAAGACCACGCACCATATCTGCGGTCATACACCATACCATGGTGGCTTCAAGAATCAGTTTCCAACAAGGGGCTAAGAGAAATCTTAGGCCCACGGAAAACAAGGACTGTAACGAGCTTAAGGGGAAGGACAACATCCAAAAGTCTCCCAAAGGCAGCTCCAACAACAACAAAGCTAAGGAGAAGGGAGTTTATAAAGACAAAAATAAACTCTCTCCTGAAGAGCTAGAGCGTTATCAAAAAGATAACCGTTGTTTCAAGTGCGGGGAGCAAGGGCATGCCTATCGTGCTTGTCCCACAAGAATACACGTAATGAGCCTCCTAGAGCTACCTTGGTTGAAATTCAAGAAGAGGATGCTCATCACGAAGAATCTCCTCTATGACATGCTTGGGGAAAGGTAAGAGAACATGATGCTTTCATTCTCTTTGACCCTGGTTCTACTGACAATTTCATAGGCACAGAGCTGGCCAACAAGTTAGGCATCCAAGCCTATGAGATGGGAGATGTCCTACCTGCCGATGGTGCTTTCAAGGGGCAAGAAGCCTCAGTCACTCCCTTAATTGGGAAATTCTGGCTCCATGTCCAAAGCTATGTGGACAAGGAGGACTTCTTCATCTCTCATATCAAGCATGAGGATGTAATCCTAGGGGCACCATGGTTTGATTGAATGGCTGCCAATACTAAATTCCCTGAAAGGCAAATCTACTTTAGGTTCAGGGAAAAAGATATGTACATAGATGCTAAGGAGTTGGGTAATACCATACCTATTGTACATAAGCAAGCTTTCAATAAGTCAATAAAGAGCTCTATTTCCGTGTACATGATTTTTGTTAAAGATTCTCAAAATGAACCTAATGTTTTAGCAAAAGAAGATATAACCAATCAAAAGGAATCAGAGTTATCCAAGTTCCTCAAGGGATTCCAAGATGTTTTAATTGATGACATCTCTTGTTAAAGATTCTCAAAATGAACCTAATGTTTTAGCAAAAGAAGATATAACCAATCAAAAGGAATCAGAGTTATCCAAGTTCCTCAAGGGATTCCAAGATGTTTTAATTGATACATGTTTTAATTCACATCTCTTGTGATCTACCTCCCAAACGAGGGGATGATGACCATGCAATTGAGCTTCTTCCAGGAAGCTCACCGCCTAATAAACCTCCTTAGAGTTTCTCAAGCTCAACAAGAGGAGATTATGCGGCAAGTGCATGAGTTAGTTGAGAAAGGCATGGTTAGGCCGAGCTCATCTCCATTTTGTACCAGTGTTATTAGAAAGATGGCACATATTGTATGTGTGTTGGTTATAGAGCATTAAATAGGATCACTATCAAGAATAGGTTTCCCGTTCCACGGTTAGAAGGCCTATTTGATAAGCTACTGGGGTCGACCTACTTTAGTAGGATTGATTTAAAGAGTGGCTACCATCAAGTAAAGATAGTTGATCAAGACAATGTAAAGACCGCAATTCGCACTACGTTTGGTCTTTTCGAGTACATTGTCATGCCTTTTGGCTTGACCAATGCACCAGCCACATTTAACCGTCTGATGGAGAAGCTGTTCAGGCCTCACCAAAGCTTTATAGGAGTGTTCTTTGATGATAAAATCATCTACTCTAATTCATTAGACAAACACAAACAACACCTCCAAGTAATATTTCAAGTTTTACGAGAGAATAAGCTTTATATAAATCGAAAGAAAAGTGAATTTTTTCTCACAAGAGATTTAGTATTTAGGTCACATTATATCTCAAGATGGCATCCAAATGGATCCATCAAAGTTAGAGGTGATAAAAGGATGGCCTAATCCAAGGAATCTGCATGAATTAAGAAGCTTTATAGATATGTGTGCATACTATAGATGCTTCATAGAAAAGTTCTCACAAGTCGCGGGACCATTACATGACCTAACAAAGAAAAACATTAGGTATATATGGTACACCAAGGAGAACAATGCTTTCGAAAATCTTAAAGAGAAGCTTATCTCTCAACCTGTGCTTACACTGTTGGATCTCTCAAATCCATGCCTTGGAGTTGTTTTGCTCCAAGAAGGGCACGCCATAGTCTATGAAAGTTGAAGGCTTGACCCTGTTGAGCAAGCTCTAGGCATATATGAGAAGGAACTCTTAGCACTTCTACATGCTCTAGACTCGTGGAAGCACTATTTATTGGGGAATCCTTTCATTCTGCGAACAGATCACCAAAGCCTTAAATACTTCATGATGCAGATGTGCGCTCCTTGCCGCACTGTCGAAGCAAAGGACTTGCCGATACACCGTGTGAGAGCCACAAATGGCTCTAAGCACACAACAAGCCTAAACTAGCAATCTCAAGAGAGCAAAGGGTGTGTCACTCACCGCTCTACGCTCGCCTTCGTGGTGGATTCCTCGCCGCGATGAAGAAGAAGCTGCAGTCGTGCCGCGCTCAACCGCTTCGCCGCCGTCGTGCCTTCGTAATGCTCAATCGCACACTCTCTCTCTCTCTCTCTCTCACACACACACATACACACACACACACACACACACACACACACACACACACAAGGAGGTGAATAAGAACAAGATGGAGATGGAGATGGAGCAAGAGCACTCTTCTATTGCACAAATGAGAGAATGAGTGAATTTTAGGTTTAGTTGGCTTTTATATGAGCTCACCCCATTCACACTTGGGCGCCCATGCTTAGCCAACTAATCCCTTGAATGTCCCAGTTAGAGTGCGCCTCTCATCGGCGATCACTCTTACCCTTTTTCTATTGGACCGACAAGCCCGGTACCTGACTCTACCAAATAAATAATACAATGTCCACCGTAGGTTACAACGTCCGTCTCGTAGGTGATAGGGTGTCCGTGAACCGTGAGGGTTAACATGCCCCCCTTCTTGATGTAGATTCCGTCCTCGGAAGCTATTGAGTTGAAGCTCGTTGGTCGAGGTGGAAAAGCATTTGAGATGAATGTCCTTAGCCTTCATTAGTCACTGCAAAATCAAACAACATTACACAGTAATTGCATTTTCATAAGCGATTAAAAAGCATATGCAATTTTAGGCAGACAATTGATTGGTAACAGAATTTTAAACAATTTGTTAGCAATAAGCATTAAATTGCAATGTAATCAAATGCATAAACAGATGTAAAGGTAAAAATTAAACAAGTCTGGGGTCGTTAATTTAACGATCGAAAGGCACTAGAGATCGACTATTAATACCATGGGTAAGCTTCTTAATTTTCTCTGGTCAATTAAGTTGTTTAATCGCGAGAGTCAAGTACTTCATGTTCGAGGGCTGACTAGAGGCTATACCTAGAGGACCTTGTAGTTAAGCTACGATAAAAGGAATTTCTCATGAAATCATCGCTTGACTGATTACCTTTTCTTTGACCCCCCAAAGTGTTTTCACAGTGATTCAATTTGATGTGTGTGCTTATTTTGTATGCCTTGGGTTTTTTGCTTTTCAAGGAAAAGCACCCACAGTGGGAACCTCTAGGGCTCTAGTACCATAGGCAATACATGTGAGTGAAGTACCAAATCAAGCTGAGATTTCTCTTCCAGCTTAAGATTTTACAGTGTGGCACTTTGATTTTTTGTTTGTTCATTTTCCGCATTTTAATTTTGTAACTTTGGGGGGTCATATAACACTCATACACCTTCCCACGCTCATCACATTAGTAAACTCCCTTTATAATACTTAAGCGAAAGGTCAATAGGGTCAAGCCAACTAGAAAGCCCTAGTACATTTCACACAATGCTACCTAATTCGGATTAAGAACCTAAGTAACCATTGATTATTAGGAAGGCATTCCCCATGGTATTAAGAGAAGATATCTAACACCTAACTTGGTCAAACTAGCTTAGTCGGACTGCTTGATTTTTAAACCTAAACAAGTGATTATGACAAAAAATTACATTGAATTAAATGTTTGATACTAAGCAAATGCGGTGAATATTAGGCTACCAATCACAATTAAAGCAGACAATCATAGATGCAAAAAAGATAAGGGGCAATGCTAATGGACAAGAAACACCTATTTGTGTCGATGGTCGCGCTTGACTTGAAGAGTGAGTCGAGATAAAGATTCCATGAAGGTCCAAATCCTATCAATAGCAACACGCTCCTGTACACACTAGGAAACAAAAAGAATACCTCTAGGAGGCACATTAGTGGGAAAAGGTACCAACACTTATTGAACACAACAAAAAACATAAGGAACCCTAACCTAATTATTTGCACTCCCCCTAGAGAGTCAAGGGAATAGGATATTGTAGAGGTTGGGGGGAAACCCTAAGGCTAAACCCCTATCCTCGTCGTCAAGATAAACAAAGTCATCATCCATGAGACCATATGTGCCATCCGTGTAGTCCTGTAAATTTTCTTCTTCATAATAGGTGCCCATGTTCACTAAGAAGGTCACTAGACGCCTATAGTCATCTTGGTCAAAAGGGTAGGCTTGTGCAATGGGAGAAACGCTCTCTACTAAGTATGGATCAGAAGTGGTCAAAAGACGTATCAGCCATTCTAACTCCTCAAAATTCCTCTCACATGCTGGCGTACCTATCAAATCCCATTCACATGCAAGCACTGGAAAGACCATGTGAAATATTTGTGAAAAGTAACGAGGGTACCTCTCACCCAAGGCAGGAGTGGATGACTCTAGCATACTAGCCATATCTGTACACGCAAATAGATGATGTTTAGAGTGCAAATATTACAAGGGTCGTGTTCTTGTGCATAATTTGTTTTTATGATTTGTGTTATGGCTCTTCCTCTTTTACTTTTTTATCTTGTTTTTGTGAGTATAAAGCTTTATATATACATTCCCTAAGATTGGAGATTGAGAGGTCAGGGAGAAAGGTTGAGAGGGAAGCAAGTGAATGATGGATGTCCACAAACACTCCCCCCTTCCTTGGGTAGATCATACCGTTTGAAATGATGTCGTCACCCTTTGAAACCAATTGTTCCAGTTGGTAATAGGTGAGGATTTTTGCCAGTAGTTTTCTATTACCCTAGGTGCCTCGTCAAGTTGCAAGGGTGGTAAGGTACTCTCCCAGGATCGAACTTGAAGTGGTTCATCAAGTGATTCTTGAACACTGGGAGGTGTGGATTCTTTTGTAGCTTCATGGAGGTCCACTACTATAGATGGAGGCTGTGTAGAAGCTTTTACCTCTATGGATGTATTACATGAGGAGCTAGAAGCTTCATGGAACTCCCCCCTTCCTGAGTTAGGTGGAATAAATTGGTTTTGCCTTGGAGCCCAAACTAGCTCTGTACTAGGTGTGTAGCATTCTGTGATCTTTCCCTTTCCACGGTCTGCCATTGGCTTTAGCGTTACACTGTTTGACTCATATGGGTTTGTTGTCGATAGGGAAGGACACATTTTACGTTTAGGTACCCAAATTTGCTCATTTCCATCATAGTAGCCTTGGGCTTCTAATAGTTGTTTTGGAATCCATCGTGATTTGGTCTTGACTCTCCTAGGGCGCGCTCTTGGTTTTCCGGGGAAATTTTTTCTTGGAATGGATGGGAGGGTTGAGGTAGTTGGAAGTAAGGCCTTGGGGACCCATTGATATGTACTCTTAGGTCATGAAGGTTGAGTACTTGCAATATTACTGCTTGCTGCAACTACAAGTGTTGAAGTGCTAGGTTCATGGGTAGCTGGCAAAGACGAGTTAACCACCTTGGCTTGTGAATGTTGGCTATCCTTCAACTTTGCTAGAGTTTGCAACGTAGGTGACTTTGCTTGAATGATAGGGGTAAGAGTCGGTGGTCGCGTCGTGACACTACCAGTATCCCAATCAATAGTGCATTTGGTTGCCAACATCCACGTGCGTCCCTGGTTTACGTTGCCTTCCATAGCTCCCGCGGGCATGACTAGAAACCTCTGCACTATGCTTCCATTGTCATAGACAACAGGGGTCTGAAGGACTCCAAGAATAGCAGTTTTCTTTTTATTAATGCCCTTGACTTGCATCGTACTCAGGGATAGGGTCGGTTTCCCTAATTGACACCAAACTCCATAGGATAACAAATTGTGTTTAGCTCCCGTATTTAATAAGGCATTGTATAGTACTTTCCCATAGGGGCTATTTAGCTCAATTGGGTATCTTAGGGGTGACTCAGATTCTAATGAGTCTTCATCTATGTCCTTGAAAAATGCTTGCGTGATTCCCAGATTAGCCTCTCGTTGGCGTCTAAGACGTTGTTGTCGTTCTCGAGCCTCAACTCTTGCTTGGAATTTTTTAAGCTCTGCTTGTTCCTTGGCAGCCTTCTTTTGATGGATGGCTTGCAACTCTTCCTGGCTTAGAGGATCATAATATCTTTTGAATTTACTCCCATTAAGGAATCCAATGGTTTCAACTCCATCTAGAGTCTCCACACGAATGGTACCTTGCGGGGTAATTTCACACACTCGATATGGTCCCTTACCAGCGTATTTCAATTTCTTCTTTTCATTACGTACCCCGTACATAAGAACTTTATCACCAACCTTGATGTCTTTATCCTTTAAATGGCTATCAAACCACTTCTTTCTCCTATCCTTCTCCACTAGAGCATTTGGCACAGCTAATTGCCTCTCTTCATCTAGCCTTTCCAGGATATATAATCGCTCCACTAAGGGGTTACCATCCCAACCTTCTTGAGATGCTACTCGAAGACTAGGAATGACAAATTCCCATGGCATAAGTGCTTCTTGGCCATACACCATTTTAAACGGTGTGCAATTAATAGCAACTTTATACGCAGTACGATAAGCCCATAAAGCTGATGTAAGCTTTAGGTCCCAATCAGTGCGATGAGCCTCGACTGTCTTTGTCAAAATGAAGATGAGAGTTTTGTTGGTACTCTCAGTTTGGCCATTTGCTTGGGGATAATAGGGTGTAGACTTGTGGTGAGATATCATGAAGTTTGATGTGAGTTCTTTTATTACTTCATTTATAAAATGAGTTCCATTGTCACTCACAAGTTCAAAGGGGCATCCAAAACGTGTGATAATGTTCTCAAAGAGGAACTTAGCTGTTGTTTTTGCATCCGCCTTTCGTGTTGCTTTTGCTTCAGCCCATTTGGTTACATAGTCGGTAGCCACAATGATATATCGTGATTGCGTGTTACGTGCAGCCGGACTTATCGGTCCTACAAAGTCTAAGCCCCACTTTTCAAATGGTTGGGTTACCTTGATGGGATGTAGAGGCATCCTATCCCTTCTTTGTGGCTTGTTGAAGTGTTGGCATTCATCACATCCCTTTGCAAAAAGTGATGCATCCTTAAACAGAGTGGGCCACCAATAGCCTGTTTGTAAGATCTTTTGGGCAGTCAACTTTCCTGAAAAGTGACCACCAGCTACGCCCATGTGTGCCTCTTGTAGAATATATAAATACTCATCCTCGCGGGCACAGCGTCTAAGAACATCATCTTTTCCTCTCTTATAGAGAGTTCCAGCCAGTAAGCAATAGGGTTCGCATTCCTTGATTAATTTTCGAGCTATATCTTTTCACAGCTCTTTGGGTGGAAAACCATTAACTAAGAAGTTAACAATCTTTTCACTCCATTCAAGCATTGTCTCAACAATGAACAAAGGAGTATCAGGCAATTCATCATCAACCCCCGTAGGAGCTTCGCCATTAGGGATACGGGATAAATGATTCGCCATGACATGTTTCCTCCCAGGCCTCACAACAACGATGAAGTCAAACTCAAGAAGAATTAACAACCATCGTGTAATTCGACCTGTGGAACACAGCTTGTTTACCAAATATAGCAATGCTTGATGATCAACATAAAACACAAACTTGGTAGCAAGAAGGTAATAGCGAAATTTCTTTACTACGTAAATCATAGCTAGACCTTCACGCTCTGTAGTAGTGTAGTTCATCTCGGCATCATTTAATTGGCGACTTGCAAAGCTAATAGGGTAGTCCAATTTATGTTCTCTTGGCCGAGTTAGAACACACCCAATAGCAAAATTTGATCCATCAATATGCACATGAAAAGGTACATTCCAATCAGGTGTTTGCAGGATTGGAGCACTTGTTAGGGCCTTCTTTAATAACTCATAAGATTGATGACATTCTTTTTTTTTTTTTGACACACCAGAGGGCCCACAGGGGGAGGTGCTTATCCCTTCCAAATATTAGCCATGTTACATGGTCGGGCAAGGGCCGCGTACCATCGGGCAAGAGCCACGCGTAGGCATCACCATGGCCACCTAATTGATGCACCACATGCTGGGAACGACGGAGAGAACTCGTAGCAACCAGCTAGGAACCTCCTCCTCGGGTGACCCACCCCAAGAGGAGGATGCACTCGAGTGTCCAAGGGCAAGAGCCCTATCAACGTGAACATCAGGTGAGCACAAGGTGTCCCTCTAGAGTGTGACCCAACAGGGGATTTGAACCCACAACCCGTAGGTTGAGAGGCCAAAGCCTTACCGTTAGACCAACTCTTTGGGGACGCTTGATGACATTCTTCCGTCCAGTGAAACTCGATAAGAAGCTTGTACAATGGACGCGCTATCTCGGCAAAGTTTAAAATAAACCTTCGATAATAACCAACATGGCCCATAAATCTTTGAACCCCTTTATAGTTAGTAGGTGGTGGCAAATCGGCAATGGCTTTAATCTTACTCTCATCTGTGGATATCCCGTTCTTGGACACTATATGCCCTAGAATGACTCCATGCTTAACCCAAAATTGGCATTTGAAAGGGTTCAATGAGATGCGATAAAATCTGCACCTTTCAAATATTTTTCGTAGATATAACAAATGCTTCTCCCAAGAAGAATAAACACAAAGGTCGTCTAGGAAAGCTTCACAAAACTCCCTTAGAAATTCTTTAAACGCAGTGTTTATCAATCATTGGAATGTAGCAGGGGCATTTGTTAAGCCAAAAGCCATAACACGAAATGCAAACACTCCAAACTCTGTGATAAAAGCAGTTTTAGCTTGGTCCTCTAATGCAATTGTGATTTGATTGTAACCAGAGTACCCATCTAAAAAGCTATAAGCTTCCTTGCCCACAACTCTTTCAAGCACATGTTCTGAATATGGCAAGGGATAATGATCTCTCCTAGTAGCTGCATTAACTTTCTTGAGGTCCATGCACACTCTTAGTTTCCCATTCTTTTTTGGCACAATGACTATTGGAGAAATCCATTCTGAGTGCTCAATAGGGTATATGAATCCACATTGGATAAGTTTTTCAATCTCCTCTTGTACAATTTTGGCGTACTTAGGATTCATTGGATATGGTCGTTGCTGGACGAGTTTAGCAGTGTTGATCATGGGAATTGTATGTTGCACCACAGAAGGTGGAACGCCTTTCATGTCATGATATGTCCAAGCAAAGATATCCTTGTATTCCTTGAGGAGCTCCTTAAGTACAGCCTCTTCAGTTTCGGTAAGGTCTTGAGCAATAAAGACTGGTTTAGACTCTTCACCTGGTTCTGCTAATTCTATCTCTTTAACTACCGCTAGACCATCATAGACTCCACTGCTTCCATTGGTAGGTATTCGTTGGGCTTTGGCATACACAACCTTTCGCTCCCCCGTGGTATAAGATTTAAAATGTTCAGGAGCCGTATGTAAGTCAGCAAGCTCTTGTCCTGACAGAGACCTTTCTTTTAGTTCAGCCTCCTTTTGTTGTTGAGCTAACTCTCGGTTTTGACGTCTTCTTATAGTTCGACTCAATTTCGGCTCTGTAACCTCCAATTGAGCGAGGTCAATGGGTCGCGGGCTGCACCACATGACACTCTAGAGATGTTCACCCCAATGGTCTACTAGCTTTCGATGAGCATCACATGCCCCTAGATTGCTAAGCCATTCTGCAGTAGATCTTTCCTTGTTTATCCTAGCTCTCACATTTGCTCGATATCGTCGTCTCTTATATGACCTTTGTTTCTTGTTAAGGTTTTGATTTTGGTAAATGTTTGAACTCGACTCGCCTGATAGGTATTCGCTTGTATCTTCTTCACTCTCATATAAATTATCATAGATGGTCGTACTAGGCCTTGAGTGTTCAGTTTCTATACTTGGTTCACTCGATGTTCCCTCAGGTTCTGAATTCATTTCTCCCTGAGATTCCGTTTCTGATGTGTATTGGCCTGAAGCCTTTGAGGAATCATCGGTTTCACTCTCAGGTAGGTGTGCCTCTTTCTTATCATCGGATGTTACATGCGCTACACCTAACATGTTTGCTGGTGCAATGTGTGGTATCTCTTCCCCATCTGGTGTTACCCAGGTTGTTCCTCTAGCTCCCCATGTATCTATCGTTGCCGTTAGGTGCACTCAATCGACATTCTCTGACTCAGCCATTCCGGGTAGGATATCCATATAAGGAGAGTTCTCCCCAATATTCGTGTCTTCGTTACATGTGTAACAATACTGTAATGGAGCTGAGTGAATTGTTGTGTCTGATCGATTATCAATGATGAATTTATTTCCTAGAGGATGCGTTCGACCACTTAACAGATCAACTCGAATGACAGAGTCTTGGAAGTGTAAGTAGACGTGGTTTTTGGACCATTCATGCACCATTTTTGCTTCCCTCATGAATGAACGCCCTAAGATCATCTCAAATGACATAGGATGCTTGGAAAAATCCATAACAATGAAAGTCAGCCTTACCTTGTGTCCCAAGACCTTGATCCTGAGATCCTTTAGCATTCCAATAGGCGTAACAATAGATCCATTAGCCATTTTTACCACTACGCTTGTGGCTTCAAGGTGAGGTCGCCCCATAGACTCCCAACAACTCTTTGTCACCATGCTGACTCCCGCACCACCGTCAAGGACCCCCTTTACAGTTAATCCTTTAGTAGTGATTGGTAGAGTAGCATTAGATTCATCACCTTCAAAGTATTGCCCCAACTTGTTAACGGGTACTTCAATTACAGATTCATGTCCCGCTAGGTCAAATGGTGGTGCTAAATGTTCCTCATCATTCATTACCGAGTCAGGTTTGTTCATATGTGCAAACTGTGGTAATCCGGCCTGTAATTCTCCATTGAGGAAGGCTCGAAGAGCTGAGACTAGCTCGGGGTCTTTATATAGTTTGGACATGATGGTGGTTCTAACTTCTGAAGACATGAAATCCATCAATTTGGCAATATTTAATGGCATCTTGTGGGACGTAGTACCCTGACAAGAGAATGGTGAAGATGGAATCTCCACTTCCTCAAGGGGGTCGGGCATTCCCTCACCAAACATTCTCTCTAGTAGGAAAGGTGTGTGTCCACTTACAGATGTCCTACCCTCACTCTCTTCCCGAATGATACTGGGTATAGCTAACGGCCTGTAGTTCTTGTGAGGTTGAACTTGTGTGGGGAACACTGTGTCCGACATCTGGATATGTTTGGGTTCAGGTTCTAATGTTCGTTGAGTTTTTTCCACCCAGTTGTTGGACTCGTTCAATTTCCACTGTTGGGTTTGGATAGGTTCCAATCTTTCTCTTGCAATCCTCATTTTTTGTCTCTCGTGGCTTATCTTGGGGGTTCGCAACTGGGTGGTTTAACTTTGAATACTCTTTTGGTGTTCGTCGTAATTCCCTCTCGTGATCCTCCTCACTGGCTTTTTCCTTTGTAGTAATAGTTTTGGTCTCCGTGGTCTCTATCGAATCTGAGTCATCCTCAGGGTCATTCATATACACAGGATCCTCTCCTGTCCCTATGTTAGTCTTTGAACTAGGTTTTGAGCTAGAATCATTAAGGGATTTCTTTCTTCGTGTTTTCTTCTTTCTCGCTCGGCCAATGGATGCAGCATCTCTCTCTTCGAGGATGTAATTTTGCTTTTGGAGCATCGACCGTGTGAGTGCATTCACTGGTGCTATGTTTATAGTTGGTGGTGTCCCATCAACAATCTCTATTATGTTCAATGGTGTGATTTTCGGTGCGTTTGGATTGTTACGACACTGTGCGATCAAATGATCTATGCCACAACGATTACAAGTGAGAATTGGCATTGCCAATGCACTCCCTTGACTTGTTTGCATTAGTGCAGCATTCTTTTGCATTCTAGTGGGGCACTCAGCTACTCGATGTGGTCCACCACATTCGTAGCACTGAAGAGGTGGTCTCCTGGCAAAACTATTAATGTTTTGGCCTCTTGCTGCTAGTGCAGTAGCTTGATATACCGGTTTGATTTGTCCCCAATGGTCTTCCATATAGTATATGGGACACTCCTCAAGCATGTCGACTCCATAGGTGATACTAGAGTCTATGTCCTCTTCGCAATCTACATAAGTACTAGATGACTCGCAACCTATTTGGTTCATAGGTGTAACTCTTGGATGAGGGGGTTGCGGTCCTAGCACTGGAGGTGGCAACGGTGTGGTTTGGACCACATTTTGGGTTCTAGGGACCATGTGCTGTAATGGCAACTGTTGCTCCATGGGTGGGGTAGGCATCAATTTAGGAACTCGAGGTGAGTGTGCCCAAGCTATAGGCGGTCTATTTTCCATGATGCGTTTAAGCATTAGGCAATCCTTCGCTTGATGGCCATACCTACCACACGCGTTACAAGTCCCGTTAAACTTTACTCTGAAAGTAGGGCATTCACTCGTAGTATGTGGGCCCAAGCAAATTGAGCACCATTGTTGCTCCCTTCTTGGATACATATGAGTGTTTTGTGGAGCACGATTACTCCTAAGGCTTTCTTGGATCGCCTTGGTGAGATCTTCCAAAGTCCTCTCAGATATCGTTTGCTCTTTCACGTTTGGCTTTATCTTCATTGGCTCATGCCCTGACGCTTGCGAGCTACTAGACTTCGGTTCGGTGGACACTCTTTCTCCTGCAATCATTAAATTATCCTCCAATTGGATTGCATTCATGGTGACTTCTTCCCAAGTAGTGATACCTCTAATGACTAGGCCATTATAGATACTTTCATGTCGTAGTCCCCTAATGAATCTATCGAGCAATTGGTTGTTGTTGAATCGCTCGTTTGGATTGCATCGAGAATTCAAATTCTTTAGGCGACTAATGAAGTCTCTCACGGATTCACCTTCTTCTCGTTGGGCTTTCTGGAGCTGAGAGGCTACACCCCAAAGTACTCCCTCTCGTATGTATTCTTTTAAGAACAGTCTCCTAAGAGTAGAGTAGATCGTTTTCTCTTCTACTCTTAAGGTTCTATACCAATCTCCACCCTTTCCGCTTAGGGTCAAACTCAAAGCCTTACACTTATGTAGCTCATTGTGCTCTTCCAAGGAATCGCACACATGTTCAAAAACTTCCATATGCTTTCTAGCATCTCCGTCTCCACTGAATTTCTGTGTGAGCTTAGCTACTTGAACTGCCTTGCTCCTAGGCTCTCTATCAGGTGCACTACGCATGTTTTCTGCAATAGAGCGACCGATAGTTTGAGCAAATGTTGCCAAATCTCCTATTTGAGCAGGTATAATGGGTGTATGTGCTCCTGGAACCACATGTGAGATGGGAGTTGGCCTTGGCCTTGGCATACGCGCGGCTCTTGGGTCCCATATTTCGTATGGTGGTGTACCAGACGGTGGTCCAAAGTTTACAGGCGTGGCCCTAGGCATAGGGGGTGCCTGATATGGCATGTTATTATTAAATGGCATGGCTCCACTTGTATAAGAGCTTGGATAATTCCATTGTGGATTGTAAGCTCTTGGAATAATCGGAGGTGTAGGAGCTACATGAGGCTGAGGTACGACAGGTGCACATGATTGATACATACATGTAGGTATAGTTGAGGGCACTATGCTACTAGGCATCGGTGCAGTGTTAACAAATGAACTCCATGGTGTACTTCTTGTCATGCTCACCACTGGGATATGCATGGTAGCCGTAGTGTCATTAAGAGAAAGATGAGCTAGATCTGGGAAGGTAAAGCTGCCACTTGTCGGCTCAGATTGTACTGAGACTCTTGGCGAAACAACATATGGAGGATCAATGGGGCTCACTGAGGGAGTCTCCATTTGTGACAGGGTTGGTTGGTTGGCCTTTCCCGTATCCAAGAATCTCATTAGTCCTGTTGAAGGCATGTTGATCCCTGTGTTCTGTCTTTCTAACTCGACAATCCTATGGAGGACATCACAGACTTTCCGTTGTTGCTCATTTTAGCTAGTAGCACCCGATGTGGATTGTAGAACATCTAACCAACCCACATGATAGGTGTGTCCTGTGTACCGATCAGTTAAAGCTTCTGCTTATAGGTCATACTCCCAATTTTCGTTTAGGAATATCCCATCTAGGCCTGGTGTGCTGGAGGTTTCCCTCGAAGTGGAAGCATTATTGCTCCCCATCGCTTGCCCCTCCGTGACTGCTACCTTGGGAGCACTCGGTTGCTCGGCTGGCATGATTTTTGTCATAGGAGCCTTTGCTTTCAGGGCTCGACTTTGTTCTAGCCTTCGTAGGTTCTCAATTTCCCTCTCCCTTGTTGCTTGCATATAGCGTTCGATCTCTTGTACTTCGGCAAGACTCCTACCATCGGGTAGTAAAACCTCAGAGGGAGATAGTCCTAAAGGATCAGGAGGTGCAGTGGATGGAACATTCACATGCACACTCTCAAGAAGCATAGGGTCTATTTTAGGCATGAATGACGAATTTACTTCCCCACTCCCTTCATTTATTTCATTAACCGCATGTTCGGAGCGAGTAGCTCTACTAAGGGTCTCTTTTAAGCGGCTAAACACACTGGACCCGGGCCGTGGGCCCATGGCATGCATGTCTTGACTTGAACTATCAGGGTTTGGTGTAGGATACGCCTCCATGACTTCGTAGTCAGAGGAAGAATCACTAGACGCGATATGAGGATCTTGGATCGCGCTACCTTGAGTCCCGGCCGAAGGTCCAGAACCTAGGGTGGACGAATAATGGGTGCCCGCGTAAATGGAGGCACTACCAATATGCTCGTGCTCTAACACTCGTCCAGAGCGTAGGTTCATATGACTTGGATCCCCTAGAAGTGTCAGTGAGTGCCCGTGAAGGCTGCTCACCTAGTATTTTTGGGTGTTTTGCAACCCAAGTCTTTTATTAATTTTTTTTTATTTTTTGATTTTTTGGTCCTTTTTTTCTGACCCAGCTATGGAATAGAACGTATGATAACTCGAAACGAGCGTCTCGGTCAGAGGGACGTGTCGTGCTTTACAGCCCTCTGTTTGGTCACTTTATGCCCTCGGAATCCCTAAAACCGTCAGTTTCTAGTAGGGAAGTAGGCCCAAATTAGAAAGTCTAAGGGTGCAAGTGGGAAGAGAAGGGAGGAGAGTGGAGGACTTGCCCCACATGCTCTCATTCCCTCTTGAGGGGATAGGGTATATATATAAAAGTGAGTCTAGTATATACTATAAGACTGAGGACTGAGGCTTGGGCTTGGGCTTGGGGAAACGATCCCAATCAAACTTTTAGTGTAGCCCCCCAGTCACTCACGCTTAAATATTTTCGATTTTCGGTTTTTTTTAAATATTTTTTTTGATTTTTTTTTAAAATACTTTTACAAAAAACAAAAAAGACAGTACAGTGTAACAAAAATCTTCTCCACACAACCACACCTTCCTTCTTCACAAATCCTTCAATTGAAATTGCATCACAAGAAAGCCTAAAGTGCTTAACCGAGCTTAGTGTAGGGCATTTCCTCGGCAACGGCGCCAAAAATGTGCGCTCCTTGCCGCACTGTCGAAGCAAAGGACTTGCCGATACACCGTGTGCGAGCCACAAATGGCTCTAAGCACACAACAAGCCTAAACTAGCAAGCTCAAGAGAGCAAAGGGTGTGTCACTCACCGCTCTACGCTCGTCTTCGTGGTGGATTCCTCGCCGCGATGAAGAAGAAGTTACAGTCGTGCCGCGCTCAACCGCTTCGCCGCCGTCGTGCCTTCGTAATGCTCGATCGCACACTCTCTCTCTCTCTCTCTCTCTCTCTCTCTCTCTCTCTCTCACATACACACACACACAAGGAGGTGAAGAAGAAGAAGATGGAGATGGAGATGAAGCAAGAGCACTCTTCTATTGCACAAATGAGAGAATGAGTGAATTTTAGGTTTAGTTGGCTTTTATATGAGCTCAGCCCATTCACACTTGGGCGCCCATGCTTAGCCAACTAATCCGTTGAATGTCCCAGTTAGAGTCCACCTCTCATCGGCGATCACTCTTACCCTTTTTCTATTGGACCGACAAGCCCGGTACCTGACTCTACCAAATAAATAATACAATGTCCACCGTAGGTTACAACGTCCGTCTCGTAGGTGATAGGGTGTCCGTGAGCCGTGAGGGTTAACAGCAGACCACGCTCTCCAACAAACAAATGAGGTGGGCAAATTTCCTTTTGCTCATTTTCATATTGCTCACATTGCTCGCAAGCATAATCAAGTGGCCGATGCACTCTCAAGATGATCCAGAGTGAATGCGTATCTATAGCAACTTACAAAGATCTATCTTCTATGATAGATGAGTATGCTATCGATCCCGATTTTAGAGATGTTATTTCAGCCCTTGCACTAGGGAAGAAGGAAGAACCATTTACTGTACAAGATGGTTATCTTCTCTATGGCAATAGATTATGCCTTACTAACTCACTACGTAAGAAAGTAATGTATGAATCTTATGCTCCTCCTTATGCGGGGCATAGAGGGATCCAATCTACCCTAAAAGGGATAGAAACATATTTCTATTGGCCTACCATGAAAGCAAACATACAAGAAAATGTGTAGTATACCAAAAGACAAAACTTGATAGAGGGAAGCAACCTGGATTGCTTCAACCGTTGCCAATCCCTAATTCACCATGGGAAAGCATATCCATGTATTTTATCTTTGGATTGCCCAAGTCATCCATGGGAATACGGGAATATGCACAACAATACACAGGTTTAGCAAACAAGCACATTTCATACCTGTCAAAAAGACTATCAAGCCCCATCAAATGGCAACCCTCTCTATATCACAAATCTTCAAATACCATCGCTTGCCAATGTCTATAGTGTCGGATAGAAATCCTAGAATGACCAGTAACTTCTGGAAGCATCTCTTTGAGAATTTAGGTACAAGGCTAAACTTCTCTTCAGCCTATCATCCCCAAACGGATGGCCAAAGTGAAATAGCTAACCTAACAATTCTTGATCTATTAAAAGCTTATGTCACAGAAGTAGATCAAAAGTTCCAACGGGATAAGTACTTACCCTTAGTGGAGTATGCTTACAATAGCACTTCTACACACTTCCAAGGGAAAAGCACCTTTTAAGGTGATAGAGGGAAGATCGAAAAGTCCCCTACTACTCAAGGTACATGGGAAGATCTTTGCTGCAGATAAATATAGCCGAGACCTGCAAGAATCTTTCCAAAAGATTAAGGATGCTATATCTATCTCTCAGCAAAGGCTACTGCTGATAAGCAGAGAAGAGCCCTAACTTTTAAACAAAATGATTGGGCCTTGCTTAAGTTTTCGAAGGCTCGATTAAGGCACACAACATGCAAGAATCCTACAGGACACCAAAAGTATTGTGCTAAGTTAGCAAAAAGGTACTTGGTCCCTTTCAGATTCTTAGGCCAATCAATGAGATGACCTATCAACTTAAGTTGCCCAGCCATTGGCTCATATACAGTGCTTTCCATGTGAGCCCACTAAAGCCTTACAAAGGAGAGCCACCTCAAGAAGCAATCATTGAAGACCCACTGGAGATCGAGGACAAAGAAGAGGTGCTATACCCCAAGTCCATTCTCCAACACGAAGACAAGGTATAACGAGGCAGTAAGACTATTCGATGATATCTTATGAAGTTTAAAACTTATCCTTTTGAGGATGCTAGATGGATGCAAGGCATACAATTAAAGGATAACCTAAACCTTGTCAATGCTTACAATGATTCCCTAGAGTAAGCAAATGTAAATATGTTTAAATGAACACTTATAAGACTCTCTTTTTCTTTATTGTGCACAAATGTCAATGACTATGCATGCTTAGGATCATGTTTGTGGAGACGACGTCTCCCAAACACCAAGTTGAGCTTGTCACTCCACTGTGGAAGATTGATGCGGACTAATGTGCAGCCATGCTTTGCGCCAGTCAACGCTCTCAAGCACCAAATGGACTAGTCATCCATTCTGGAACGGTGCGTAGGGTAAAATAGGGATCCTCTACCCACTACAAATGGACTAATGACTAGGCTTTATCTTCTCTACCTCGTAGTCGAGGACGACTATGATTTCAAGAGAGAGGTAATGTCAAAAAACTAATATCTAATACTCCCAATTAATTTTCTCATGTTAAACTGATCATTTAATATAGGGAAGTACCAGGGGAGTAAAAGCTAGAATATTGGTAAGGCTGCCAGACCAGTCTCTGTCAAGGATCCAAAGGAGGGAAAATAGGGATCCAAAGGGGGATACTCTGCAAAAGAGCAATCTGCTTCAATGGGGTTTAAAGACCTAAAGTTCAACCCCATTAAGACTTCCATAGGCTAAAGTTCCTAATTTTAATTGTATTGTCCAAAGGCCAAAGTAGGGGAATTATTGGATGGTCATGGGAAGACTAAAAATTCTTCCCACATCCCTAGGAAGGAGGGGGCGAGCCCTTATTGTAGGGGATGAGAAACACACACACACACACTCCAAAGCTCTCCCTTTACACAAAGGGAATACTAACCACATGTCAGGCTCCTAGCCCAGTTGCTCCCAATCCCCCCTCAAATCCTATTGGATGGCCATAGAGCTGGACCAATGAGAATTAGCCTAGAGTAAATTTAGTCTAATCAATTTCAAAATGCTTGATAAAAGAACCAATAGAGATTAAGCTCCCTAGAAGACTATTGGATAGTCTACCAAGGGGTCCAATGAGCATCCAACAGCCTAATGGCTTTCCAGATTCCTATTGGGCAAAAGACAAAAAGGTCCAATGAGAGTTTAGATGAATTATTTGATTACCTAAAGCTCTCACAAAAGGGGAAAGGGGACACATGTCACAAGGCTCTCAATTATGCTTCTAATTTGTGATTGGCTAAGCTTTGTAGGAGCCAATGAGAGGCCAACATGAGCAAAAAGCAAGAGGGGTCGACCAAGAGAGAGAAATATTGGCATTTTCAGTCTTACACAGTTTGCTACACACACACACACACACACACACACAAGTTATGTGTTGAGCAATAACTCCATCTCCTTCTCTAAGCATTGAGAAGTAGAGGCCTACACCAACAACTTTTGGCTATGGAATGCAAATCCAACCGAGAGCCAAGCTTCAATGGATGCTCATCTCCTCTACCATGTTAATTACTAAGCTAAGCTATGCTATTAGGGCGATTATGTGTGGAGAATACTTATTTCTCGTAAGATACATCTTCCTCCTCTCAATCTATCCTCATTCCCTGCTAGCTCTCACCATTTTTGAAGGTGTGTGAGGTCTTGGGATTGAGGCTAGGGACACTAGGTGTGTTTTTCAAGCATAATTTGGTGCATGAAGCTTCCATCTTCATTACACCAACAAGTTTTATCAAGGAACACAAGAATTCTATTGTACAAAAGTCTCCTTTGATGGGAGAATCTATAATACAAATCCTTTATGGAGGTGGGGACCGGCTCCATGTAAATCCAGTCCTCAATTGTTGTCAATTGTTCTATTTCTCTCTCTTTTCAAGTATTGTCAATGCCACATTGACCAGGTGTAATTTCTAGGTTGCTTTCTCAAATTAAGTACTTTCTCTATGCTCATTAGGAACTTGTTCTTTATGAAATGCTCACTATGTTATCAATTTCCGCTACACACAAGTTACTACTACATTAAATGTTACATGTTCATAATGCTCAAAAGCAAGAAACTTATCCAATTTTCCACATTTTATATGAAGAAGCCTCTCCTCAAGTGAATGATGACCTTTTTCCACCAGGCTTCCCCCGAAACCCTGGACCTTTGTTAGAAAGTAGCTCTTATATGGCATGCCAAATTTGTAGCAAATGGCTTCATATACAAAACACATTGTAGGCATATCCTGCCACTCTGGATCTAGCTTCTTCATAGGTTCAAGATTTTTGACAACTCATGATTGATACAAAAAGGAAAGGCCAACCCAAATGAAAGTAATGGGCCCTATTTATAGGCGCATGTGTTGTGTTTTGACTGATTGACTGACTAAAAAGTGACCAACTAGTAACTATTGGTAACTCCACTAAGTAATTTATAAAAGCTGCTACTAAGGGTAGGTTTTCACTATCCACAAGCTACTTGAGTACCAGCTTGTGGCATACTAGCTGCTTTAATGAATAAAATGCCTCCTAACACACATTAATCCACTCAAATGGATTATCCTTCTTAGTAAGTGCATATAATGCATTGACCTTCTCAACAAAATTTTTCATAAAGCATCCACTATAAAGTTTACACAGACCATGAAATTGCTCACTTCCCTAGAAAAATTTTGTGGTTCAGTTCCCATGATTACTTTTATTTTGTCTTCAACAATCTCCATCCCCTTATTGGACATGACATATCCCAATAAGATCCCTTGACAATTGCAAACACACACTTATATTTGCAAACTCTTAGGCTACATGCTCATTCTTGCATTGCCAAGTGCTTGAAATAACTTTGCTTTTGTTAAGGAAACTTGATGCATGAACTCATGTGACCGTGGGTTAAGGCCCAACGCTCGCAATAAAATGAATTAGAGGTGCTTACAAGGCATATATGTTAGGCGTTTACTTTCTCAATTTTGATAATCCTCGCATGTGCATCTAGGATTATTTGACTTTTTTTTTGAGTATGTCGCTCCCTTTGCAGTTGATCCCTCAGTTTTAACATAGAATACATGTGTGTCATTGCATACCACAATGACTTCTTGCACCAACTTTGCAGGCATGGTTCTACCCAAGTCAATCTTCTTTTGAAATTCTTTTGTTAACTTTGATCTCCACTTCACATGCTTGCAATCTCTAAATTTGGGACGAACGCCACTAAAAACTCTATGGGTCATTGGAACAATTTCACGCATCCTACTAGATGTGCCTCTTTCTTGCAAAATGTAACCATTATCTTGCAATTGATTCATCTCTTGAGATTGCAGATGTTCCCTCTGCAACCACCCAAACACCTGGAGAAAGACCTTATGGTCCTTTGACAATGTCATGAGCCCTACAAGTGTGCATGTTATTGGAGTTGAAAAACCAAATGAACCCTTCCACATAGCCTTCAGGGTGTGAGCCAAAAGGTGGGTATTTTCTATGTTCCCAAAAGCATGGAGCTACTACCCCTATTTTGGTGTCCGTTGCACCCTCGTTAATCAACCTGAAAGGGCGGTGGTAATGTGTGTGCTAGTCTCCACCCAACCGTGCTATCTTATAGCCTCCTCCTGTCGTACACACTGTTCAGCCGTACCGGTGGCCTTGACCATAGGACCCATGTCCGTACATTACCCCCCCCCCCCCTTGGAGAATCATTTCGTCCTCAAAAAAAAATGTAGGGAAATGTTTCTTAAGTGCGGAGAAATTCTCCCATGTAGAACCTTCTTCAGGTTTATCTAGCCATTTTACCAACACCTGTCGTCTGACATGATGTCTGGTGTGAAGCTCATGAGAATCCAAAATCTTTTCGGGCTCATGATGAATGCTTGGCGGTTCGATAAGGTCAACTAACACACCTGTGTCAATGACATTATCATTCTGTCCTAGCTGTTTTCATAAATGACTAACATGAAAAACAGGATGAGCTCGTGAGTGCTTTGGAAGAGCTAATTTATAGGCCACTTGACCTATACGTTTGACAATGGTAAACGATCCATAAATAGCGTGGTGAAAGTTTAGCAACTTTTCTCATCTTCAGGCTTTCTGAATGCTCCAGAACTTTGAGGAAAACCTTGTGTCCTTCTTCGAAAGTAGCAAGACGATGATACTCATCTGTGTACTTCTTATATCGATCTTGAGCTTGCTTAACATTCTGTGTAGCAACTCAAAGCATGTCAAATGGTCTTGGAGAAAATCCTTCGCTTGTTGTATCGTCTCATTAGCCAACCCCACCGTAACAGGTCATCTAGGTTGAAATCCATACAAAAGCATAAATGGACTAAACCCTATAGTCACATGCTTTGAACTATAATAAGCAAATTCCAATATAGGTAAGTAGTCTTTGCAATTGCTTTGCTTCTTGCTAACGTACGCTCGCAGCATATCCTCTAGCACTTGATTAACTCTTTCGGTTTGACCATCTGTTTTTGGATGATCAGTCGTACTTAGATTGATTTTAGTTTCCAACTTTTGAAACACAGCTCTCCAGAAGTGATTATCGAACTTTCGATCTCTATCACTATTGATACTAGCTGGAAGACCGTAGAGTTTATATATATGCTATACAAATAGCCGTGCTAATTTTGGTGTCTTAACCGTAGTCTTAGTGGGAATGATCGACCCATCTTGGTGAGACGGTCTACAATTACTCATATAGCATCATGGCCACAATTTGTAGTAGGTAGCCCTACTAGAAAATCCATAGAGATACTCTCCCACTTACCTTGTGGAATCTCTAAAGGATGTAAAAGGCCACCTACCTTGAGGCGCTCTGCCTTATTAACTTGGCACTATTGGCAGTTTAGTACGTACTCTTGAACATCATGATGTAAGCCCGGCCAATAAAATTGCCGTTGAACCAAGGCATACGTCTTACGAATACCTGGATGACCAGCACTTGGACAATCATGACACTCAAATAAGATTTGGCACCTAGTGTCTGATTCCTTTGGCACACATACTCTACCCTTGTAGAGTAAGTAGACATCATCAATGGAAAAATTCTTCCATCGCTTAAGCTCTTCCTGAGTAGGGGTGGAGCTCTGTGTGTTGGAGTTTTTATCTGCGCGTGCAAAGACATGTTGATCTGGCTGTACAGAGAGACATGTGAGTGTGAGGGATCCCTTTTTAAAATTGCACTCCACACTTTAGCATATAATTGATCTTGTGCACACTTACCACGTAAGTAATGACTCCAAAAATCCACTTTTTATTTCCATGAAAGTAAGTGAATTAATCTGAAGCATCTGACTTAGTGCATAAGCTACTACATTATATCGCCCCTTGCGATGTTATAGCTTACAATCATAATCTTGAAGGTTTTTGGCCCATCTAGCTTTACGGCCCTTCAAATCTGTTTGAATAGTAAAACATTTGATACTCTCATGGTCAAAAACTACCTCAAACTCGGCACCATATAAATAGTGTCGCCACTTTTGTAAAGCGTTAATTATGGCATAGAGCTCTCTCTCTCATGGACATAATAATTCTGTTGAGCTCTATCTAACTTTTTACTTTCAAAGGCTATAGTTCTTCCCTCCTGGAGAAGTACCGCACCAATTGCTTTATCACTAGCATCAATCTCTACCACAAACGGCTTAAGTGGGTCAACGATTGCTAGGATGGGAGCAGTGGCTATAGCTACCTTGAGCTGTTCAAAATTACGTTTTTGGGCTTCTTCCCAAGAAAAGGTCTTACCTTTTGCTTTAAGTTGATCCGTCATAGGAACAACGATTTTGGCATAACCATGGATATAGTGTCGATAAAATCCAGCCATGCCTAAAGATATTTGAAGCTCCTCAACCGTGTTGGGATGTGGCCATCGAAGAATGGCAGCGACCTTGCCGGTGTCCATTTTGATGCCAGAATAAGAGATCACATGACCAACGTAATGCATATTTGTTTTAAAGAAATCGCACTTGCTTTGCTTAGCATACAGTGCATGAGCTTGTAGCTGTTCAAATACTAATCGTGAGTGTTTTATGTGTTCATCCTCAGTCTTATTGTAAATGAGAATATCATCAAGAAAAAACCGCAACAAATTTTCCTTGATGAAAACCATAACAAATTTTCCAAGATAGGGACGTAAGACACTATCCATGAGTGTCATAAATGTAGCTGGAGCATTGGTTAAACCAAAAGGCATAACCAAAAATTCAAAATGCCCGAACCGTGTTCTAAAGGCAGTTTTGGAGATATCTTGCAAAAGGATACGCACCTGGTGGTATCTGGAACGAAGATCTATCTTTGTATAGTATCTTGCCCCATGGAGTTGATCAAACAACTCATCCACTCTTGGCAGAGGATACTTGTTTTTGATGGTTATGGTGTTTAATCCGCGATAATATACGCACATGCGCATAATACCATCTTTCTTTTTTACCAATAGAATTGGTGATGCCCAAGGCGAAGTGCTAAGTCTAATGAAACCACGGGCGAGCTAGTCAGCCAACTGACTCTCAACCTCCTTGGCTTCTTTAGCACTCATACGATAAGGTGGTTTACTCACCGGTTTAGTGCCTAGCAAGACATCTATGCCATGCCTAAAGATATTTGAAGCTCCTCAACCGTGATGGGATGTGGCCATTGAAGAATGGCAGCGACCTTGTCAGTGTCCATTTTGATGCCAAAATAAGAGATCACATGACCAAGGTAATGTATATCTGTTTTAAAGAAATCGCACTTGCTTTGCTTAGCATACAATGCATGAGCTCGTAGCTACTCGAACACTAATCGTAAGCGTTTTATGTGTTCATCTTCAGTCTTATTGTAAATGAGAATATCATCAAGGAAAACCCCAAGCAATTTTCCTTGATGAAAACCACAATAAATTTTCCAAGATAGGGACGTAAGACACTATCCATGAGTGTCATAAATGTAGCTGGAGCATTGGTTAAACCAAAAGGCATAACCCAAAATTCATAATGCCCGGACCGTGTTCTAAAGGCAGTTTTAGAGATATCTTGCAACACCTGGTGGTATCCTGAACGAAGATTTATCTTTGTATAGTATCTTGCCCTATGGAGTTGATCAAACAACTCATCCACTCTTGGCAGAGGATACTTGTTCTTGATGGTTATGGTGTTTAATCCGCGATAATATACGCACATGCGCATAATACCATCTTTCTTTTTTACCAATAGAATTGGTGATGCCCAAGGCGAAGTGCTAAGTCTAATGAAACCACGGGCGAGGTAGTCATCCAACTGACTCTCAACCTCCTTGGCTTCTTTAGCACTCATACGATAAGGTGGTTTACTCACCGGTTTAGTGCCTAGCAAGACATCTATGCCATGTTGCACATCACGTGTAGGAGGTAAACCCGGCAGTAAATCACTTGAGAATACATCACTATACTCCGTGAGTAAGTGAGTCAGCTTTTGCCGTGCAAAAGGAGAAAGTAAACTAGAATTATGCTGGGGTGGAGAATCTTGTAATTCCTGTAATGTTTGTTTTACAACAGTTGCACGTTGCTCTATAGAATTAAAGTTGAGAGCACTTTGCTTGTTAGATTTGTTAACACTTTGTTTATCATTTGAATTCATTGCACTTTGCATACCATTACTAGAATTCACCGCACTTTGCTCTTGAGAATTAACAAGACTTGGAGACAAGCAGTAACGCAAAGAGACTTCATTTATTAAATCTGCTTTCTGCAAAATAGAAAGCTCGGCTGTACATATAAGAGGTGCAGATGGTATATTTTTCTCACCAAGCAAAAGCACATGTTTACCATTGGCCATAAAGGATAAGGAGTCGTGTTCATAACTAGTGTGCAATGTGTTTCCTAAACCATGTAGCCACACGGTCCATGTTCATAACTTGAAAGTCAAGGGTCATCGTATGATCTTGAACAATAAGCTCAACCCCTTCAACTACCATGCCCCATACTTCTTTAGCATTGCCAAACATTTTTACAACCACATACTTGTGAGAGCAGGGAGTCTGTGTAAGCTTCAAGTTCTTGACTAGCTTATAGTTCAGGAAGTTATGAGTTGCACCATCATCCACTAAAATACGAACACATTGTCCGTTAATAGTGCCATGCATGCGAATCAAATCATGGAGGCCAAAGGTGGGATGTCACATTGAAGCAGGCACACAACACTTGTGCTTTTCTTTCTATATGAAGAACCTCTATAGCACAATATTTAGGAGATGAATCAAATGTGAGGTGTTGCACCGTGTGCATGGCCTTTTCTTTGCCTTGCAAAAGAGGACAATATTTCGCGAAATACATCTAAAACACAAATTGTGTTTCTTTGCACGCTCAAAATCAGCAGTGCTGAGAGACCCACGTGGAGTATCTTATGATTGCTTAGCCTTCTTAGCCTCTTGTGGGCGTGGAGAGGTAGATTGTCTCTTATTCCTCGTGGAACGTGTGGGAGATCTACCTCGCCATTGGCTCTTAGCCACATTGCTCTTAGCAAAATTATTCTTAGAGTAGGGAACATTTCCTTTCCTCTCTTGGTCATCATCATATCTTTGGGCATGATTGATGGCTTCTTCCAAAGTTTTTGGATGTTGGGTCTTGACATGAAGACGATAGTCTTTGTCAAGACCCCTCTTAAAACCCCGTATCTTTTGGAATTCATCTAAACCTTCTAGTTTTAATATGATTTCCCGATACTTCAAAAGGTACTGTGTGAGAGAGAGGCCAGACATGTGGGATGCATCCCATGCTAACCAATTCTGGTCTTCTTTATTGGAGTCCAAAAACTCTTTGGAGAAAGAAGCTTGAAACGCATCCCAACATGAAGGACGAGCATCTATAGGCCTTGCCTTTAAGAGATAGACTTGTTTCCACAGCGGTCTTTATATCCGAGGTGTGTCTCAATCTATGGATATCACTCCATTTGTGTAAGAACTTATTGACCGCATCCTTGTTGCGATCACGCTCTTCCCAGTGAAACTCAAGAATGGTGATATTCTTTAAGTAATACCTTCTGCATCTTCTGAAGCACTTGTCTCTTGGACTCCTTGAGTCGTGCGAGGTTGGTTCCCTTGAACCGTGCCACTTGTGGCTCCTTGAGCCGTCTGTGAATTCATAAACTTCACAAGTAACACAATAAGATTGGTAACATTTGCATTGACTGCAGAGAGGTTGCGTTCAAGTACGCTTTGGCGATTTTCCAAAGTCTTGAAAGCAGCCATTTCTACAAGGCCATGATCTCTTACATCATCATTGTCATGCATATTAGTGTCAGCAGCACCCGTGGTGACCTAATTTTGATCTATGTGCTTAAAATCAAACGTATGTGTAGGTTGGATATCCTCACTTGCCATGGTAAACACACACTAATGTACAGAGAGAGAGAAAAAAAACGTCAACTTGTACCTTGTGAAATTGAATTCTTTGTGTTTTGTATGCTCCACGATTTGTGTTGCATGCGAACTTCGCCTCACGGGAATTGTAGCGCTTCATGTGTCGTTCGTCGTAAGAACACCTTTGTTGATTCTTCACAAAAACTTGTCATTTTTGTGAAGGCTTTTTGTTCACTTTGAAGCTACCTCCTTGAGGAAAAAAGAATTTTTGGAGGAAAACTTGCCTTCCTCCAAGAAGTGAAAAGAAAGGATGAAACTACTTCCTTGAAGTTTGGAGCTTGTCTTCCTCCAAGAAGTGAAAACAAAGGGTGAAACTACTTCCATGAAGTTTGAAGCTTTCCCTTTCCTTCTAGTTTTCTTTTCAACACAAGTATGCTATCTTTCCTTGTTATGTACACAACAAGGGTCAATAGCTTGATGAAAAAGTATTGGACTCTTACCCTCATGGGGTGGGTTCAACCCTCCTTCATGCAAGGGTTAAGCGGGTCTTTCTACGCGTGCAGCCAACGGAAGCCTTCAGAGCCTCGATGCCGTCGAGTTTTCAATCAAGTTTGCCTTAGTCGCCCGTCGTGTGAGGCATATGTGGGGCTGTCAGTGTCTGTCCGCGCGCTGCGTACGGGAGACTGTGCCTTCTTTTCGCTGCATGATGGAGACGTCGCTATCTGTGGAACGTGGGAGAGAAGCAACGCATCGCATGCACATCCTGTCATAATAACTAATATCTAATTCACCTAAATGATTTTCTCATGTTAAACTAATCATTTAATATGGGGAAGTGCCAGGGGAGAAAAAGGTAGAATATTGGTTAAGCTAGCAGACCGGCCACAGTAGGGATCCAAAGGAGGGAAAATATGGATCCAAGGGGGGGAGGGGCCATCTGCAAAAGAGCAATGTGCACCAATGTGCTTTAAAGACCCTAAGGTTCAGCCCATTAAGACTTCCAAAATGCTAAGGTTCCAAAATTCAAAGGTTGTGTCCAAAGGTCATCACTAGGGAAATTGTGTGTGTACCAAAAAAGTCTTCATTAATCCTACAAAGGACGGGGCGAGCCCTGGAAGTAGGGGATGAGAGAGAAATACACACACATATTCACAAGCTCCATTACACAAAGGGAATGAGGGACACATGTCATCTCCCTAGCCCACATGCCCACAAGGTGTACTCAAATCCTATTGGATGGCCATGGAGGTGGACCAATGAGAATTAGGCTAGAGTAAATCTAGTTTACTTAATGTAAAAACACTTAAAAAAGAACCAATAAGAATTAATCTCTCTAGAATACTATTGGACAGTCTCCCAAGGGGTCCAATGAGCATTCAACAACCCAATGGCTTGCCTGATTCCTATTGGCCAGGAGACAAAGAAGTGCAATGAGAGTTTAGTTGCATTAAATAATTACCTAAAGCTCTCACAAAAGGGGAAAGGGGGACACATGTCAGAAGGCTATCACTTATGCTACTTAAGTTTCATTGGCTAAGCTGGGAGAGGTCCAATGAGGTGCTAGCAAGAGCAAATAGCAAGAGGGGTCGACCAAGAGAGAGAGGGCGCTGAATTTTACAAGGAATTATTGCATATACACACACACACTACCTCATGTGTGAAGAAGAAAGACACTCTCTCTCCTTCTCAAGCTTTAATGGAAAGCTTATTACCTACTCCAAGCTTGTGAGAAGGGAGGCCTACACCAACAACTCTTGGCTTTGTGATGCAAATCCAACCAAGAGCCAAGCTTCAATGCATGCTCATCTCCTCTACCATGCTAATTCCTAAGCTATGCTATGCTTTATGTGAGGAGATGTACATCTTTCTCGTAAGACTACTCCTTCTTCCTCTCAATCTACTCTCATACCCCGCTAGCTCTCACCATCTTCGAAGGTGTGTGAGGTCTTGGGTCTGAGATCGTGAGGGAATTGATGTTGTATTTTATAAGTGTTTTGCTTAGTGCTTGAAGCTTCCATCTTCATTGCACTAGCTAGTATTGAAGGAAATCAAAGAATTGTATTGTAAAATGTCTCTCTTGATGGGAGACGCCATAATACAGAGCCTTTTGGAGGGGGGACCAGCTCCATGAAAATCCAGTCCTCAACTGTTGTCAATAGCTTAATTTTTCTCTCTTTTGAAGTATTGTTCATGCTATCTAACTAGGTGTTATGCTTTTTGTTGCTCTATCCACCCAAGTACTCTTGTTATTCTCATTAGGAATCTATTCTAATGAATTGCTCACTATGTTCATGCTATTTTCCGCTACACACAAGTTACTAGGCCATTAAATGCTACAAATGCAACCCGCTTTTTCCCTCCTTCAAGAATAGCTCGGATACCAGTGAAAGGGCGGTGGTAATGCGTGTGCTAGTCTCCACCCAACCATGCTATCTTATAGCCTCCCCTTAGCGTACACACCGTGCGGCCGTGCCGGTGGCCTTGCCCATAGGACCCATGTCCTTACACAACGATCCCCATTATCTGACATCACACCAACAAAAGTCATCTTTCGTCCAGGTTCTATTATTTTTAATGCCCAAGCTATTTTTTCTACATAAACCTATGGCCATGGCTCATGCCCATGCCTAGACACATTTTGAGCGCCACCCATTGAAGTTGTGACCGTAACATATTCTTACACAACCACCCACAATGATCCCCATTATCTGACACCACATCGACAAAAGTCATCTTTTGCCGATGTTCTATTCTTCTTAATGCCCAAGCTATTTTTTCTACATAAACCTATGGCCATGGCTCATGCCCATGCCTAGACACATCTTGAGTGCCACCCATTAAAGTTGTGACCGTAACATATTCTGGTCTATAAATAACCTCCTCCAAGACCACATTAGTGTCAACAAAAATCAGCCTCTTCCTACAAACACTCTTTTCTCAAAGCCTTGCTCTATTCATTTCACGATTATCAACACCCATTTCATGCATTGAAGAGTGTGTGAGATCAATTAATTTTTGTCCTGGCACTACAACAAATGAAGATTGACTCATGAACCGATCTGCCAAGTCTTTAATGCCAGACCTTGTGGAACTTCCAACACCTTTCAGATAGGCATTGTACTTCACACTTTGAAGCACAGCTAAAGCCATGCCTGCACCTACATCCTCATACAAACTTATGTGCTCCTTGTAACCAAATGAAGCATGCATGCTTGCATGTTTGGATTTAGACAAGTTTGTGGTGGGAACAGAGACCCCTGATGCATCGTGCAAGACAAATCTCTCTCCCCAATGAGGCACTTGTACATCCCACCAGACCAATCATGTCTCTAATGAAGCAATCTCATTGTCAATGGTCATTCTTGTTGTCCAAAATCTCCCGAGCTCTCATTTGCAAATCTTTACCGCACTCTTTGTAGGTGCACTTCTCCATTTGCGGCACAAAATCTTGTGGTCTTCTTGAAATGTTGAACATATGCACTTGATGATACGTTAAACCATACTTTGTTCTCAATGAAAAACACACGGTCTTTCTTTGTCTAGAATGGATTTCTTGGCTCCCCCAAAATAGAGTATAGACTATGTGCACAACAATCCAATTGGAACTTGCCTTATGTGCCATGAATCCTCTAAACTCTGATTTATTATAACCTTGCTCCTTAACCACACTATTAAGCATATTTCACAATTCAATTTGGGCATATTTATTTTCTCCTGTAAACTCACATGTGGCAATGGTATTAGCAATTCTCTTATAAAAGGGTCGGCCATCCAATGACACGATGTGCATGATCAAAGTGCACTCACATCTGCTACAAATTTCCACCATGGCGCATTTGATTCACCAAATCCACTCCATTTTCAGGGCCCTTGATTGACATTTTGAACACATGAGGTTGCACCGTTTCACCCAATCGATCGGGAAATAGTATACTATGGGGAAACGGATACATGCACTTACGTTTAAGTTCTATAACGGCCTCCAAACCCTTTGAAGTGATATTCTTGGAACGCTTGGTGCACTCCAAGATTCTTTCAATTCTTCTTTTGCCAGAAAGAGGAGTGATACTATCAAGATATTCAGAATACTCTCCATCTTCAATCATGATACTAGATGTTGAACCCATTGATATAAGCTTTTCCATGATAAGACCTTGGGCACTGGACTATAAGCTTCTCCATGACAAGATCTTGAGCAGTGGACCTTTCTAATTGTTTTGCTGTCACAAACAGATCTCAACTAGCATGATTAATCAACTTCATTGATGTGGGTTTTAATTGACCTACTCCTACCTTCTACACATGGGTGATTATGTTCTCCAAGGTGCAAACCACACTTGGTACATTTATGCTTATCTCTTAGAAAACGGTAGTAATAATTTTAGAACAAATAGAGACGCATTCTACAATTTTTCCACAATGAATGCATGAAAAAGCGTGTCGTATACAACAAAAATCAATCCTTTTGGACTTGATTTTGTAAGTCAACCTTTCCAATGACATTCATTCGACATATTTGAAGGTAGATAGTGAGGGAAGTCAATATTTGTATGCATTGCAAGTGACCAAAGCATCTACTAAATCTGACAACACCATCAAAACTGTCACTACTGCAAGACACGTACTCAGACCACATGTGACAATCATGTCTCTGCTCCATACCACTCATACTCGAAGAATGATTAGTTGGTGGCAACTCAAATGCAATGTAGCCATCATACTAAACTGGGAGCTCTCTGACTTGGACCACTTTCTTTGCTCAATGAAGTGCAATGTATAAATTTCTTTGCATGGGCATAAATTTAATCATGTCAATGACACTAACACTTAAAGGAAACTCCATTTGTGGAGAGGAAAACCCTCGCTTCACCTGTATCCTGATCAAATATTTACCAGCAAGTACATGTGACTCTTCATCCATGTCATCCATTGGGTCATCAAACCCCCAATCAAACTTGTCTTTGATGCATACCTGACCAAAAGAGCCTGTATCAAGTGCCACCAATGGAATCCATAAGCAATTGAGTGCTTCCCCTGTTCAACAACTTGCATCTTATGAGCACTAGAAGGGTTCCCAACTCCCTCGGCCTTCACTTCATTTCCATCCTCTTGTCGAGATTGTAGGCCAGCTTGGTTGTCCATAGATGTAGGTTGTCCTTCTCTACAAGGTTGTGAACTAACTGCATAGTTATAACGCTTTCCACCATAACCCTCATCAACATAGTCATTAACATGGTGTCGCATGTCATCTTTGATTGGGTACCACATTCATAAGCCTAGACATCTCAATCTGTTCTTCATTCACATTGTCAGTCACCTATTTTCAAACATACAACAAGGTAGCTTCACCTTACCAACACAAACTCATCGGAGTCTGTTTGCTTGCCATAAGATGTGGACTCATCCATGCTATGCTCTTTTCTTGTTTCCCAAAAGCTTGAGCTCATATCCTCATCATCATCTACATATGCCAACTCTGTATCTGCATCTTCATCTTCTTGCTGCTCCACAAAAGCTTAACCACTATCTTGGCTTTGCACACACTCTTCATCCACCTCTAGGCTCTTGGTATCTACAACTTGGCTACACCCTGCTACCTTTCCATTCGTAAACTCCATGAAAACAAGCTCTTTTACCTCTTCACTCTGCTCTTAAGACTTGACATTGGCTAGCTCTTCTGCACACAGGTCCTCCTCTATGGAAGGTTTCATCGGCGTGGATAAGCTCACCCACTATCAATATGGAATGCTCATCCTTGTTGATAAGCTCACCCACTATCAGTATGGGCACACCAAAAACACGATACTTCAAAGGGAGCATAGCTGACCATTGGCCTTACCCCAACAAGCAGTGCACTTCCACCAACTGACACCACCTTTGACTGAACCATAGGACACCCTGCTGCTGCAATAGGCACATAATTTGTAGGCTTTAGCAACTCTAGCCTTCGCTTCACCTCTATGCTCTTCACTTTGGCCAAATACACCATATCTTCATAGCTATCACCACCAAAATCCACCTTTTTTCTAATCTTTGGATGCATGCAATCAAGGAACTTCAACAACTTGAAGTGTTGGTTGCCACTAAACCCCATAGCAATCTCTAACTACTTCCAACAAGCTTCAAACTGCTCTACAAAAACGGAAGACTCTTGACTTACATGTTGACGCGACGCCTTCATCTTTGCACCCGCTTTCGCACGAGAAAACATTTTCTAAACCTGCCCAAGAAATTGAGTCCCCAACTCTTGCCATGAGCTTCAATTGCCACTCTTTAGACCATTAAGCCAGACCTTTGCATGTAGACCTTCGCCTATCCGCGCATCAATAGTGGCACCGTCTACAACTGCTTTGGTTCTGTCATCATGCATATCAATAACATCCATAGCTCAAAATCTGAGCCCAATCCCTTGGGTCTTCAATCCCTGTAAAAATGGGGTCAATAATTGGCTCCACCATCTCTGATAGCTTAAAATTTGACCTCTGAACATTTCACCACACCATTAAGCCAACCATCCATCGCCCTTCAAACTTCACTTATGTCAGGACAAGGGCAAGGCCAGGGAGTCACGGACTAGGCCAGGGGCCAGGCTAGGCAATGTGGACAAGGGGACCCGGCTAGGGCATAAGGCTAGGATCCTGCCTTTATATTTGGAGGTTGGGAGGAGAATCCTAAGTCTAGTCACCCAGGCTTTACACTCGTATAGAGAGCCACTTTTTTGGGACTCACAGGCATGGAAGGTTATCCTCCTTGCATGTCATGCAAGCAAAATGAGGCCGACAAGCAGGCATGGCCGCTTAGCAAGGGGGCGTGAAGGTCGTTAGCATCACGGGACTCGACCCTGTCGAAGGGGGTGAGCATAAGCGAGGTCCACCAAAGCGGGAGCTCTAAGGCTCGGCAAGTGCGCGTTGTCCTACTGAGCATAACCCATCACAGAAGCAACCGGATTAGCGCACCATAGAGGTCGGCATCTCTCTCTCCCTCTTGCTCGCCATTGGCGTTCACTACCGCCATAGCTAAACCTTGAAGCTCTCGGGCCTTCCCAAATTAGGCCGCCCAGTTTAGGGCATACCAATTGGTAAAAAAAAAATAATTTACGGCAAGTGCCCACGGGAGTGTCGGCCTGTGGGGCTGTAGCCTTCGGGGTATTCGGTCTTCATCGGCAACGGGCCGGGCAATTAGCAATTGAAACTTTCTTGCGTATAGCACTCAGCAAGTTGAATAATTCCGTGCAGAGTTGATAATTTTGAAATTTGATCCATTCAAAATAGTGCCCATAAAACCAATTGCATTAAAGAAATAACCATTTGACTCAACTACAACGTGTCCAAGCAGGGTACGTGCACGGGTAAATTTACCGGTGATTAAAGCTTCAACCACCAATATAATTAGCACGGCTAATTACCTTTTATGATGCATCCTACGGCTACGGGATTATTTTTCGACTCAAGGTATTTTTCTTTCTATTCCTTCCACTGCACGGTGTTGCCATGGATTCAGATATCGATATGACCTTTGATTTCAAGCATCATACACCTGATCCTACCCATGATGGCTCGCGGTCGGATGCTCTCACGAAGGGTGCCCACGACACTACAGGAGGTGATGACGCTTCTGAATTGCTTGATATTCAAGAATTTTGTGCACTTTAGACACGCATATCACTAATGGAAGGAAATTTTGCATCTTAAATAAAAACGTCACTAAATTATCTACATTTGTGATACAGCTTACGCAGCAGCAGGCCAAGGGCCCTGTTGACACACTCATGCAAGAGCACACTACTACTCAGGGTCAAGGCCCTTCTAATCATGGACAAGGTCCATCTCCAAATTCTTTGCACACACTTAGTGCAAAGGAGGTGGATGAGTTGTTCAAAAACACCAAACCACCGACTTTTAAGAGGGAAGACCGAGATCGCAATAACGATGCAGTGCATATCTTTCTGAGCAAGTGGGATGGAATTCACGCCTTACGGCATACTACAGATACAGTCAGAGCACTACAAACAAGTTTAACTCTAGAAGGCAAGGCCTACAAATGGTGGATGTCTCTCAAGGAGAAAAATATCATACCACAGAGTTGGGCAGCCTTTGAGGCTATGTTTCGCAAAGAATTTTTGCCTACAAATGAGGTAGATCGAATTTAGACGGCTTGGGATACGTGTTCTATGCGCAACACCCATCATTACTTGAATATATCTTTCACTATCAAGATGTTTTTCTCAAGTTGGAAGGACTAGACACCTTTCAACAACTATGTGGGTTTATCCGCGGTCTGACGCTAGAGCTTAAGAAGCACGTCAAGACTCAGGACCCTAAAACACTTGAAGAGGCCATAGTGAAAGCACACATTCATGATGATCCAGATGAAAAGAAATCACATAATAATCACGTGCCTGCTAATACACATGGGAATATATGCACACACTATGGCCACAATAAAAGAAAATTTATAGTAGCCAATTCTGAAGCAATTAAAAAACCCAAGGGGTCCCGTGGTCCTCTCTCTCCTGAGGACTTTGATAAAGCTAAAAAAGAAAAGTTATGTTTTCAATGCTTGGGAAGCGGCCATGGCAAAAAGGATTGTCCCAAGGGGAAATCTGCTGCTCATGGCAAGGAGAAAGCAATGCACACAGTGCAACTGCTGCCTCTTGAGTCTTCCTCATGATTCTCTATAGTGGAAGTAACACAGACCGAGGTGGTGCATGAATGTTGTATCACAGCTTCCATGTGGTAATAGACCTTTGGACCACATGAGTTAGTGCATATGCACGGATCTCTGCAAGGGCACAAGGTGTGCATCTTGGTAGATGACAATGCTACTCACAATTTCATTAACTATGCATTGGTGAAAAAACTCAAATTGCCTCAAACTCCGAGTTCCCACCGCTACAAGGTAGCAATGATGAATGGTTATGATGCCAAACTCTGGGATACTCAAGTCCGAGCTATACCATTGGAAGTACAAGGCTACTCGATATCCTTGGATTTTCAAGTTATGAACATGGAGAGGGTAGACGTGGTACTCGCTAGGGAATGGTTCAATAGTTTAGGACCATCATTGAAGCGTAGCTATGAGCACAACAGCTTGATGTTTGAATCCCATGGCGCACATGTGTTGTTGTTAGGAGCGAAGGATGTGCCTTCCTCACCACTGATATGTACAACTAAGCTTATGCAGCTTTATGCAACTCATTTCTGATAATGAAATAGATCAAGTTTTCTTGTAATACTCATTGTCTCATTTTCTGTCTAATATTGAATCTGTTGAACATTCCTCAACGCCGCATGCTTCTCTCTCATCTCCTCCACCAACGGCTAGTTCTCAACAAGCAAAGGTTGCTAGTGCTTTAAAAAAATTTATTAAAGGAATTTAATGATGTTTTTCCTAATGATTTGCCATCAAGATTGCCGTCGACACGATGGGTGCAACATAGCATCGATGTGGTTGCATGCAGTAAACCAATAAGTAAACCACCCTACCGCATGAGTTACTCTGAAGCTGCTGAGGTGGAACGTCAGCTTGCTGACTATCTTAGCAGAGGGTTTATCCAACCCAGTTCTTCACCATGGGCTTCTCCTATCCTATTAGTGAAGAAAAAATAGGATAGTATGCGCATGTGCGTAGACTATCGTGGCTTAAATGCGATTACTATTACAAACAAATACCCATTATCATGCGTCGATGAGTTGTTCGACAAGCTCAATCATGCTTGTATCTTTACAAAAATAGACTTGCGGTCGGGTTATCACCAAGTACGTATTCGACTTGCTGATATACCCAAAACTGCATTCCGAACAAGGTTTGGACACTACGAGTTTTTGGTTATGCCTTTTGGGTTAACCAATGCGCCCGCAACATTCATGACACTACTACTTGGGCAAATTTGTCATCGTTTTTCTTGATGACATTCTAGTATACAGTGCTTCTGAGGAAGAACACTTACAACATCTGAGGTAGGTGTTCAAATTGTTACGAACACACTGATTATATGCCAAGGAATCTAAGTGTGATTTGTTGAAAGAGGAAAATTCACTATCTTGGACATGTTATTTCAGCTACTGGGCTACACATGGATCAATCCAAAGTGGATACCATTTGGCAATGGCCTTCTCCTAAAAATCTAGAAGAGTTACATATTTTTTTAGGATTTGCATGTTTTTATTGAAGGTTGGTTAAAAACTATGCTGACATTGTTGTTCCCATGATGGACCAACTGAAAATCATCGACTCCTTCAACACTTGGCGTCACCTACTTGAAGGAGATCCTCATAAGATCATTGTCTATACAGATCACAAGAATTTGGAATACTTCATGACATCCCGCGTCTTGAATCATCGCCAATCCAGGTGGAGTGGTATCCTATCAAGGTTTTATTTTCTTATCTCTTATACACCTGCTGGTCAACAAGCTAAGCCAGATGCCTTATCAAGAAGATCCTACATTGCACCTAGAGAAGGCGACACGGCATTTGATCAACAAGAGTAAGTGATTTTGAAACCTAAGCAGCTTAAGATAAACGCCACCATGAGCCAAGCTCCTAAAGATTCTACTTTTCTTTCTAAGGTGAAGACGCAAATTGCTAAAGACCCACTTGCTCAGAATATTAGACAACAACTACAAGGACAAGAGGTTAATGAGGACTTTCAAGAAATTGATGGACTAATTTACTATAAGGGTCTTCTCTATTTTCCGCCAGGACCAACACGCTTGGAGGTACTTCAGAAACGGCATGATCTTCCATCAGCAGGGCATTTTGGGATTAATAAGACAATTGAGCTTCTCTCCCGTGACTTTTGGTGGCCTCAAATGTGGAAACTTGTCAAGGAGTATGTAGGCACTTGTGACACTTGCAATAGATCAAAGGCCCCTTGTCATCGTCCTCATGGGTTACTCCATCCCTTGCCCATTTCAACCAAACCATGGTCATCCATCTCCATGGATTTCATTGTAGAGCTACCCTTGTCACAAGGACTTGACTCCATTTTAGTAGTCGTGTAATGGTTTACAAAAATGGCACACTTCATTTCAACCACTAAAATGCAGGAAGCTTGAGCACAATGTAGCAAGCTTGAAAAGAATGTTGTAAGCTTGAGGAGGGAAAGGAGGTTCAAGCTTTTGCTATAGAGCTTTTGGGAGGGAAAACTGAAAGGAAGGAAAGAGAAGCAACTTGCAAGGTAAAGTGATGAGAAGTGAGAGATGGTACAGTAGAGAGAGGGGGAGGGAATGATTAGCATGTTTGTGGAGTGACCCCTTTTTAGGAGACAGGAGGGAAAAACTAACAACCACTAGAGAGAAAGGATTGGTTTTTACTCAACTATTTAGAGAAAAATTCAATTTTTTGAATCTATAAGAGATTTTCTCTTTATATTTTATAAAAGAGTACAAGTTTGACCACTTACTTTTAGGCACTGCCATACCCACATTTCAGCCCACATGGCATCCACCCTTTTGCCCTTTCCATAATCTCCTTTTTGATCCCATGGCAAATTAAGAGGCCCCCTTACTTTTGTCAGTTTTGTATCTTTATTATGCAAACAATACTATGGATGATGGAGTTAATGGTTATGTTGTATTGTGGATGACTACTTTGGGTCTATACCTTGCACTTCATTTCAAAGGTGAATCGGGTCTTATCTTGGATTCATTTAGGTTTACTCTATTATTGAAGCATTCAATATGGTTGATGAGTGGCAGGGAATTCAATGCCGTGCCACCCAAAAAGTTTTACTATTGGGCGTCGCTATAAGTGTCGCTATATAAAGCTCTTCTACAACATATCTATCGTTATCATGGATTACCGGATGACATAGTTTCTGATCGAGGCCCACAATCATCTTTAGCTTTTGGAAAGGCTTATTTAAGCTACTCGGAATACAAATCAACCTCTCCTCAGCCAATCACCCACAAAGTGATGGACAAACAGAGAGAGTAAATCAAGTTTTGGAACACTATCTCCGATGTACTATCAATTATCACCAGGATAATTGGGTCGAGCTCTTACCACTAGCAGAATTCTCCTATAATAACAACTTTCATGCCTCCATCCATCACACTCCATTCTTTGCTAATTATGGTCAACATCCCAAACAGGATATCCACAGACACTATCAAGTCAAGAATCCAGCTGCTATTCATCTTACACAATAATTATCTGCAATTCACAAAGAACTTACAATTCATATCAAAGAAGCTCAATCCAAGTATAAGGAAAGTGCAAATCTCCATCGCACGCAGCATCCAAATACAAAGAAGGGGATAAAGTGTGGCTCCTCCGATGTAATCTGCGTTCATCTCGTCCCTGTCAAAAGCTTGATTATCGAAGGCTTGGCCCGTTTAAAATTATCCGTCAAGTCAATCCAGTCACCTATCGACTCCGATTGCCCTCATCCATGAAAATCCATCCGGTCTTTCATATCTCAAGCCTAGAATCTTGTCACACATCTAAGATCCCAGGAAGAGCCCTACAACCACCTCCTCCGGTTGAGATTCAAGGACATGACGAATATCAAGTCGAGAAAGTCCTAGATTCTCGAGTTTTGCGTGGCAGGTTACAGTACTTGGTGCATTGGAAAGGCTATGATGTTAGTGAACAACCTGGGAACCAGCACACAATCAACAACATGCATCTCTCAACTTCCAAGAGTTCCATCAACAACACCCATGGAAGCCCAACTCAAGGAACACCACTGCTCCTCATGGAACTCGTCGCTATGTCATGGATGCTTGAGAGTCAGTCGTTGCATTCATCATCACATATGTCATCGCCTACATCTTTGCTAGAAGGCTCTAGAAGAATCTAGAAGATTCTAGAAGTTCTAAAAGTATCAAGGAGATTCTAGAAGTTTCTAGAAGCATGGAGAAGAATCTATAAGTTTTTGGAAAGCTCTAGAAAGTTGAAGAAGGTTCTAGAAGAACTAGAAGGATCAAGAAGTTTCTAGAAGCTTGCAGAAGATTCCAAAAAAAATCTAGAAGTTTCTGGAAAGCTCTAGAAAGTTGAAGAAGGTTCTAGAAGAACTAGAAGGATCAAGAAAGTTCTAAAAGATTCTAACCTCCTCAAGAAGAACCTAGAAAGTCCTAACCTCCTCAAGTAACCTCCTCAAGCACTAGTATAAATAGGGGTCCTGGGCCACAAGCCCCTCAGTCTTGCCAACACCAGTTGTGAGCCTCCTATGAAGAAATCCCTCTTCTAGTTCTTATGTTCAAGTCTTGTCCTTGCAATCAAGCCTTGTCTTGTACTCAAGTCATGTAATCCAAGTCTTGTATCTAGCTCTCTTAATAAAGTGATGAATATATTAAAAACAAAAAATTTATAAAGACAGCCATGCTTGGAACGAGCCATGGCATCTAGCAAACTCATATCATCACCTCAAGACTAAACCATCGATTAGCCAAAACAAGGGAGACCAACCCCGAGGACAAAAAAACTAACATCATCATATTGACATATCCTCCGAGAAGGGCGGGGCCCAGGTCCCCATCACCAAAAGAGACAACATAGAGTGCCACCATGCCATCAACCCTGCCACATGTTGACTGAATGCCCTCTGAAGATCTCCAAATATCACCGCAGCACAGAATAATCGTAGGTACACCAATTGATAAAGCAGATCATAGCAAACCAAAACCAAAACAAACCAAATCGTAGCAGACCTAAACAAAAATGCATAGTAGAACCACCATGAGTTGACGCCACCAGCACGTTTAGCCGTGCCACTGCCAAGACATGCCACCAACCCACAACAACCCAAGAGTCTCAAACACACCCAGTAGGAGAAGAGACCAATCCACCATTGCAAACTCACGAACCATATGCATCAAGCTTTTGGGGTAGAGCCAAGCAACCTCCAACCCTGAAGGGGTGAACCCCTAGGACGCCATAGGGCGAGGAGCCCTGCCACGAGCACCCCAACCTTCCCAAGGTGAAATTGCCTCCACAACCGCATCCACACGATCCTCTGGCCACCATTATTGCACCAAAAAGGGCAAGGACGAGCGACCTCCACCTCGTCCAAAAATGAGGGTGGAGACAAGGGCAAATCCACAAATGGCCTGGTCGGCACTACAAGGCCCTCATCCTAAAGGGGCACCCAACCACGCGAGGGATCATCCCCCAAGCGAAACACCACTACCAAAGCCCCCGAAGTACCCCAAGCCCTACCGCAAGCCGTCCCGAGCCTCTCTGCTCTACAGTCTTCGCAGGCTACCGCTTGGAGAGCCTCCCTCCAACCCGAAGGTGCCTTGCTTTTTATTGTGGCCTACAAAGAGTGCAAAGAATTTATAAACATCACATTCACAATTTTTAATCAAGCGTGTATTGTTGACGATCTTACTTAAAAAGTATATGGAAATCACGAGGGAAAACATATGCAAATCATATAATGTCCGTATCCTTAAAAATAAAATTTACTTGGTTTCGATTTCAAGAAGAAAATTGTTAGGTGAAATCTCCCTTAAATGGATAAGGTAACATGATTTTTCTTTTTCTTTTTTGGGGGGGACGGGGGGGGGGGGGGGGGGGGGGGGGGGGGGGGGGGAAGATCCACAAGAAGTTTTGGATAAATTCTCACAATAATTCCCACATTGCGACTTACCTCAACATCATGAGCTTCTGTGAGGGAGGCATCGTATACCTAGCTAGGTACGATTGAGGGTAGGAAACCACCGGCCCGGTGGAGGGGCCAGTGGTCCCTTGCCCCCAATCGTACCTAGCTAGGTATGCGGTGCCTCTCGAGCATAAGCTCATGATGTTATGCATTGTGTGAAAAACACTCAAAAAGAATCTGTTTTCCTACATGAGAAAATTTCTAAATCTTCTAGTGGGAGGTGGGGGGAGAGAGAGAGAGAGAGAGAGAGAGAGAGCAGGTTGAAAGGGATAAAATCTAGAAGCTTCCATATAATCTTTTTAAAACAAATTAACTTAAAGAAACGATGTGTCACTCTCAAGACATTCCATGACATGCCAAGGCAATGCTATACATATATCAGCACTGCCAATGCCGCTTGGTCCTGGGAAAAACACCAATTTCCCATCTTCTTCTAGAATCACATTGCGTACTGCAAGTGGTCCACCCCAACCAAAATTAGTAGTCATCACAGGAAACTTAGGTGAGCTAGCAACACGTAAGCGAACCGGATTGACAGCAAGTTTGTTGAACAATGCATTTGCACCGTGGAGCTCTACATAGTTAATGAGTTGTTGCATTTGTGTGTTGGAACAAGAACTTACTGCGGCTCGAATTCGAGAAGCTGTAGATGAAAGATCTTCTTCTTGAAGCTCACCCATTGTGGTGGTTGCCATGCCCCACAATAGCACATTCCCAAAGTATCCTGATGGTAAGGGTGGATCCAACCTACCTCTCATATTCACAACATTTCCAAAGGTAATCTTTACATCATGCCCATGGCCACGTGCCTTGCTTACCTTCTTCCATATATGTGCACAAAGAACCTCATAGGAGCTGAATTCATTATTGGCCCTCTCCTTCAACTTTCCTACCATTTTCTTAGAAAATGAGAAGGCCCTTTGTTTGATACTCTCCTTTTTGTTTCCCTCGTCGATGTCTTGTGTTTCCTCAAAACACTCAATAGGTGCCATTTCATGCGAGGGATTTCGAATGATGAGACGAGTGCGGTCATGCGATGGGTAGAGGGACAATGGCTCTCCTCTTGCACACTCTGCCCATGAGCTCATGAAGTGCCAAAGTGAAAAGCCATCCGCAATTACATGACTATGTGATATGCCCAATGCAATACTACCACATGAGAAAAGTGTGACCTACACATCAAACAAAATTGTTGATTAGTGTTATACAAGATTTGCATTGCTCAAAAAAAAATTCAATAAAGTAGACATTTATCGATATCACAATCCTGTAAACGCATATTTTCTTTTACACTTAAGGTTTCTTGGAGGATGAAATATGGCACTTTAGAACTTATTAGTAATACTCTACAATTTGGTGACTACAAAAACAGGAAAGACTCGCCGCCAGGAGCTATCTCAATTTGTTGAAGAAATCGATCTTTGTGACCCAGGTCATGGGTTCGATTGCGGCGATTGAGTGATGCCTGAAGGCGCACTTTGTAGCCTACGAGTGGGATGCTCGTACGTTTTATTAAAAAAAAAAACCAAAAAGACTAGATAGGGCAAAAGCATTATCAAATTTTTGAGAGATTAGGAGATAGAAACAAAGTTGATGAGATATATCTATATATATCGAATACTTAGATAAATCATGATTGAATATTAACACTACTAAGACTTCTAAAGAGTAATGATGCTCGTTCGTCATCCGACGTTTTTTGGATTTTCAATGACGTCGATATGCACATTGAAAATAGTGATTGTGATTCCAAAGATCATATCGACATTCTCCTAGGGGAAAATTTTTTGAAAAGAAGTCACGAGCTCATTTGAACTCTTCACAACGACAAGAGAGGCTCTGCCGAATCCACTGATACAAATGTCTCTCTCTCTCTCTCTCTCTCTCTCTCTCTCTCTCTCTCTCTCTCTATGTATGTATGTATGTATGTATGTATGTATGTATGTATGTATGTATGTATGTATGTATGTATATATATATATATATATATATATATATATATATATATATATATATATATATATATATATAGTGTATCACAACACATCCACATGCATGCACACACACATACACTTGAATACATACATATTATGTAGACTTACATACGTAAACTATTATAAACACGTATCTACACACACATAGAGACCAAATTCTTTTTATTAACAAAATCTTAATTTTAAGTTCAATTTGCTAAATTAATAGGTCATCTAAGTTTTATAGGTCTTTATACGTAGATAATTGTTCAAGTCAAATTTATTTAAAAAAATGTTGTTTAAGTTAAATTTTTGGGTAAATTGTTGTTTGAGTTTAGAGTTTTGTGAATTATAACTAAATTTTAATGGTACACTTCGTTTTTATTATATTTATAGTATAGTGGTTGTTTAAACTTAAATTTTGATAAGTTTATGATTATTTTTAGTTTTCTTTGAGAGCTCTCTCTCTACCGGTCTCTCTCATTCTCGTAAAAGAACCATCATTCAAGCTATAAGGAATCACTATCGCAAGGAAAGGAAGTAAAGGATAGTGGCAGTGTAGAACCTAGATCTTCACCATTTCAATTCGATGCACTTGACATTGATATTACAGGTTTGAAAATTTTGCACTAATTCGCTAATTCTCTCTTGTGTTTTTGGTTGTGTTGGCAACCCTTTGATGTATACTCCTCTCTCACTTGGAATTGCACGCTTGCAATTGCGCGTAGGACCGTGCACCCTGAGTGTCACAAAATAGCAACCAATTGTATATGGAGTATTGCATGCGGGGTGCACTGACGAGGGTGTAGATAGTCTCCTGAAGATTAATCTGTGACCTTCCTTGAACCAAGAGCGGAAATCCTTGTATAGTCAAGGCTCGTAGCGGTATGGAGATCTCCACCAATCAAAAAGGTGAGCAAGTTTCACCTACGGATCCTCCCATGAGTCCTCCCCTTACCCATCCCTCTTTGCAGCCAAATACCACGGATGCTCTGATGGGGATGAGGATGGTGCGGCAAGAAGCATGTCGACTACAATGTGCGGAAGTTGAGCGAGAGGATCGTCGATTGGCGATCAAACCCGGGGCTTGTCGGCTCGAAAGGGCAATCATGCGTGATTTTTTCATATCTTTGGTGGTGCGATTTGATGCCCCACCTTCGGAGCTGGATTATGAAAAGCTTGCCAAGACCATCGTGGAGGCAACCAATGGTACATGTACGGCCCATGAACCAATTCCCTAGAAGATTACGTTTAGTAAGTTCGACGGTAAGATGGATGCCATTGTCATTTATTCTTGGTTGCATCAATTTACATCATATTTCGCAGTTGTTAATGTCATGGATGCTTGAGCGTCAATCGCTGCCTGCATCATCGCCTGTGTCATCGCCTACATCATCACTAGAAGGCCCTAGAAGAATCTAGAAGGATCTAGAAGATTCTAGAAGGTTCTAAAAATATAAAGGAGATTCTAGAAGTTTCTAGAAGCTTGGAGAACATTCCGGAAGGATCTAGAAGTTTCTGGAAAGCTCTAGAAAGTTGAAGAAGGATCTAGAAGGTTCTAGAAGAACTAAAAGGATCAAGAAGTTTCTAGAAGCTTGGAGACGGTTCCGGAAGGATCTAGAAGTTTTTGGAAAGCTCTAGAAATTTGAAGAAGAATCAAGAAGGCTCTAGAAGATTCTAACCTCCTCAAGAAGAACCTAGAAAGTTCTAACCTCCTCAAGTAACCTCCTCAAGCACTAGTATAAATAGGGGTCTTGGGCCACAAGCCCCTCAGTCTTGCCAACACCAATTGTGAGCTTCCTATGAGGAAATCCCTCTTCTAGTTCTTATGTTCAAGTCTTGTCCTTGCAATCAAGCCTTGTCGTGTACTCAAGTCATGTAATCCAAGTCTTGTATCTAGCTCTCTTAATAAAGTATTAAGTCTTGTAATCAATATTAAGCTTATCATCAAATCCAAGTTCTTGTACATTGTGAGCGCCTCCTCTTGCTCTCTTCTAGCTCTATACGCGCTCATAACAGTTTGGCAAGACTACCATCTCTTAATCTTCTCAAGCCATCATGGAGCCGACGATGGAAGGTATCATCAACGCATTGCAAAGCATCCAAGCTCAGTTACAAGAACTTCGCGAGAGTAATGCTCAACTTCAAGCAGGGCAACCCCTAATCTTGGGACCGGCGTTGCAAAATCTTCAACGTCAAATTCAAGAGCTTCAAGAGACAAGCACACATCAAGCACAAGCTGCAAGATCTATCTATTCTCAACAACATAAGAAGGAGCCGAAGGTCAGCATGCCTGAAAAATTTGATGGGACCAGATCAAAGTTTAGAGGTTTTCTCCAACAAGTGCGTCTCTTAACTCGAATGCAATGAGAGCGTTATCCAGATGATGCCTCTCAAGTAGGCCTTATCGGGACCCTCCTCTAGGGTACGGCTCTCTCCTAGTTTGCTCCCTTACTTGAAAAAGAATCTCCTCTTCTTCATGACTTTGAAGCTTTTGTGCGGGAGCTCTCTGCAACCTTTGGGGATACTCATAGAGCAAGGGTTGCTGAGACCAAACTTAGAAATCTCCGACAAGGATCAAGACCTGCATCCGTGTATGCATCCGAATTTCAACAGCTCACTTGTGATCTAACATGGCATGAGGAATATTTTATTAGCCAATTTCGGTGGGGATTAAAGGATGACGTAAAAGATCTTTTATTGACTATGCCAAAGGTTCACAACACTATGCGAGTTCATCTCTCAAGCAATAGAATGTGATAATCGACTATTTGAGAGGAGACAAGAGAGGCGTCTTGGGGCACCATTGCGACCCCAAACAGAAGTGACATAATTGCTACACACCTCAACAGGGCCATGAATCAAGCATTGAGCCCATGCAAATTGATTCAGAACGGTTTCGACCTCTCTCAGCCCAGGAGAAGTAAAGGCGACGCATTAATGGCTTATGTATGTATTGTGGAGAGCAGGGGCACATAGTTCAACAGTGTCCAAGGAAGAGAAGGGTGAAGGTTCATGGTGCAATGGCCTCAACGTGTTCGGAAAACATGGACGTCCAACCCCAATAGAGACCGACCGGTTGGACAAAAGACAAGCAAAAAAAGGTCTCTTTCTTCCCGCTGATTCCACTTCAAGTTTTATGCTACCAGTCAAGATCCATATGCCGAGTAGGCACATGGATTGTGAAGCATTACTAGATTCAGGCGCGACGGTGTGCTTCGTAGACAAAGAATTTGCAAAAGTACAAGGCATACCACTTGTGGAGAAGTCTAATCCAGCAACTGTAGAAGTCATTGATGGTCGTCCCCTCGCTTCAAGGATGTCAGGTATGAAACTCGCCCCACAGAAGTAACATTGCAGGAGCATGTTTCAAGAATAGCGTTCAATATTATACAAAGCCCAAGCAGTCCAATTGTTATTGGGCTACCGTGGCTTGAATTACATAATCCTGACATCGATTGGAGGGCTCGAAGAATTGAACCACGAAATGTCCAAAAGAAGAAGGGAAGGCATAATAGGCCTATATATCTTGGAGCAAAGGTCTTCATGTGTGCAGTCAAAAAGTATCCAACTTTCCTGATATTTGCAACACCAATCGACACGTCGACAACAAAAATCATGGAGGCATTGCCACGTCAATATCAAGATTACAATGATGTTTTTGAGAAGAAGAATACAGACCTCTTACCGGAGCATCGACCATATGATTGTGTTATAGAGCTTCAGGAGGGAACCCAACCCCCTTTTGGCCCAATATACAAGCTATCTCAAGATGAATTGGTAGAATTACGAAAAAAATATTGATGAGAATCTTGCTAAGGGGTTCATACGGCATTCAAAGTCCCCAGCAAGAGCTCCAATACTCTTTGTAAAAAAGAAGGACAGAACTCTCCGGATGTGCGTGGATTATAGGGGCATAAACAAGATCACCGTCAAGAATCGCTATCCCCTTCCCTTGATCCCAGAGCTTCTTGAGCACCTTGGCAAGGCAAGAATATTTACAAAAATAGATATTGGTGGTGCTTACAACCTAGTCAGAATCAAAGAAGGTGATGAATGGAAGACAGCATTTCGAACAAGGTATGGCCACTTTGAATATACCGTCATGCCTTGCCAAGGATCAAGAAGAGCATGAGCACCATGTACGATTAGTGCTTGAAAAGCTTCGTGCATCAGGGTTATATGCAAAGTTGGAGAAGTTCTCTTTTCATCAATCTAAGGTGGAATTTCTTGGTTATGTAATTTCGGAAAAGGGAATCTCCATGGATCCAAAGAAGGTTCATACCATCCTTGATTGGGAGACACCCACCTCGGTAAGAGATGTTCAATGTTTCCTCGGAATTGCAAATTTTTATCGTATCTTTATACAGGGATACTCCAAGGTGGTTACAGCATTCACAAGGTTGACAGGCCATAATAAGTTTGTCTGGGACTAAGAGGCCGCGAAAGCATTTCAGACTCTCAAGCAAGCTTTCACGATCGCACCCATTCTAATTCATGCAGATCCTACAAAGCCTTTCATCCTAGAAACAGACCCTTCAGATTTTGCCCTTGGCGCTATTCTATCCCAAGTAGGAGAGGATGGTCGAGTACATCCAATGGCTTTTCATTCCCGCAAGTTCTCAGCTGCAGAAATCAATTATGAAATCCATGACAAAGAGCTCTTAGCAATCATCGACTCCTTCGACACTTGGGTCACCTACTTGAAGGAGCTCCTCATAAGATCACTGTCTATACAGATCACAAGAATTTAGAATACTTCATGACATCCCGCGTCTTGAATCGTTGCCAAGCCAGGTGGAGTGGTATCCTGTCAAGGTTTCATTTTCTCTTCTCTTATAGACCTGGCCGTCAACAAGCTAAGTCAAATGCCTTATCAAGAAGATCCTACCTTGCACCTAGAGAAGGCGACGCAGCATTTGATCAACAAGAGTCAGTGATTTTCAAAACCTGAGTAGCTTAAGCTAAACGCCACCATGAGCTATCACGTGACACATCCAACCCTATGTGTCCGTGGACAAGCTATAGCATGATCAGGGTTCAATCAGTCCAGTCAGTCTAGATTTAGAAGTGATCTGGCACTTTTGTGAGCCTATTAGTAGACCGTGCATGCCCAGTCACTTAGTATAGATGCATATCCTTTGGTTGCACACAACATGATCATCAGTATTCCCATCAGAATCCATTAGAATCAGTTAGGAGATTTTTCCAGTGCATTTAGCCTATTTTCTCTATTTTTGGCATTTTTCACTTGTTAATTTAAGTGACTTTCCAACAAAAGTAGGTAGGGCAATTTGGGTAAGAAAATATATAAGCAAACCCAAGTTAGCACTAAATGGCAGAAGAGGCAGCATGAGCTCCACGCTCAACAGGCAACTTCTCAACAAACACCCCCAGGAGACCTAGCGTTTTGCAAATCCAGCATCACCTAGTGTTTTTCCCCATCAGATCAGCCTCAGCTACCACAGACAGCAAGAGCCCCAGCGTTTTTGCAAGAGATCAGCAGATCAGCCTAGCATTTTGCATTTTGCAGAACCACGGCAACAGCAGGACCAAAATTCAGCCCTAGCGTTTTTGGTTGCAGATCAGCCCCGGCGTTTTGCACCTTCACCGCGACGGAAAGTCAAAGAACATTAGCGTTTTCAGTTTTCAGCAGTTAAAACCCGCAGATCAAGTCCCGAACCTCGCAGATCTCACCTTCCCGCAGCAGTTCCTCGCCGCACGGTCAGTTTCCGCAAGGTTTACAGTTTCAGCCCGGAAAACGCAGATTTCAGCATCTGCGTTTTCAGCACGTCGTCGTCCCATCATCGCCATCGACATAGAGTCAAAATTCAGCAGATAAAGATTTGCAGATTTCAGCCCATAGCGTTATTGGACAACATATACCTTAATAAGTTCAGAATAGTCTGAACTCACGAATTATAATAGGGAATAAAGCACTCATAAAACTATAAAAGCAAGGGACACATGAAAAGAAAAGAAAAACAAAAACAAAAAAAACAAACAAACAAACAAACTAAATCACTTTGTTTGCTACGAAACAAAACTAGATAAAACAAAACATTATTAACTTAAAAATGTTTTTTAGAAAAGGCATGTGTAAAATAAGTTGACGCGACTTACTTGGCTTAAAACAAGTACTCAACTTTAAGCAAAAAAAAGGATAAGACATCTTAAAAACTTAATCCTAGAAATCAAACTTCACACAACAACTTATAACGGAACACATTCTTAAGTCCTCAGGTAAGCTAAATATGAAATCAAAAAATGAATACTACTACAAACCTACGAAGAGCAAAGAACCAAACTTGACAATATGTGATCTCAACTTCACTGCTTGTCCAAACAAGAAGAATAAGTAGAAAGATTGCAGATTTCAGCCCTTAGGTCGTCTTCGTCATCACCGTCGTCATCGTCGACATAGCCTATACTTGCATCAGTCTCATGCATACCATTTGTACCAGATTGTGCAATCATAAGTAGACCACTCTCGCCGACGAGAGTGGAGCCTTCGAAGGAGGGTTTTACAACGTCTCTGGTGTCGTATCTCTCTTCTCTCTATCTCTCAGTCTCATACACTTGCACGCACAGTGTCCACTCACTTTGTTTGTGATCATAGCATTATCTCATTAAGAACGGAAGGCTCTCCCTTCCATAAGAACAAAAGGAACCTTGAGCACAGTTCGGAGCACTCATCTTGAGCAAAGCGCAAACATTCATTCCGCTGCACCTAACATTGGTATCAGAGCTTTGGCAGTATTCTGTATCACTCAAGGAAAGAACCACAAGAATCACAAGATTGTTTTTTGCTTGTTGCGGTCGCACGAACCCAAGTTCGCTTGGGCGTGTCGATTCCTAATCGTGTTTTTGATAAGTGACAGGAATTCCAAGAAAGAAGGGCTTGTCCAACCTCCCCTCGTGTCTCTTTAGAGCGGACCATGCACTTAGCGGCCGGCCAATCAACGTGAGGTGGAAAAAAGCAACAACACAAGGCCACCAAGGGGTGCGCCCGCGGAAAGGAGTAGAACTCGGGTGAAGAGAAGATCCTTCTCAAACGCGGTTTGCAAGCAAAAAAAAACCTCAAGACCCACAAGAACCCAAGTTTCTCGTGAACTTAAGAACCTCAAGACCACAAGAACCCACAAGAACCCACGACTTCAGAATGGTCATTACTCGAAGCGGAATGGATACTTCGCTTGGAGGTGATGAGCATGAGAGAGGTGAAGAAGAATTTTCCCCACCAGGAGGTTTTTCCGACCCTCCCCTTTCCCCATCTACGACAAGGATTGCACTAACTCCTATGGAGGCTTTCGACAAGATCTCTCCTGGTTTGCTCCCTTGCTTGAAAAAGAATCTCCTCTTCTTCATGACTTTGAAGCTTTTGTGCGGGAGTTCTCTGCAACCTTTGGGGATACTGATAGAGCAAGGGTTGCTGAAACCAAACTTTGAAATCTCCGCCAAGGATCAAGACCCTCATCCGTCTATGCATCCGAATTTCAACAGCTCACTTGTGATCTGACTCGGCATGAGGAATGTTTCATTAGCCAATTTCGGTGGGGATTAAAGGATGACGTAAAAGATCTTTTATTGACTATGTCAAAGGTTCACACACTAAGCGAGTTCATCTCTCAAGCAATAGAATGTGATAATCGACTATTTGAGAGGAGACAAGAGAGGCGTCTTGGGGCACCATTGCGACCGCAAACAGAAGTGACACATAATGGCTACACACCTCAACAGGGCCATGAATCAAGCATTGAGCCCATGCAAATTGATTCAACACGGTTTCGACCTCTCTCAACCCAGGAGAAGCAAATGCGACGCATTAATGGCTTAGGTATGTATTGTGGAGAGCTTGCCAAGACCATCGTGGAGGCAACCAATGCTACATGTACGGCCCATGAACCAATTCCCTAGAAGATTACGTTTAGTAAGTTCGACGGTAAGATGGATGCCATTGTCATTTATTCTTGGTTGCATCAATTTACATCCTATTTTACAGTTGTTAATGTCATGGATGCTTGAGAGTCAATCGCTGCCTGCATCATCGCCCGTGTCATCGCCTACATCATCACTAGAAGGCTCTAGAAGATTCTAGAAGGTTCTAAAAATATAAGCAGATTCTAGAAGTTTCTAGAAGCTTGGAGAACATTCCGGAAGGATCTAGAAGTTTCTGGAAAGCTCTAGAAAGTTGAAGAAGGATCTAGAAGGTTCTAGAAGAACTAAAAGGATCAAGAAGTTTCTAGAAGCTTAGAGAAGATTCCGGAAGGATCTAGAAGTTTTTGGAAAGCTCTAGAAAGTTGAAGAAGAATCAAGAAGGCTCTAGAAGATTCTAACCTCCTCAAGAAGAACCTAGAAAGTTCTAACCTCCTCAAGTAACCTCCTCAAGCACTAGTATAAATAGGGGTCTTGGGCCACAAGCCCCTCAGGCTTGCCAACACCAATTGTGAGCTTCCTATGAGGAAATCCCTCTTCTAGTTCTTATGTTCAAGTCTTGTCCTGGCAATCAACCCTTGTCGTGTACTCAAGTCATGTAATCCAAGTCTTATATCTAGCTCTCTTAATAAAGTATTAAGTCTTGTAATCAATATTAAGCTTATCATCGAATCCAAGTTCTTGTACATTGTGAGAGTCTCCTCTTGGTCTCTTCTAGCTCTATACGCGCTCATAACAGTTAAATAGTTTAATAATAACAAACTTCTCTTGGCTTCCATGTATCTCACGGGTGATGCCATCAGGTGGAAGGATGAGTGGATGCAGAAGCAGGAGGAAGCCCACAAGGCGGCCCATTCTGCGTCCCTCCTCGTTTCCCCTCTCGTGTGAGGATTAGTGGTGCTAATCCTATATTTAAGACTAAGGAATGACTTCTGATGTTGATAGAAGTCTGGAAAAGCATTGAATCTTCAATCTTTGAGTTATCTGGAACCTTTGCCTTGAACCTTTGCTTCTTGCAAAACCTTTTTGCTTTGACTGCTAAATCCCATGTCATCAAAGACTTTTTAGAGGAATCTGGCATAATCACATTGACAGCCTCAAGAGATTGATCTTCCAATTTCTTCATGCGATGTAAGACTTTTGGTTTAAGATCTTCCGATAACTGCGAAACATTTGGCGAAGGGGAAATCTTCTCAAGGCACTCTTCAGATGGAGTAACTTCAACTTTGTGAATCACTGGAGAGGATTTTAGATTGAGACTGCAATCATCTTCCAATAATGAATCCCAAAACTCTTCAAAATCGGCTTCAAAAACTATAACTTCATGACTTGCAATTGGCATATCATCATTATCCAACAAAGAATCAAAGAAAGCATAATCATCTTCTGACTCAAAATCTACAACTACGTCCTTATCTTTGTCTGGGAATAAAGTATCGTTTGGAAAAACTTCTTGCTTGAAATCATCTGTCTTCATCAATTAATTTAGGAGAAGTTAATGAATTCAAAATTTCATCAATAATAATTTATGCATCTACATCGGAGATCATATTCGTTTCATACTCCATTGTATCATGCCGTTTGACTAGTACTAATGGGAATGCCAATAATAAAAAGAACTTTTCTAGTTCTTCTCAATCGAATTCTCCATCTACATCTCAATCTAAGGGCCATAAATCTAAGGATCGAGGGACACATGAAGTTGCTTAGGTCGACGAGGAATTTTTTATCGACTATCCAAATTTTGCTAGCCTCATACAAGGGGACCATGCAGCTCGGTACCCGTACCTCACCTTAAGCAGGAGGGGATGTTACGTGCACATGGCTTTGTGTGCCACATAGACATGTTTCATCGCCTTCCAAAGCCAACTTTCCACTTCTTCCTAGATAGGAGTGTCTACAATCCTAGCAGGATTAGTACCGGCAATTTTGTGAGCTTGTTCGTAAGACCTAAATGTCTGAACAAGTCTATTACATTAGGTTTTCTAGTTTTGAAATCCTCTTGCATAAATGGTTCGTACACGTGTTTGACAAATGTTATTGTACTACGTTGGGTGTCTGGCATGACATGCATGTAGTTTTAGGATAGAGGAATCCAATGAGCCATTCCCCACATTGATCGGATTCCCGGTGGCTAGATGTGCGAAATTTCACCCAGAAACTCACCCCCAAGTCAAACTTATTAATAAATCATCTTATTATTTACTTGTAGAAATTGGACATAGATTTTGCCCTACCTAGCCCTTAGCTTATTTAGAAGCCCTCAAACTTACCTATATAGGGAACCCTTGAGCCATCAATTGGCATAAGTGAAGGTACCGATGATTGCAGAGCTTGGTGTTTTGCAAGTTCCCATCATTTTGGCAGACTTCAGCCCAGTGCCAACGTTTTACAGAATTCAGCCACCGTTTTCAACTTCTAGCCTTAGCGCTACTCTCCAGGTAGAAGATCAGCCCAAGCATTTTTAGTTTCAGCCCACTTCCTCGCCAAAGTTGTGTAGGATCTACTAACGCTAGCCCTCACGGATACGGTCCAGTCCTTTGGCAACCCATAGAGCCTCTCCTCGGCCATTCCCTCGTCGCGTTGAGTGCTCCCATTGCTGCCCATCATCACTATTGTCGAGGTCTACGTTTTCAGCCCTTCATTCCTCTCACATTGGGAACCCAATTCAGCCCCAAATCTACACCTTGGTGGCCATCCGCAATCCCACATCGAGAAGGATCCAAAGGTGCATCAAATCAACCTCAGAGGTGCCTCGTCTTGAGAAGTTATCGCGGAGACATTCACCATTTAAGTCAATAGAGCTTTCACTTGAGGTATTGCATGTGTGTACATTCCATTTAAGCAATCTAAAGCAGATACCACATCCTTGCTGAGGGGGCCCTTGAGAGGGTTGGTTGGGACCCCATCGACTCTCTCTCTCTCTCTCTCTCTCTCTCTCTCTCTCTCTCTCTCTCTCTCTCTCTCTCTCTCTCTCTCTCTCTCTCGGCATAAAATGAAAGAAACCATCATTCAAGCTATAAGGAATCACTAACGCAAGGAAAGGAAGTAAAGGATTGTGGAAGTGTAAAACCTAGATCTTCACCATTTCAATTCCGTTGCACCTGAAAAAGATAAGGCCTCCTCTTGGAGCTTCAACTAGATTGCCGTATCATGGAAGCTATAGATGAATTTTTGTCTCTGCAATGGATGTGGCTATGAATGTAAGCTCACAATGCTTGCAAACTCCCGCGGTGCTTGCCTCGAATTAAAACCTTTGGCTCCGGATTCATGGTTGCCGAGATGCACATGGTGTAGACCCTATGTGCTACCAAAGATGTGTACAAAAGGATGATGATACAATATCCTGGCTGGAATGATGGAATTCTCCAAGCAGATGGGAAAGATGGTTGTCCAAACATTACCAAGACTCCTAAGCGAATAGGCTCATCTGGATGGCGCTTTCCTTTGTCATCATAGGCCACTAACAAATATTAATACTTGGAATCAACATCCTCTTGTTTCCAATGCATGTCTTCAATGATGCAATCTGTCACGTCGAAGAATTTATGACTGCGAATATTCATGCTAGGATATCTTTATGTTGAGGTGGCCAAGCGTGCACACCTAGTCAACTACCCTCTCACAGGTGCACCACAACTGTAACCCTCGGTATACAGTGTTTGCATTTTCCTATGCTCAAGGAGCACGCTCCTATGCACAATGGCAAGCCCTGCAATTCCCTGAGTGGGAGAATTGTCAGTGGGCGAAATGCTAAAACACACACTAGCACCAGGGGGAATTTGTTTTTCAAAGATTAGCGGATTATGTCAGGTGCAACGAAATTGGAATGGAGAAGATCTAGACTTTATACTTCCACAAATGTTTACTTCTTTCCTTGCTTAATGCGTGCTACTTAGCACGAGAGATGGTATAACCGACCCGTACAACGTAGAGGGCACTACTATTTCAATTACCTGTTAACTTTACACAGAGCACTGAGAAGGAAAGAGAACACAGATGCGTCCAACGACTAGAATGTCACTACGCACACGAGATTGAAACCCTGTAGGCCCCAAAGACTAGCACCCCTTTCGGTATTTCTTTATTCAATTTAAGGTAGATGATCCGACCACTTAGTACAAGCTTTCACAAAGCTGTCCAAACCTAGCGAGGGCTAAAAACGCAGGTTTCTGACCTGATTTCGGTAACATAACGGCACAACACCCATGTAGGTCAAAAGTAGTTGTATAGGGCGGACTCCCTCGCTATCTGGAAGCTTTCTGGTGAGCTGTCGCAGAAATTCAACGTGCTGTAATTCTCTGTTTTTCATTGTCGGGTGCCCAAAAGCATGTACACACATCTCAAGGCTCTCACAAGGCTCCCATGGTGTTCCCTTGCAATTTAGGTGCGAAACCCTAAACCTGCAAAAAAACATAGCAGGCTGTAATTCCTTGTTTCGGATCGTTTTTAGCGGAGCGAACACGCCTACGCATCTCCCAAGGACTTCCGCACGCAATGGGACAGTTCCCCTGTGAATTGGACGAGTTTTCACGCGAGAAAACTCTCCAAACTCTGTTAGGTGCAGCGGAAGTGAATGTTTGAACTTTGCTCAAGATGAGTGCTCCGAACTGTGCTCAAGGGTTCCTTTTACTTACAAAAGGAAGAGCCTTCCGTTCCTTTAGAGAGTGCAATGGACACAAGCAAAATGAATGGACACTCTGAATGGAAGTGCATGAGACTGAGAGATAAGAGAGAAGAATACGACACCCGAAGGTTGTCAAACCCTCCTCTGAAGGCCCCACTCTCTATGGCGAGAGCGGTCTACTTATGATTGCACAAATCTCTACAATGCTTGGATTTGTCGACGATGTCGACGACGATGAGGACGACGACAAGACGGACTGGAATCTGAGTTTGCTAATGGCTGAAATCTGCAAATCTTTATCTGTTGAATTCTGACTCTATGTCGGTGACGATGTCGATGACGACGATGCGACGACGACGCACTGAAAACACAAATGCTGAAATCTGCGTTTTCCGGGCTGAATCTGCAAACTTCGTGGGATCTGACCGTGTGGCGAGGATCTGTTGTGGGAAGGTGAGATCTGCAAGGTTCGAGACTTGTTCTACGATGTCCAAGTGCTGAAAACTGAAGACGCTGGTGCTTGTGTTGGTTCCATCGCGGTAGATCTGCAAAACGTTGTAATGTCTGGCAGATGCAAAAACGCTAGGGCTGAAAATGGTCCTGCCGTGGTGAATTTGCTAACGCTGGGGCTTTTCCTTCTTGCTATTGCCAAGAATCTGCAAGATCCAAAAACGCTGGCTGATCTGGTCCAAAACGCTAGGTTTATGCTGTGGAGCAAAAACGCTAGGCCTCTTGGAGGTTCTGCTAAGAAGTTGCTTGTTGAGCAAGGTGCTCTTGCTGCCTCTTCTGCCAGAAAGTGCTAGCGCTAGGTTTGCTTATACGAACTTAGCAAAATTGCCCTACCTACTTTCCAACAAAAGTCACTTAAAAATAATCAATGAAAAATGTCAAAAATAGGGAAAATAGGTCTATGCACTATAAAATGCTACTGATGGGATTTGACTAGAATCTGATGGTCATGTTGTGTGCAACCAGACGATATGCATCTAATCTAAGTGTCTGGACATGCACGGTTTGCGAACAAACTCACAAAAGTGCTAGATCACTTCCTATTCTAGACTGACTTGACTGAACTGAATCCTAGTCATGTTGTAGCTTGTCCACGGACACATAGGGTTGGATGTCACGTGACATCCCCTCCTTTTCAGAGTGAGGTATTGGAACCGAACTGTATGGCGTCGAGGGAGATCGCCAACAACATCCGAAATCCTCGAAAGGACTCTTCGTCATCCCACTCTGAGGTGTGGGTCGTCCGATACTTGAACTTCATAAAGGTCGGCAACGCTTGCTTCTTTGGGCCGCGCCGAAAGCGACACAAAGTCTTTCGTGGCTCCTTCGATGCTTCAACTTCGTCTTGAGTCATGCTTCTTTCTTCTTTAAGAATCTCCATGGCTGAAAATTCTTGAAACCACTTCGAACACAAAAACATGTACATACTTATTCCATGTAAAGTGACTGGAAAAAATCTCGTCTTCCTAAAAGACTGTGCATGCAATGTAGATGAACAAATAGAGGGAGTGCCAAACCGTTCACCACACATACGCAAACAATGAGATCGAATCTTGTCTTGCTGATCTAAATCAATAAATTGTGGCAATTTACAACAGAAATGCCCATGCTCGGTGCTCATACTTGCTTGTGCTTTTTCTACAACTGTGTCGTGCCAAGGAAGAGACATGGAATGTGACTTCCTTGAATGCATACTTTTCAGCTGTTCATGAATAATCCGCATACATCTGTGCTCATTCACGAGTGAAACGTGCTCAACGTACAATATGTCATGCCTAGGAAAAGGGATCACATAAAGACACTGACTAAATTGCAGGAAACGATCACGAATGAAACACTCGAACAATGCGTGCTGACGAATCATTCGAACACATACTACTTCATGTAAGGGTTCTTTGGACCTAGGCTCGAGCAAGGTTGCATCCGTACGTACGGATTCGTACCGTACGGTTGTATCGTACGGTACGGATAGTATTGTAAGGCAGATTTTCCCCCTTTTTAAAAAATCGATTTTTCAGGCCCAAACTCTACGAAAATAGGTCAGACAGCGCTGAGAGTTTGTAGATAAGGGGGGCACTTACTTTAGGGGTCTCAAGCATAAAAAATCAGCATTATTAAAAAGCTCTCAGCCTTGCGTGCTTTTTCAGAGACCTGCGCAGTGCGTTTTAAAGTTATCAGGGTTCAGAGCTCTCAGCTTCTGTAGACTCCAGAGTTTGTGCCCACTCTCTCCAAGGTATTCCTCTTCCCTCTCTCATGTTCTCTCGCGTGACTCTGCGTTCTTCTCGCAAGACTCTCCGTTCTACCAAGTTCTCAGTGCTCACGAGTCTTTTCATCCTCGAGCGACGCAACTTTTTGAATCTCATGAGTTTATGTTTTATGTACATTGCACAGGCTTCATCATGCCGCGCCAGAGCAACGCTAACTGGTCACTCCACACAAACATTCTCCAAATTGTCAACACTCCTTCGCAGAAAGGGACAGGCACGCGTCAATGGCAGTGCAAGTATTGTGGATTGATACGCACAAGCACGATCACCCGCGTCATCAGGCATCTGATAGGCAGAGAATGCACCAACAATTGTGGTCCTTGCCCAAATATATCCCAGCAATTGAGAGACGAATTGATTGCAGAGCATTATCCAGAAGGGGCTCCTTCAGGATCTTCTGTGAGAGGGAGTCAAAGTACACAGGATGTATTACATGATGCTTTAGTGGGGGAGTTGTATGATACAGGTGCCGACGAAGGAGTGGATGCTGGTGGTTCTAGTTCAGGACAACCCTCAAGCTCTAGGAAGAGAGCACGTGTATCTGAGGATGCGGAGGATGTATTGCCTACTGCTACAGGTGAGGGGCGCCCCCCAACAGCTCCAAGACAAACCACCATACCTTCTCGCATCTCACCCCAATCTTGGGTAAAGGAGCGACACAGGGTTGCAGAGATGGAAATAGCTCGTACTCTCATTGAATGCAACATTTCATTCAATGTATTGAGGACAGATCAGTGGAAGAGGATGGTGCGAGCCATTTCACAGGTTGGTCCGACACAAGGATGGGGTAGTTTGGATTATACGAAGATGCGAACCACTATGCTAGTTGAGCAAAAAGCCTTGATAGACAAGGCATTGGTCCCAATGGAAGCAGGGTGGCAACAGTTTGGATGCACGATTATATCTGATGGTTGGAGCATAGTTACATGGGACGGCGGGTCGAGGTCGGGAACGCGGACGAGACGGCAAAAGTCAGGAAACGGGGACGGGGGTCGAAACGGCAAAAAAAGGAGAGTTTTTTTGGCATTTTTTGACCTAAACACATGCCACACACATAGAGCATCACTTTGACCACAAATTTACACTAAATAGACCAAAGAACACGAGTCATATAGGCGGAAATGTGCTAATAAAACATCGATGATCGATGGATACAAAATGAGAAGTGCATGCCACAAGGGCTCAAGAGTCAAAAAGCCTAAAGGACTTAGGACAAGCCTGAGGCCTCAAGGATAACAAAAAGTACAAAGGTCTATGTAGTAGGTAGAGTCGTAGACTCAAGAGTCTAGACTCGAGAGTCGAGTGATCAATGATCATCAAACTCAAGAAGTGCTCGCCTGCCGAATCTCCATATCGTCATCGTAGTCGAGGTCGTCAGCGACGTATGAGGGCTCGGGAGGCTCGCATTGAGGCTCGAAGTCCTCCTCTAGCTCCTCCAAAAGTGTTATCGGCCATAGATGGATTCTCTTGTGCCATCTCCCACTCAGTGAAGGGATCTGCCTTGCGTGTGACGCTCTTGGCAAGCATGCGCAAGTTAGCGATCACAAACACCAAATCATTGGCCCTCTCGACCCCAAGGCAATTCCTCTTCTTAGAGGCAATGTGGCTGTACACACTCCATAGTTGCTCCAAGCAACTAGTGGTACATGCTTAGCTAAGCACACGAACAGCCAAGCGCTGCAAATGTGGGCCATCTCCTTCATAGTCCTCCCACCACAAAACCGAGCCAATCTTGTTGCGATCAAGTTATGCATCTACACATCCATAGGAGCCCTTCTTTTGCCTGTAGTTGAGTAGCTCGTCTCTAATCTTGCGCCTAATGTCACTGCTAGGCTCAAGGCGCTCCAATGCAAGCCGCCATCCTTTGCTCACCTCCTTGTTGGTCTCTTGACGCCTTCCCTGAAACTCAAGGTCAAGCACATAATCTGCCGCATCAAGTGGAGAGTAGTATCCATTCCACCTCGACTCACACAAGCCATGACTCTCCGCATACTGAACAGGGTCAGGCACAAGCTTCTCAAGTGCCTCTATCATCCGATCCATGGCTTCGTAGACTTTGCCAATGCATGGCTGCAAGCCATCCACCACTCGAAGTAGGTGTAGAATAGGCTTGACCATGGCGTCAAGAGTCTTCACCTCCTCCCACCAAGCGGCGTCGTCGGCCCATTCTCGTGATTTCAATCCTGTTTGCTGATGTAGACTCCGGCATGGCCTGGAACTCATCACTGAAAAAGAGGCCCCTTAAGGCTCCACCACATGTAGACAAGCGGCCTAGCATAAGCCAATTGAATGCAAATCTTGTCTCTGAATATTTGAGCAAGGACAAGTGGCTCCTTTTTGAGAATTCATGGCGCACTTTTTGATGGTTGAGCACAAAGGAGACACTTCGAGAGGCGTCACCAATGGTGGGTGAAATCCATGACAAGTTCCCTATGTCCTTGAGGAGGTTATTGAGGCACTGCGCCATGCAAAATGTGACATGGATGCTCGGATACATGCCCTCAATGATAGCCTTGGCTGCCCTATTTGACGCCTCTCCATCTGCAACCATACAAAGGACATTCTCCGGGCCGGTGATCTCTATGGTGCTTGTCCACTCCGCAGCAAGCATCTCCGCGGCCTTGCCACTATCGGATGCATCATGTGACTCCACAAAGTACATCTACCCCCGAGAGTAGGCCACCACCCCGTGGATGGACCGCTTGTGGGTGTCGCTCCATCCATCTACAAGGAGAGAGACGCCATTGGTCTCCCACAAATCCTTTGTTGCTCGGGCCGCTTGCTCCACGGCAAGCTTATCTTTGTCAAGGAGGGTGGTGCGAAGCCTCTCCGATGAAGGTGGCACATAAGAGGAGCCATATTCCCCTATTTTTGTAACCATGGTTCGAAAGTATGGAGACCTATCCACACAAAATAGAGCATGTTGTGTTAGTATGGAGAGTCGAGAGTCGAGAAGTTAGAACCCATTATGAATACAAAATGGAAGATTGCAATGTCATATGCCAAGGGAAACTCACCGCGAAGCATGGAAGGCAATGTGGTCGTGGAAGAAGAATCGGGCAACCGACCTATCCATCTCTTCCTTCAATTTAGGATTCCAATTTTCGTTGAGAGTGCTTTGGCGATGCGGAACGGAAGAGGACGGTGTAGATGCATGGCTCTTGAAGCCTCGAGAGATGTCGTCAAGGTTGGCTTCCCTTTGCTCTCGCGGTGTCGCCGTGGCGGAGGGATCAACGGCAACAAAACGGCCCCTCTTGGCCACTTCTGCGACCTCATACACCGTGAGCTTCTCAAGAAGATCCAACCTCTTCTCGGGAGTTACTCGAGGGCAAAACTTCACCTCGTGACCAGGTTCATGAAGAAGATGGGCTCGCACTTTGTTTGAACCACCCGTTCTCTTGTATGGGCATAGCTTGCATGTCCATGGTCTTGCACCACCACCTTTGCCACGCGTGCTAAAGTCGACTTCATCCCACCACGACCACGTTTGCACGGTGGACCTCCTTCGAGAAGAACCGGCTTGAGAAGTGGAGGTGGCTTGAGATGACATGATGGTGGAGAGACTCGAGAGAGTAGAGCTTAGAAGTTAGAGGAGTTAGAGGAGAGCTTGTGTGGAGAGAGAGTAGAGGAGAGCTTCAAAGTGGGTAGAAGAGGGAGAGGAGAGCTTCAAGTTCAAAGTGGGTAGAAGAGGGAGAGAGTGGAGACTCAAGGGTAGAGTGTAGAGCGTACGGGCCACGGCGCGTAGTCATGCTTGAGCCTTGAGCAATGAGTAGAGAAGAGAGCTTGAGGGAATAAGACGCCCAAGGGGACTTTTATAGCCTCCCAAGGACCAAACCCCCCCCAAAATCTAAACGTTGGCTGCAACTCGCCGATTAAAACGGTCAGTTTTTTCAAAAACTGAAAATTTTAACCCGCCTGAAACTAGCCGTTCTCGGCTATCCCCGTTCCGTTCGGTTCGTCCCCGGCCGTCCCCAATCCGGCAGCCTGGACCCACCCGTCCGGCCAATTTTCCGACCGTTCCATGGCGTCCCCGTCCGTCCCCGGCCCAGTTACGGGCGTCCCCCGGCCATAGGGCCCGTCCCCCCCGTCCCCTGTAACTATGGGTTGGAGTGACATCCGTAGACCTCACATAATCAACATCCTTGTGTCCTCTTGCTTGGGTACTTACTTCTTGCGTGCAGTGGATGCTGGAAAGGCTGGAGAAAAGATTACAGGGGAGTTCATATTCAAGCATATACGCCAAGCAATTCTTGATGTTGGAAAAGATAATGTTGTACAGGTTGTGACGGATAATGCTAGCAATTGCAAGGCTATGGGAGAGATGGTCGAGAGAGTGTTCAAGCATATTGTGTGGACTCCATGTGCAGCACACTGTCTTGATTTGTTGATGGAGGACATTGGCAAGTTGCCTTGGATGCAGCCCATTGCTGCAGATGCAACAAAGATCACCACATTCTTTCGAAAGAAGCACCAGGCGCTTGCCATCTTCAGGAGTCATAGCACATTGGACTAGTCTTGCAGCAGCTCTTCAAGCTTAGGGATCCACTGCTTCAGGCAGTAGTTGATCCAAAGTGGAGAAATATGCACAATTCCCAGGACGAGCGTACAAAGTATTTACAGAGAAAGGTACTTGATGAGTCTTTTTGGGCAGAGGTGCAGAGTCTCACAGTGGCTCTCCAGCCTGTATATGTTCTTCTACGTCTCACAGATATGGAGGGTTCTACCTTGGGACTGGTCTTTCATCTTTTTCAGCAGATGAAGGACCACATCACCAAATGCACGAAGTTATCTGAGGAGCGGTGAGAGTACTTATCTTTTATAGACTTGTTTTTTGCTTTTTCAAGTATACTCTTGCATTATTTAAATTTTAATCCTCTTCATCTACGAATCGCATCAATTAATACTAAATTCTCTTGTTGCTTGCACAATCATCATTGCAACCGAGCTGACATTTTAGGCATTGTAGAGACACGGTGGACGTTTATGTGTCGTCCTATTCATGGGATGGCAGCATTGCTCCATCCTCTCTACAAGAAGCCTGAATTGTACACGGACACTGCCTTGTCCAAGCTACATTCAGATTATGTGGGCATTATGTTTGATGAGGAGGACCAGCTTCTTATTGATGCCGAGTTCTGTAGCTTCATGAATAACCTTGGGCCATCCTTCTCAAGAGCGGTTGCATTGAGAAAGGAGATTACAAAGGTTCCTCTCACATGGTGGCACACTCATGGCAGGACAGGACTGCCTAACCTTGCTCGTCTCGCTCTTCGGATTCTCTCTTAGGTAAGGGATCTTCACCTAGTACCATGGTTCTAGACTCCTAGTAGCCTACTTGCATAGATGATGGATTTACCCTTGGCTTTGCACTATAAATTACGCAAGATTGCTCAGCAGGTGCATGCGAGCGTAATTGGAGCGTAATTTGAGCAATGATTTAGGGTGGTTTTGAATCTTGATGGATTTTGACTCATGACTTTTGACAGTAGATGCATTTTGCCATTCGGCAATGGACTATAGTTTATTTTATTATGTAGTGTGTTCCCATTTCTCTGTCTTTTTGATGGTAGAGTCTAGACTGGTCGCTCTCTATGATGTATCCATCTTTGTATGACGATTGATATTAGATAATCACTAATCAGTCCTCAGTCTTGACTCTTGATGTTTTAAGTATTTTGATTCTGAAATCTGGTATGTTGAAGTTTCAAGTTTTAACTTTTCGCAATCGTGACTTATGTTTAGTGCTATTGAAATTAAACTGAGTGATGTATTCTAAGAGTTAAGTACGGATAATATTTGAAGCAGTATCTAATGGACATTGAAGCAGTATCTAATGGATGTTTGAGCAGTATCTATGTCTAGACTCTATGTAGTTACTAGTATGTATAGGCTCAAAAAGACTGAAGCCACTATTCTTTTTGTTGTTACAAATGTTACGTACTGGTCCCGTACCTTAAAGGCCGATCCGTACAGAAGTACGTACCTTACGTACTAATTACATACCGTACACTCCGTACCTTTCCACCTTGGGCTCGAGAGCCAAGATCAGTTCTTCGTGTTTGATCGAATCTTCTTGTGGGGGTTCTGTAGACCTCGACTCGAGAGCCAAGATCGGTTCTTCGTGATTGACTGAATCTACAATGAGGTTAGCTTCGCTAGAAAAAGTATCAACTAACAAATCATCCTTGTGAACAATCACATCATCTTCATGCAAAGCATCATGCGTGTGAGAAAACACATCTTGATCATCATGCAAAGCATCATGCTTGTCATTGTCATTCAAATCATCATGCTTATTATCATGCAAATGTCACGTGACACATCCCAACCCTATGTGTCCATGGACAAGCTACACCATAGCAGGGTTTCCGTCAAGTCCAGTCAAGTTAGATTAGAAGTGATCTGGCACTTTTGTGAGTCTATTCGTAGACCGTGCATGCCCAGTCACTCAGTGTAGATGCATATCCTCTGGTTGCACATTGCATAAGCATAAGCATTCTCCATAAGACAGAAAGCTCTCTCTTTCCCTAAGAACTAAAAGGAACCTTGAGCAATAAAGATCACTAATCTTGAGAAAATACAACATTCATTCCGCTGCACCTTACATTGGTATCAGAGCTTTGGAAGTGTTCTACGTTACTCAAGGAAAGAACCATAAGAACCACAAGTTTTTTTTTGCTTGTTGCGATCGCACGAACCCAAGTTTACTTGGGCATGGCGATTCCTAATCATGTTTTGTTGAAGAGTGACAGGAATCCCAAGAAAGAAGCGCTTGTCCAGCCTCCCCTTGTGTCTCTTTTCACTCATTGAGAGCGGACCGTGCACTTAGCGGCCGGCCAATCGACGTAAGGTGGGAAAAAGTAACCTTGGTGTGAGCACAAGGCTACCTAGGGGTGCGCCCGCAAAAAAGGGTAGAACTCGGGTCAAGAGAAGATCCTTCTTGTAACAGACTTGGACACTCTAAGTCAAGAATCAACCGCGACAGCACCAAATAACCACTTCAAAACAATTCACAGATCACAATAGATTTGCACTGGCCCGGCGGAGTTCCGTGCCTAGAGATATTGGCCCCAAAGACTGGCGCCTCTTTCGGTATTTCTTTTTATATTAATCATATCAAAGTACAAGAGAGTGGTTAGAGTTTCACTCTCAGACTCTGCGTCCAGATGCTCTGAGAAGCGAAGCCCTCACCACTTATTTAAAGATACAAGGGATGCCCAAAAGCAGAGCCCCAAAAGCTTTTAAAATAAAAAGCATCAGTTCTCTCTCTCTCTCTCTTAGAGTCTTTTCTCTTTTTTTTTTATTAAAAAAACCAAATTCGCATCGCTCTTCATTTTCCAAAAAAAAAAAATAATAATAGCCTCCGCGATTTCTGAAAATTAGGGTTTCTGGCAAAAATTAGGGTTTGCAGGAATTTTAGGGTTTCTGTTGTCCGCCACGTCATCACTTTGTGACATACCCCCCTCTTGAAAGCATTGTAATCGACTGCGATTACGCCTGCAAAACCGACAAAAGCCATAAACCGTCTTAGCAGACACTGACTGTTAGTACCTACGTACTAGGAACACACATCTAGCACATGTACAAAATTGACAGTCACATCACACGACATCACAGGACATCACCAAACATCACAGGACATCACATGACATTCAACATTCATTCGGATCTTAGACCATGATTTATCGGCAATGTAGCTAGCAATCACATCTAGGTCCAATCGGGACCTCATCGATGTCCGATTGACTAACCCCTATTGCAACCATGTCTATTCGAGATCAATCAGACCAAAATGCTGCAGTCATTTCGCTTATCAGTTCCTGCACTCACAAGAAGTCAAGAACAAATCAGTATCATTATCAGGAATTCCATTTCATAAAGTCATCAAGAACAAATCAGTATCATTATCAAGAATTCCATTTCATAAAGTCATCCAGCAGAATACTGTCAGCTCTCAGTATCCCTGAAGCTCAAAGAGACATTAGTGACTTTAGTATCAAAATCAAGGCATCTATTGACAAGGGAGCGGAGTGACTCCCCTCTTGCGCATCCCCTCTTGCGCACCAGATCTCCGGCCAAGCTGAATTCTGGGTTCCGTTTGGAGTAGACTATGCTAAACCAAAACATCGAGGTAAAGTTTCACAATCCGAGGAGTATCTGCTAGGTCCTCCTCCTCCATCCACTTCGCATCAAATGCAGGAACGTTCTTGAACTTAACCAAGAACCGCCTTCGGACTTTACCTTTCTTCGTATCCGTATGTGCCAAAATCTGCTCAGGAACAAGGATCTCCTCGTTTTCTTCCACTTCGGGTTGCTCATCAGGCTCCCCATCATCAGGCACATCACCCTTAACAGGTTTCAAGAGACTCACATGCAATGCATTGTGAATCCTCCAAGTATCTGGCAGTTTCAATCGGAAGGAGACATCATTTATCTTGTCAGTGATCTGGAAAGGTCCGCACTATCGCATACTAAGCTTTGGAAAAAGCCTCTCCTTTCCCTTTTTCTTTCGTAGGCGTGGCTTCTCAAAACGTAAGAGCACCCAATCATCCTCCTTCAATTTCAAGTCACAACGATGGCGATCCGCTGCCTTTTTCTGTCGTTCTTGAGACTCCTGCAAAGTCTCGCGAACCTTGGCAAAAGCCGTATCCAAATCTCGCGAATATTCATCCGCTTCAAATATCTAATCTTTCATGCTCAGGAAGGATGGAACCTTCACAGCACTTTCAACAATCTCACATGGCGTCTTCCCTGTCGAAGAGTGTATCGTGTTATTGTAGGCAAATTCCACCAAAGGTAAGTTCTTTTCCCATTGAGTCTTCTGATCCGAGATACAAGACTTCAATAAATCTAAAATCACTGAATTGGCAATCTCAAATTGCCCGTCAGTCTGCAAGTGGAACGATGACGAGAACTGCAACCGCGTGCCAATGTTCTCCCAAATTGCCTTCCAAAACAAACTCATAAATCTGGGGTCTCTGTCGGAGACAATCGTCTCAGACGTGCCATGTAATCGGAAAATCGTCGTGATCATTCTGTGTTCTTGGGAGATCAAAAATGAAATCCATTGCAATACTTTCCCAAGGGTGGGTGGGTATGGGTAAAGGCTATAACAATCCCTGTGCCTTATGCCTGTCAAACTTGACCTTCTGGCATACCAAGCAACTGCGCACAAACTCTTCCACATCCTTTTTGAGTCTCGGCCCAAAGAAGTATCTCTCTACCCCCTTCATGGTGGTAGCAATGCCGCGGTGACCCGTAAAAGGTGGACCGTGGCATTCAGTCATAACCCTTTCCCTCAACGGCTGTGTAACACACAACATAGTCTTTTTCATCAAGTAGCCTTCCCGAAGGAAGTATCCAGCTACTGTCTCCCCATCCCGTATCCGTGTGAAAATATCTGCAAAATCTGTATCTGTGGCATATTGATCGACCATATCCTCGAAGCTCCTATGATGTATCGCGGAAACAGCCAAAACCAACGGTTTCCGAGACAAAGCATCTGCCACCACATTCTTTTGTCCCTGCACATGGACAATCTCGAAGAGGAACTGTGACAAGATGTTCGCCCACCGCATCTGCTTTTCCGAAAGCTGCTTCTGTGACAAGAAGTAGCGCAAACTCTGATGGTCTGTAAAGACAGTAAAATCCGCTCCGAGTAGGTAATGCCGCCACTGAGTAAGAGCATGGATAACCGCCAATAGCTCTTTCTCATAAATCTGTGCTGTCATCTCCGGCTTAGAGAACAAACGGCTCTCGTAAGCTATGACATGGCCTTCTTGCATCAAGACCGTACCTAGACTACGACCACAAGCATCACAATAATACTTCAAATGACTTCTGCAAGTCCGGCAAAGTCAAAACAGGTCCTGTAGTCAAATTCTCTTTCAATGGCCGAAAGGCAGTCACCTCTGTGGGTCCCCACGAAAAAGGTACTCCTGTCTGTGCCAAGGTATGCAAAGGGGAAGCAACCTCTGCAAACTTTCGTATGAACCGCTTGTAGTACGAACACAGTCCCAAGAAGCTTCTAACTTCATGGACATTCCTCAAATCGGGCCAATCACGGATAGTCTCTATCTTGGCCGGGTCCATTTGCACTCCTGCTGCTGACACAATGTGTCCCAAAAAGTGTATCTCTGGTAGGAAAAATTCACTTTTCTTTGCATTAATCACTAGCATGTGATCTCGTAATGCCTGAAAGACTTGAAGCAGATGATGTCTGTGTTCTGCCTCATTCTTGGAGAAAACAATGATGTCGTCAAAGAAAGTGCCAACAAATAGCCTGTACTCTCGAAAAATCCTGTCCATCATTCGATTAAATGTCGCAGGAGCATTGGTTAAGCCAAAAGGCATCACCAAAAGCTCAAATAACCCAAAAGTCGTTCGAGAAGCTGTCTTGTAGACATCTCCTGGCACTATCTTGATCTGATGATATCCACTCTTCAAGTCAATCCTGCTAAAGCACGAGGATCCTTGTAACCTGTCAAGTATATCATCGATCCTAGGAATCGGAAATCTGTTCTTGATGGAGATTTTGTTGAGAGCGCTATAATCGATGCACATTCTCCAAGATCCGTCTTTCTTCAAAACCAACAACATTGGAGAGCAATACGGTGAAGTACTAGGCTGGACAAGACCCTTTTCCAAGAGGTCTTTCACTTGGTTCATAATCTTTTCATTCTGTACTCGGCTCACACGATAAGGTGGCCGATTCGGTGGCGTGCTTCCAGATATCTGATCAATGGTATGATCTTCAGGCCCTCTCAAAAGCAATCGGCATGAGCGTGGAGAAAAAATCTTGGCGTTCTTTTCTTCGGGTCAAAACATATTCAACCTTTATCCATCGTTCAGTTCTCCCAAAAGAATGAGTAAGAAAACTGAAGTTCATCAAGTACAATCTCTAAGCCCTTCATTTATCAAAGTCGCTTTCTCGGCCCGATAGTCAACCACGGCGTAGTTCTTGTGGTACCAAGGGATCCCGAGTAGAACGTCACTCGCGTGCCCTGAACACCCCTGTCATTGCAAACGAAGTTTGCCAATGCTCGGTGTAATGGCAACATCCCATCCGGGTGCCAGTCGAACTACCTCCGCCTGTGGCGTCAGTCTATCGGGCGTAGTTCCAAATCGAGCCGCCAATTCCAAGTGAAAAGAAGTTGGCCTTGGCTCCTTCAAAAGGGCTTCCTGATCCTTCACTTTGCCCCAAAAGCGGCAAAGTTTGTACTTTCATTCATTAGATTCGGTGCAGGTTCCACGCCATGTGGTACCAGTTCTGCTTTTCTATCTGCCTTTTCTGCCACATTCCTAAGCTGCTCTCGAACTCTCAGACCTGTCGTCGTCTTTATCATTCTGTTCAGTCTGTGCCTTTTTAGGGTAGTTCGTGGAGATATGTCCATGTTCCCCGCATCCAAAGCACTTCCCCTCTCTGATGAAGCGAGCTCTCCTCAGGAGTAAGCTTGGGTTGTGCATCCATTTTCTCTAGGTTGCTCTTTTTCTTTCTACTTTCATTCCCAGAAGTCTGTTTGGCTCGTTGTGTCATGGCCTTATCTGTGGGGTAGGTCAAACTGCCAGAGTGAATGGCAAAGCCCCGCTTCGCATGACTCATCAACTACTGAATAGAAGTTGACTTCTGTTCCAAGCAGTGATCTCGGATCTCTGTAGGTAGACCCAAGGTAAACCGCTCAATCTATTCTCTGAACGAGATCTTCTTGAATGAAGAGGCGGGTAGAAAAGAGCTCCAGAATCTTTCACAATAAGCATTGATTGTATCTTTCTTGGTCATCCGAAGATGGTTCCAAGCAGCTCGTATATCTCGTTCATATTCTTGCGTCAACCAAGAAGAAATAAAAAGCTTTTCAAATTTCAGCCATGTAATTGGCACACTCTTGTTTAAAAGAAGCGTGGACCATCAAGTGCGAGCATTCCCCTTAAGGTAAGAGGTAGCTCTCCGAATCTTGGAGTGCTCTGAATAGCGTCCTCCCGCGAAAGCGATGTCAAATTGTTGTATAAAAGACAAAGCCTTCGAAGCATCTGAGTATCCTGAAAAGTATCAAACTTGATCGAGTGGCCACCTTCCTTAAACTCTCGGACTTTCTTGCTTTCATCTTCGAGAAAGTCATGCTGGTTGGCTTTGTAAAATTCTTCTTGTTCGCATAAAAGTTTCCATGATCAGAATCTGAGCTGTCTATGGACAAGTCCTCAGTAGAGCTGTCAGTCTCTGGGCGAGATGTAGCCTTCTTTCCCTTTTTCTTGCCCTTTCCGAAGCTTTGTTTCTTGCTTTGCTTTTTGCTTTTTTTTCAGTCTTCTTGGCTCGAGTCTGAAGAGCTAGAAGAACTGTCAGAAGAAGAAGAAGAAGAACTAGGTAGGTCTTCAAACTTGACGCACTTCTTCAATTTCTTTGCCTTGTCAAATGTCGACCGACAACCCAAAAATCCCGGGAAGTCAGTGCTTTTCTTCTGCTTTTTGCCGTGCTTTTTGGCTTTCTTTTGCGCGTCAAAAAGCTGAGCAATCCGTGCATCAACCACGTTCTCCAGTTCCTTCTCCGTATATTTCTTGGAGGCAGAAGGTTTCTTGAGAGCGGGTTTCGGGAGTGGTGTTGTGGTTCTTTGCCACTCCATTTGTACCTCTTCCAAAGAGGTCTGGTTCATATATTTTGCCATCTTTGGGTCCTTGGCAAAATTGAGCATTATCTTTGTTGCATCGCCAATCAATTGACGACGCTCCATCTCTCTTTGCTCCGCCTGAGTAGGCCGGGGCGGGCCATACTCTCTGTCTGAATCTTCGTTGTGATCCCAACCCGCATCTCCAGATGCAGAGGGAGTCAACTGATCATTGCCTGAAGCCATAGGTGCAGCGGAAAAAAAATTCGGGGATCGGATTTCCTGTAGAAGAGAAATCGGCCGTGCTCTGATACCACTGTAACAGACTTGGACACTCCAAGTCAAGAATCAACCGCGACAGCACCAAATAACCACTTCAAAACAATTCACAGATCACAATAGATTTGCACTGGCCTGGCGGAGTTCCATGCCTAGAGATATTGGCCCCAAAGACTGGCGCCTCTTTCGGTATTTCTTTTTATATTAATCATATCAAAGTACAAGAGAGTGGTTAGGGTTTCACTCTCAGACTCTGCGTTCAGATGCTCTGAGAAGTGAAGCCCTCACCACTTATTTAAAGATACAAGGGATGCCCAAAAGCAGAGCCCCAAAAGCTTTTAAAATAAAAAGCATTAGTTCTCTCTCTCTCTCTCTCTTAGAGAGTCTTTTCTCTTTTTTTTTTAATTAAAAAAAAGCAAAATTCGCGTCGCTCTTCATTTTCCACAAAAAAAAAATTAAAATCCTCCGCGATTTACGAAAATTAGGGTTTCTGGCAGAAATTAGGGTTTCTGCCGTCCGCCACGTCATCACTTTGTGACACTTCTCAACGCGATTTGCAAGCGAAAGAACACCTCAAGAACCTCAAGATCCTCAAGAACCCAAGATTCTCCCGAATCAAGGACCTCAAGACCCTCAAGAACCCAAGTTCCTCGCGAGCTTAAGACCCCAAGATTATAGTGCATGGTCGTCACCCGAAGCGGAATGGATACTTCACATACATGTGATGAGCATGAGAGAGGCAATGAAGACTCGTTCCCACCCGGAGATGATCTCTTCAACCCTCCCCCTTCGCCATCTACGCCAAACCCTATGGAGACAGTGGTCAAGCAGATGATGGCCATGATGGATAGACAAGAAGCAAATCGTCTTGCTCTTGCCGCAAAACAAGAAGAAAATCGGCTTGCTTTTGAACGCGAGCACGATGAACGAGAAGCTCTACGGGAGATTCGCCATCAAGAATTTATTTCCCACTTGCTAGCTTCGAAGACTGAACCACCCAAAGATCATGGGAGTTCCTCTCGTGGTGCAAGCCACGATGCGGATTCAACAACCCAGTCACCGAAAAAGTGACTTTCAGTAAGTATGATGGTAAGATGGATGCTACGGTGATTCATTCTTGGTTACATCAATTTAATGCTTATTTTGCGACAACTAAGAAAACAGGAAATAGCAAAGTTTTGACGGCAGCTATGTACCTTGCCGGTGATGCCATCAATTGGTACCATGCATGGCAAGAGGCACAGCTAGCCACGCACCTAGAGGTAACCAACGATTTCACGCCCCTCTCTTTTAGTTGGGCTGATTTCCAAGACAAGCTCAAGGCACAGTTTATGCCACCTCAATACCTTGCACGCTTGAAAGAGGATTGGCGTAATCTCAAGCAACATGGTATGCCAGTCATGTCTTTTTCTAACCGTGTTTTGCAGCTAGGCACTCAACTACGCAAGTCGAATGATGAGCGCAAAGAGGCTTTTCTCTTTGGGTTAGACGAATACATCAAGTTTGATGTTGAAGTCTTTGATCCCGCGGATCTCAACTAGGTAGTAGCAATCGCTCTCGCCCAAGAGATAAAGCACAACAAGGGAAATCCTAAGGAGAACAAGTCTTCTCAAGGGACATCTCAGAATTCTCAGAACACACAGAATGGTAAGAATGGTAAGAATGGTAATTCTTCTAGCTCTTCTTCCTCTAATTCCTCGGAAAAGAACTCTAACAATGAATCTAAGGGTAAAGCTAAAGCACCTGCAAAACCTAAGCTAACCCCTGATGAAAAAGCTTCTCAAGGAATTATAGGAGGATACATCACGGCGGAAGAACAAGTGATTTATGCTAAAGAAGGTAGATGTTTTCAATGTCATGTCAAGGGTCACATTAAGAAGGCCTGTCCTAAGACAGTCCCACCTAAAGAACCAAAGGCACCCACAACTACCACAAACTCTATCACAACACAACCTGCATCTTCTCATGACTCTGACACATACATTGATGAATCTCTCTTGAAGTGTTATGGTCATGTAAAAGGACAACGTTTTATCATATTGTTTGATCCAGGCAATATGCATGATGTGATTAGTCCCCCTCTTGTTGAGAGAGCCCGCCTAGAGGTTAGTCAGAAATCTCCTCTCGAGCTTTCTGGCTTCGCTCCTGGTATGGACTCCCTCATCACGAAGGAGTGCCTTGATGTGAAGTTTACCGTTCAACAAGCTTCTTTTCGTAGGAAATTTCTTGTGTCTCCTCTCTCAAGATGTGATATGATTTTGGGCATTAAATGGTTTCGTGAACTCAACGCTCTCATTGATTTTGAAGCTAACACTCTCATTTTACATGCCAAATCTAATTCCCCCCTCATCATTCGTGCTGAGGAGGGCTTGCATTCTTTGCCTCTCATCTCGCATGTACAGGTGAAGCGTGAATTACGACGAGGAGCACAAGCGGCATTCATTTATGCTGCCCCAGTTTCCCAGAACATTCAGGCTCCAAGTAAGTATTCGGAGTTGTTTACGAAATTTAAACATCTCTTTTTGCAGGATGATCTTCCACCTCGTCTCCCATCAAAGCGACCGGAGGACTATCGCATCGAGCTTATGGAGGGAGCGCGGCCTGTCAATAAGGCTCCCTACCGTTTGAACAAGTCACAGGAGGAGGAGTTAGAGCGACAACTCACAGAGTTGGTGGCTAGAGGATTCATACGTCCTAGTGTAAGTCCTTTTGCTGCCCCTATTTTGTTCGTTTGCAAGAAGGATGGTTCGTCTCGTTTGTGTGTTGATTACAGGGCATTAAACAAGATGATCGTCAAGAACAAGTTTCCGATGCCTCGCATTGAGTATATCTTGGATAGGCTCAATGGGGCAAAAGTTTTCAGCAAGGTCGATCTCAAAAGTGGATACCATCAGGTACGGGTATTCAAAGGCGACATTTTCAAGACCGCCTTTCGCACCGAGCGAGGGCAATGGGAGTATATTGTTATGCCTTTTGGATTGACACGAACTGTGGGTACGTTCAATCGTCTCATGGTAGGTCGTTTCGGCGACATGGTAGGTGTATGTGTGTTCATCTTTTTAGATGATATTCTCATTTTTTCTGCATCGTGGGAACAACATGAAAGAGATGTTGAAAGGGTACTAACTCGTTTGGATGAGTGTCAGTTGTACATTGCAGCTAAGAAGTCTGAAATTTTTTCTTACTGAAGTCACTTATCTGGGTTATATCATTTCTGCAGAAGGCGTCAAGCTAGACCCCGCGAAGGTGGAACAGGTTCGTAATTGGGATTTACCCAAATATGCATATGATGAGCGTTCTTTTCTTGGTTTATGTCAAGCATATAGTTCGCACATAGAGAATTTTGCACGCATTGCTGCACCTATGACTGATGTTTTGAAAGGGGTAAAGACTCGCCGTCAGCGCGTAGACTTGCCCGAGGCAGCCATTGAGGCTTTCGCAGCTCTTAAGGTTGCGGTGACGGAAGCTCCGTGTCTTATCCTTGCTTCTTGGGATGATCCCTTTGAGGTATGGACGGATGCGAGCAATGTCGCCATAGGCGCTGTGCTCCAGCAGCATGGTCATCCTGTAGCTTTCCTTAGCCGGAAGCTCAATAGTAAGGAAAAGAATTATTCAGTTTATGATAAAGAACTTGTCTGTCATTCACTCTCTTAAGCATTGGAAGCATTTTTTGTATGGTAGAGAGTTTACAGTGCGCACAGATCATCAAGCCCTCAAGTGGCTACAGTCTATGCCTAGTGCACATTGGAGTGATCGCCAAGCGTTGTGGTCACAATTTTTTGAGCAATTTGGAGGTTTGATTGAGTATGTGTCTGGAAAAGCTAACCTTGTTGCAGATGGGAGTCGCAAAGAACAGATTTTGGCTCGAGTCAAGAACCACATTTTCTATACAGGGTGAGTCTTTTGACAGCATGAAGAATTTGGTAAGTATTAGTTGCAGGCTCTTGCTTCCCAAGGGCCCAGCAACTATCTCATTCGTGATGGATTGCTCTTTTTTCGTCAGCATCTATGTGTGTTGCCCTCTCTCAGGCCAGCCATATTGCATGATGCACATGATTCTCTCACGGGTGGGCACAGGGGTATGAACACCACATTGGAAAAGATTGAACGATTTTTCTATTGGCCTAAAATGCGAAAAGATGTGTTTAGTTATGTCACACATTGCACTATATGTCAAAAAGTAAAAGCTCCTCGGGGTAAGCAGCAAGGCCTCTTGCTTCCGCTGTCTATTCCCGAGGGACCTTTTCAAGATATCTCTATGGATTTTGTGACTAACTTACCACCAAGTCAGCATTCAAGGAACACTCAATGTTTAACCATTGTTGATCGTTTCAGCAAATTCTGCATGTTGATTCCTTCTAAGGCCACAGTTACTGCACAAGATGTTGCACGATTGTTCATAAAGCATTGGTACCCCCTCTGTGGTTTGCCAAAGTCCATTGTTTCAGATAGGGATGTTAAGTCTACGTCCAACTTTTGGCATGCACTCTTTGAAAATTTTGGCACAAAGTTGAATTTTTCATCCGCTTTTCATCCACAGTCAAATGGTCAAACGGAAATTTATAATTAGTTGGCTTTTGATGTGTTGAAGTCTTATGTTCATGATCAACAGTCTCAACGGGAGCTCTATCTCCCATTGGTTCAGGCTATTCTCAATGATTCCTTCTCTTCTGCTATTGGTCGAACTCCGTATGAGGTAGCTTTTGGCCGCCGATTCCAGTCACTATTGACTCGATCGGTCAGTCAAATGCCTGATGCCAATGCTGAGAGTCAATCATTGGATGAGATTTCTGAGAGTGTCAAGCTTCGGCTAAGCAAGGTTCAGGAATCTTATTCTCGACAGGCTAACAAGCATCGTCAGGAGCTCTCGATCAAGGAAGGAGATTGGGTGTATCTACGAATCATGAAACAGCGTCTTAAGCAAGTTGGAAAGAAATGTCCTAAGTTATCTTTTCGTATGTATGGTCCATTTCCAGTCATCAAAAAGATTAATGAGATTTCAATGAAATTAAAGTTACCTAACTCATGGTCAATGCACAACGTTTTCCATGTTTCTTGGTTGAAAGTGTTTCAAGGAACACCTCCAAAGGACATTTCGGAAGAAGAAGAACCGGAGATCATCGATGAAGCAGAAGTCATGGAGCCGGAGCAAGTTTTGTTGCATCGGTTTCGCCATGGTTCGAAGAAACAAGTACGACAGTATTTTTTGAAGTTCAAAGATCGAGGAACCCATGAAGCGGTGTGGATAGACGAAGAGTTCTTCAAGGATTATCCAGAGTTGTTGGCAGACTACAAGGAAGCCATGCAGCTCGGTACCAGTACCTCACTTTAAAAACGAGGGGATGTCACGTGACACATCCCAACCCTATGTGTCCGTGGACAAGCTACACCATAGCAGGGTTTCCGTCAAGTCTAGTCAAGTTAGATTAGAAGTGATCTGGCACTTTTGTGAGTGAGTCTATTCGTAGACCGTGCATGCCCAGTCACTCAGTGTAGATGCATATCTTCTGGTTGCACATTGCATAAGCATAAGCATTCTCTAAAAGACGGAAAGCTCTCTCTTTCCCTAAGAACTAAAAGGAACCTTGAGCAATAAAGATCACTAATCTTGAGAAAATACAATATTCATTCCATTGCACCTACAGCAAATCATCATGCTTGTCATTCAAATCATCATGCAAATCCTGTGTGTCATGCTTGGGAGAAGAAGAGACTAAGAGAGTCTCCTTTTTCCGAATCTCTTCAATCTTCGCCTACACATTAGAAATGAGAGAGGAAGAATGAACAACGTTCTTGCGATCCAATCCTGTTTTTCTTTCTGCATACTTGCGATCAAATTCTTTGGCCTCCAAGCGTGATTGCTCGCGCTCACGCTCCATGGCTACCATTCTTGCTTCGTGCCACATTGTCATCATGTCCATCATCGTCTTGCACCAAGTCTCCATAGGATCTGGTGCAATCCTTGGCGTAGATGGGGAAGGGGGAGGGTCAGAAAAACCTCCTGGTGGAGAAAATTCTTCTTCGCCTCTCTCATGCTCATCACCTCCAAGCAAAGTATCCATTCCGCTTCAAGTGATGACCATCCACTGAAATCTTGGGTTCTTGTGGATTCCTGTGGTCTTGGGTTCTTAAGTTCACGAGGAACTTGGGTTCTTGGGGATCTTGGTTCTTGGGGTTCTTGAGTTCTTGAGGTTCTTCTTTCGCTTGCAATCTGTGTTAGAGAAGAATCTTCTCTTCACCCGAGTTCTTCTCTTTTCTTGCGGGCGCACCCCTTGGCGGCCTTGCGCTCACACCAAGGTTGCTTTTTCCCACCTCACGTCGATTGGCCGGCCGCTAAGTGCACGGTCCGCTCTCAATGAGTGAAAAGAGGCACAAGGGGAGGTTGGACAAGCCCTTCTTTCTTGGGTTTCCTGTCACTCTTCAAAAACACGATTAGGAATCGACACGCCCAAGAGAACTTGGGTTACGTGCGACCACAACAAGCAAAAAAAATTATGTGGTTCTTGTGGTTCTTTCCTTGAGTGATACAGAACACTGCCAAAGCTCTGATACCTATGTTAGGTGCAGCGGAAGTGAATGTTTGAACTTTGCTCAAGATGAGTGCTCCGAGCTGTGCTCAAGGATTCCTTTTAGTTACAGAAGAGAGAGCCTTCTGTTCCTTTAGTGAGAGAGTGCAATCGAAACAAACAAAGTGAATGGACACTGTGAACAGAAGTGCATGAGAGTGAGAGACACAGAGAGAAGAATACGACACCAGAATATTGTCAAACCCTCCTCCGAAGGCCCCACTCTCTATGGCGAGAGAGGTTTACTATGATTGCCCAAATCTCTACAATGCTTAGACTTGTCGACGATGACGATGACGATGATGACGACGACGAGACTGACTGGAATCTGAGATTGCTAATGGCTGAAATCTGCAAATCTTTATCTGCTGAATTCTGACTCTATGTCGATGACGATGTCGATGACGACGATGCAACAACGACGCGCTGACAACGCAGATGCTGAAATCTGCGTTTTCTGGGCTGAATCTGCAAACTTCGCGGGATATGACCGTGCGGCAAGGATCGACTGTGGGAAGGTGAGATCTGCGAGGTTCGGGACTTGTTCTGCGATGTCTAAGTGCTGAAAACTGAAAACGCTGGTGCTTGTGTTGGTTTCGTCGCAGTAGATCTGCAAAACGCTGAAATGCATGGCATATGCAAAAACACTGGGGTTGAAAATGGTCCTGCTGCGGTGAATCTACTAGCGCTGGGGCTTCTGCTTCTTGTTATCGCCAGGAATCTGCAAGATCCAAAAACGTTGGCTGATATGGTTCAAAATGATAGGTTTATGCTGTGGAGCAAAAACGCTAGGCCTCTTGGGGGTTCTGCTGAGAAGTTGCCTATTGAGCAAGGTGCTCCTGCTGCCTCTTCTGTCGGAGAATGCTAGCGCTAGGTTTGCTTATGTACAAACTTAGCAAAATTGCCCTACCTACTTTCTAACAAAAGTCACTAAAAAATAATAAGTGAAAAAGGTCAAACATAGGACAAAATAGGTCTATGCACTGTAAAAATACTACTTATGGGATCTGACTAGAATCTGATGGTCATGTTGTGTGCAACCAGAGGATATGCACCTAATCTAAGTGTCTAGACATGCACGGTCTGCGAACAGACTCACAAAAGTGTCAGATCACTTCCTATTCTAGACTGACTTGAATGAATTGAACCCTGGTCATGCTGTAGCTTGTCCACGGACACATAGAGTTGGATGTGTCACGTGACAAACTCGCAATCTTTCGCGATAGAACTGTGCGTACCTGTGGGGAATTAGCAATTAGCTAATCCGGTTTCTGTTCAGAAGGCTCTTGCCTTGGCAAACGCGCATAACCCCCCAGAACTGTACATATTCATCTGAGTAGCCCAACTAGTGAAGCATTACCGTATGTGCCAAATGGGAGAGAGAGAGATGCACGAGAGCAAATCATCGCGCTACATGAGACAGAGGAAAAGAGAAGCTTTCCATTAAAGCTGTAGACCTGCACCCACGACTCACATACACATTGCAGGTCACTTAGTGTAAAATTCAACCTCCTCTAAAATTGGGCGTCCCCTCTTCATGCTGGAAGTGGCAATACTACCCGGAGCCGCCATGTGTCCAATTTGCCCCTTTTGAGTTAATTCCCTAGTTCCCACTGACTTATAAAGTTGTAAGTGACTTTTCGAGTGGCTCAGACTTCATGTGGCGCGCACAGGCTTCCATACTCATCAGAATTCAATGCTAACTGGCTCGACCAGTTCCAAACTGACTGACCTAGACTCCCAATGTGAGAAACCCATTCGGCTGCAACCGTTTCACACTGGCCATGCAATGTCTACTTCCACCTTTTCAAGATTTCCGAGGAAAACAAGTCAAAATAAAATAAATAAAAATATGTAGGACATATTTAGAGAAAGCAACAAGAAAAGTACACCTCCTGGTGACAGATGGTTCCTTTTATTTCCTTGTAGAGAGAGATTGAGAGAGGCAGAGGTGTAGAGAGAGAGAGAGAGAGAAGGAGAATGACACCCAATGGAGTCCCAACCAATCCTCTCAAGGGCTCTCCACACTGTTGTCGATGTGGTATTTGCTCTTTTGATTGCATAAATGGATGTACACACATGCAATACCTCAATGCAAACTCTTCAAAATGGGGAATGTCACCGGAGTAACTCTTCAAAATGAAGTAACTCCGGGGCTGATTTGATGCACCTTTGGATCCGTCTCGATGAGGTGTTGTTGATGGCCATCGAGGGGTAGATTTGGGGTTGATTTGCACTCCCGGCGTGAGAGGAATCAAGGGCTGAAAGCTGGCTGCAAAAACGCAGCCGACCTGTCACGTAAAGCAGGCTGAAAATGTAGATGATGATGATCAGATGGTGGACAACAATGGGAGCACTCCATGCGGCGAGGGAATGGTCGAGAAGAGGCTCAATGGGGACCGGGGTGCCGAAGTACCGGGTTGCAACAGAGAGGCTAGTGTTAGCAGATCCGGGCCGCCGCGACCAACGAGCGGAAGGGCTGAAAACTGAAAACGTTGGGCTGATCTGCTGCTAATTGGGAACGTTGGGCTCTAGAGAGATAGAAAGAAAGGAAGCAACCTCTTTACAACTCTTTGATAAAAAATTCAAATAGCCCTTTCAACAAGAGAAGGAAGTCTCACACAAAAAGAGAAGCATGTACCATCTCTTATAAACATTATCTATACTTTTGGCTATCATATGGGCACATGAAATCTACCTCATTAAGCATGACCACACTGCAAAGAATGTTTGATGAAGAACAAGGAAGGTAGGGCTTGAGGATTTGCAAATGTGCATGTTTTTAAGGCTATATTCTTTTATAAGAAGCCATTGCTGTCAATATCTCCCCATTTTCTTGCTCTGAACATGTTGCTCCCATCATTTCCCTCAAGGTCGGGAGTTGAGGGACTCAGAATCGTAGCCGTCCATTGAGAGCACTTTCCTGAGCATAATCCTTGCTGCATGCATCAGATCTGCAGCACATCAGCATGCGGAATCCAGAGCTTGAGCCTCCAATAAGATACTGGCAGCTCAGAAGTTGAAATGTGATGAGGTACTGACACCTCACCATTCGTATGCGTAGATCTTGCTTTATCATGTCGTTGCCAGTGCATACTAATTCCTGTCACGTCTTCCTGCCACATCTGGCCTCTCGGCAGTCCCCCTCCTGGTACTTGTATACATTCAATGGTTACGATTGAGCTAAGATGAGGGGGATGAGGCCTAGCAACTTCATAAGATTGAGTTGAAAATGCAGAGGAGGTCAAGCTACGAGAGTCTGACTCAATCTTTGGTTCCAGAAGTGAACAACTGTGCCAAGCCTTCGAGGTCCAAGGGCTTTAAGGGAAAAGTGCCCCGCTCTACCTTTCCAAGGATGTTGATTACTATAAGACATGAAGGCTGAAGGTTTTCCTGTAGCATCGACCGGGCCCTCCTCGAGCTAAAACCAATGGGCATGCGAATATGGGGGCAGAGTTTAAGAAAGCCTAAGAGAGCTAGTCTTGAACGGAAGCCAGAGGGAAAGAGAGATAGAGAGAGATTTTAACGTCGTAGGAACTATCCCACGAGACGTCAAAGATCTATCTAACGAATCTCGAGCCCAAGACCTGCTCTGTGTGTGTGTGTGTGTGTGTGTGTGTGTGTGTGTGTGTGTGTGTGTGTGTGTGTGAGAGAGAGAGAGAGAGAGAGAGACCTGGATGGAGAGGAGGGGAGCAGAGCCTTCATGGAGGCGCGAGTAGGAAGCCCAGCGCGTGAGATGCACATAATAGGCCTGCATGTCGAAGCTGCTTCGCTCCAGCTCCGCAAACGCTACTCCATGAATGCGTGCCTCCACGAACTCGGCGCCCTCGTCATAGCAGGCCACCACCAAGCGCCCGTCTTGGCCTTCCGCAAGGCGGCCGGCAAACGGATAAAAGACGGCCAACGCCTGCGATAGGCTGCTCTGCAAAGTACTGATGAAGAGCGAGTACTCGTCTCCTCCGGCCAGGCGTGGGTAGAAGAGCACCCTTCTGTTGTAGGTGTAGTCTCGCAGCAGCACATCGCAGGGCGACAGCGGCAGCAAGGGCTGCTGGGAAGGGCAGGCGGGCTTGACAAGGCAGGTATGAATGATGTCCACTCTCACAGTGCTGTCCTCCATCTCTTTTGTCTGCAAAATATCGTGTAGAGGATGCTTGAGCCTTGTGTGTTCGTGAGATCTCGCGACTCAGACTCGAGCGCGCACCCACACACGCACACCTTTCCAGGCCTGAGCATGAAGCTCCGATTTAGAATTTTGCTTTGGGAAAAAGCAAAAGGACACGTTGAAAATTTACAAATGAGTGAACTGCCTCTTAACCGGCTAAGAGGCAGTTCGCGCGAGCTGGGGTTAACCCCCATTTGAGTAGCTCAGCAAACTCTGCCGGCAACTTGTAGCTCTGCCACACACACAGTCCACACGACACTAGCAGGAAAACACAAGGGGCAATTTCGTGACAAAAAAACTCACGTCAGCTCAACTATGGTCTGTAGCAGGCGAAACCCCTCTAAAATTGTAAAATACTAGCTAGATTCCAAGCTCACCTTGAAGAAAATCGAGAAATTTTAAAATTCTATCAACAACTGCTTCAATTTTGAGCTAACTATTGAAAACGTTATAAGTTTGCCCTTATTCTCTTTGGTTAAAACAAGCGATTTTGACAAGCCCTACAACAAAGGGAGGGCGGCTTTTCTTTTCGAGCCAAAACTGAAAGCGAAAGTTTCCTTTCTAAAGAAAATTTAGCACTACATACAAAAAACTTACAAGATTTCCTATGGAAGGTGCTATGGACATCTATTTTTATTTGGATAAAAGTATTCACAAGAGGGATATGCTCTTATAGATGTTCAAATTGCAAAGTGGCAAGTGAGGATCTCCTCCACTTATTCCAAAAGTGTTCAATTACGAGAGGTCTAGCGAGCAAAATTTGCAAATGGGTACAAAAGACTTGGAAGATCTTCTTTTTCAAGGACGACTTACTTCTGGCATGTAAGATCTGGAAAATCAAGTCGTCTCAATATGTACTCAAATTGTCTACTTCTGCTACTTCAAACAAGTTTGGTAGGAAAGGAACCAACGTATCTCTGAAAGACCTTCATTATGCAAGAAAGGAGGGAAGTGATCATCTCCATTGGAAAACACAAGAGCTCTGAAGATTGAAATCAAGCAATCAAAGATATCAGAGTGAAAAGCTACAAGTCGGTGGCTTTTAACTCATCTAGAGTGAATTTTTGGTCGACATCATTCAGAATCTTCGTCCAAGCTACCCACATTACTTTGCTTTCATCATACCATACTCGCAGTTGATCTATGATCTTGATGTAGCACTACTGATCAACTGGTTTGTTATGCTTTAGGTAAAAAGCAAAAAAAAAAAAGGAAAGTTCATCCTCCTTGATTGGTAATGCATACATGAGGATTGGTGAATCAAGGACACAAACTCAATGAAATTCATGACAATTTGGTTTTCTACTGCAACATTTTTGTGAAGATTTGAATGAGATGATACAAACTCTTCAAATTCAGCTCATGCTCTCTAAGTGTCATGCGTGTCTTCGCCACCTTGCTACTAGTCGTGTTGTTCTCTAGCAGCATCTTAATCTTCTGATCCAGTATTCCTCAACCAATTTGCAGTTTCACTAACATGGCTTTAATCTCTGTTTGGTATCCTTCATGCATTTGTATGTCAGTTTGTCTCCTAGAAGCATCTCCAACTATATTCCAATGCTTTGTAGATTAATTGTGGATAGTTGCTTCACATGGGGATTGACAATCACATCATTATTTGTCAAAAACCATTTCGATACTCTCTTTAGTACTTGGATGCAAACTAGGATGCGACGTGACACCAAAGAGCAAGAGTAGATTAATAAACAAAAAATATAGAGTACACAGAATTGATACATGGAATAGGGAACCTATATTGATGTAAGATAGTGATTACATGAAGAGCATAGCTCATACCAAATCTCATGGCAATAGATGTGTCATTGGTCAGCTACACACCACACTCATTAGTTGGAATATTTCCCAATACAAGGGAATACCCTCAAAGGAGAGAGTATGCCAGGTCTGCTAGATAGAGCCACAAATAGAGGAGCAATATATCTACCATTGCATAGCATATTACAAGATTCATGGGCATTTTGCTTATTCATAGAGGGATTTGGACCCTTATCTTGCATCATGGACTACTATTATCATAGGTGTCTATGTCTCTTCTTATGCTTCTTGTCCTTCTTTTTCTCCTTGGAAGACTTTTTTTCTCTTGTTACCACTTGATTTCAAATATCGTTGAAAAAATATTATGAAGATTCCTATTGTATTGAGGAACCATATCACTCTTCTTGATGTCTTTGTCGTTCACCTTCTCAAAAGACCAATGTGCTTCAATGGGGCTTAAAAGACCTAAGGTTCAACCCCATTAAGACTTCCATAGGCTAAAGTTCATAATTTTAATTGTATTATCCAAAGGCCAAAGTAGGGGAAATATTGGATGGTCATGGGAAGACTAAAAAGTCTTCCCACGTCCCTAGGAAGGAGGGGGTGAGCCCTTATTGTAGAGGATGAGAGAGAAACACACACACACACACACTCCAGAGCTCCCCCTTTACACAAAGGGAATACTGGACACATGTCAGGCTCCTAATCTAGTTGCTCCCAATCTCCCCTCAAATCCTATTGAATGGCCATAGAGGTGGACCAATGAGAATTAGGCTAGAGTAAATTTAGTATAATCAATTTAAAAATGCTTGATAAAAGAACCAATAGAGATTAAGCTCCCTAGAAGACTATTGGACAGTCTACCAAGGGGTCCAATGAGCATCCAGCAGCCCAATGGCTTGCCTGATTCCTATTGACCAGAAGACAAAAAGGTCCAATGAGAGATTAGATGAATTATTTAATTACCTAAAGCTTTCACAAAAGGGGAAAGGGGAACGCATGTCACAAGGCTATCAATTATGCTTATAATTTTTGATTGGCTAAAGCTTTGCAAGAGTCAATGAGAGGCCAACATGAGCAGAAAGCAAGAGGGGTGGACCAAGAGAGAGAAATCTTGGCATTTTTAGTCCACACTTTGCTACACACACACACACACACACACACACACAAGTTATGTGTTGAGCAAGAACTCCATCTCCTTCTCCAAGCATTGAGAAGTAGAGGCCTAGACCAACAACTCTTGGCTATGGAATGCAAATTCAACCGAGAGCCAAGCTTCAATGGATGCTCATCTCCTCTACCATGCTAATTACTTAACTAAGCTATGCTATTAGAGTGATCTTTCTCATAAGATACATCTTCTTCCTCTCAATCTATCCTCATTCTTTGCTAGCTCTCACCATTTTTGAATGTGTGTGAGGTCTTGGGACTGAGGCTAGGGACATTATGTGTGTTTTTCAAGCATAATTTGGTGCATGAAGCTTCCATCTTCATTACACCAATGAGTTTTATCAAGGAACACAAGGATTGTATTGTACAAAAGTCTCCTTTGATGGGAGAAGCTATAATACAAAGCCTTTATGGAGAGGGGACCGGCTCCATGTAAATCCGGTCCTCAACTGTTGTTAATTGCTCTATTTCTCTCTCTTTTCAAGTATTGTCAATGCCAAATTAGCTAGGTGTATATTGCTAGGTTTCTTTCTCAAATTAAGTACTCTCTCTATGCTCATTAGGAACTTGTTCTTAATGAAGTTCTCACTATCACTACAACAAAAAAAGGTGTTATCGACGTATATAGCAATGTTGAATGTCGCTATCTGCGTCCCTGTAAAACTGTCGCAAACAACGTCGATAGAAGTGTGGAAAGGCTTTATTTGCGACGCGGATATAGACGCATTTATAGACGCAGATATCGACGACCATAAGAGAATTTTTTTTTCTTTGGCAGAGGACAGGTAGCCTGGTCTGTGCCCAGTGAAAAGATGGACACAGCCACCACAGCCAGACTTCCTGCCCTCTGCCTAAGAAAGCGAGTAGCACCAAAATCAACCGTGCTCCCGCAGAAATTTCAGCAAAGTTCCCTTCGTTTTTACATAAACTTTTCAAAAAAAACCATATCATGTATACGCCTCCTACATGCTATCGATGTATGATCTCACATGAGATTTAAGGCCAATGACCATAACGAACCATAACCATAACTTAAAAGCATAACCATAACGAACCATAACCATAACTTAAAAGCATAACCATAACTTAAAACCATAACCGGCCATAACCACTTTGATCAAAACCATAATGCAGATAACCATAACCATAAACAAAATTAACAATAACCATAAGCATAACCAAAAAGTTAAACATAACTATAAACAAAACCTGAACCATAACTATGTCTATACAAGAATAGGAGAAATAACCATGTCTATACAATGACAATGACAATAAGCATAACAATAACAAAAACAATAACCGTCTGAACAATAACCATAACCATATATATATGTCTATACAAAAAAGAGACACAGAAGCGTGTCTGTGTCTCACAAAGCATATATATGAAATCCGGTCCACTGATGACTAGGCGTCACAACCTGCACATAGGACAACTCACAAAATTAGTATTGATATTACTTCACATATACTTACTTAATTAAATCAACTCACACATATTAACGTCTCACCTCAAGCGATCAGCGAAACTGTAAGGCCTTCCAGTCTACAGGCTCTCCTGAAGCATCAAGATCATTCAATACTTCATAGATACCTTTGCAATATCCATCTGACTCCTCCTGACATGTCGGGGCTCGATGCATCGCAAGATTCTGCGTTTATACAAAAATCAAAGTAATAAGAATACATGATTCATCGCGTTTTAAAAAACGCCATAGTTAAGATTGGATTAGAAACTCACAAACTCATAGCGAAAGGTGTCGAAGCCTCCGCTGCCAAGATGAGATGTCTCCCTGGTCATCTGTCGTATCTGCGCGGCCTCACGCTGCTGTCTGAATCGCGTGTTCGCTGTTGCTCATCCTCCCTGATCTGTAGCCACGTCTCGTGTGGGATGCCCGAAGGCTTCGATGAGCCGGTCCTGAAAGCCTTCCGAGCTGCATCTCGTCGATGTTTCACGATGTCCCGTGCAACACCCTTGATCCACCTCCTCGGAACAACGTTTGAACCCAGAGCAGGCTGGTACTCTCTCAGGATGGTCTCCACTATGTAATTGACTTTGTCCTTTTTCTGCTCACCCGAAGACATCAGAATACTGGTCGAAAACTGCAGCTCCGCGAGCTGGCGAATCCGTTGTCTCATCTCAGTCCTGACTCTATCCATGTCAATAGAATCATATGTCCGTACAGTATAGAGCTTGGAGGCACTAGGATCGTGTGCCCCCCAAGGTGTCCGAGGTGTGCCAAGAGGTGTGTCGAGAGGTGTGCCTGGGTAGGACGGGGGTCGTGAGCGAGGAGGGGTCGAAGCATCTGTGGACCCTCCTCCACAGCAACCACCACCTCCACCTGACGATCGCTGAGATTGACGAGTGCACTTGTGCTGCGGAGATGAGGACGTACCCGCCTCTGCCCCACCCCTAGGCGTCGAAGCGGCCGTGATGGGAGAAGCAGGCGTCCCCCCCCCCCCGGGGCGGTCACTTTTTATAATGTGTATGCTATCACGTGAGTTAACTGGAGAGGATTATTAAAAGATCAAAATGTATCAAAATGTATACATACAGAGGGGGGTGGGGGTTTTCTAAATAGGCACGTAGTGCAAATATAATATGTATATTGAGGTATTATTAATAACCTCTTGAATGCACGTGATATAGGAAGCTTTTGATAAGTGACCACCTCGGGGTCCCCCCCCTAGGCGTCGGACCCTCGGGTGTGAAGCCCGAAGGCATAGTACCCGTGCCTCTGGCTACCTAGTACTGAGAAGCCTCTGCCATCTGAGCAGGCGTCATCCATGTAACGAAGCCCATGAATGCATCTGCACTCATAGAAGCGGGATCTGGAAACTGGTCTACCATACTAAAGTCCTGCACAAAGAAAGTAAAATATAGCGTCAGAACACAGTTGTTTAAATTAACTTTAAGCTTAATTTTAAATCAACGTCTTCACACAAACACTTACAGGCCTAGGCCTCGACGAGTGAGGCATCATCGATAAGATCTTGCACCATATCATCGTCTATCTCTAATTGCAAACATAACTCTGCCCCAACTCGTTCTGGTAGATCGTCTTTATTCATTGCATCTTCATCTACAAGTGTCAATTCTGGCTCGTCTGCGTCATCCCTCGTATATCTGTCAGCTTTCTCTGCCATACGTTCATCCATCTCATCTAATGTCACAGTAGTATGGACGTCGTTTGACTTCGTTTTTCGTTTTTTAGCAATACCCATGGCGCTCTTGGAAGTTTTGTTTGGCCAGCTGCATTGGTGAAAGTCCACAGCTCTGGCATCTTTCCAACTGACTGCAAATCATCTCGTGAAGCTCGATTGTCTTTCATTCCCATGATTGTCTTCCAGAGGAGCTCTCCCACATTCTTGAATATATGCATTGGATCCAGCAAATGGTTAATTAGTAGATCACCCCAGTACGGCAACGTATGGAGAATGGACAAACGTTTCATTCCTGGAACAGGTTGCCCCTCATGTTGCTCCCATCGGCGACGCCACTCTGTACATGCATAGGACGACATTCGACGCGACCAACCTGACCTCGCACAAGTGATGGCCATCTGGAAGATACCGGTGGTGGCCTTGATAAATTGTCTTTCGAAGAGAGGCAGAATAACGCACATCCAAAGACTGCCCGCAAATTGGACATGCATTGTATCCCGAAGTTGTTAGCCATGCATATATTAAAGCATGAATCAGGCCAAGGCAAAGTGCTTGCGAATATCGAGAATTTTGTAAATCAAGAACCATTACCAGAAGCTTCTCCGTATCCGGGCCAATCATGCATAGTCCACATAAGAAGTCCATGGATCCTTGCATTCTGTTGTCCTACTGGTTCAACCACATCTGCTATGTCGATCCCATGCCATAACTCCTGGAGCTCGTCAACTAGTGGAGCTAGATAAACATCCATGTTTTTTGCCTTGAACTTACCAGGTACAATCAAGCTTAATATCAAATGACCCTTCTTGATGGCAAGCCACGGCGGGAGGTTGTAATTGGTAAGGCACACATGCCAAGTGCTCCATGACGAGCTTCTCAAGCCAAATGGATTGACTCCATCCATTGCCATGCCCAAATGCAAATTGCGTGGTTCACTCTTAAAATGTGGCCAGGTATCTTCAATGTGCCTCCAGGCCTTTGAATCAGCAGGCACCCTAAATGTTGCGTCAGTGGATCTATTCATAGAATGCCACCGCATCAACTTTGCAATGGAACCACAACGAAACATGCTTTTTATCCTAGGAATAATAGGGAAATGCCGCAACACTTTAGCTGGCACTGTCTCGCCAACTGCATCTTGTTTGTAGCACATTGCTCCGTACTTAGGACACAGACAGACAATCTGTGAATTCATTGCGAAAAAGAATGCAATCATTTGGACATGCATGAATCTGAGCCAAGCCAAGCCAACTGAGGTCAATAGTTGCTTTGCGTCTGGCCTGGAGGGGGGCATTTCATTGCCAGCCGGGAGAAGTTGCTCCCGTAACAACCTGTTTAAGCCATATTAAATTAAAAAGCTCTCCAAGCACGTCACCGTTGCAATTGGAAAATCTCTTTTGTAAACTACGTACCTAAACAAAGCAGTGACGCTTGCATCTGACCACCCGTACACTGACTGAAGATTCAAAAACGCCAGACAAGTACGAAGCGTCGATATTTTGGCGCCTTCATAAATTGGTTGATGTGCCAACTTCCTCAACATGTCTTCAGGAGATAGGCGCACGGCTTCTGGTGCTGCTTCGTTAGCGTTCTCCTCGCTTGTCTGGAAGAAGGCATCCAACATCTCCTCCATATGCCGTCATCTTCTGTCTGTAAGTCCTTTTCTGCTTCCATCCTTGGCTCTATATTGGTCGGACCTTCACGCATAATCCTTTTTCTCTCTCTCTCAGATGTAGGTGCTATGTCGCGAAAATCAATACCCGTTCCGTAGGAGTCGTATCGTAGATTCTGTACGGTTTCTTTAGCAAACTCTCCATACTTGTGCACATGCTCATTACATATCCTACGCTTGTGCAAGATTTGATACTTGCAAAGCGTGCACGAGCATGCAATCTTTTCCTCCATGTTAGTTGATGACGTTGCCATTTACAATGATTATGAATGTTGTTTTAATATATATACTCCTCACAATGTAAACTACCTCGCACTCTCTAGTCTTGCCCAATCTCCGTACACCTCGGTCCAGAGGTGTACGGAGATCAGGACCACCGGGTCAAAATCTCGTCTTTATTGGTCAAATCCTATATGGGTAGACACATACGTGCACTCCCAGTGTACATGGCAATGCATGTAGCGGGCAAAACCCCTTTGCCTCTTTTAGTTCCATAGTTTCTTCTAGAGGGAGAGAGAGAGAGATAGAGAGAGAGAGTTTTTGTCCTTTTCACACATGCAATTGGTCAGCCAACCTAACTCTTTCTCTCTCTCTTTCTCTATCTACTATTTATCTCTCTCTAGTTAATTCTCTCTCTCTCTCTCTCTCTCTCTCTCTCTCTCTCTCTCTCTCTCTCTATATATATATATATATATATATATATCACTCTCTATCTCTTTATTTCTCTCTCTCTCTCTCTCTCTCTCTCTCTCTCTCTCTCTCTCTCTCTCTCTCTCTCTCTTGCTATCTCTCTTTCTCTCGCTATTTTCCTATTTCCCTATCTCTCTCTCGATCTCGCTCTCGCTATCTCCCTTTCTCTCTCTCTCGATCTCGCTCTCGCTATCTCTCTTTCTCTCTCTATTTTCCTATTTCCCTATCTCTCTCTCTGTCTCGCTCTCCACTTCTCTATCTCTCTCTCTTTCTATTCCCTCTCTCTCTCTCTCTCTCTCTCTCTCTCTCTCTCTCTCTCTCTCTCTCTCTCTCTCGCTGTCTACTTCCCTATCTCTCTACGTACTGATCGAACGAGCGACTGAGCTAGGGAGAAAATGAACGAGTACGACTGCGGAGCCCAGACTACACAACATCGACAGGTCGAGGCTGCATCAGACGATCCAGGTCACTTTGGCTCGACATGCACAATGCCCGGTCAGACTACTGACCATGGAGGAGATTGATGAGGTCCGCCAGCGAACAGATGCTGGATCTCCTATGATCTACCTATCCGAGCTAGTTGTTTTAGCTGCTTAGTCCACACCCAGCAGTTTAGGATTCCATAATATTTTATTTTGTCATCTTGTTATCTGACTTTGTATCAGTCTACCACATTGTAACTTTCTTGTCTCATAGGTCACTTTGGCCTTTTGAAGAGTTAATATAACATTTCATTTCATTTCTTTCTTTAATTTTAATTTTTTACGCAAATCATAATTCTCTCTCTCTCTCTAGTTTTAATTTCCTACGCACATTTTTCTCTCTCTATCTCTCTCTTTAATTTCCTACACGCACACACACTTCTCTCTCTCTCTCTCTCTCTCTCTCTCTTTAATTTCCTACACGCACACACATTTCTCTCTCTCTCTCTCTCTTTCCTACACACACACACACACACTTCTCTCTCTCTCTCTCTCTCTCTCTCTCTCTCTCTCTCTCTCTCTCAGCCGTTTTTTGACCTAGTAGACAGCAGTTCACTCTTTTGACCATAACTTGCTCATCCGAACTCCGATTTAGGTGATCTATAGCCTCAATCGAAGAGCACGAAGCCCTCTACGCATTGATGTAAAGAAAGAATTTTTCTGTGTAATGGAAGGCTTTTCTGTAACAGCATCTCAGAACTGAAAAAACTGTCAAAAGTTTGCGTTTTTGTTGCCGACTTGAAGGCAATGTCAGACAAAACTCGCAAGGGTGAAAAAGCCACACTCGCCATGGAGAATGATGCAAAATCTCCAAGGAATTTGGATGCTAATCCAACCACATCATCTACAACAACGGAAGCAATGATCATGACTTACTTGGTCTCGTTACAAGAAACCGTCAACAAACAAGGTGAAGAGTTGCGCGCACTTGCAATGGAGAATGGTACTTTAAGAGTTCTCGTTGTGGAGAATGAGCACCTCAAGAAGGTTCTTGAAATGCAAACAACACGCTTGATGCATCTTGAGAATGAAGTTCAAGAATGTAAACGCTCTCTTGTTGACATGAATGTATTGAAAGAGCGCTTGAGCAAAGTTGAGAGTGATCATGTATTGAAAGAGGAAACAATAGATACAATACGACATGATGTATGTGAGATGAGAAATGCATCCAAATCATGGGCTGATATATGTAAGGATAATGTGGTTTCTACATCTCCTATCACGCAAGCCGTTGTCCAAGCAAAGAATGTAGAGAATGTGGACACTCAAGAATTGCACGAACGACAAAAACGCTCAAAGAACATCGTCATTCGTGGAATCAAGGAGGAAAGCATGGAAACACCCCAATCTCTTGCAGTTGCTCTTGAAGAGTTTTTTTGCTACACACTTTGGCATGTCAGGAATCATGGCTTATGGTGCACATCGAGTTGGAAAACAAGGAGTCCCTCGCTCGGGAGAAAGACCTATTGTATGTACCATGGCTGATGAGGTAAAGAGAAAGATCATCCTTGACAATGGTTGGATCTACCTCAAAGGAACAGGTTGTAATGTATATGAGGATCGCACTATTATGCAACAAAATGTACGTCGCAAAGCATATGAGGAAAGAAGCAAGAAGGTTAAGGTATCTCCTCAAGAAGAAAAGCCACTTAAGGAGGATGCAAGTCCACCCAACAAATAGGGACACATGATCTATGAGACCAACTCACGCTTGCGAATAAGCTTTTGGAATTGTAACGGGTATCCATGGAATGCGGGAATTGGCATTGATGAGCTTACCAATGACTCCGATGTGATACTTCTTATCGAAACATGGAAGCATGATGCGCAACGAATTCTTGGATTTGACAAATACGATGTGCATTCTTTGATGTGGGCCAAAAATGCAAAGCAACGAAGAGGCCAAGGAGGCGTAGCATGTATGACCAAAAAGGGTTTGAAAGATGTTTCCATTGTCAAAGAAGATAAGTATAAACGCTACTTATGGTTGAAAATCAGCCCACCAAATGGTCAAGTCATGTTTGTGGCCAGTTGCTACATTCCTCACTATGACTCCAACTTTTATGCTTGCTTGAATATGGATAGAGATCAACCCTTTGTTGAACTAGAGGAAGACATTGCTCATTACAAGGATCAAGGTGAAGTCATTGTTTTTTGAGACATGAATGCTCGCACAAATATGCTACAACACGACACACAACAAGTAGACATGCCGCATGTCTCAAGAAGAATGGATGACTCATACATGTATAATCGAAGTTCTAATGATGCAAAAGAAGTGGATCACTATGGAAAGTCACTTCTACATATGTGCAATAGTACCGGAATTCTCATTGCAAATGGGGTATCTCTATGGCAAGGCACCAATGACTTTACATGTAGAAAGCACAACGGTGCTAGCGTGATTGACTATATGTTGTTCTCGGAAGCCACTCTAGAATGCATACAAAGCTTTACACTTGGTGAATGGAATCCGGAATCGGATCATAGGATGTTATATATTGACCTCAAGTGTGGTAAACGGCCCGAGCATGTAGCCTCCAATCATGATGTGAATCATTTGTACCTACGTCTAGACTTCAAACGAGCATTTATATATGCTGATATGGTGGACCAAATGTTAAGCATGATAGAGCATCAAGAGAGCCCAACATTAGAATGCAAGTGGAAAGTTTTCAAAGAAGTAATTTTCTCTTGTGCGAAGGAATGCTTTTCGGTGAAACACATGTCTTGCAAAAGGTCTAAAAAGGGTAGCACCAAGAAGAAATGGTTTGACATGGAATGTAGTCAAGCCCGAAAACACTTGCTAATATTGGATGCAATCAAAGACAAGGAAGTTTACTTGGAATGTTCACACACATACAAAGCACTTATTCAAAAGAAGAGGAGAAGGTGGGAAGTCGAAAAACAACTTCTTTTAGCACAAGAGAAAGCACATGCATGTGGCAAGTTTTGGCAAAATCTAAAAGGCAAGCGCGTTGAGAGCTTTGGTGACTTGACTCTTGAGGATATGTATATGCATTGTAAGAATCTCTATGAGCAACCCAATGTTGATAAGATGGAGTGTTGTAGCTCCCTTCCATTTATGTCTCCCTTCTTTACCATTGAAGATGTATGCCGCGCGCTTGAGAAACTAAGTTTCCCAAGGCTCGAGTAAGGCACACAACAAGCAAGAATCCTACAGGATGTTGGTGTTGCAGCTACGGGGGATGCCGCCTTTGGGGTGCCATGGCAAGATGATGAGCAACAGCAGAAGCAAGAAAGAGAACGAGAGAGGAGAGACTCAGAAAATCACGCTACTTGTTTTTTGAGTGATGATCCTTTCTTAAAAACATTACAATGTATATAAAGCAAAAGCTCTTATGCACAACTCAAACTCCAACTAAGCTTGTAACTGCATGGCTATAAAAGCCATTTCCCATGGGTGTCGACAATATGGGCTTGAAACCCAACATAGGACACCAAAAGTACTGTGCTAAGTTAGCAAAAAGGTACTTGGTCCCTTTCAGATTCTTAGGCCAATCAATGAGATGAACTATCAACTTAAGTTGCCCAACCATTGGCTCATATACAGTGCTTTCCATGTGAGCCCACTAAAGCCTTACAAAGGAGATCCACCTCAAGAATCAATCATTGAAGACCCACTGGAGATCGAGGACCAAGAAGAGGTGCTACACCCCGAGTCCATTCTCCAACACGAAGACAAGGTATTACGAGGCGGTAAGACTATCCGATGATATCTTATGAAGTTAAAACTTATCCTTTCGAAGATGATAGATGGATGCAAGGCATACAATTAAAGGATAACCTAAACCTTGTCAATGCTTAGAATGATTCCCTAGAGTAAGCAAATGTAAATATGTTTAAATGAACACTTATAAGACTCTCTTTTTCTTTATTGTGCACAAATGTCAATGAGTATGCATGCTTAGGATCATATTTGTGTCTCCCAAACACCAAGTAGAGCTTGTCACTCCACTGTGGAAGATTGATACGGACTAATGTGCAGACATGCTTTGCGCCAGTCAACGCTCTCAAGCACCAAATGGACTAGTCATCCATTATGGAATGGTGTCGTAGGGTAAAATAGGGATCCTCTACCCACTACAAATGGACTAATGACTAGGCTTTATCTTCTCTACCTCGAAGTCGAGGACGACTATGATTTCAAGAGAGAGGTAATTTCATAAAAACTAATATCTAATACTCCCAATTAATTTTCTCATGTTAAAGTGATCATTTAATATAGGGAACTACCAAGGGAGTAAAAGCTAGAATATTGGTAAGGCTGCCAGACCAGTCTCTGTCAAGGATCCAAAGGAGGGAAAATAGGGATCCAAAGGGGGACACTCTGCAAAAGAGCAATGTGCTTCAATGGGGTTTAAAAGACCTAAAGTTCAACCCCATTAAGACTTCCATAGGCTAAAGTTCCTAATTTAATTTTATTGTCCAAAGGCCAAAGTAGGGGAATTATTGGATGGTCATGGGAAGACTAAAAATTCTTCCCACATCCCTAGGAAGGAGGGGGCGAGCCCTTATTGTAGGGGATGAGAGAGAAACACACATACACACACACACACACACACACACACACACTCCAAAGCTCCCCCTTTACAAAAAGGGAATACTGGACACATGTTAGGCTCCTAGCCCAGTTGCTCCCAATCTCCCCTGAAATCCTATTGGATGGCCATAGAGGTGGACCAATGAGAATTAGGCTAGAGTAAATTTAGTCTAATATAATTTAAAAATGCTTGATAAGAGAACCAATAGAGATTAAGCTCCCTAGAAGACTATTGGATAGTCTACCAAGGGGTCCAATGAGCATCCAGCAACCCAATGGTTTGCCTAATTCCTATTGGGCAGAAGAAAAAAAGGTCCAATGAGAGTTTAGATGAATTATTTGATTACCTAAAGCTCTCACAAAAGGGGAAAGGGGGACACATGTCACAAGGCTATCAATTATCCTTCTAACTTGTGATTGGCTAAGCTTTGCAGGAGCCAATGAGAGGCCAACATGAGCAAAAAGCAAGAGGGGTCGACCAAGAGAGAGAAATATTGGCATTTTTTAGTCTTACACACTTTGCTACACACACACACACACACACAAGTTATGTGTTGAGCAAGAACTCCATCTCCTTCTCTAAGCATTGAGAAGTAGAGGCCTACACCAACAACTCTTGGCTATGGAATGCAAATCCAACCGAGAGCCAAGCTTCAATGGATGCTCATCTCCTCTACCATGCTAATTACTAAGCTAAGCTATGCTATTAGAGTGATTATGTGAGGAGAATACTTCTTTCTCGTAAGATAAATCTTCTTCCTCTCAATCTATCCTCATTCCCTGCTAGCTCTCACTATTTTTGAAGGTGTGTGAGGTCTTGGGATTGAGGCTAGGGACACTAGGTGTGTTTTTCAAGCATAATTTGGTGCATGAAGCTTCCATCTTCATTACACCAACGAGTTTTATCAAGGAACACAAGAATTCTATTGTACAAAAGTCTCGTTTGATGGGAGAAGCTATAATACAAAGCCTTTATGGAGGTGGGGACCAGCTCCATGTAAACCCAATTCTCAATTGTTGTCAATTGTTCTATTTCTCTCTCTTTTCAAGTATTGTCAATGCCACATTGACTAGGTGTAAATTGCTAGGTTGCTTTCTCAATCTAAGTACTCTCTCTATGCTCATTAGGAACTTGTTCTTTATGAAATGCTCACTATGTTAGCAATTTTCGCTACACACAAGTTACTACTGCATTAAATGTTACATGTTCATAATGCTCAAAAGCAAGAAACTTATCCAATTTTCCACATTTTATATGAAGAAGCCTCTCCTCAAGTGAATGATGACCTTTTTCCACCAGCCTTCCCCCGAAACCCTGGATGTTTGTTAGAAAGTAGCTCAAATATGGCATCCCAAATTTGTAGCAAATGGCTTCATATACAAAACACATTGTAGGCATATCCTGCCACTCTGGATCTAGCTTCTTCATAGGTTCAAGATTTTTGACAACTCATGATTGATACAAAAAGGAAAGGGCAACCCAAATGAAAGTAATGGGCCCTATTTATAGGCGCATGTGTTGTGTTTTGACTGATTGATTGACTAAAAACTTACCAACTAGTAACTATTGGTAACTCCACTAAGTAATTTGTAAAAGCTGCTACTAAGGGTATGTTTTCACTATCCACAAGCTACTTGAGTACCAGCTTGTGGCATACTAGCTGCTTTAATGAATAAAATGCCTCCTAACACACATTAATCCACTCAAATGGATTATCCTTCTTAGTAAGTGCATATAATGCATTGACCTTCTCAAAAAAAAAATTCATAAAGCATCCACTTAAAAGTTTACGTAGACCATGAAATTGCTCACCTCCCTAGCAAAAGTTTGTGGTTCGGTTTCCATGATTACTTTGATTTTGTCTTCAACAATCTCCATACCCTTATTGGACATGACATGTCCCAATAAGATCCTTTGACAATTGCAAACACACACTTATATTGGCTCAAGATTACTCTTTTCTCACTGCATCTCTTGAAAACCGATGTTTAATAGTCCAAGTGCTTCATCGTGTTTGAGTGCACTATAAAATATCCTCAAAAGTTGCAATAAACTTTGAAGATAGTCTATGAAAATTTGCATAATGGCATGTTGGAATGTTGCTACATGTGCAAAGATGGAACTATCTAATTGTACCCTCTATGCCAATCTAGAAAGCTTTACATTCATGTCGTGTGGGGGATCCCATTTTTTGAGCAAACCAAATTGAGAAAACTATAAATCAAGCAAAACCCACAATGTTTTGACACCCTTGCACTATATACTCATTGCACAATCCTAAAACAAGTACTTACCCTCATTTACCACAAGCCTTGCATTAAAAAAAAACTTTAATACAAAAAGCAAAAATAATAGAAAACATAAGTGATAATTTTACATTTAGCAACCAAAGTGTTAACCATGCAAAACCACCATCGATACCCTTGATTAGAAACCATAGAAGGTCCCTTCCCCAAAATACTTGTAGACTTTACGAGTATATATATAAGTTAGCTCCGCAACTCTTAGGCTACATGCTCATTCTTGCATTGCCAAGTGCTTGAAATAACTTTGCTTTTGTTAAGGCAACTTGATGCATGAACTCATGACCGTGGGTTAAGGCCCAACGCTCGCAAAAAAATGAAGTAGAGGTGCTTACAAGGCATATATGTTAGGCGTTTACTTTCTCAATTTTGATAATCCTCGCATGTGCATCTAGGATTATTTGACTTTTTTATTGAGTATGTCACTCCCTTTGCAGTTGATCCCTCAGTTTTAACATAGAATACATGTGTGTCATTGCATACCACAAAGACGTCTTGCACCGACTCTGCAGTAATGGTTCTACCCAAGTCAATCTTCTTTTGAAATTCTTTCGTTAACTTTGATCTCCACTTCACATGCTTGCTATCTCTGAATTTGGGACGAACGCCACTAAAAACTCTATGGGTCATTGGAACAATTTCACACATCCTACTAGATGTGCCTCTTTCTTGCAAAATGTAACCATTATCTTGCAATTGATTCATCTCTTGAGATTGTAGATGTTCCCTCTGCAACCACCCAAACACCTTGAGAAAGACCTTATGGTCCTTTGACAATGTCATGAACCCTCCAAGTGTGCATGTTATTGGAGTTGAAAAACCAAATGAACCCTTCCACATAGTCTTCAGGGTGTGAGCCAAAAGGTGGGTATTTTCTATGTTCCCAAAAGCATGGAGCTACCACCCCTATTTTGGTGTCCGTTGCACCCTCGTTAATCAACCTGAAAGGGCGGTGGTAATGTGTGTGCTAGTCTCCACCCAACCGTGCTATCTTATAGCCTCCTCCTATCGTACACACTGTTCAGCCGTGCCGGTGGCCTTGCCCATAGGACCCATGTCCTTACATTAACCCCCCCCCCTTGGATAATGATTTTCGTCCTAAAAAACGAACATAGGAAAACGTTTCTTAAGTGCGGAGAAATTCTCCCATGTAGAACCTTCTTCAGGTCTATCTAGCCATTTTACCAACACCTGTCGTCTGACATGATGTCTGGTGTGAACCTCATGAGAATCCAATATCTTTTCGGGCTCATGATGAATGCTTGGCGGTTCGATAAGGTCAACTAACACAACTGTGTCAATGACATTATCATTCTATCCTAGCTGTTTTCATAAACGGCTAACATGAAAAACAGGATGAACTCGTGAGAGCTTTGGAAGAGCTAAATTATAGGCCACTTGACCTATACGTTTGAGAATGGTAAACGATCCACAAATAGTGTGGTGAAAGTTTAGCAACTTTTCTCGTCTTCATACTTTTTGAATGCTCCAGAACTTTGAGGAAAACCTTGTGTCCTTCTTCGAAAGTAGCAAGACGATGATGCTCATCTGTGTACTTCTTATATCGATCTTGAGCTTGCTTAACATTTTGTCTAGCAACTCGAAGCATGTGAAAATGGTCTTGGAGAAAATCCTTCGCTTGTTGTATCTTCTCCTTAGCGAACCCCATCGTAACAAGTGATCTAGGTTGAAATCCATACAAAAGCATAAATGGACTAAACCCTATAGTCACATGCTTTGAACTATTATAAGCAAATTCCAATATAGGTAAGTAGTCTTCGCAATTGCTTTGCTTCTTGCTAACGTACGCTCATAGCATATCCTCTAGCACTTGATTAACTCTTTCGGTTTGACCATCTGTTTTTGAATGATCAGCCGTACTTAGATTAAGTTTAGTTTCCAACTTTTGAAACACATCTCTCCAGAAGTGATTATCGAACTTTCGATCTCTGTCACTATTGATACTAGTTGGAAGACCATAGAGTTTATATATATGCTCTATATATGTCTTAACCGTAGTCTTGGTGGGAATGAATCGACCCATCTTGGTGAGACGGTCTACGATTACTCATATAGCATCATGGCCACAATTTGTAGTAGGTAGCCCTACTACAAAATCCATAGAGATACTCTCCCACTTAACTTGTGGAATCTCTCAAGGATGTAAAAGGCCACCTACCTTAGGGCGCTCTGCCTTATTAACTTGGCACTGTTGGCAGTTTAGTACGTACTCTTGAAAATCATGATGTAAGCCCGACCAATAAAATTGTTGTTGAACTAAGGCATACGTCTTACGAATACCTGGGACTTTCTAGAGGGCACGCTTCGCAGGATGGGCTTTTCAGATGCTTGGATCAAAGGGGTGTCAGCTTTGTACAGACAGGCTCACAGTCAGGTGCTTTTGGCGGGAGGTAGAGGTGAGCGCTTCATGCTCACACGATCGGTCAGACAGGGTTGTCCTCTTGCCCCCTTTCTCTTTCTGTTCTATGCGGAGGCGATGAGCAGATTTTTGGTGTCACAGCAGGTTGGTTTGAGGGGCTTAGCACTCCCTATACGGGGAGATGAGCTTCTGGATGCTGAGTTTGCCGACGATTCAGCCTTGTACTTAGAGGGCCAGGAGGCCAATCTACACAGGTGTGGGCACGCTCTGGAGACCTTCTGCTGTGCATCGGGCGCACTGATCAACTGGAGAAAGACAGTGGCTTTCTCGGTTGGCAGTGCTCCTGTGCCAGAGTGGATGCCAGGAGAGGGTTTCAGGTGGATTCCTCCAGGGACTGCAGTACGATACTTGGGTTGTCAGGTTGGTTTGGATTTGTCCCCCGAGCAGTAGATTGCTCCGCTTCTCCTGTCCATCAGGAGAAAGCTGTTACATTGGAGCTCAGCACGACTTTCGTTGGCTGGTAGAGTAGTAGTTGCCAACCAGGTGTTGTTGGCAACTATGTCAGTTGCACGTTGCTCTATAGAATTAAAGTTGAGAGCACTTTGCTTGTTAGATTTGTTAACACTTTGTTTATCATTTGAATTCATTGCACTTTGCATACCATTACAAGAATTCATCGCACTTTGCTCTTGAGAATTAACAAGACTTGGAGACAAGCAGTAACGCAAAGAGACTTCATTTATTAAATCTGCTTTCTGCAAAATAGAAAGCTCCGCTGTACATATAAGAGGTGCAGATGGTATATTTTTCTCACCAAGCAAAAGCACATGTTTACCATTGGCCATAAAGGATAAGGAGTCGTGTTCATAACTAGTGTGCAATGTGTTTCCTAAACCATGTAGCCACACTGTCCATGTTCATAACTTAAAAGTCAAGGGTCATCGTATGATCTTGAACAATAAGCTCAACCCCTTCAACTACCATGCCCCATACTTCTTTATCATTGCCAAACATTTTTACAACCACATACTTGTGAGAGCAGGGAGTCTGTGTAAGCTTCAAGTTCTTGACTAGCTTATAGTTCAGGAAGTTATGAGTTGCACCATCATCCACTAAAATACGAACACGTTGTCCGTTAATAGTGCCATGCATGCGAATCAAATCATGGAGGCCAAAGGTGGGATGTCACATTGAAGCAGGCACACAACACTTGTGCTTTTCTTCCATACGAAGAACCTCTATAGCACAATATTTAGGAGATGAATCAAATGTGAGGTGTTGCACCGTGTGCATGGCCTTTTCTTTGCCTTGCAAAAGAGGACAATATTTCACGAAATACATCTAAAACACAAATTATGTTTCTTTGCACGCTCAAAATCAGCAGTGCTGAGAGACCCACGTGAAGTATCTCGTGATTGCTTAGGCTTCTTAGCCTCTTGTGGGCGTGGAGAGGTAAATTGTCTCTTATTCCTCGTGGAACGTGTGGGAGATCTACCTCGCCATTGGCTCTTAGCCACATTGCTCTTAGCAAAATTATTCTTAGGCTTCTTCCAAAGTTTTTTGATGTTGGGTCTTGACATGAAGATGATAGTCTTTGTCAAGACCCCTATTAAAACCCCGTAACTTTTGGAATTCATTTAAACCTTCTAAATTTAATATGATTTTCCGATACTTCAAAAGGTACTATGTGAGAGAGAGGCCAGACATGTGGCATGCATCCCATGCTAACCAATTCTGGTCTTCTTCATTAGAGTCCAAAAACTCTTTGGAGAAAGAAGCTTGAAACGCAGCCCAAGATGACGGACGAGCATCTATAAGCCTTGCCTTTAAGAGATAGACTTGTTTCCATAGCCGTCTTTATATCCGGGGTGTGTCTCAATCTATGAATATCACTCCATTTGTGTAAGAATGTATTGACTGTATCCTTGTTGCGATCACGCTATTCCCCGTGAAACTCAAGAATGGTGATATTCTTAAGTAATGCATTGCTACCTTCTGTATCTTCTGAAGCCCTTGTCTCTTGGACTCCTTGAGTCGTGCAAGGTTGGTTCTCTTGAACCGTGCCACGTGTGGCTCCTTGAGCCGTCTGTGAATTCATAAACTTCACAAGTAACTCCATAAGATTGGTAACATTTGCATTGACTGCAGAGAGGTTGCGTTCAAGTATGCTTTGGCGATTTTCCAAAGTCTTGAAAGCAGCCATTTCTACAAGGCCATGATCTCTTAGATCATCATTGTTATGCATACTAGTGTCAGCAGCACCCGTGGTGACCTGATTTTGATCTACGTGCTCAAAATCAAACGTGTGTGTAGGTTGGATATCCTCACTGGCCATGGTAAACACACACTAATGTAAAGAGAGAAAAAAAACGTCAACTTGTACCTTGTAAAATTGAATTCTTTGTGTTTTGTATGCTCCACGGTTGTGTTGCATGCAAACCTCGCCTCGTGGGAATTGTAGCACTTTATGTGTCGTTCGTCGTAAGGACACCTTTGTTGATTCTTCACAAAAATTCGTCATTTTTGTGAAGTCTTTTTGTTCACTTTGAAGCTACCTCCTCGAGGAAAAAATAATTTTTGGAGAAAAACTTTGTTTCCTCCAAGAAGTGAAAAGGAAGGGTGAAACTACTTTCTTGAAGTTTGAGCTTTCCTTCCTCCAAGAAGTGAAAACTAAGGGTGAAACTACTTCCTTGAAATTTGAAGCTTTCCCTTTCCTTCTAGTTTTATTTTCAACACAACTATGCTATCTTTCCTTGTTATATACACAATAAGGGTCAATATCTTGATGAAAAAGTGTTGGCCTCTTACCCTCATGGGGTGGGTTCAACCCTCCTTCATGCAAGGGTTAAGCGGGTCTTTCTACGCGCGCAGCCAACGGAAGCCTTCGGAGTCTCGGTGTCGTAGAGTTGCCAGTCGAGTTTGCCTTAGTCGCCCGCTATGTGAGGCATATGTGGGGTTGTCGTTGTTTGTCCGCGTACTGCGTACGGGAGACTGTGCATGTCTTCTTTTTGCTGCACGACGGAGACGTCGCTATCTGCAAAACATGGGAGAGAAGCAACGCATCGCATGCACATCCTGTCATAATAACTAATATCTAATTCTCCTAAATGATTTTCTCATGTTAAACTGATCATTTAATATGGGGAAGTGCCAGGGGAGAAAAAGCTAGAATATTAGTTAAGCTAGCAGACTGGCCACAGTCGGGATCCAAAGGAGGAAAAATATGGATCCAAAGGGGGAAGGGGGGGGGGGGGACATCTTCAAAAGAGCAATGTGCAACAATGGGCTTTAAAGACCCTAAGGTTCAGCCCATTAAGACTTCCAAAATGCTAAGGTTCCAAAATTCAAAGGTTGTGTCCAAAGGTCATCACTAGGGAAATTGTGTGTGTACTAAAAACGTCTTCATTAATCCTACAAAGGAGGGGGCGAGCCCTGGAAGCAGGGGATGAGAGAGAAACACACACACATATTCACAAGCTCCATTACACAAAGGGAATGAGGGACACATGTCATCTCCCTAGCCCACATGCCCACAAGGTGTACTCAAATCCTATTGGATGGCCATGGAGGTGGACCAATGAGAATTAGGCTAGAGTAAATCTAGTTTACTTAATGTAAAAACACTTAATAAAAGAACCAATAAGAATTAATCTCTCTAGAATACTATTGGACAGTCTCCCAAGGGGTCCAATGAGCATTCAACAGCCCAATGGCTTGCCTGATTCCTATTGGCCAGGAGACAAAGAAGTGCAATGAGAGTTTAGTTGCATTAAATAATTACCTAACGCTCTCACAAAAGGGGAAAGGGGGACACATGTCAGAAGGCTATCACTTATGCTACTTAAGTTTCATTGGCTAAGCTGGGAGAGGTCCAATGAGGTGCTAGCAAGAGCAAATAGCAAGAGAGGTCGACCAAGAGAGAGAGGGCGCTGAATTTTACAAGGAATTATTGCATATACACACACACACTACCTCATGTGTGAAGAAGAAAGACTCTCTCTCTCTCCTTCTCAAGCTTTAATGGAAACCTTATTACCTACTCCAAGCTTGTGAGAAGGGAGGTCTACACCAACAACTCTTGGCTTTGTGATGCAAATCCAACCAAGAGCCAAGCTTCAATGCATGCTCATCTCCTCTACCATGCTAATTACTAAGCTATGCTATGCTATATGTGAGGAGATGTACATCTTTCTCGTAAGACTACTCCTTCTTCCTCTCAATCTACTCTCATACCCCGCTAGCTCTCACCATCTTCGAAGGTGTGTGAGGTCTTGGGTCTGAGATCGTGAGGGAATTGATGTTGTATTTTATAAGTGTTTTGCTTAGTGCTTGAAGCTTCCATCTTCATTGCACTAGCTAGTATTGAAGGAAATCAAAGAATTGTATTGTAAAATGTCTCTCTTGATGGGAGAAGCCATAATACAAAGCCTTTTGGAGGGGGGACCAGCTCCATGAAAATCTAGTCCTCAACTGTTGTCAATAGCTTAATTTTTCTCTCTTTTGAAGTATTGTTCATGCTATCTAACTAGGTGTTATGCTTTTTGTTGCTCTATCCACCCAAGCACTCTTGTTATTCTCATTAGGAATCTATTCTAATGAAATGCTCACTATGTTCATGCTATTTTCCGCTACACACAAGTTACTAGGCCATTAAATGTTACACATGCAACCCGCTTTTTCCCTCCTTCAAGAATAGCTCGAATACCAGTGAAAGGGCGGTGGTAATGCGTGTGCTAGTCTCCACCCAACCGTGCTATCTTATAGCCTCCCCTTAGCGTACACACCGTGCGGCCGTGCCGGTGGCCTTGCCCATAGGACCCATGTCCTTACACAACGATCCCCATTATCTGACATCACACCAACAAAAGTCATCTTTCGTCCAGGTTCTATTATTTTTAATGCCCAAGCTATTTTTTCTACATAAACCTATGGCCATGGCTCATGCCCATGCCTAGACACATTTTGAGCGCCACCCATTGAAGTTGTGACCGTAACATATTCTTACACAACCACCCACAATGATCCCCATTATCTGACACCACATCGACAAAAGTCATCTTTTGCCGATGTTCTATTCTTCTTAATGCCCAAGCTATTTTTTCTACATAAACCTATGGCCATGGCTCATGCCCATGCCTAGACACATCTTGAGTGCCACCCATTAAAGTTGTGACCGTAACATATTCTGGTCTATAAATAACCTCCTCCAAGACCACATTAGTGTCAACAAAAATCAGCCTCTTCCTACAAACACTCTTTTCTCAAAGCCTTGCTCTATTCATTTCACGATTATCAACACCCATTTCATGCATTGAAGAGTGTGTGAGATCAATTAATTTTTGTCCTTGCACTACAACAAATGAAGATTGACTCATGAACCGATCTGCCAAGTCTTTAATGCCAGACCTTGTGGAACTTCTTTAATCCCCATTATCTGACATCACACCAACAAAAGTCATCTTTCGTCCATGTTCTATTATTTTTAATGCCCAAACTATTTTTTCTACATAAACCTATGGCCATGGCTCATGCCCATGCCTAGACACATTTTGAGCGCCACCCATTGAAGTTGTGACCGTAACCTATTCTTACACAACCACCCACAATGATCCCCATTATCTGACACCACATCGACAAAAGTCATCTTTTGCTGATGTTCTATCCTTCTTAATGCCCAAGCTATTTTGCCTACATAAACCTCTGGCCATGGCTCATGCCCATGCCTAGACACATTTGAGTGCCATCCATTTGGTACTATATGTTGAACCCATTGATATAAGCTTTTCCATGATGAGACCTTGGGCACTGGACTATAAGCTTCTCCATGACAAGATCTTGGGCAGTGGACCTTTCTAATTGTTTTACTGTCACAAAAGGATCTCAACTAGCATGATCAATCAACACTTCATTGATGTGGCTTTTAATTGACCTAATCCTACCTTCTACACATGGGTGATTATGTTCTCCAAGGTGCAAACCACACTCGGTACATTTATCCTTATCTCTTGGCAAACGGTAGTAATAATTGTAGGACAAATAGAGATGCATTCTAGCATTTTTCCACAATGAATTCATGAAAAAGCGTGTCGTATTCAACAAAAATCAATCCTTTTGGACTTGATTTTGTAAGTCAACCTTTCCAATGACATTCATTGGACATATTTGATGGCAGATAGTGAGGGCAGTCAATATTTGTATGCATTGCAAGTGACCAAAGCATCTACTAAATCTGACAACACCATCAAAATTGTCACTTCTGCAAGTCACGTACTCAGACCACATGTGACAATCATGTCTCTACTCCATACCACTCATACTTGAAGAATGATTAGTTGGTGGAAACTCAAATGCAATGTAGCCATCATACTAAACTGGGAGCTCTCTGGCTTGGACCACTTTCTTTGCTCAATGAAGTGCAATGTATAAATTTCTTTGCACGGGCATAAATTTAATCATGTCAATGACACTAACACTTAAAGGAAACTCCATCTGTGGAGAGGAAAACCCTCGCTTCACCTGTATCCTGATCAAATATTTACCAGCAAGTACATGTGATTCTTCATCCATGTCAACCATTGGGCCATCAAACCCCCAAGCAAACTTGTCTTTGATGCATACCTGACCAAAAGAGCTTGTATCAAGTGCCACCAATGCAATCCATAAGCAATTGTAGTTGCTTACCCTATTCAACAACTTGCACCTTATGAGCACTAGAAGGGTTCCCAACTCCCTCAGCCTTCACTTCATTTCCATCCTCTTGTCGAGATTGTAGGCCAGCTTGGTTGTCCATAGATGTAGGTTGTCCTTCTCTACAAGGTTGTGAACTAACTGCATAGTTATAACGCTTTCCACCATAACCCTCATCAACATAGTCATTAACATGGTGTCGCATGTCATCTTTGATTGGATACCACATTCATAAGCCTAGACATCTCAATCTGTTCTTCATTCACATTGTCAGTCACCTATTTTCAAACATACAACAAGGTAGCTTCACTCTTACCAACACAAACTCATCGGAGTCTATTTGCTTGCCATAAGATGTGGACTCATCCGTGCTATGGTCTTTTCTTGTTTCCCAAAAGCTTGAGCTCATATCCTCATCATCATCACCATATGCCAACTCTGTATCTGCATCTTCATCTTCTTGCTGCTCCACAAAAGCTTGACCACTATCTTGGCTTTGCACACACTCTTCATCCACCTCTAGGCTCTTGGTATCTGCAACTTGGCTACACCCTGCTACCTTTCCATTCGTAAACTCCATGAAAACAAGCTCTTTTACCTCTTCACTCTGCTCTTAAGACTTGACATTGGCTAGCTCTTCTGCACACAGGTCCTCCTCTATGGAACGTTTCATCGGCGTGGATAAGCTCACCCACTATCAATATGGAATTCTCATCCTCGTTGATAAGCTCACCCAATATCAGTATGGGCACACCAAAAACACGATACTTCAAAGGGAGCATAGCTGACCATTGGCCTTACCCCAACAAGCAGTGCACTTCCACCAACTGACACCACCTTTGACTGAACCATAGGACACCCTGCTGCTGCAATAGGCACATAATTTGTAGGCTTTAGCAACTCTAGCCTTCGCTTCACCTCTATGCTCTTCACTTTGGCCAAATACACCATATCTTCATAGCTATCACCACCAAAATCCACCTTTTTTCTAATCTTTGGATGCATGCAATCAAGGAACTTCAACAACTTGAAGTGCTGGTTGCCACTAAACCCCATAGCAATCTCGAACTACTTCAAGCAAGCTTCAAACTGCTCTACAAAAACGAAAAACTCTTGACTTACATCTTGACGCAACGCCTTCATCTTTGCACCTGCTTCCACTCGAGAAAACATCTTCTAAAGCTGCCCAAGAAATTGAGTCCCCAACTCTTGCCACGAGCTTCAATTGCCACTCTTTAGACCATTAAGACAGACCTTTGCCTGTAGACCTTCGCCTATCCGCGCATCAATAGCGACACCATCTACAACTGCTTTGGTTATGTCATCATGCGCATCAACAACATCCATAGCTCAAAATCTGATGCCCAATCCCCTGGGTCTTCAATCCCTGTGAATATGGGGTCAATAATTGGCTCCACCATCTCTAGTAGCTTAAAATTTGAGCTCTGAACATTTCACCACACCATTAAGCCAACCATCCATTGCCCTTCAAACTTCACTCATGTCAGGACAAGGGCAAGGCAAAGGAGTCACGAACTGGGCCAAGGGCTAGGCTAGGGAGTGTGGACAAGGGGATCCGGCTAGGGCATAAGGCTAGGAGCTTGCCTTTATATTTGGAGGTTGGGAGGAGAATCCTAAGTCTAGTCACCCAGGCTTTACACTGGTATCAAGAGCCACTTTTTTGGGACTCACAGGCGTGGAAGGCTATCCTCCTTGCATGTCATGCAAGCAAAAGGAGCCCGACAAGGAGGCATGGCCGCTTAGCAAAGGGGCGTGAAGGTCGTTAGCATCACGGGACCCGACCTTGTCGAAGGGGGTGAACAAAAGCGAGGTCCACCAAAGTAGGAGCTCTTGGGCTCGGCAAGTGCGTGCTGTCCTGTTGAGCATAACTTGTCATAGAAGCAACCGGATTAGCACACCATAGAGGTCGGCATCTCTCTCTCCCTCTGGCTCGCCATTGGTGTTCACTACCGCCATAGCTAAACCTTGCAACTCTCGGGCCTTCCCAAATTAGGCCGCGCAGTTTAGGGCATACCAATTGCAAAAAAAAAAAGATTTAGGGCAAGTGCTCACGGGAGTCTTGGCCTGTGGCTGCAGCCTTCGGGGTATTCGCTCTTCATTGACAACGGCCGGGCAATTAGCAATTGAAACTTCCTTGCGTATAGCACTCAACAAGTTGAATAATTCCGTGCAGAGTTGTTAATTTTGAAATTTGATCCATTGGCAATAATGTCCATAAAATCGATTGCATTAAAGAAATTACCATTTGACTCGACTACAACGTGTCCAAGCAGGGTACGTGCACGGGTGAATTTATCAATGATTAAAGCTACGGGATTATTTTTTGACTCAAGGTATTTTTCTTTCTATTCCTTCCACTGCACGGTGTTCCCATGGATTCAGAGATCGATATGACCTTTGATTTCGAGCATCATACGCCCGATCGTGCCCATGATGGTTCGCGGCCGGATGCTCTCACGAAGGGTGCCCACGACGCTATGGGAGGTGATGACGCTTATGAATTGCTCGATATTCAAGAATTTGGTGCACTTTAGACACGCATATCAGTAATGGAAGGAAATTTTGCATCTTTAAACGAAAACGTCACTAAATTATCTACATTAGTGATACAGCTTACGCAGTAGCAGGCCAAGAGCCCTGTTGACACACACATGGATGAGCACACTACTACTCAGGGTCAAGGCCCTTCTGATCATGGACAAGGTCCATCTCCAGATTCTTTGCACACACTCAGTGCAAAGGAGGTGGATGAGTTGTTGAAAAACACCAAACCATAGACTTTTAAGGGGGAAGACCGAGATTGTAATAAGGATGTAGTGAATATCTTTCTGAGCAACTGGGATGGAATTCATGCCTTACGGCGTACTCTAGATGCAGTCAGAGCACTACAAAGAAGTTTAACTCTGGAAGGCAAGGCCTACAAATGGTGGATGTCTCTCAAGGAGAAGAATATCATACCACAGAGTTGGGTAGCCTTTGAGGCTATGTTTCGCAAAGAATTTTTGCCTACAAATGAGGCAGATCGAAACTAGACGGCTTGGGACACGTGTTCCATGCGCAACACCCATCATTACTTGAATATATCTTTCACTATCGAGATGTTATCCTCAAGTTGGAAGTACTAGACACCTTTCAACAAGTATGTGGGTTTATCCGCGGTCTGACGCCAGAGCTTAAGAAGCACGTCAAGACTCTGGACCCTAAAACACTTGAGGAGGCCATAGTGAAAGCACACATCCATGATGATCCAGATGAAAAGAAATCACATAATAATCACGTGCTTGCTAATACACATGGGAATATACGCACACAGTATGGCCACAATAAAAGAAAATTTATAGTAGCCAATTCTGAAGCAGCTAAAAATCCCAAGGGGTCCCGTGGTCCTCTCTCTCCTGAGGACTTTGATAACGCTAAAAAAGAAAAGTTATGTTTTCAGTGCTTGGGAAGCGGCCATGGCAAAAAGGATTGTCCCAAGGGAAAATGTGCTGCTCATGGCAAGGAAAAAGCAGTGCACACGGTGCAACTATTGCCTTTTGAGTCTTCCTCACGATTCTCTACAGTGGAAGTAACACACACAGAGGTGGTGCATGAATGCTGTATCACAGCTTCCATGTGGCAACAGACCTTCAGACCACATGAGTTAGTGCATATGCACGGATCTCTGCAAGGGCACAAGGTGTGCATCTTGGTAGATGACGGTGCTACTCACAATTTCATTAATTATGCATTGGTGAAAAAACTCAAATTGCCTCAAACTCCGAGTTCCCACCGCTACAAGGTAGCAATGATGAATGGTTATGATGTCAAAATATGGGATACTCAAGTGCGAGCTATACCGTTGGAAGTACAAGGCTACTCCACATCCTTGGATTTTCAAGTTATGAACATGGAGAGGGTAGACGTGGTACTTGGTAGGGAATGGTTGCATAGCCTAGGACCATCATTGAAGTGTAGCTATGAGCACAACCTCTTGATGTTTGAATCCCATGGCGCATATGTGTTGTTTTTAGGAGAGAAGGATGTGCCTTCCTCACCACTGATATGTACAACTAAGCTTATGCAGCTTTATGCAGCTCATTTCTGATAATGAAATAGATCAAGTTTTCTTGTGTTACTCATTGTCTCATTTTCTATCTAATATTGAATATGTTGAACATTCCTCAACGCCGCATGCTTCTCTCTCATCTCCTCCACCAACGGCTAGTTCTCAACAAGCAAAGGTTGCTAGTGCTTTAAAAAATTTATTAAAGGAATTTAATGATGTTTTTTCTAATGATTTGCCATCAAGATTACCGTCGACACGATGGGTGCAACATAGCATCGATGTGGTTGCATGCAGTAAACCAATAAGTAAACCACCCTACCGCATCAGTTACTTTGAAGCTACTGAGGTGGAATGTCAGCCATCTGACTATCTTAGCAGAGGGTTTATCCAACCCAGTTCTTCACCATGGGTTTCTCCTATCCTATTAGTGAAGAAAAAAGATGGTAGTATGCGCATGTGCGTAGACTACCGTGGCTTAAATGCAGTTATTGTTAAGAACAAATACCCATTACCATGCGTCGATGAGCTGTTCGACAAGCTCAATCATGCTCGTATCTTTACAAAATAGACTTGCGGTCGGGTTATCACCAAGTACGTATTTGACTTGTTGATATACCCAAAACTGCATTCTGAACAAGGTTTGGACACTACGAGTTTTTGGTTATGCCTTTTGGGTTAACCAATGCGCCCGCAACATTCACGATACTTATGGATAGTGTCTTGAAACCGTACTTGGGCAAATTTGTCATCGTTCTTCTTGATGACATTCTAGTATACAGTGCTTCTAAGGAAGAACACTTACAACATCTAAGGCAGGTGTTCAAATTGTTACAAACACACCGATTATATGCCAAGGAATCTAAGTGCGATTTCTTGAAAGAGGAAATTCACTATCTTGGGCATGTTATTTCAACTACTGGGCTACACATGGATCAATCCAAAGTGGATACCATTTGGCAATGGCCTTCTCCTAAAAATCTGGAAGAGTTACATATTTTTTAAGGATTTGATGCAGGTTTTTATTGAAGGTTGGTTAAAAACTATGCTAACATTGCCGTTCCCATGACGGACCAACTGAAAGGCAAAGGCAAGACCTTTCAGTGGGGACCCGCTCAGTAGCATAGTTTTGTATGCTCAAGGATGCATTAGCTACATCACCAATTCTAGCTATTGTAGATCCTTTGAAACCATCCGCTGTGGAAATGGATGCGAGTGACCGTGCTATTGGAGCAGTCCTACTACAAGAAGGGTGGCCAATTGCATTTGAAAGCAAGAAGCTTGATTCAGCACAACAGGATTATTCTGCTTATGAACGAGAACTCTATGCAATTAAGTGTCTGCTTTGAAAACATGGAGACATTATTTGTATGGCTCTCAACTTGAGATTTTGTTTGACCATGAAAGCATTGAATGGTTTACACAACAAACTGATTTGAAGTGTCAAAAAGCCAGGTGGGCTGAGATTCTTCAGGATTATGATGCAAAGCTCCAGTATCATAAAGGACGATGCAATGTCGTAGCTGACACTCTTAGTCGTATGCCTGAGATCAGTTGTCTCTTGTTCACGGAACTTTGCAGTGAATTGTTAGACTCTCTGAAGGGCAAATATGAGCAAGATGATGCATATTCCAAAGTGTGGAGGCATGTGCAAATGAGGGATCCTTCTCACTCCAATGCTGATAGTGTATCGTTAACCTCCACACACAGCTCTCCTCTGTCGAGTGATGAACTACAGTGATGGAAGAATTTTACCATCGACAATGGGTACCTACTCCATAAGGGGAGAGTTTGTGTACCAACGGACACAGACATTCAAAACCAAATTCTTTATGAATGTCATGATAGTCCAAGTGCAGGGCACCCGTGTATTAAAAAGACTTATGCTCTCGTACGACGACAATTTTAATGGCTAGGTTTACATGGCTTTGTTCAAGATTACGTCTTGCATTGCCAAAAATGTCAAGTTAACAAAGCACAGTGCCTAAAAGCAGGAGGACACTTACATCCTTTGGAGATTCCCCATGGTAAATGGGAAAGTATATCTATGGATTTTATTGTGGGTTTACCAACCACTGTACGAGGTCATGACTCAGTAAGGGTGGTCGTAGACTGGTTGACTAAACTATGTAAGTTTATTCCAACCAAATCAACGATTAAGACTCCAAAATTAGCCAAGTTATTTGTGGACAATCTACACAAGTTGTATGGCTTGCCAAGTAACATTGTGAATGATCGTGATCCCAAGTTTAACATTCATTTTTGGAGGGCTGTGTTTCAACGATTGCGTACACAACTCAACCTCAATACAATCAATCATCCAGAAACGGATGGTCAGACTGAACGAGTTAACCAAGTGCTAGAGGATATGCTACACGCATATGTTAGCAGGAAACAGACAGACTAAGAAGAATATCTACCTCTTGTTGAGTTTGCGTAGAATAGTGCTAAGCATGTCACGACTAGATTTAGTCCTTTCATGCTCATGTATGGTTTTCAACCTAGGTCATCTGTTACGGTGGGGTTGGCAACCAAAAAACTCCAACAGGTTAAGGATTTTCTCCAAGACCATATGGATATGCTAAAACTCGGTCGTCAGAACGTCCGACAAGCGCAGGATCGGTATAAGAAGTACGCTAATGAGAAACGTCGGCAAGTTACCTTCGAGGAAGGGGAGGAAGTATTTTTACGTGTGCCATAGCATTCAGAAAGTCTGAAAACTGGACCAACACCTAAATTATCTCCATGATATTGTGGGCCTTTCAAAATACTCAAGCGAGTTGGTGATCATGCCTACAAACTATCATTACCTACACATTCTCGTATCCATCCGGTGTTTGACGTAAGCCATTTACGTAAGCGATTACATGGGGACGACAATGTCATTGCCCAACATATTTTGGTCGATTTCATTGAACCTCCTACCCTACCGCATGAACCTGAATGAATTCTCAAGACTGTCATGATTTATGTACGCGTCATCATGTACGTCGACAAGCTTTAATCAAGTGGAAAGATCGACCCGAGGAAGGTGCCACTTGGGAAAACATTAGTGCTCTTAAGAAGAAGTTTCCCACTTTTGTTTCCGAGGACGAAAACTTTTCCTTAAGGGGGGAGTAATGTCAAGACAAGGGCAAGGCCAGGGAGTCACGGACTGGGCCAGGCGCCAGGCTAAGCAGCGTGGACAAGGGGATCCGGCTAGGAGCCTGTTTTATATTGGGAGGTTGGGAGGAGGATCCTAAGTCTAGTCACCCAAGCTTTACAACTTATCACTTTATCTAGGAGCAAACTTGCTCCTCAATGGGGGCACTAGAAGATGGAGAGGGGGAATGGGGGAACACACCCAGCACACAACACAAGGTCTCTCTATAGCTCAGGGCATTCACAACACCCTTATCCTCTCAAGATCACCTTCAAAAACAACCAACTCACATTAGCAAACCACTGTTTGCACACAAACCCATGCACACACGCTCGTCAAGATCACCAAATTGCAATGAACACCATCAATGCTCATCTCAAACCTCTCATCACACACGCCAATGCTCTATCTCATTCTCTGCACACACAGACACCACCTCTTTGGGTGCGCACACACATCCACATTGCCAACACCATAGGCACAAGACAAGAGTACGAGAAAGAGAATGGGGGAACGGGAGAATTGGCACCAAAATAGGGCAATGCACAACTTGATCTTGATTTAAAAAAATCCTTTACATCATCTCAAGCGCCACTCTATGGCCAGCTTGGAAAAAAGCATCTCCTTGAGGTTCTGTAGACAAAAGACTAATGGGGCAAGCCCTCGCTAGCTCCCCTCTACACCAAAAACTTCACAATGCAAGAAAAAAACACTATTTCTTGACTCCATAGGCATCCACCTCTGCAAAAGAGCCAAAAACCCTCTTGGTCTCTTAAAAAGACCCCCCTAAAACTGATGATTTTTTTGTAATTTATAGGGACCCCTCGCCCATTTTTAGAAACTTGGATCTTCTTGGCCCTTTTCGGTGCTTAACTTGGCAATTTTTGACTAGTTTGAAGCTTCCCTGCTTGACTTTCCATCTCTCTCTCTCTCTCTCTCTCTCTCTCTCTCTCTCTCTCTCTCTCTGTGACTTATGATCTCGGGGGCACTAGCGCTAGTGCTCCATTTCTCTCAACCTGAAAATGAGGCCCCTTGGCGAGCAAAAACAAGCCCTACATGGGCAGCAACCACATCATCACCTACAGAATCACCGACAACGGCTGCTGTTTGCCACCATAATGCCACACCACGGCCAAAACTACCCAGAAACACCATGCAACACCGCTCATAGCACGCATGGCCGGAATGCCATAGCCCACACCACAAGGGAGCTCTTCTCCCTCTCTTCAATGCCTTATGGGATGTTTTATTCCTATATAAATACCCCTCCTCCTCAAGATCCACTGTGCGCATGTGGAATAAACCCCCATGCCACGTGGCAACACCATATCGAAGCGCCCCTTTGAGCTTGCAAAAATCTCTCCAACACTCTCAAGAAAAAATACATGTTTAGTGTCACTTTGAAAATTCTTTTTGCTCTGCTTACAGACTTGATGAGCAAGCCGTGAATCCTGCCAGAAGCCTACATCCTCGGTTTTGAAACATCCAATCCTTGCCACACTTCATCTCCATCATGACCCAAAACGGTGAGCCCAAACTCGGCACAAAATAATTTGGCCCTTTGGACCTGCCCCTCTAGCAACTATACCCATCATTGACTCGACATATCTTGCCAATCGTGAATTTGATTAATGAAGTGTCAACTCCAATTGATTCCACACATTGCACACCAAAAAATACTCATGTCATCATGCCTGCTCAAGACGGTCAAAGTGGCACACAATTGGCCCCCGACAAAACTTCAACTGCCCATAACTTGTCCTTCTGAACTCCGATTGACAATCTAAAAGACCATCATGCACCACAACTTGAGCACTTCAATCCTATCTGCTGACATCATCTCTGACCACCTATCTACATCGCCCTATCCATCGAGGATCTACAACACATCCCCACTTTAAACTGCCATACCTTTCACACCATAGCTCCGTATGAGGAGCCGTTTGGACCGGCTCATAAAGCATCTTGAGCACCACATTCCAAAGCACAATTCCAGCTCTTTGGACACCTCAACCTACCAACCAGATTGGCACACCCCATGAAGCCCTCTTGGACTAGAAAATCACCTTAAGCATACATATATGATGCCCTTTGTCTGCCTAGGACCTTGACACATGCTCTAGCAGTTTAGCTGCACTTGTAGACACCCATGACATTGTAGTGTCCACTTCATAGCATCGACCATCTTTGGCTACACAACGTATTAGTAGTTTAGCTAGTAGCACTCACTTATCGGCGCATTTCCTTTAAGTGGGAGATTGTTGGGGTAAAGGTGTTGCACCTTTGCCCAGGGTTGGACGTTCGCCGCCCACTGTGTGTACATATACCAACCTTATGCTTCATATAGCAAAGCATAAGGAGCTATGCATTCTCATTCCTTGAGGTTGCTCCACCCACACAATGCGTCTTCTACTCTTCTCCTCCCTCGCACTCCGCATGTACCACGCATCGCTTCCATATCTAGTGCTCTCACAATTCCTCTGCGCTCTTCGTATACAAGCGATATAACTTTCTTGGTTTTTGTTCTTGCTACTCCCCTTCTCTTTGATTTGTAGAAGTTGAGGAATGGACATGATGGCAAGTGAATCTAATAGGCGATACATCAATGGAGTACTTGATTGCCCTCTTAAGTAGGAAATCACATCCTCATTGAGCTCAATTTCAAGCTCCTTTACAACACCTTCGTCTTATAATAGAATCCAAATCAATGAGCATCATAATTAGGGTAATCCCTCACATCCCAGAACCCTGATGCTATCAGCTGCTTAGCTTCCCATCTATTAGGTGAAATAATTCTCTTTAGTGACGCTTAGAAGAGCCATTTTCATCCTCCTCTATGATGATATCCCAGAAAGCCTTTCCCAACATATTGAAGTTTGATGCATACTAGAGGGGTTAAAGCTCCTCATCCAAAGAGCTTCTTTTCATTTGTAGAAGATCTTGTCATATCTTTTGGTCCACATCCTCATGGAAAGGTTAATTTTATTCCATGTTTCTAAGGCCTTCTAAAGTTGTTAGTTTGAGTAGGAGCCTACACATAAGCTCCTCCTCACACCTTTCTTCTAGCACTATTGTATACGAGATGCATCCTAAAAGTTGAAAAGGATAGTGGAAGAAATTCGCCATGAGATCTCCATGTAGGGAGGGGCTTGCGGGATCATCTTGCCTTGATATCTCTTCAACAAGTACCGTTCTAGGGGCACATGGAAGCAACAATGGACACGTTTTGTCCTTGTGTGTAAACAACTGGACTGTGGAAGCTCTTGGTCAACTCTTATTATGGAGACATCATCAATAGGCATTGCATCTGTGTGAAGTAGTACCCAAAGTTGTCTATTACTCTCTCTCAGGGACTGATAACCTATGTAGGTTCTTGTCTACAATCATGCTTTTAGGGGAAGAGCAACATGATCAATCCTGGTGAGAAAACTTTTGATGAAGTACGCAGGAAGCTCAATGCCATTCTCTTTGAGGATTTCGGCAAGCATTTCGTGCTTCTTACTCTTTTGGGTGAGGTTGATGATGAGCTTTGCTAACACTTTGTCTAAACAATCAATGCTCGAGCTTTGTGCAAACCTTTAAAACATGGGATACTTACTCTAAAGCTTTCAATCCATCATCACCCTTTTTGAATTTGGGCAAAAATATCAAAAAACAATGCACCTTAAATTTTGTTTTTTGCTTCACTTTTGTGGATTCCATTTGGTTTGACCTTAAGTAATTGCATTTTTCGAAACTACGCTGCGGGGGGTGACAATGGGTTCGTCCTTAGATCAGTCGCCCGTGCCCTCTAGCTCCCCTCCGTCTACTCCCTTTACTGATTCCAAGCGGGCAGCTCCTTTCGACAATCTGCACACGCGAGAGTATGTTGGCCACAAGAAGAAGGTTCTTCTTCTCCCTCTTTCTCCAACCTGAGAGAGAGAGAGAGAGAGAGAGAGAGAGAGAGAGAGATTGATTGATTGATTATCATCTACAGGTGCACTCTGTGGCTTGGAACTGCACTGGCCGAAAGCTTGCTTCCGGTTCTGTCGATCAAACCGCTCGTATATGGCACATTGAACCCCATAGCCATCATGTAAGCTGAAAACTTCCTTTTTTTTGGGCCTTTCTGCATGCGTTCTACAGTTAGCCTGCAATAAATGCTCAAGAAAGAAAACAAATGAGTTGGGTACAGTGTTACGTTGTTGCCATCTTTTGTGCCAGCATAGAGCACCTTGACTCAGCTGTCTGGCAACAGGTCCCTGTTGAGGGTCATGTCTACCCCCCAATGCTAAGTAAAACAATGGACCAGTTATGGAGCATTAGAGGACGAATGGTGGATAGTTTAGACCAATCGAGATGAAATTCTGGCCGGCTGGCCAAACGTCCCTCTACTCCTCCGACCTCGTCTTCTATCGCACCCCTGTTTTTGTTACACAGAAACTTTGCTGTTGTCGTTCATGGCATGTGTGCCATCGTTTGCACTAGGATTTTTGCTGCTTGTAGCTGTGGCGGCGAGCTCTTGATTGTGCCCCTTCATTGAATCAAATAGTGGGGTAGATGCGTAGCAATCTGTTGCACACCTTAGGTGTTCCGCTATTGGGGGTTTTACCCTAAGTCATCTCTTGAACAAAGTAATAGTGACCAGTTTGCATCGAGACCGTGAAGGCGTTACCTTTTGAGGAGTTGGAAGAAGGGTTCTTGCCAAGGTGTCAGATCTTATCGCCACTGTGAACACCCTCAGGGCAGTGCTGATGATTTGGTAGCAGGCTTCTCGTCGCCATATCTTCTGCCGACAATAGCCTTCTATTGCGCCTCCATCGCCTACGGCGTCTCCTGCTGTTTCACTAGTGTCGGTGGCCGGCCCTATCCAGAGTGGATCAACCTTCTACTTTCCGGCCTTGGGCTCTACCAAGATTGTTTACATTTGATATACTTGAAAACTTGTACATTTTGTTCTATACCATGACTAGGACATTTTGTTCAAGACCTGTTTGAGAGTTCAAGATCAACATTGAGATCTCTGTCATCTAGTCAAAATGACCATTTATGAACATTGTGGGCTACTTTTGTGGCCTTCTTCCACGCCTTCGGGCTCTAGCCTTTTCAGCCCTTTCTCCCGTGTAAGCTCTTTTCCATTTGGTTTATTCTTTAAAGACTAGACTCTAGGTGAAAAAAAACATACTTTCTATTTTTTATTGTACGTAAGATGCATTGTACGTTACAATCGTTTTAACTCGATTAGTACCCACATCTTTGCATGTTACAATTGTTTTAATTCGATTAGTACCCACATCTTTGCACGTGTACTCATGGTACATTACCGAATGTGTCTTATTAGATAGTTTTTCGAGAGTTGGCAGCCAAACTGATTTCGATGAGCTCGGTCTGTATCCGGGCGGCTCGAGCTTACTTCAGACAGTGGCACCACGACTTTGAACCGACTTCAGATGTGCTTGAGGAGGAGGTAGATCTTTCTATCTCAGTTTGCTTCCCAAGCTTGAGGCGGGGATTACCTCCCCCTACTTCCTGGGATTGTTTCTATGATTGGGACGGTCTTGGAGACCCGCGTGCTTTAGCTTCAGTTGTGGCCAAGGCCACAAGATTACCCACCGTGCAGATTCTTGTTTAGGACACACATACACTTCCAAAGGTGGTTTTACTGCCTCGGGTGAGTGGTGGCTGGATCAGACAAAGTGTGGAGTATTCAGGCCTCCCAAACTAGTGTTTCATTTGCAACAGATGGGCCATCTTGCCAAGGCCTCTCCACGTAGGAGAGCTCGGCCAGCTTTGTCACAAAGTTATGATGTGGCGTGTCCAACTGGAAAGGAATGGCGGAGAGAACAAGAGAATCTGAACCCAAAAGATGGCGGATGGGACCCAAGGGGTCAGGGTTCTAGAACACCTAATCCCTTGTAATTTGAAGAATTAAAAGAGCACCGATCAAGGGCCTAACCCTAAAAAACCCAAAAGCTTGATGTTTGGGCAGAGCTCCATAAAACACGTTGATTACTGACGTGTCTAACCTTTAAAACACAAAAGCTTGATGTTAGGGCAGATCTCCATAAAACGCGTTGATTGTTGACGTGGTAGACTGTACAGAAACTGACTATGTCATGCGGCAGGTTGTACAGATTTCCGCTTTTCACGCTGCTGGGTTTTTGGTAGTATTACATGGGCTTTTTGTGAGCAGTGCTTTTAAGGGTACAATGCTTTTGAATTGATGCTTTTGGGGCTTTGCTTTTGGGCATCCCTTGTACTGTTTATAAGTGCCCTTTGGCCACTCCTCCGCAGAGCACCTAGACACAGAGTCTCGGAGTGAGTTGGATCCTTGAGGAGTTGTACTTTGCGAGCATAATAATAAAGAAATATCGGAAGGGGTGACGGTCTTTGGGGACAGTGTATCTTGGCTCGGAACTTCGCCGTGCTGTGTCGACTCTCCTTTTTCTCTTACTATCCTTTTGTACTTTTTCTCTTGTCAAGTTTAGTGATTTCACAGTTTTTGTTCGTGTGTTGCTATTGACTTCTCGCTTTTAGTGTCCAAGCCTGTAATAGTGGTATTAGAGCTCATAAAGATTTTTCTTCTACAGAGGATCCGATCCCTTTTACAACATACATGGGTTCTCGCAGAGAATCTGATAGAGATGACATCGAGGTGAAGAAAAGTTGAAACTCAGTGCGGGAATTGAACAAACCACGGAAGATCTAAGCGAATTTTTGATAGGGAATTTTGCAAGAGCGGAGTACAAATGTCAACTGCAAGTTGACACGTGTGTGAAAAGATTGATCAAGTACCCTAGAAACGAGAAATATGTGAAGTACTTGAAGAATTACATGATTGATGAGATTCACTCGAGATGGCGAGAGGCCATTGATTCTCCTCTCAAATTAGGAAGGAAGCTGAAAAGAAAGTCGATTGCAAAAAAGTAGAAATTGAACTCGCAAAAAGAGCTGGACAAAGCTCTTGAAAAGAAGACGAACCAGTTAATGAAAGGCTTGAAGCATGTCGCAAGAAGAGGAAATCAATGGATTTTCCTGGTTATTTGGGCCAGAAGTTGACTTTCGAGGTGGTAAGTAGATCCAAGAAGTGTGTTCGTTTCGAGGATGACTTAGATTTCTCTCGTCTTCAAAGAGTTTCGACAATTCGTCGTTCTCTAGTTCCAAAGAGGATGAGAAAAGGTGAAAGAGGCGGAGAAAAAGCAAGAAAAGTAGATTTTTGAAAAAGTCTAGAAGACATGGGAGGCCAACCAAGGAGTTCGAGAATGGGGATCAAGCAGTCAGATTTGACATGTTTTTAGGCTACTAGGACGATCATTGAGCCCTTGATAGCAATTTGACGTCGCCTTCTCAGGAGGTCGGTTCTTGGAACGCTCCAAGGTACGCAGGACGGCATCTTACCCGAAAGGAAATGCACAAACATGGTGGTCTACTCTGCTGTCACGCGCCTACGACGTGGGCAAAATTCAAGAGAATTTTCGTGTCAACCTGGATATTAGAAGAATATGAAGAATATTTCATCACGGCTTGGCATCATGTGAGAATGACTAAGAAAGACACACTGGATTACTACTGCCAGAGGTTTTGGGATACCTTTGTCAGTGTCCTCGTTTTGGAGGATCAGTTTGAGGGACCGGATTGAGCTTTGCTGTGGTTTGCCAAAAGAGATTTGACAGTATTGTCTGCAACAAATGAGAGACTTATGAGACATGCCAAGCAAGGTTTTGGAATGCATGCTGGCTTATTGACTTATCCTACGGATGAGTTAGTGTCCACCTCAACAGGGCAAGAGTCTTCTAGTGAAGAGAGTGAATCAAGGGAATCGAATGCAAGTTCATCAGAGGATTTTGGAGAAGTAAGGGAATCAAATGATAGTGCATTCAGGGTTCCAGGGAATGCAAGTTTATCAGAGGATTGCGGAGAAGAAAGGGAACGCGTCATGGGGACGGGCACCACATGCCAACGGAAAAGAACAGACTGAACAACTTTAAGCACTTCAAATAACAATTGAATTGAAAGAGATAGACGACACACGAGATGAGGAGTGGCAGAGTTCCACCCCGAGAGAGCATTGGCCTTGTTACGTCCCCAGACATTAGGATGGGCACGTGCAGTTATGTGCGGCCAATGTGAGCCTGGCCCTTTAGTTATAAAGTCCTATAAATAGGATTTGAGCCTCATTTGTGAGACATCTTGTGTGATCACCACACTTGGACTCTTGGCCCTTGGCAGCCCTGCCCGCACACCTGTATTGTTGTGGGTTCGGTGGTATGGGACACCGGCCCTTGTGGCAGAGGCTAGCCCACTTGGCTGCAGGCTCCCAGGCTCGGGGGTGAGCCCGTATTGGCCCTGTGCCTGATGTACGCTCACTATGTGTGTCTAGGTGTGACTTTGGCTTGTGTCATGTCATGGGTGCAGGATGGATCTGGCGAGGGTCTAACATTGGTATCAGAGCCTCCTTTTTGCTCTTACGCATGATTTGGCAATGTGCACAAAACCACTAGAGCTCATGGGACCGTGATGGCCCGGCCTGACAAGTTCTCCCACCTCTTGTATAGGGTGGTATGGGACGCTACTAGCAAGAGAGGAGGACAAGGGGGGCACATGCTAGCCGGTGGTGGGAATTTTGCAAGTTATCTTTTTGTCTCTCGTGGATTCTCGTGTGTGGAATGTTGATTTGCCAGTGGCAGCCACATGGATGTTGGTCATGTCTTTGTCTTGCCTCTCCGTTGCGATTATTGCATGAGGATGTCCTTGAGAGCTGCCACTCTAAAGACATGGCAGCCCCTGCGTATGCATTTGGTGTGAGGAATTTGTTGATTTAGGAGTATGCTCTACAGGGGGAAGAATTTTTTAGTCTTATGCTGCGGAGGCCACTTTGGGCACACTAAACGAATCGTTTTGGGCGTAATGGACATTGTGTGCTAAGTGGTCGCACTGCGCGAGCAAGGAAACCATGGAATGGAGCGGGCTGCTTTGGAGGAAGGGGAACCAACAGGAATCTGCACCCATGCGTTGCTGCTGATACACAGTTGGTGGTAAGCCGCTGTTGGTGCGCGAGCAAGGCTGGAAGGGCCACAAGTAGCAGTCGAGTAGGTAGGGCGTCTTCGCGCAGGGGTTGAGGGTGGTGTGCCGGTGCGTTGGTCAGAGGGCGTTACAATCCAGAAGCGGTGCCTCCTGAGATGGTGATGTGTAGTCGGTTATGCGTTCGCAGAGGCGGTTAGCAAGGCGGCGCACGATCCTTGAATGGGCAGCATCCCGTTTCTTGCTTTCTTTTACGCTAAGAGGTTTTTCTAACCCTTCACATTTAAAGGGTCACTTTTTCAAAGAGAATGACCGCGCACTTCATTTTTTAATTTGAGTGTGAATTGGCCATTCTAATAAAATGAATGGCGAGTTAAACCCTAGGGTGGTAACCCCCTCCCCTTCCCGCTCCTCTATATTAGATACAACAACGAGTAGGGCGTGACATTCGTGTCACCAAAAGCTCTATCTCGTGTGTGAGCTACCTTTCTCGTCCTGTACCCTACACTCGCTCCACTGCTACTTATCACTACTTTTTTATTATTTTACTGTTTACGTCTTGGGCGCTTTTCCCAAGCTAGCTCCTGCTACATAGTCCCTTATTTACACATCCAAGCACCATGGCATCACATGCCGATTCTCCGCATGAGAATGGCGCCGCTAGCACGCATCAACCCATGGAGGAGGCTCCTCTTTCTCCTCCCGACTCCACACACGCACGGGCTTCGTCTCGAGGGTACTCTTCCTCCATCTCGTGTTACGGATGCATCCCTAGTGGAGGTGTTACAACACCAACTCCAAGAGATGCAACGACAACTCACGGAGTTGTGTGTCACGCAGGTCCCGTTTACGCTCATGGCTTTGTCTCTTCAGTTCCATTCCGATCCCTTCAAAGGGGAAAAGAAGGAACGTGAGGAGACCGCCATTGACTCATGGTTTGGTAGACTTCTAGATGGTCTTTCGCGCTCGCTTTGTGCAAGTCGATAAGATCGAGTGCTTCAAGGAGCTGTTCATGTTGGAGATGGGCAAGAAAACCTTGGACGCTTACTCACAGGAATTCAAGGACTTCGTCCACAAGACGAAAGCCTTGGAAGACCCGTAGGTCATATTGCAGATGCTTTATCTGTTTAGATTACCGCCGGCTTATCAGGATGAGGTATTGCGGAATCCCGTCACTTCGCTAGAGGACATCTATAAGCTCACCAAGAACCATGATAACACCTTGTTGGCTTCTGGAGGTGGCCCGACGGATGGGGAAACCCCTCGTTGTGGTCCCTCCACGTCAAAATACAAGCGTTCAAACGCTTCGGTAGCCACAAGTGAGTCATCGGACCTTCCGTAGAAGAAACCGAAGCATGCCGGAAAATCAAAGGTAGCTCACACGGAGGATCAGAAGAACAAACGTTGTTTCGACTGCCACCAGACTGGCCACTTCTGTGGCGACAAGGCATGTCCAAAGCAAAAGAGAAGCCGTCCACCTCCATACATGCAAGTACTTCGGTAAACATCGTCGACAATCCAGGTACTTTGTCTTCTACTGATTTAGAGATTTTTCATGTAAATGCACGTAGCTACCCGGGTTGTCGTGTTAATAATGTTGGATTTGGCCCGCACGATCTCGTGCGCGTTAAAGGAGAGATCAATGGCCACGTTATGACAGTCTTATTCGACGACGGCTCTACTCATAATTTTGTTTCTTCTTGTGTGGTACAAGCACTTAAGCTCCACACGTCACCCGGAGACCATCCATATGTGGTCTGTTATACGGAACGTTGGAGCGAGCAATGGATTGAGGTTGTGCCGTGACTTGACCTCCGAATCTAGCGTTACCACGAAGTCTTGGACTTACGCATCATGGGCCTTGAGCATGTAGATATTATTATAGGCATGCCATGGTTTTACGATAAGACAGCTTGTTTGTCTATCGATTATGCATCTCCTACAGTGTTCTTTGAACTTGATGGTGTGTATCACGTGGTCGAGGGATTTTCTTCTTCTCTGACGGCCGATTATGATGAAAATCTACTTTCAACTAATGAATTCAACGCGTAGTCTCATGATTCTAGTGTGCAACTTGCAATTTGTTGGGTTAAAGATTTTGTTGTTAATTTCCTTTCTCAATGTCATTCTCTTTTTTGCATTGGAAGTTCGTGAGTCTTTGTCTGAATTTGCGGACGTCTCTCCTCCGGATTTACCAGATGGGCTTCTACCATCTCGTGGGCCTGATCTTGATCGTAAGATAGAGCTTCTGCCCAGTAGCCATCTTGTCTCTCGGCAACCTTAGAGATGCATCTCGAAAGAGGAAGACGAGATAGCTAGGTAGCTTCAAGCCTATCTTGCCAAAGGTTTTATTGAACCTAGTAAGTCTCTGTGGGGCGTTTCGGTTCTTCTTGCTAAAAAGAGGGACGGAGGAATGCGCTTCTGCGTGGATTACAATGGTCTCAATAAGGTCACCGTCAAGAATAAGTATCCGTTATCTCGCATGGATGACCTTATGGATCGACTCTGGGGTGCTCGTTATTTCCCCAAGATCGATCTCTGTTCTTGGTACCATCAGATAGGGATACATCCGTGTGACGTCCCGTAAACCGTGTTTCGTACACGCTATGGACATTACCAGTTTTTGGTTTGACCTTTTGGGTTAACCAATGCTCATGCCACTTTCCAACAAATGATGAATGATCTCTTTCGTCTGTATTTGGGAAAGTGGGTGGTTGTGTTCCTCAACGATATCTTGATTTATAGAAAAACACTCAAGGAGCATCTGTAACACGGGTGTAACACCTTCGTCTCGTCTTACATGTTTTGAGACGAGAAAAGTTGTATGCGAAGCAAAGCAACTGCGAATTTTTTCGCACGAAATTGCTGTATCTGGGTCATGTCATCTTGTCCAATGGCATTCGTATTGACCCTGAAAAGATACGTGCTGTGCTGGATTGGCTCATTCTTCGCATGATTAGGCAAGTAAAATGTTTTTTAGGTTTTACTAGCTATTTTCAAAAATTTATCAAAGACTACACTCGTATTGCTGAGCCCCTTACTCGTTTGTTAAAAGGTGTTCAAAGCAGAAAGCGTAGTGTTAGTCCATCCGTTTGATGGACCGATGAGCTCATGCCTGTGGTTTTGCTATTGGCGCTGTCCTATACCAAGATGGGTGGCTTGTTGCATTTGAGAGTTGCAAGCTTACAGACGTGCAAATAGGTTACTCTACACTGGAGAAGGAATCGTTGGCGGTCATTCATGCCTTGAAGGTTTGGCGCCATTACCTCTCTGGTGCCCGCTTCGTGGTATGGACGGACCACCATTCTTTGAAACATCTCTGTGATCAGCCCGACCTTCGTGGTCGAAAGGTAAGGTGGGCCGAACTCATGCAGGAGTTGGATTTCGAAATATGCTACCGTAAAGGTGCTACCAATATGGTAGCCGACGCCCTTAGTAGAATTCCGGAGGTCAATACTCTTTCGTTTGCTGAAATTTCGACTGACTTCTATCTCTCTTAAAGGGCGTTGCCAAAACGATCGTCACTTTGGTGCAATCTGGCAGTGAGTCCAAGAGGGAATATGTAGCCTGGAAAGCTATGGCAGTCTGGACGCCTCTAAGCTGGCTACGGAGAGAAAGGTAGCGGAGAAGTATTCCATTCGTAATGGATTACTTTTCAAGCAAGGTGTGTGCCCGTTGATGAGGATATCCGCAAGCAAATTTTGTTTGAGTGTAATGATGCACTTAGTGCAGGACACCCTGGCATACACCGTACTTTGGCCTTGGTTGGTCGGTATTTTTGTTGGCCGCCCATGAAAGCTTTTGTTGAAACGTATGTGCGGGAATGCGTGTAGTGTCAACTCAACAAAGCTGAATGACAAAAACGCGCCGGGTTATTACATCCTTTGCAAATTCCCGATAGCACTATGGATTTTGTAGTTGGATTATTCCGAACCAACCGTGGGCATGATGCCATTTGGGTTGTCATTGATCGACTGATGAAAATGGTGCGATTTATCCCTACATGTTCCACCGTATAGAGCCATGAGTTAGCTCAGCTTTTTGTGGAACATTTAAACAAATTATATGGTTTGCTCAATGAAATTGTTAGTGATCGTGATCCAAAATTCACAGGCAATTTTTGGCAAACGGTCTTCTAGAAACTGGAGACCTGTATGTGCATGTCGACCTCAGACCATCGTGAAAGTGATGACACTATGTACATTGTAGCAATTGCTTACATAGAGTGAGGTAGATATATTAGTCTCACATTATGCACGTGCCACGGCACGACAGGGCGAAATCTGGGATGGGTCGTATAGCCTTCCATGTCATCATGGTTTACGCAAATTGGGTCCTTGCACCAATTTCAAGGGTTTAGGCCCCTCGACCGGGTTTTGGTAAGTGGGTAGGGTTAGGTTTTGAACCCTTACCCTCTGTGGGTCACTTGGCCACAATCTGCAAGTTGTTTGGGTTAGGTTTTTAATCCCTTATTCCTAAGTGTCCTCTTGGCCAACAACTTTTAAGTTTGGGCATGCCACATCATCACTTTGTGACAAATTACTCTCATGTCTTCTATGTATCTTGGATGATTAGTGCACGCTTGAGGCCTTTTTTTGCCTGACCCGATTTATTTTTCTGAGAGTGGCTTTGTTTCTTTTAGTTAAGTTGTGATTGAGTGTTGAAGTCTATTGAAGTTATTTGTCCAGTTTCTTTCCAGTTGGCACATGGTGCCTTAAGTGGTTACAATGGTATTGGAGCTTTAGTCGTGTGCTTTTCCGACAAGCAAACCGGTCCTTAAAGAACAAAGAGTTGGCAGTGATGGATTCTGATGAGTATGTGCAGTGTCTCATTAATGAATTGTATGAAATACTTTCGAGGCATCCTAGGCACAGTTTGCCCGTTCTACACAATCTTCAACAAGTCTTGAACTATATGATGCTTCCCCCCATGGTGCAGGTATATTATCCTCTGGCACCTGACAGTGTGAGAGCTTCCTCTCATCAGTCTACAGATGCTTCTTTTCCTATGGGAGGAGTTTTTCGTCAAATGGTTGCAACACCTACTTTTGCACCACCTTCACCTCCACCACTTCCTGTGTTTCATGCGCGCATGAGAGAGAGAGAGAGAGAGAGAGAGAGAGAGAGAGAGAGAGAGAGAGAGAGAGAGAGAGAGAGAGAGAGAGAGAGAGAGAGAGAGAGAGAGAGAGAGAGAGAGAGAGTTTTTCTGTTTTCTAACAGAATAAAGTGAAGGAGATGGAGCTGAAGGGGCATGCGGATAGCGTCGACCAACTTTGTTGGGACCCTAAGCATGCTGATATTCTTGCAACTGCATCAGGAGATAAGACAGTGAGACTCTGGGATGTTCGTAGTAGGTCTCTATTCTCTGTCATCATATTTTACTTTGTCAAGCTTAAAGGTGTTCTGTTGATCCCCCTCCGTGCCCCTGAAAAAAAAGCGCGTGCACACACACACAATCGAATGAAAAAAGAGCATTTTTGCAGCTGGGAAATGCTCTCAACAAGTGGAGCTCAGTGGTGAAAATATTAATATAACATTCAAACCCGATGGCACACACATTGCAGTTGGAAATAGGGTGAGTTTTTTCGAATAAAAGGTTTTAATTAAGGAAGAGCGCGGCTATTTGATTTTATCTAAATCGTTTGTAGGATGATGAACTTACAATAATCGACGTTCGAAAGTTCAAGGCAATTAACAAACGCAAATTTCCTTATGAGGTGAGAACATTCAGCGTTTGAAAATGTTAGAGACTGCATAGCTTCCAGCATCTGGCTGTGTTGAGAGACGTTTTCCACTGGCGTGGAACGATTGATTTGTCTTACTTTCCTTGGCTTAAGAGGAAAATATAAACTGTTGCATGCAGGATGTAATTGTACTTGCACATGCAAAAAGCCATGATATGTTTGTAGTTTAGCTTTTAAACTTCCCCAATTCATCTAGAAATATGGAATTCACCACACGATTGTAATCAGCCCATCTCACTTGTGAGTATTGTACATGGTAAATTTGTTGTACATAAGCTTGAATGTAGTCAAACAAGAACTTCCACTGCTTTAAGTCTAATAGAGAGCTTTGCTCTGACATTAGTAAACCTGAAATGTCCCAGTAGCAGAAAGGTCAGAGGAGATGTTGGCACGCTCTAGAGGGGTTGGGACAGTGGCCATGGTCACATAGGAGTGGGCCAGAATCAGGCAGGTTCTTTGTCATCTTGTACTTTATGAAGTGTGCACCATGACATTTAACAGCTTTTTGAGTTTCTGAAGGAGCCAGAATGAAAGGGCCTGCATGCTTCTCATTTCACCTGGAGTGCTAGAATGGGACAACCAAGAGGAACTTAATGTAGACAAGAGCTCTCACTAAAGAAAACAAAAATCCAGTATTAAAGGCTCGCTTCTAAAAAACTTGAGAACCATTTGTTGAACTATGATCTTTATGACAGAGGGATGTGAGAGGAGAGCAAATGGAGACGTATTTTTGTTGATTCCTAGTTTTGAGCATAACAAACATTTTGGGAAGTTTAAATCTTTTGGGCTAAGAGGTACTTAAAGAAAAGGTTTCTTTCTCAACAATATTCCTCATGTCCTAACCGTTTGTTGTATCGATTGTTTACCTTGTTTCATCTTTTTCTGTAGTAGGCTTCATGGCTTACTTGATGGGCTTTTATGGAACTATGATAAAAAATCAATATTGAGATGTATTAATATCTAGTTGTTCATGCATGAATAGGGTCTGATGATGTCAATGGGGATGTCATATTGTTAGTCAATGTGCATGATGCAGCTGATGGTTATATTGTCATATGGATGACTACAGTGAGTCTTTAACTTGCATTTTCTTTTCATTCACCTGCATACATATTGATATTTTTGTAGCATTTTGAATTTTTCATATGATTTCGACCTATAACGTGTTTATTCATTCCATCTTTAGCTAAGTCTATTCCCTATGTACGACTTTTTCAAAGCTCTATTTTTTGAGATTGCCTTGCAACTTTGGAGCTTTGGTAAAATCCTAGTATGCAAATGTTTGTAGGTGTATGTTTGTGTGTGTTTGCATTTTGGGTGGTGTCCTCGAGTCATCTCGATAGCTAGCCATGGGGGAATTCTCTAGATGTTGGTTGCACAGATGTCAGAGCCTAGTTTTAGTTGCATGGCTTTACTCTGAATAGATTTCCACCTGTTCAGTGCTCCTTGCATTCACTTGTTCAGAGATCAACAAGAGTATTAGACAGGATCTCACGCAGATTGATAGAGAGAGGACGTGGATGATGACTCCTCAAGACTTGGGGGAGAGAATGGCTTGTTACAAAAGCATTTTTTTCACATCACTAAGGATGGGTCTATTTTACGGCCGAGATACATGGATTCACATTGTTGCACGGGCTTTGATGTGTCAATAGGACAGTTTCACACCTTCCCCCATCAGCTACAGATAGAAACAGGGAGATACACTTCGGTTTCCCCAAAGGAGCGCATATACCAGCTATGCGACTTAGGGCCAGAGAGAAAGGAGCATTACATATGTCAGTGCTCAGTATATATTTAGATACGGGGATGATTTCCTTCTCTCTTCGGAGAGGGATTTGGGACTCTGTCTAGAGTGAGGGATTACCCTGACCAGAGTTGGCTTCGGCTATTCTTGCTGGAGTTTTGCAGACATATTTATCATCGCCTCATCCAGGTGATTTGAGAGACAGAGAGCAGCTCTTATGAAGTTCTTACAAAGGAGGAGATTGATGCCATGATGCAGCGGTCCATGAGTCCATGTGATGGTACTTATAGGGGCAGTCCACTGAGGAGATCAGGCTTTGACCGAGAGGCTACCAGCTGGAGGAGATTAAAGACCCGTGAGAGAGTACATGTGATGATACTTATAGGGGCAGCCCACTGAGGAGATCAGACTTTGGCAGATAAGCCACCTCTACTGCCTCACTTATTGGGTTCACATTTTATTGTTTGTTACAACTTACTATAGTCTTTTATATTTTCTGTATTGGACATTTGGTTCAAATGACAATCATGTAGTTTTCCGGTCGCAGGGATCTCATTAATCCTTTGGCCTTTGCATTTCATTTCGTTTCGTTTCTAGCATTGTGTGTGTGTGGGGCTTGTGGCTCTTTGCATTACATAAAATCGAGCCAAGGTCCATATACAAGAAATATGGGACAAACCCTAAAAGATATACATTGAGATCATGGGGAAAAATACCCATACAACCACAGGTGACATAAAAAAGAATCATTAAGTGGTGAAGCAGCTCTATCTGGATGTAGGAAGCCTATTGAAATTTGCCAAAAGCTCTCTCCACCTTTCGTTGTGTGCCGAAACCATAGGGCCTAGTGCCACTACCAAAATAATACAACGTAACCAGCTTGGCACTGTCAAGGTGATAATTCACAGTAGACACCCGAACAAGACTGAAAACTTCAACATTTGAACTTTGAAACAAACAGTAATCATGACCCAAAGTGGTGGAGTTCCACCTCTAGATGAAGGGCCCCCAAATTTTGGCGCTCCTTTCAGTACTTCTTTTAATATTAAAAAGCCATAGAGTACAAATGTCGGGGAGTTTGCTAGGCAATTGTGCAACCATGCACTGAAAGCCATAGGAGATCCCGAAGGCACACTTTTATAAACACTGTAGCAAAAAGCAATTGATACAAAACATTGGACTTTCAAAAGCCTATTTTGCTAAAAATATGGCGACCCCAAAAGCAAGAAAAGTAAACTGCAGTCCAAACTATTGTGAATGCAATATCAACATTTCCCATAATTTCCACCGCGCATGGCGCGAAATCAGGGTACTATACGACCGTCGCATCACCAATGTTTGGTCATTTCTCTCTCTTGCTTTGTCTTGAAATTGACCAAATCCTGTGGACCAGCTTACCCTTCACTTTCCTTTCCTTGTGCGCTAGGATGTGTTTTGGTGTAAGACTCTTCTTAGTTTCTTCTACCTTTGGTTGTTGCTCTGGCTCTGGCATCTCACCCATGAAAGGTCTCATATACATATACTCACATGAAAAGCATTGAGAATCTTCCAAGTATAGACATCATTGATCTTTTTTGAAACCTGGAAGGGCTCATAGCATCGCATACTTAGCTTTGGAAAAAGCCTCTCCTTACCCTTCTGCTTATTAAGGCGTGCCTTCTCAAACCTAAGCACACAATCATTCTCCTCTAACTACAAGTCTCTTTGCTTTCTTATGCCGTTCTTGAGACTTCTGTAAAGCCTTCTTTACCTTGGCATAAGTAGTCTCTACATTCCGTACAGAATGATTTGCCTGAAAAGTCTTGTCCTTGATGCACAAAATAGGAGGAACCTTTTTGCCGCCCTCGGCAATTTCAAATGGTGCCTTCCCCGTAGAAGTGTGAACATTGTGTTGTAAGCAAACTCTGCCAGTGGCAAATGAAACCGGCCTGTTCAATCCAAAAAGGGCGGTAGACTTTACTTTAAACCTTGATTTAGCTTTCACCCATTATTAGTTGTCTATTTTACTTGTACTTTCAAGACACAACAAAGGGGAGAGGGATACAGGTTGCTAGATTGCACCTGTATGAGTAGACCGACACCAAATTGGCCCCTAACTTAGGCGCCCCTTTCGGTATTTCTTTATTGTTCAAAAGAGGGAATAAACGCTGTGGATCCCTACAAGCTGCCCCGCACACACTTGGCTGAATTTCAACTGTTCCGGCCCGATTTCGGCAGCATAACTGTACTAGGACCCTTCGCAGTCAGTATTCCCACGCATTGACTGACCTTCCCGACGCATACGGGCACTTTACAAAACCTGGCGAGAATCTGCAGCACGCTGAATTCTCTGTTTTCAGCCCCGAAAATGCGCCAGATCACCTGTACAGCGGTCCCCTTGCATCCCCGAACCTCTTGGGGGTATTAGGGTCCGTTTAGGGCCAAAACCCTAAACCTGCAAAAATACACAGCAGGCTGTAATTTACTGTTTTTGGCTCCGTTTCGCGTGCCGGTCGCATCCGTAGCAAGTCCTCGAGCTCCCGCACCTGTAGGGCTACTTGCCCTTTGAATTGGACGAGATTTCTGGCGTGAAACCTCTCCGAATTCACCTGTACCTGCGGGGGATTAGCCGCTAGCTAATGCAGTACCTGTGCAAGAGGCTCTTGCCTTGGCAATCGCGCATGAACCCACACAACTGTACATTGGTCAAATGAAAAGCCCACTAGTGGGGCATAACATACTGCCAAAGGGGAGAGAGAGGGCAGTGCGTAGCGTGCAGGGCATCACTCCTGGCACCGCACTGTGCATAAGAGGGAAAGCAAGCACTCCATAGCTCTTAACCTGTGACAAAACTGAAAATGAGGCTCTCCCCCTCCTAAATTCAGCGCCAACTCTTGTTGCATGAGGCAAGTGCACCAGAAGGTGTCACTTGGCACATTTACAAGCATTTTCCCGTTTCGGGGTTGTCGCCTAAAAATCTCCCAACCGGCTGCCCAGTTGACTTCACGGCAGAGTAAGAAAATGTTCCCTTTGTCATTCCGGAGGCAATGACGTCAACACATTTTCAGGTCCCAAAATAGCAGTTCCCTAAATTTTAGGAGATGCTGCCATTGTATCTTTCTAGGTCATCCGACCCTCTTTGTACACTGCGGCCACATCCAGAACTGAAATGTAGCCTCTGTAGCAAAGGATTCCACTTTGGCTAGTCAATGATCCCACTTTGGCTAACCGTAGTCTTTGTCCAACCTTAGTGCTCTCTTGGCCTCAGGCCGGGACTCCCTCTGGACAGTTCCACACTAGCTATGCAATGCAGGGCAGTTAGAGTTCCCGAGGGGTGTTTCCAAAAAGTGAAAGTAAATAGATAATAAGAAAGAAATCAACAAAAAGGATAGATAGTAGTCACACGCTGGTGACAGCAAATACTTCTCCCATTGAGTTTTGTTGTCAGAAATATAGCACTTCGATAAGTCTAATACATAGATTTCGTTATTTCTGACCGTTCATCGGTTTGTGGATGAAATGAAAAGAGGATTTGAGCATAGTATGCACATTTACACACGCTGCTCTCCAGAATAAATTGGTGAATCTGGGGTCTCCATTTGAAACGGTAGACTTAGGCATCCCATGCAATCAAAGTTGTGCGAGACAAGCAGCTTTGCCATGTGATCAGCCTTCATTTGGTCTTCTTTTCTAGTACAAAATAAGTCTGCTTGTGGAATCTGTCAACTATAGTCCAAACGCCATCATGCCCACTTTGAGTTTTTTTTTTTCTTTTTCCAAGAAAAAATCCTTTCATTAGTTAATAAAAACTGCCCATAGGGCTACAAACCACCTCTACTAGAGAGGGCTACATCAAAAGCATGGGGAGACTCTCCCAATGAGTAAACAAAATATGTACAATGAGGCTAAATCACAAAATGGGAGGAGGAAAGAGCCACACAGGTTGCCGGTAGTGCCCATCTGGGCGCACCCTGGACCATGGTGAAGAAAGGCCCTTGGTGCCAAAGTCGTAGGAATTTGGAAAGCCTCTCTGCGCTCTCGCATGCGATTGGAGCTGCCCTGAAGTCCCTCTAACTGACCCCTGAGAGTATGAATCAACTCCAACCAAAAGTCACGAACAGTCTCCGTGGGTGGGACAGGGCGAGCCTTGAAGATGCGGAAGCAACGGACCCACCAAATGAACTAGAGTGTCAAGCCACAGATGAGCTCCCAACACACCTCTCTCTCACTGCACCACTCCTGGGGGGTAAGCTTTGTGGCAGGCTGAAGTGTAGGTCGAACCCCATGGATCATTATCATCCTGCTTGTGGAGGCTAGCTCAAAATGGAGCACAGGGCCTGTGAGGGTGGACTAGACAACAACACCCCAAGTGTACTGTGGCACTGTGGAAAGAGTTGGCATCAGTCTAAGGACCCGAAGCTAAACCTGTTGTGCCATGGGGCAGTCCCACAGACAGTGACGTTGACTCTCCAAAGGATGCTCACAAGCTGCACAGGCTGTTGAAAAGCCACTATGTACTAGCCAGCTGCCCACTGTTGTAGGTCTGTGTGCAACTAGCCACTGGAACAAAGCGACTCGCCTCGGTTGTCTGGAGTCCCACAACCGCTCCCAAAAGCCTGACAAGTACTCAACTATGAGACCCTCCTCCTGCCAATGAAGTGCTGTAGGAGGATGAGCCTCTCTCCGTGCTGCCAGTATATGTTGCCCCAATCGAACATTGCACTGAAAGAAGGGGTTCCCAGGGTGATCGGTTGAAGAGAAGGGGTCTCTCCAAAACCACTCTCAAGGGTCCCACTGCACTCATGCTAGAGGGCAGCTCTCCCAAGCCCAAAGCCGCTAGTGGCCTGTCTCAAGATCTGCTGGGTCAGGATCTGTGACACAAGTCCTCTCACAGATGCCCACTACTCGTAATCAAGATTAAGTGTCGTATCAAGCTCCAAGCTCTTGTATATCGTGAACGCCTTCTCTCGCTCTTCTCTAGCTCAAGACGCGCTCATAATGGGTGTCATCTTCCCGCATCCTTAGATGGTTCCATATTGTGATCATGTCGGCCTCGTACTGTTGTGTCAAACCATATACCAAAGAAAACAATTTCTTGAACTTCATCCACTTTGTCGGTGCTTTGCTACATAGAAGAAGAGTCGATTGCCATGTTTGAGCATTCCTTTTCAGAAAAGATGCTGCCTTCTATAATTTAATTGCCTCTAGATGAAGCGGCGCCAAACTGCTGTATGAAAGAAAGAGTTTGATACGCATCCTTGTAGCTCAAGAAAGTATCAAATATTATTATTTGGCCCCTATCCTTAAACTCCTTTGTTTTCTTCTTCTTCTTCTACTGAGTGGCTCGTATCAGGCGGTTTTCCTTCTTACCATAAAGTGTGTAGTTGTTGTCGGAATTGTATGAGGTGGAAGAAGTTTTCTCCTCTAGAGTCTGAACTACGAGATTGCTTTTTGTGCTTTCTAGACTTTTTTTTGATTTTCTTTTCTTGTACTTTCTTCTCTTCTTCCGTCTCTTCTTATCCACGTTGGAACTAGAACTATCGAAACTGTTTGAAGATGAAGAGGAACTCGGATCCTCCTTAAAGTGAACACGCTTCTTTGATCGGATAGTCTCCTCGAAAGTAGATTTTTGCCAAATACCTGGCATGATCTTTTGACTTAGTGCCCTTTCGAGAGTGCTTTTTAGCTTTCATCAACTTGTTGACTTTTTGTTTAAGAGCTTCATCAAACTCTTTGCAAGTGCCCCGTACTACTATAGAGTTCTTATTTCTCATGTCTTCGCTTCGTAAAACTTGGAAAATATGTATAACAAACACCAAAGAGAGAGTAGAGAGAGAATGAGGGTAGAAGATGGTGACCCCTCTCCCCCCACTCTCAGAGGAAAATGATTTCTGCTCAATTCAAGCTCCTTAGGATTTGAGCTCAGTTACAATCCACTTGAGAGTGAGTTTAGGTAGACTGAAAGTCGCAGACCATGCAAGATGTACATGAGTGCGCTCCTTAGGATTTAAGCTCAGTAACAATCCTCCTAAGAGTGAGTTTAGGTAGACTGAAAGTCGCAGACCATGCAAGATGTACATGAGTGCACATGCATAAAAGAAACTGCAAACATAAATAGAGCCTTCCAATTTGTACAAAATCAACCCATCCTTGGCAGATAGTAGTAAGCCATCTTCGTAGTTTGGTCCATGTCGAGAGAGAGAACTAAAAACTGCTGAAAACTTGAATTTATAGGGTTGTCGCTGTCACAACTCAATAAAATACGAAGTGAGAAATACACATCCTTTTTGCTAATTTATATCAACTTATACCTCCTTTGAAAGAAAAGGTAGCCAGATAAGTGGTCACAGGTTATGGTCAACTCACGCAGTGGGTTAGAACATAGATAATGCACACTCCCATCTAGCTAACCGAAAAGGGGCGCCTGTGGCTTGTAACTCTTGCATATCAAGGTCATACTCGCACATAGAAAGGATTAATGCCTTGTAGTGTGGGCTAGATCTGCCAAAAAAGACAGTTAAAATTATTAAGAGGTCATGATCACGATTCATGAAATACTATCAATGTACATACATGTGGTCTAATTGCGTTGAATACATTTCTCCCTCCATAAGCATCTTGGATTGTTGTTCAAAAGCTAGAATCATGTTGTACTCGGAAAGAGCTTTCATTTGATACCCATATTGATATTTCTTTTTGCTAGTAGTTTTCTAAAAAAGGAAGGTTCTAGAAGATTCTAGGAGGAGAATTCTAGAAAGACAAGTGAAAGGACACTTGTTGCAAAGCTTTCAGGAGTTGGGACACTTGTCCACTCTTTTTGACAAATGAAAGGACACTTGTTGCAAAGCTTTTCAAAAACCAAGACACTTGTCCACCTTTTTTGACATGTGATTGGACACTTACCACAAGGCTCCTCTTTTCTCTTTGTTCTTGAGGGCATTTCACCTATAAATATAATCCTTTCCTCTCAATTAAGCCTCCCCCTTGTTGAATTTTCTGCCCAACATCACCTCAAGAAGCCTCTACACCATCTTTACCATTTCCCACTACATCTCCCTTTCCTCCTTGAAGAAACCCATTCCCTCTCTCTTTACCTTGCTGTTTTTATTGCAGGGAACGCAAAAATCTGAATATTTTTAGCCCTATTCTTGAAGTTACAAGCTCTTGCTTTGCCATGGATGTAACCAAGAAGATGCCCTACTATCTTCTTTTCAAAATGGGCTGAAATTTCCTCTTGCATGTATGTATACGTTTGCAAATTTCCTCTTATGTTTCTTTTATGTATAGGCTTGTGCACACAAGACATGACATCTTGCATGATCTAAGATTATTACTTTAACTCATTTTCTTGTAGATCGTAACTGAGTTCAATCCTAAGGTACTTGGATTGAGCAGAAATTCATCCGCTTTTTGGGGGGGGGGGGGGGGGGGGGGGGGGTTACCCATCTTCAACCCTCATTCTCTCTCTACTGTCTCTTTGGTGTTTGTTATATATATATTTTCTAAGTTTTATGAAGTGAATACATAAGAGAGAAGCACTCCATAGTAATGCGGGGCGGTTAGAGGTACTGTAAAAACAGCAAGGTAGAGAGAGACAAAACAAGCTCCTTGAAGTAGAGAGATCCTGGCATATAACTTGTGGAAGGTCCAGCCATAGCTTGAAACAGTGGAACCACCTCCAAAATAACGAGGATAGAAGGGTCTGACGCATAGCCTACTCGTCACTCCCTTGACCATTCACAAACGGTTCCTGTCCAGGTAAACCAAATTGGTTGCGATCAATGGACACCACTGGTTGCTCAACCACATGGGCTTTCCCTCGAGCATCACGAGTCCTCTGAGCATTGGAATCTCCTTTTCCTGCAACGGCTCAATCATGCCCTGTGTCGGAGCGTGAAAACCTTGTGTCAGAGCTTGTAATCTTGTGTAGGAGCCTGCAAGAACTCTTGCATCCTTGGGTTGTTAGCCAATTGCTGAAACATTTCCATGCAACTATGCAGTTGAGCTCTGAACAACCTGTCCTCTTCTTGAAGAGTTGAAGGAACTTTCTCTGTGCCATGTGAGGAAGATCCCTCTTCAGGTACTTGGTTTCTCTTCTCTGCCATAACGACAAGGTCTGTGTTGCTTTCACCCACAACAATCCACGCTGCACTTTTTGGAGAAAAAATCACTATCGTGTCGATGGAACCATATAACCGGCCTGTACACAGTAGAGGGCATCACTATTTCAATTACCTGCACTGAGAAGAAAAGAGAGCACAGAAGCTTCCAGTGACTAGAATGTCAGTGTGCACACGAAGTCCGACACCCTATAGGCCCCAAAGATTGGAGCCCCTTTCTGTATTTCTTTATTCAATTAAGAACAGACGATCCAGACACGTAGATCAAAGTCTCACAAAGCTGTCCAAACCTGGTGAGGGCTGAAATTGCAAATTTTTGACCCAATTTCGGCAGCATAACGACGCCAAATCCCTTGTAGGACAAAAGTACTTGTCTAGGACAGATTCCCTCGCAATTTAGAAGCTTTCTGGTGAGTTGTAACAGAATTTCAACGTGCTGTAATTCCTTGTTTTGCCATTGTCGGGTACCCAAAACCCTGTACACGCATCCCAAGGCTTTCCTGGGGCTCCCCTTGGTTTTCCTTGCAGTTTAGGTGCAAAACCCTAAACCTAAATAAAAACACAGCAGTCTCTAATTCTTTGTTCTACGCGTGTCCCAAGGGCTCTCGCATGCAATGGAACAGTTCCCTTTTAATTTGGACGAGTTCTCATGCAAGAAAACTCTCCAAATTCGCAATCTTTCACGATGGAAGTGTGCGTACCTGTGGGGGATTAGCAACTAGTTGTAGTACAACAGTGCCATGTGGGAGACGGTGAATCGCAACACGATTTGTGGTGGAAATTATGGAAAGTGTTGCCACAACATCAATCGGCTCGACTTTGGTCTTGGCCTTCAATTTTATTGTCTAGGCCTTTAGTTTTAATGTTCTCAGCCTTCTTGTCCAATAAACAATGCCACATCATCAAGTTTGTGATAGAGCACTATGTATCCAAATGTCTAATATATGAGAGCATACGGGGCTCTTCTGCTATTGCTTCTTCTGCTGCTACTACTGCTTCTTAGGGTTTAGGCCCCCTTGTCTGGGATTTGCAGGTTGGCTCCGTTCTTCAGTGGCTTGACACGTCAGCAGTTTGTGACATCTCCCCTTCTTGAAAGAAAGTAATCGTCCGCGATTACATGTCTGCAAAATAGATATCTCGTCTGCGTCGTTCCGAGGTTTAGACAATACTAAAACAACATTTCTCACTACTTCACTCGGAAGTAAATCACCAAGCATTGAAACCAATATTCAAACCAAAGTCAAACAGTTCAAATCGGCACCAAGGCAGGTTTAAAATAGATACCATCCATTTCAAACAAATTCCAAACAGGATCACCAAACAAGTTCTCAAACAGATTCAAAAAACTGCTAATTCAAACTGAAGAAGCATTCTCGACATCAGTCGAGCTCAAAAGTCGACTTGCTTTCCATTCTGAAACCTGCATCAAAATTAGGGTTAGATTTCTTCCTTAAGGTTGTAGCCGATTGTAGCATGGCCCATAAACTCGTGAATAGTCGAAACAAGCCTCAACAGACAATGTTCTTGTGGCGGTGGTGGTAGCCCTAAGATATACCAATCACACTGGACCTCCAAGGTTATTAGTTGGAGAAGAGGCACCCGTTGAGAGATGTCGAGAAATTTCAAGTTTTAATCTGCTAGGGTTTCTATGGCAAGCCTTTCAGGATACCCCACTCTGCCAGAAGCTGCACTTCGAAGGAAGATGTCAGAAAGCATGTAACTTCAGGCAAATTTTTTTCTTGAAAGCTTGCCAAGTCCTTGGAGTGTGCGGCTTTGTAGCTATAGACTTCCACCACTGCATGGCATTGCCCTGAGAAAAACAGTGCTTGAAAAATCTTTGATCCTCCTCTTGTAAGTCATCTTTATGGCTTATGCCCTGTAAGACATAGCCATGAAGACGGGAGCGTGTCCGATGCGCGATGAAGTAAGTTTGGGATTGGCTAATAACTCAGGGTCGGGGCACAAAGATTGTAAGCTTTCCAATAAACTTTGGAAGCGCCACGTTGCTTTGACTGCTCTTTGATAGAACCGGTATGCTTTCAGAAAAGCACACGCCTGAAGCTCTGAAACCACTGTCACGAGGTCGGGCACCACATGCCAATGGAAAAGAACAGACTGAACAACTTTAAGCACTTCAAATAACAACTGAACTAAAAGAGAGACGACACACAAGACGGGGAGTAGGGGAGTTTCACCTCAATAGAGGGGTGGCCCCACAACGCGGTGATCCGTACAGCTCTTCCACGTCAGCAAGTCATCGCATTTTCTGGGTGATCCGTACTGCTTTGCCTCGTTATCAGTCTTTACGCAGGAAGGTGTGTGCTGGTCTTGTTTTATTTAATTACTTTTGGTCACTTGGGCCCCATTGGACGGGGTCCCATAAGTTGGTGGGAACTCTTTTGCTAGTGCTTCTTCTTTTGCTGCTGCTTCTTCTTAGGGTTAGGTCCCCTTGGCCGAGATGTGCAGGTTGGCTCCGTTCTTCAGTGGCTTGACACGTCAGCAGTTTGTGACAGGCTGATATGCAGCCTTTTCCACAGGACAACCCTCAGTTTGAGTGCTATTGAAGTCGAGAGATAATGCAGGGTATGTGGAGGAGGGATGGAGAACGAGGAGCACTATGTATGTAGATTTCCAAATTCCAATATATGAGAGCATATGGGGGCGATATGCAACTTCCATAGGACATGCCACACATGAGTGCTATTTAAGTCGAGAGACCGGAGACAGTTGGGCCGCTTATTGAGAGACATAGGGAGACTCTCCTCTAGTCATCCACACAGAGGACGGAGGGCGACAATTATAGCTCGCAGACTTCTTTTAGAGAGCTATTGAAGCTCCACCCGCCGGCCCTTCGAGAGGGTCATGCTACGACAAGCAAAGATTGTTTGAGCTCATAGAGTCCCATAGTTACCTGGAACAGGAAATCGGAACGCGGAACGGTAACGGCAACGCAACGGGCGCGAACTGCCATTCCCTGTTATAGATACTCACGTCTGAAACACGGAACAGGGATTTGGAACGGGATGTTGAAACGGGGAACGGGGAACGGAGACCTAAAAATGGCCATTCTCTGTAACTATGCCGTAGACGCCCCAGAGCACCAAGCCCAAAGAGTACATCATGGGGCCATTCAGGAGATCCGACTATGACATGAGTGAACTAGATAGAGGGAGATAGAGTAGGTCTTCTCGGACCCTATTGCTATGCTGTAGAGACTCTTCACTCCCTACCCACATATGCATGCCACACTACACTTCCAATTTGGTACTAGATGGAGCTAGCCCTTTGCATATCATGGTTGTAGTTGTACTCCCATATGCATTGTCAAGTATAGCGGACGAGTTTAGCTCGGATCTAGTACTCCGCACAAACACAACGTTACTTAACTTTACTTGAAAAGAGAAACTGAATTGAATACAATGAAGGAAAGAGAGGCGCAGAGAGAGAGAAAAGAGAGACGACACGGCATGTCAGGTCCCAACCACCCTCAAGGGCCCCCTTGCTTTGTTTTATTGCTTGCACAAAATGCTGATACAATGATGCTAATGCTGAGATGCCGATGGAAACTTGATGCAGATGCTTGATATTGTTGAGATACTGAAGGGTACTGCAGTAGATGCTAAGGGGTACTACGGTGGATGCTTGGTAACTTGAGAGGCTAAGTGCTGGGTACTGAAGGTGCTTAGTATTGCGGGTGTTTTTGTACTGCTGAAATGCTGAGGCTGAATGCTGAAATTACTAACGCTAGGCTGGACTTGGAGCCGAAACCTGAAAACGCTGATGATGCTGTGACTGGGTTCTGCTAATTGATGCAACAAGGGATGAAAATGGATGATGCTGAAAAACACCGGACTGAAGGGCTGAAATACTTCATGATGAAAAAGTTGGCTGATGCTGATCAAGGTGCTGTGGGTTCTACGGGTACTGACGTGCTGATGCTGATGCTGAACAGCTGAAGAAAAACGCTGGAAGAATGGGCTGAAAACGCTGATGCTCCTGCTGGTACTTGAGTAGGCTCTCCTGCCCCTTTCCTCCCCTGCAGGGCTGCCTAATAGGCACTTAAAACTGGGTCGAGCAGTCCTAATAGAACCCCCACGATTCTGATGAAAATATAAAGCTAAAGTGCCACTTATTATTAAAATGACTTAAGAGATTGTTCACGGGCTAGTACTTGCCTATATGCTGAAGTGCGTGTACAGTGCAAGAGAGGGTATGCAATTATGACCTGCTTGGGCACGCACGTCCTGTTAGAGGCTCACAAAGTGCCAGGCTAGATCCTAAGCTAAACTAAGAGTGACACGTAACCTTTTCATTTAATGCGAGTATCTTTTCATGATGTGAGTTTCACTCATTCAATATTGCTTTCGTCATCAATAAAATGAAAAAATTTCCTGAAACTGTCAAGCAGTGGTAGAATTTGAAGCTTTGGGCACTTCCATTGTGCTCAAATCGCCCAAAAACCTAAACAATGGCGGTTTGCTTGCTTTGTTCTCACACCTAGGGAAGGAGAAAAGGCCAAAAAACTCCCGAAAAGGGGCTTTATTTTGGAATGGTCTCTGCACGCTGTTCGGCAAAAACCCCTTTTCGAGGGTTTTTTTGGCCTTTTCTCCCTCTTCAGGTGTGAGAACCAGGCAAGTAGACAGCCATTGTTTAGGTTTTTGGGCGTTTTGTATACAATAGAAGTGTCAAAAGCTTCAAATTCTACCACTACTTGACAGTTTCATGAATGAGCAAAACCCACCTCATGAAAAAGACATTCGCATTGAATGAGAAGGTGACTGTTTGCAAGGACCGTTGGATTATTGAATGAGTGGGTGACGCCTTTTTCACATTTTTGTTAATATCAACCTATTTTTCTACATATTGTCGTACCTTCTAAGCCACTCAGGTTTCCAGTTTCTTTGTGGTTTCTTGAGTAGTTCTCAGTTTCTTGTGCGGTAAAGTTCCTCAAATAAAGGAGGTGTTCAAAATGTGTACACTCATCTTGGAATGTCTACATTTATTCTACTTGTGACACATGGAACTAAAAAGCTTTACTTCTCTTGATCCTTCCTTGGTATTTAGGTCAATGAAATGGCATGGAACACTACAGGAGAGCTCTTTTTTCTTACAACTGGGAATGGTTAGTGGTTTTGGATATAGATTTGTTTGGGTAATGAAGAACCTGGTTGTGGTAGATCAATGTACACATTTCCTTTTTTGGCAGGAACGGTGGACATTTTATCTTATCCCTCTCTTGCCACATTACAAAGCATCTGTGCGCACACAGCAGGATGTTATTGTATTGCAATTGATCCTACTGGCAGGTACATATAACAGCTGCTTGCTCACAATTCCCCACTTGATTTGTGTCTTATTCCTTCAGCTTGTCACTGTTATGTATCTGGATTATTTATGATATTATAGGTACTTTGCAGTGGGGAGTGCAGATGCACTCGTTAGCTTATGGGATCTCTCAGAAATGCTGTGTTTCAAACATTTACTAAGCTGCTTGCTCACAAGTCCACTTAATTTGTGTCTTATTCCTTCAGCTTGTCATTGTTATGTATCTGGATTATTTATGATATTATAGGTACTTTGCAGTGGGGAGTGCAGATGCACTCGTTAGCTTATGGGATCTCTCAGAAATGCTGTGTGTTCGAACATTTACTAAACTGGAGTAAGATATTTTCTGCTCAGCTTTATATGCTAATTTCTCTTGCTAATTTGCTAACTTCTGATAGGAAGGCCTTACACTTCAAAATATGTGTCAGGTGGCCCGTACGGACGATTAGTTTCAATCATGATGGGAAATACATTGCTTCAGCTAGCGAAGACTTGTTTATTGATATAGTAATCTCTTCAATGCATTTAACAACTTATTATTAGTTTGTTCAAAGTAAACACAATTTGAAAGGGGTGGGTATGTTTATTTGCTTTCTTGTCTAGGCAGAGGTGGAGAGTGCACGATCGGTGTATCAAATACCATGTAGAGCGGCTATGAACAGTGTGGAGTGGAACCCAAAGTATAACCTTCTGGCATTTGCTGGTGATGACAAAAACAAGTATTCTGTTGATGAAGGTTCTCTCTCTCTCTCTCTCTCTCTCTCTTCCCCCTCCCCTCTCAAGGACTAAGTGAGTTTATGCTTGTTGTTTCTCGAATTTATGACAAGGGGATATGTCAATTGCACATCAGAAGAGGAATTTAAGAATTTTTTGCAAGCACCATTTAGGTTAAACATGGATGTCCATTGTCACCAACTGTGTGTGGTGCATTGATCGATTGGAACAAATGGAACTTGACTTTATGCAACAAGGTAATCATGCTTTTGTTGTAAGCGGATGATGTAGTGCTTCTATCACAAACTTTAGAGGATGCACAAAAGCTTATGATTGTCCTTGAAATATTTTGCTTGCACAGTGGGCTGATTGTGAATGAATCCAAAAACAAAGATAATGCTTGTGAAACGAACTATAAGGAGAAGCCATGCCTTGCGTACAACAATGAGATGCTTGAAGTGGTTGAGAGCTTTAAGTACCTTGGCCCTGAGAACATGTGTAATGCAGGGGATGCTAAATGTCGGGCTCTCAAGATTTTGACAAATTTATTCGTGACGTTGGTTCTTCTTTATGGACTTGAAGTGTGGGACGGGAGCATTTCAAAGTCTACTTGGAAAGAGTTTAAGAATCGATCTTTTCCAATTGGGGTTATGGACATGGAGAGGTTTGTAGAGTACATGATAAAGATGCGTCAAAACTCCTAAATCAACTTCCTACAATTGCATGGGAAATAAGGAAAAAAATTTAAAAGACGCATAAAAGTAAGATCTTGAGCATGAGATGGATGCAAGACTGTAGAAGTGGTTTGAGAGATAGGATGTATCACACTTGCTACATGATGCCTTAATAGACTTAAAAGTGAATGAAGCTTTTCTACAAGGCCAATGTATTACAGCTTGGAAGGAATCCAATGGGTCATGCTTCGTACTTTACACCACCCATATTGCCCCCGACCACAAAACCATATTCTTCATCGAAAGAGGAAACCGTACTCACCCTTAGATGTTTGAGCCTATCCCCTTGTGGGTGATACACACTATCCTAGTCCATTTGTCACAAAATGATGACGTGGCATGACCACCCAAACAGATTCCAAATAAAATGTCGTAAAGGTCACCGTTCGATGGGGCCCAGGGGACACAGAATTAAAGAACCGAAGCTCAAAGTTGTACCAATTTATGGTATCCCGACTGAGGGGCCTAAAATCCTAAAGACGATAAGCTTGCACTGTGAAAGAGAGTTCCGTAAATCGCACTGATATGCCAATGTGGCAGATTGTACGAATGCCCGCGTGGCATGTTGTACGAAAATTGTGTGTTTTGTGCTGGTTGTGCCACGTGGCAAGCTGTACGGATTTCCGCGATTCATGGTAGTAGCTTTTGGGATTGATTGCTTTTGAACTGATTGCTTTTGGGGCATCCCTTGCAAGAATAAAAGAGCCCTTAGGGCCTCACTCTGTAGAGCATCTGGACGCAGAGTCTGAGAGTAGAGGTCCCTTAGAGTTGTACTTTGCAACGATTAATGATAAAGAAATACCCAAAGGGGCGCTAGACTTTGGGGCCAATACCTCTGGACACAGAACTCCGCGGAGAAAAGTATTTGCCCCTGGTGGAGTTTGCCTACAATAACACAGTTCATTCTTCGATGAGGAAGGCGCCATTTGAGGTAATTGAGAATGACTAAGAAAGGTCCATTGGATGACTAATGTTAGAGATTTTGGGATACTTATTTGTCAGAGAGACCAGATTGAGCGGTTTTGCTGTGGTTTGCCGAAAGAGATGAGGTTTTGGGATACTTATTTGTCAGAGAGACCAGATTGAGCGGTTTTGCTGTGGTTTGCCAAAAGAGATTTGAGACTATTTTCTAAACTAGAAGTCTGACTCCATTTAGAGACTTATGGGACATGCTAAGCAACGATTTGGAATGCATGGCGGCTCATTAACTTATCCTACGGATAGGATAGTATCCATCTCAACAAGACATGAGTTTGTCAGTGAAAAGAATGAGTCAGAGGAACCGGATGATAACTCGTCACAGGATTTTGGAGAATTAGATGGGAGCACATCCGAAGGTTCTGACGAACTAAGGGAACCGGATGCAAGTTCATCAACGGTCCGGAGAAAAAAGGGGATTAGATGATAGTGCGTCTCAGGGTTTTCAATGATTGAGATTGACGTCCCTATGGATAGGGGAAGCTAGCGAACCTACCCATAGGTCCCAGGGTACAAGGAAAGAAACGAAAAGGGAATCAATTGGTAGATAAAAGATTTCCCATGAATGAGGCTCTTGGGAAGTCTAAAGCACGACATAAGAAGGCAACCAACAAACATCGACGGGACTTGCAGTTGAAGGAAGATGATTGGGTGCTCTTACGATTTGAGAAGGCACACCTAAGGAAACGAAAGGGAAAGGAGCGGCTCTCCAAAGCTAAGTACGCGGTACTATGGCCCTTTCGAGATTCAAGAGAAGATAAATGATGTGTCTCCCGACTGAACTTGCAAGATTCTTAGAAGATTCATAATGCTTTTTATGTGAGTCTATTGAAACCTTTCAAGGGTGAGGTGCCAATTGACATGGAGCTTGAGGAGCAACCTGAAGTGGAAGAGAGCAGAAAGGTAAAGTGACGGCGGTTCTTAGTCAAGAACAAGAACTATACGACATTGGATGCGAAGTGGATGGAGGAGGAGGACCTAGCAAATACTCCTCAGATACTAAAACTTTACCTTGATACTTTTGGTCTAGCTTCGACTATTCCGAGAGATCCCGTAGATTAATAGGGTTGAATATGGTGCAGATCGGACATCACAAGAGGGGAGTCACTCTGCTCCTCTGTCACAAGGTACCCAAATGGAATAAAGTCACCGATTTCCTTTTGGATTTCAGGGATACTAACGGGCTGACAGTATGCTGTTGTATGACTTTATGAAAGTACTTCGATATGGGAATTCCCAAAATGATCCTAATTTATGTGTGCTCTCTCATGTGAGTCGTGTTCGAGTGCATGTTTGAAAGATGAAATGACTGCAGCATTTTGGTCTTGAGATTCCATATGAGATGGGCATGATAGCAATAAGAGTTAGTCCATCCGACATCAGTGAGATCCGATGTGGATCTAGATGCGATTGCTAAAAATGGTAGCCGAGAGATCATGGTCCGAGATCTCGATGGACTTTATGTAATTTGATTTGAATGTGATGTGGATGTTGACTGTCGTCTTTGTGCAAGTGCTGGATTTGTGTCTGTGCCACGTGGTAGGCTGTACAGGTTTCCGCGATTCACGCTTGCAGCTTTTGGGGATCAGACACTTTTGGGAGGCCTCACTTTGCAGAGCATGTGGACGCAGAGTCTGAGAGCCGAGGTCCCTCGGGAGTTGTACTTTGCAATGATTAATGATAAAGAATTACCGAAAGGGGCGCCAGACTTTGGGGCCAATACCGTTGGGCACGGAACTGCGTTGGGCTCTCTCTCTCTCTCTAAGTTTTTGTTCATGTGTTGCTATTGATTTCTCGCTTGGAGTGTCCAAGCCTGTTACACCATTTGACTTAGTTCCACTCCCTTCGATGTGAGGTGGGACGTTGGGCCAATGGAGAAGAGTCCAATCGACCATGCTCAGTCACTACAAGTTCGAGAGTCTGAGCACCACACAATGCTAGAGTGCTCATATTTTACTCACATATGAAGTTGCTTCCCTCACATTTTCGGCCATGACATAGATGTACACACTTTCCTCTCCTAGCCATAGTTCGGCTCTCCATTGCAATTCTCATCACCACAATCCTTGAGCATTGAGAATCACTTATTAGCCCCACACCCCACACATATTACATCACATGTATCTTTGGTCCCAACATATTTGACCTCTGAGGACGATAATAAAATGTGTGTGTGTGTGTGTGTGTGTGTGTGTGTGTGAGAGAGAGAGAGAGAGAGAGAGAGAGAGAGAGAGAGAGAGAGAGAGAGAGAGGAGAATAACCTTCTGTTTTCATGGGTGTTGTGCATGTGAATAAGAGGAGAATAACCTTCTGTTTTCATGAGTGTTGTGCATGTGAATAAGGGGAGAATAACCTTCTCTTTTCATGGGTGTGGGTGTGAATAAGAGGAGGAAACCCAAGTGTGCCTAGAGAAACCACCCAACCCCCCCCTCCCCCCTTTCCTGCAGGGGCCCCCTTTTTCCTCTTTTCCATCCCTCCCTCTTCCTTCATTCCCTCTTGTTGTAAGCAATAAGTGATATGGTTTCTTGTTTTGGTTGTTGCAGGTGTTTTCCGTGTGTTTGGATTTGAAACGCCTTAGCGTGCGACCTCCCTTACAAAATTTGCAAATTTTGTTATTGATGTAAAATAGGTTTTTAGTGCGCTATGTCAGTATGACCCTTCTCTCAAATGATGCACGCATGATTGAGGTTGTAGATTCACATGTGTGGCATTTTGAGAGTGATGCTACAAAGTATATTACATCTCATTGTGACTTGTTGACTTCTCTTGATGTTGTCGCCAATGGGAATGATGTCACTTGTGCCAAAAATGCCTCTTATCCAGATTAGAGAGTTGAAGAGATTGTATTTACTACATTTAATGGAAGTTCCTTCACACTTTTTGATATACTTATTTTGCATGGGATCAAGAAGAATCGGTTGTCTATGTTTGCATTAGCAAGGCTCAGGCTTATTGTAAAATATGTGGATGATAGATGCACTATTCATGATCTTAGTTCAATTACCTTATCTTGAGGGCTAGCATTGTGGCAAGAACAATCACTCATCCAAGTATTACAAATACAAAGATAACAAAACCAAGCACAAGGAAAACACAAGCAATAACTACTACAAAGAATGTGAATTAAATATCATGGTCCACGTTTGTATGTAATTATCTCTTTGTAATTAGGACACAAGTATTGTTTGTGGATGTGCATGTGTGCGAGAGTATTATGTATATACTTGGATTTAGGTGTGTGTTTTACTAGGACTAAGTATTCCACTTCTCATTATTATGTATAAACTTGGATTTAGGGGTGTGTTTTACTAGGACTAAGTATTCCACTTCTCACTATTTTATTAGTTGTAATATTTTTCACCTACATGATGTATAGAAGTATGTCCATAAATAATCACACACGTGGGTCTATCTTTTTCCTTGTGGAACTTCACTCTAGCATAAAGATCCCAAGAATATTTTCACTATCTCAAGAATTTTTCTCTAAATCATTTGATTCCCTTATTTCTATATTTTTATATGTTTTTTATTTTACGTGTATATACCATGAGCTCATCATCTTAGATTCCACCGTAGTCAATATACTAGTCTATATATTCTTACATGCACTATGAGGGGCCCACTTTTGGAGCCACATGGTCAAGGGGCCCTTCCATTCTTGCATGCACTGAGGGGCTCACTTTTGGAGCCACATGAAAAGTTAACCAAAAGGGGGCCACACAGACTCTGAGATGTGAGAAAAGACACTTTTTTTGGGGGGAATTTTTTGGAGCACCTCCTTTCCAAAGTTGAAAACACGAAAGTTCTAGCTTATTAGTTGAATTTTTGGCTCATATGTTTTGGAAATTCTTGGAGCTATGGATCCAAGGATTTGGCAAAAATGGTGGACCCTAGTTTGCCCATGCCATGGGGAAACATGTCATCCACAATGTTATCAACCTCCTTTCTGACCTTCAGGACAATACTCATTCATCTCTCTCCCTCACCCAAAGTTGAAATTTCCATCTCTCCTCTCATCTCCTTCACCATTCCCCTCTTCTCTCACATACATAGTTTCCGTATCTCTCCCTCACCCAAAGTTGCAATTTCCATCTTTCCTCTCACCTTCTTCACCATTCCCCTCCTCTCTCACCTACATAGTTTTCGTATCTCACTTCTCACCTTCTTCACCATTTACATCTCCCCTCTCACCTTCTTCAGTATTCCCCTCCTCTCTCACCTCCATATCTACCACTACACACACACACACACACACACACACACACACACACCACCCTCTCCATATCTCTCTCTATCACTTCTAGCTCACCAATTCATCTTTTCTATGTTCAAAATGCATAAAACTTTAGCATGTATGCCATGCTTAACCTTTGAAATAACGAGTTCTTAATCCACCAAAACTCTCATGTTCATCACTTCAAACAACCTCGGTGATGTAAACAAGAAGTGAAATAAGAATGAGACCAGTCAATTTGGATATCTACATACATTGGTGAGTTCAAAGCTTAATCAATGCCCTAAGGATTAACGCACCTCGTTAACCCCTCTTCCTTCACTCGTTCAAACCATTTCACCTATGTGTACATGTATGGTTAAATCTTATTTTTAGTGATCACTAAACACTACTTATGGTTTTGTAGTAGACAACCAAAAAAATTCACTCACCCTTCTAAATATTTCTCTCTTTTCACCCTCAAACAATTATTTCCCTTGAGCCCACATCCATGTGACTCAAGAGGCAAGAGAAGCCCATTCCCATAAAAAATAAAAAATATTCTTAAACCATGTTTTCCCTTGTAAATATTCATTAGCAAACAATCATCCATCATCCAAAACTCACCATCTATAACCCTAGTTGTATAAGGAGAGAGTGAGCATTGTGAGTTCCTTATGTACCAAAGACCTTGGTGCATAAAGAAGCTTGTACCTAAACATACCATTGAGAGGGTTTGAGTATCATACTTTCCACCAAGGGTGTAAGTGACTTCCATACATAAACTAACATAAGGTGAATCATATCTTGAATGTTGTGTATGCCCTTAGAATCTTGGCGGTTTGCAATCTTGTTGTATTGATATGTTCTTTATTTTATCCATTGTAAGAGGGTGTTGCAATGAGAGGAATTTTGTAACTCTAAGAAATTGTGTGTATTTTGAAACACATCAATCCTCAAGTGTTGTCTCTCTAATTCTTATCCAAGCTCAATCAAGGAATCATTTTTCTTGCCATATTTCTTTCCTTGTACTGTGAAAATAATAAAGAGAATGTTTTAGAGAAACACACCAAATATATGCCAACTTATGATCCAAGTGCTGAAGTGGTGATAGAGATTCAAATAAAACATCTCTCTCTCTTTTACATCCACCATGATCCACAAATAATTGGCACAAGATATCTCAAAGGGCATTCAAGATGGTACGATGATTCAAATATAATTGATACATCCATTCTTTTGAAGGACAAATTTCCAGTCAAAGTAGAGGATGATATTATGGTCAATTTGGAAATCTACATACATCGATGAGTCCAAAGCTTAATCATAATACTTATTCTTGGCACTTTTGCAGGTTGGATTTTAATCATAGCTAAATAGACAATCTGGCAACATAATTGTCTAAAAAGAGAGTGCATTAATGATCCTCATAGAACAAGAGTGATCCACACCTTATTAGGACCTATCATGACACATGTGAAAACATGGTGTCAATATCATAATCCATGAGAGTTCATACTATCGACATGTGGAATATGTACCATATATTGTTGTCAATACATTGACCATCTGTGTCACTCTCATTTGCAAAAAGAGACTTTGCATTTATATGGATGAATTTAACTCCATGCATTTCTAAGCCATATTATCCATACTTGTGATATATAATAAGTGCCATAGACTAGATCTCCACCCTTGTAGTTATGGGATCTTCATTATCCACTCTTGCTTTCAAGAATTTGGAAAACATTAAAAGGGTTAGTTGTTTGCCTAGTTGCTACCTTGATAGCGATGCATGTCTTTGTCCAAAAATGAACATCCTATGTGATGAAATCTACATAAGGAAATCATCAGTAGGGTAGAGTGAGATGAGTGTACCTACCCTCCTTGTCCAATACAAAGCCTCTGAATAATAAATAAACATTGTCAGTATTGCAACACCATCATAGGACCCGTGTTTGTAGGTGGAGCCATCTCAATAGCTTAGGAACTCTTGTCATATTCTAGGACCCTTGCCTCGAGCATAAATCCTTTAGGTCTTACCATGTGGACCTTCAATATATCAGCGAAAAACATGTCATGCATAAAAAAGAGAGCATAGCAATGGAATATTTGAATATAAAATGATTAAGAATCGGTAAAATAAATGCCACTTGACTAGTTCACCACCATTCATAAACCATGCTTACTAATAAGAAAAAGCAACATCTATTGCTTGCATATAAAATGAAGAACTCAATCAACTCAATCATAAATGACTCTTTATTCGTCCATAGAGGCAAATAAATGTCTTAAAAAACAATTCCAAATTCAAAGCATAATAAAAATGTGAATAGCATAAAATAAATTCCAATTATAAATATTTTGTGCCCTTATACAAAATTCCATAAGGACCCTCGTGCAAAAGTGATAACATAAAAGCCCTATGTACGTGTGCATTGTTGTGCATGCCTTGCATATCTTAATTAGAATTGACGTTGTCAAGTGTTTTACATCATATAAAAAACATAAAAAATCCTTCATGTGTGGAGCTAAGTACATCTAATAATCATACCTTGGATGCACCCTTTTTAATTGACCTTGCCAACATTTAAATCATCTAACTTCATTTTACCAAAGACACCCTTGTGCATATGTAAAAAGATGCACATTTGTGCATACATAAAAAGACACCTGCATGGGATGTGCATATGCATATACGTTGTTTAAGAGAGCCCTTGATTTCCAACAATAAGGCCTTCTAGCTTGTACGTTGAGAGTTTGGAGCCCTTTGAAACCCATGCGGACTCTTGCATGCCCTTGCATGGGTTTTGCCGGCTATGAGCCTTGCATGAAGCCTTGCTTCCTTTCTTGGCCTTTTTTTGTTGAAACTAAACAATTTCAGAGATGAAAATTCTAAACACTTCTTATGTAGTGGTTGAAATCTTCTCATGTTCAATTTCCAAGAATTCTCCAACACTTTTGAGTTGCGGGAAGATGTTGAAGCACTTTTGTGTAGGAATAAACCCCCTTAACCAAAACCCTTTGGCTTTGCCCTTGAGACCTTTACTAGATAATCCTAAAACCCTGCAAAATCTACCAACAAAACCTTGTGTGCTTGTTCATTGGACCATACTAGTTTGATGGCTCTTCAACCTTCAAAGCGTTTTGACTCTTGGTGGGAGTGGTCCATTGTGGTTTACATATCCAAACAAGAGAGAAGAAGAAGAGCTTACTTGCTATGGGCGCTTTGGCTTGAGCTACTACAAAAGCAAGATCTTCTTCCCTTGCCAAGGTGACCTCAACAATCTAGGTGCTCCTTGTTTCATGTAGGTCCACGGCAACCTTGCTTTGTGTGCAAGGGGTCTTTCCCATGTGGCTCACCTATCTTCTCGACCCACCATGGGATATTTTCATGCCCATGCACTTGTAAACTTTTGGTGGTCCATGACCCCTTCTCCCCAAAATCGAGGAGCTCTAAGACCAATAAGAGGATATGGAGAATGGCATCTACTTCTCCACCCAACCATCACTTAAATAACCCTTGCCATAGATGTCTCCTTTCCAATGCCATTTGGCCTCATATGCCCTTACCTAGGCCCTCCCTAAGACCCTTGTACTCACACCTCACCTTGTGTCACGTGTTACCATAAGTTGTATCTTTTGGGCTAAGTGTCTTCAACCACTACTTAGAACTTCATACTTCGCTTCGTTGTTGCTTTTTTATCCTTCCAAAGTCACTTGTTATTTTGTTACTTCTTCACCTTGGGGGATCACCAAAACAAATCCTTCCCATGCTTTACATGTGGCTCTTCAAAAGCACCATAAAAGAATACAGTATAAGCATTTAAAAGAACTTTGGGTGGTGGTGGTGGAGGGAGTCACTTAACATTGGGTACTTTGATGATCTTCTCATGCATTGGATAGGCGAGAATATTTGCAAATGAGACTCTCACGCTATCTTCTAACTTGAAGGTATACTCATATCCTTGCAACTCCATCAGCCACTGTATAATCTTCGGGCTTAGTGTTATTCATGATCACACCAAAGGTAATAAGCTCTATAATAAGGATAAAAAAGGTTTTGGGAAAGAGAAGACTTAAAATTTCTCACTACAAATATGAGTGCAAGCATCATTAGCTCGACTAAATTATATCCTTTTTTGATAATGCTTATTACCCTAGTAACAAAGTACACTAGCCTCATTCTACTATTATGTGGATCTTACTATAAGAGTATGGCTCCTATTGTCTCCCTGCCAACACTTAGATATACAAAGAAAAGAAAATACAAACACAATGACATCAATGTTGGAAGCTCAACAAGGCCATCTTTGTACCCTTGAAATACTCCTCTAAAGCAGGAGACTATGCAAACTCTATTCTTTGAGTTAGTTTTTGGATTGGATGCAACAACTAAGAAGCTAAATGAATGAACCTTGCCATGTACTTCACTTTTTGCATCAATGATGTGGCTTTGGCACTTTTAGGGGACGAGAATTCCGTGAGAGCTTTAGTTTTAGATGGATCCACCTCAATTCCTCTTCGTGGTATTTTGTGGCCAAAGAGAATTGACTTTGTCTTCCCCACGGTGGCACTCCTTTGCATTTGATTTCATAGAATGTGTGGATGTTTTTTATGGTGGTGAAGATGTGGAGAGTTTTGTGAAAAGATACATAGAAAATTAAGGAATGTAAGACTTGTAAGAGCATGAAAATCTCCTCATTTTTTGACCTTGTAGCTTGGTTTTCTCCTTGTCTTTGTCAAAAACTACGCATTATGAAATTGTGCAAGAGTAAGCTAAGTGTCGTTGTTTTACTTGTTTGACTGGTACATAGGATGGCTTCTGAGTGTGATTTTTTATCATTACTAATGGGGATTTTGATGACTTGATTATTGTAGGGTCATGATTCTTTGTGTGTGTTGTGGCTTGATTTTGAGGAGCTCCATTCATTGTGTCAGTGATGTTAAAGCTTTGATATATGCATGTTTAAGCAAGAAGTGTGATACACATCTCTCTCTTTCTCATTGTGTGACACATCCTTTTTGGTCAAAAATTAAGATTGCAGGATGACATAGTATCTCTCTCTGTCTCTCTTCCTCTCTCTTCCCCTCTCACTTCACATCCTAGTTCGTGACCCAAAGAACTAGATGGTGCCCTTACATTTGTGTGTGGTGTTGTTTGGGATTTTAGAGTTGTGCTGGTGCTAGGTCCCAATCCCTATGAGCAAGAGGATTCCTTGAGAGGTGCTAAGAGGCCATTTCTCTTGTCGTTGTCCTGGACTACCTCAGTAAAAAATCAGTCAAAAAGGAGGCTTTGATTCTTATGGATGGATGATGATGGAGAGTATGTCTTCAAAGACTTATAAAGTTTATGTGATACAAATGGAATTAGGAAAGAGCTTAGTGCTCCTCATAAACCTTCCCAAAATGGTGTTTTTGGGATAATGAATTCCACAATTTAAGAGGAAACTCGTAGTATATTATCTCATATTAACCTGTCAAATGGATATTGGCCCGAGTCTCTTAAGAATGCATTTCATTTGACCGATTGATCATCACATAAGACACTTGATGGTCTCATTGTAGAAGAATCATGCAGTGGGTGAAATCCATCATTATGACCATTTGCAAGTATTTGGTTGTGGAACATTTGTTCATGTATCCAAGGAGCTTGGACATAAGTAAAGTCAAATTCAACAAAGTGCATTTTCATTGGCTATGGAGAAGGTCGTGAAATGGGTTATTACTTGTGGGATCTAGTCTCTCATAAGGTTATCTGTAGCAATGATGTGATATTTAATGAATAGAAAATGCACAAGAACCTTACCAAAGAGGTCCAGGTGAGGAAGGTTATGTTTCAACATGTTACACCGCCTATTCATGAACAAAGATAAGCGGTTGTCCATGCCCACAGGGTGAAGAAAGTGTGCAAAATGATGCTACCAATAGCTGTGACCATGTAGTGAGTACTGGCAATGTATCAAGTGGTGTTGAAACACCAATGGGATAGTTGACTACTCATACACATCCTACTACATCGAGAAGGCCATTAAGACTAGAAAAAATTAGGGCAAGCCCTCTTACTATGATGAGGCTATGTTATAGGATAACAAGTTTAAGCGGGAGGGTGCTATGAAATCAAAGATGGATACTTGGGACTTAGTACCCTTGCCTAAAGGGGAAAATGCCTTGTCATGAAAATGTGTCTACAAGTTGATCACATCTGAAGATGGTAATCCAAAGTACAATACTACATTGGTTGCCAAACATTTCAACAAGCAAATGCAGGGCCTATATTTTGACGAGTCTTTTGTTCTAGTTGTCAATATTCCTACCTTGCAGACAAATGGAGCTAGTCCAAATGGATGTCAAGACAATGTTCATGAAGACCTTTATGTGTAGAAGCAAGAAGGTTTTGCTGCTAAGGTAGAAAATAACTTTGTATGCAAGCTAAAGAGAAGCCTTTGTGGTTTCAAGATGCACCACAAAAATGGTATCACAAGTTTGATGCTTTTATGAAGTCTCCACGGTATATGTGGAGAGACATTGATTATATCCTTGACACGAAGGATTTGGGTGAAGAAAGCCATATTCTTGGCATGCATAGTATTCGGGACAGACTGAATAAGGTTTTTTACTTGTCACAAAAATACACTTTTTCTGTAGTGAAGCATTTCAATAGGGAAAGAAGGGGGAGGGCAATTTCTACTCCATTGCCTCCATATGTGAAATTGAGCTGAGAGGGTTATCCCAAATCTAATGAGGAAAGGGCTGACATTGCCAAGATTCTATAGGCATCTATTGTTGATGCTCAAGGTTGTGCCCTAGCCACTTTTCCCGAGATGAACATGTGTCACCACCTACATTACTATCCTCATTTCTTATCTCTATACAAGTGAATAAGGAGCATACAATGAAGCCTCTAGCTCTAGTGATTACAGTGGTGAAGACTTGCTCCTCTCTCTCTCTCTCTCTCTCTCTCTCTCTCTCTCTCTCTCTCTCTCTCTCTCTCTCTCTCTCTTTTGTTTTTACTTTTAGTGGTGAAGGTTGATAAAGACCTTTTTAACATTTTTCAGATCCAATACTCATTAGATAGATCTTTGAGGCCTCTCGGGACTATTTTCACAATGTTAAAATTTCCTCTCTCTCTCTCTCTCTCTCTCTCTCTCTTTGTAAATGACTATACTATGCCATGGATTAAATGCCACACCCCTTTTTTTGACAAGCTTAATCATTGCAACAACTTGGACAATGTTTCCACACGTGCCAACACTTTTAATCAAAATTAACAATGTAATCGAATCATTAATACATTCCAAAAATTGAATCGGTTCAACATTTTCTAAACCAATGTCGGCATTCATAGTATAAACATTCTCTATATTGTAAATGCTCTTTTTTGCTATAAATATAGTGGCAAGGACATGATTTGGCGTTAGTAAAAAGAGATTAAGATAAGAAAAATAAGAGACATAAGAGAAAATATTTAGTTAACTTGTTAAAGTCTTTGGAGTTGTATTGTCCTCTTCGATGGTGGTTCGGATAGCTATGCACATACTCTAGTTTTATTTAATTCTTCACATGATATCAAATTCAATATTTAGATGTCTTGTTAATGAAGTTGTATTTTTTCTTTGATGGTGGTTCTACTAGCTACGTACTTACTCTTGTTTTATTAAATTCTTCACATAATACCAAATTCATTGCCCCTAACTTATCCTTCTCTATTAAAAAGTTTTTCCTGCATATTTCATTAACTCTTATATGCCGGGGATGAGATAACTTTTGCTTGCATGATGAATTTACTCTTAGACGTTAGTGATGGGGTAGGGAATGGTCCTTGAGTGACCATTCCTTGTAATACTACGATTGCATGGCGATCGGCGGAGGTCCATGCAATCGGCGGAGGTCGGGAGTCATTGGCGGGAGCAGTATTGCAGGGAATGGTCACTTAAGGACCATTCCGGGCCGTCCAGGGTCTGGGGGAGGGGCCCAACATTCACTTACTGAGAGACGAGGTCCAGTAGTGGCCAACAGTAGGTGCATGACTGATTGAGAACGGGCGCAGGAGCTCGTGTGTGTTGTGCAAGACTGCAACCCCTAGACATATTACGAGTGCTGAGATGGCTCTTAGGCATTGGATGAGTAGAGCTCCCAGGTGCGGGACAAGTGCTGCTTCGTATTCTCTACGTTGACTTGGCATGCAACGTATTCGGTGTGACTTGGTAGAGTAGGTCCAAATTTTTTGGCTGTTGATGTGTCGTACATCTGCCAACCCAAAGCTCAAATTACGGCTGATAGTTGAGCGTAGATGGAGGGTCAGGATTCTCATCCCTCCGACAGCGGACCTTGACGGGATAGGTATTGTTCACAACTAGGGGACACATAACTAGATTAAGGTTTAATAGACTTTTATCATCAAAGGAATGGCCTATTCTTATATCTAAATAGTAAGGTTTTCTTGTACAAGTTTATACACTCATTAATGTTGACAGTAATCTTGTAGCATTTTATAAACAATGTACTTGCCCTTTTGGAGACAAAATTTTGTATTATGATATTTTTTAAATTGAATTTTCTTTTGGTATCATATTCCAAAAGAAATACTTTATCAAAAAATAATATTTAAAAAAAAAATCATTCCATCCCATATGTCAAATAGTCCGCTCCTTTTGTGATGCTTCTAAAATTAGATGTTATGCACTCTACTTGAACCAAAACAAAGGAGCAATCAGATGTCCTTGTGTACAAAGGTGTGTGTGCATTAAAAATTTTATACTTTTATTGGATCTACAACTAGTTCTTTTGGAGACAAAATTTGGTATTATGCTATTTTTTAAATTGAATTCTCTTCTGATATCGCATTCCAGAAGTTATATTTTATAAGAAAATAATATACTCAAAGAATCATTTCATCCCATGTGTCAAATAGTTCGCTCTATTTGTGGTTCTTCTAAAATTACATCTTATGCACTCTACTTGAACCAAAACAAAGAAGCCACAAGATGTCCTTGTGTACCAAATGTGTGTTGGATTTACAACTAAAATCTTAGTGGAAATTGAGTAATTTATATCCAAGCGTATGCAATTTTTCTTCGTAATAAAATTTTATGCATGAAAGGCAAACATCATGGCATATAAGCTTCAATCTAGAAGTTGTACAAAAGACATAAAAATCAAGTTATACAAAACTATCAAAAAAAGTAAAAGAAACAAGACAGAGCCAAAAATTATGGAAAAGAAGAAGAAGGACAATAGAATTGCAACTGTGATCTATTGGAATAGCTTTGTCGTACTCTGGGGCTACAAAGAGTTATATATATAAGCTCTAAAAGATAAGGTGCCCTGTCATGGGAGATACCTAGGGACAAAGCATAGTGGAAGAAGAGGACCCTTGCTGAAGTTGACATTCACTTCAAACCTAGTACAAGTCTACAAATCCCACCAACGGTGGTGGAGTCCGTCTATGCAAGGATACACATCATGCTTTGTATAAGAGCACCCTCAAATCTAAAGTGATCTTTTATGCACATAGCCTTTTCTTGACAAAACGAACCTCTATATGCTTGGCGGTTTTGTGGAATAGTTGATCTCCTTTTGCAAGTGAATGGTCATGTGTGTTTTTTCACATAGATATACTAATAGCCTTCTTGAACCGTACATAGTGGATCACAAGTGTCAATAGAGCCATACTGGATTGCTCCTTGCTTAGCCATTTTGTACACTTATTTTCATTCAAAGAACAAATATATTGTGGAATGGCATGTATCAAAATCACTAGCCTAGTTTGAGCTACAATAACCAAGAAGCTACAGACAAGTTTTCTTATGTTTAGAGGGATTTCTTTCAAGTCCAATAAAGAGCACTTTGTACATAATGACATGCTTTTGTGAAATGATGTGGGCCACCCCAAAGACTTTAAGATGAGTTCTTTTATGATTTTGGTAGCCTATACAGATGTGGTGTGTGCCAGGTGTCACTAGGCATGCATGATAGTGATTAAGTTGTCTGTTTTTCCAGGCTTTTTACATAGAAGTGTGGAGAGTTGAAAGATTATGAACTCAAAAAACATAAAGAAAATTGAATTATCAATGTCATGAATGAGGTGAAGTTTTCATCTATGGATAAGGAATGTTAGGACAAGGGTCCTACGGGGCAAGGCCCAACCTAGGGGGTCAGGGACCTAGGCCAAGGGCCTGGACTGGACCAGTGTGGACTGGGGATCCGCTTAGGGCAAGAGCTAGGAGCTAGGCCTTTATAAAGGGCGGTAGGGAGGAGGATCCTATGTTCAATTACCCTAGGTCTTACATTGGTATCAGAGCTAGGGAGAGGAAGGAGAAGAACGAGCTATGGAGGAGAGGGGAAAGGCTTGCATGATCTTGCATGTTATCTCTCTCTCTCTCTTTTCTCTCTCGAAGGACAAGGCATCATCTATCTCTCAGGACGTTCTTGCGGGCAGAGGGTAGAGGAGCAAGGACAGGGCATGGCTGTGGGCACGGTCCCCTGCAGAGGCGAAAGAAGATGGCGGCAGGAACGATTGCCTTCTTAGCAGACACCGAGGAGATCAAAGGTGAAGGCCTGTGTGCAAGGCCGCTTGCAGCGAGGGGGGAACGAATTTCGACCTCCACCAATTGCCGCGAGAGTGGGCTTGAACGGTGTGCGCTGCCATGCCGGACGATTCGCGTCATAGGACCGTAGCTTGGCGAGCATCACACCGCATAGCGCCTTGTCTGCAAGCTCTGCGCAGCTACCCGCCATCGCTGTTTAAGGATTTTATTTTTCTTTTGTTTTCCATTTGGGGGCCGCCCATAGTCAAGGGTGGCCACCCTTCAAAGGCATTAAGGGGCTTACACACCCCCCATTCAAGAGCCCCGTCGACACCGTCACCATCGCCACGGGCCCATGAGTTACATACTTTTTCTCAGCTGTAGATTTATTTTCTGTTCTTAACGTCTTAGCTACAGTTTATTTTCTGCTCTTAACGTTTTTTTTTTGTTTTTCTTCGATTCTCATGCACGAGTGTACAATCAAGGATAGTCGGCATCGATACGACCACCAAGGACAGACGAGAAGACGGTTCCTCACCATGGAGACTCGAACTCATGGCATGGAGTAAAACTGGCACGGTCCTATGATGGAATTCATGGATGGAGTAATGGTGCTCGGTTGGTGTAGATCAAGGGATTCAAGAGTGAACCTCTGATCGGTGAGGGTATAATACCACATGCATGCAAGGGCATGCAAGTGGCATGATTGTGCCATGCAAGGGCATGTATGCAGTTTTTGGGAAGATCCGACAGGATTGGCAAAGCATGCAATCCTCTTGGTGCAACTCGGGCAAGACCCTCAGCAGCAGGAAGGAAAGCATCTAAACACGATCAGGCATGTTGATGCAAGTATTTCACAAGAAGATCATCAGACATCACATAAGGCGTCGATGGTAAAGGAAGTGCTTGACCTCGGACAGGGATACAAATGGATTATCAGGTTCGCAATTTCACATTCTTGCAATTTTCATCGCTTTATGCATACAATTGTATTGCAAGACTATGTTCCTATGTTGATCTTGGCCATGGTGTCCTCAGAGATTATCTATGGGTCCAGTATGACCAAGGTCAACATATTACGTCCAATTTTGGTAGTCATTACAATGATTTGGACTACGGAGCATGGCTCTGATAGAGATAACCTCCACATGGGTTTCTATGAGGCACGATTGTCTAGTAGTAGGGGCAACTCAGGCATGGCCTGTGCCTTATAAGGCATCGGTGATGGGCAAGGCCGATCATTCTTTCAATTCTAAGCAGCAGGCAATCCAGAAAATCATTTCTTGGTTTCTTCTTGCTGGCGACTCATTTGATTCTTCCGGCAGCAAGCTTTGTCGGTAGGTGTACTTAATGAGGTACGCAGTTGATATTTGTTTATTGAGCATGTGCTTGATCACTATGGTATACGATTAAGCACGGATATAATTCTTAGACTTAAGTACGTATGAGATGCACATACTTTGCACACATAATCCTGTTTTTCCATTTTGGAACGAGTTTTTCCTTCCAAATTTCATGACAACTGGTTACAGCAACGACCAGGTTAGCCAAGTTTAAGTTTTTTCCTGTTTACACTTTACTTGGCAATTACTGTCGTTGTGCAAAGCAAAGTGCTCTGGCAATTTTATATGAAACAAGGATTCAGGGAATCACAGCTCACTGCATCCCTACCAGTCTAAAACTGTGCAAGGCACTTAAGAATCCCTACCAGTCTACACTGTGCAAGGCACTTATAGTTTTGGTTCTCGCACTGGAGGCCATCACTCTCCACAAGGGCTTACAATTCTGCATGTAAGGCATGCTAAGGCGATGGATTCACTTCTACCACTTCATGCATTACACTTCCGCTATCACACTTGCAACTCTGTCAAGGACAATCACGACCCCGGCAAGGCCAGTGGATCGGACTGCGTTTTGTGTTTTTCTGTTACCTCTCTCGATCATATAGTCATACCGAAAAACTGGGGAATGCTTATACGATAAGCTGCAAGTCAGGCATAAGATGCGTAAGAACACATAGCTTGGGCACACACTCTGAAAACTCAAAGAAAGTTCCTCAGCTAGCATGATCTTCTTTTCGTTCTCTATCTCTCTCTCTACGGAAAAACTGAAAATCTTCTAAGAACTTTTCATACATGTTTTGCTCGTGAGTCAGCTTGCACCGAGGTGCTCTAACTCACATCTAGCACATGGCTAAGATGCTACTCAAATTAGTCTTCATCGGTTCGTCGATCGCACACTATTTTTCATAAGGGCTATGATCCAAACAGGCTAAGAGCATTGTCAGGCTAAGGGTAAGACCCAACTATTAGCATTCTTTGGGTGATTGTTTTCAAGATCTACCCAAGGAAGTACACATCGACGTTAATGGACAAGCAAGAGTCTTGTCATTAAGGATGTTTAGGGTGTCATCTTTGCACTACATGTTTTCAGTGTGACACTCAAGTTGCATTTTTGATAAAAACTTCAACTCACAGAAGCTGATCTCTACAAGAAAGTATAGATGCAGAAATGAGTTGTGACAGCATGGCTGTCCATAAGAGCTCGATAGTCCACTTGTGTGAGTCTCCAGCTCTCTCTATAGCACTACGGAGTGTTTATGGACATACTGTTTTGGGGTAAGACCTGGCGGGTGATTACTACATCACCCCATAGGCATTAAGGATCACAGTTTGATCTGCATTGAGGATCACAGTTGATCTCTCCCAGTTATACTTTCAAGGAAAGAATTCCGCAATCTACCAAATGCGGTAGCAAACGGACACACTTTTCAAGTTGATTCCAATCATTCTGTACACGGTTGACCATGTTGGTTACCGTTACCTGCTAGTTGAGCAGTTTCTACAAAGAGTATTACCAAGGGGTTTGACTATGTAGATTCTAATCCAAGGGCTTGGATTGCAAAGGCAACACCCAGCGTTCCCAATGCAATGCTGTTTGTTTTTTCAGGTAGGGGACGTACTCCTCTCCATTTGAATACAGGTAAGTGTACATTACGTTCAAATCTCCAGGTACGCATCTATTGATTTGGTGTTATTCCATTTTTAGTGTGCTTTACTTGGTTTTTCAAGACGTCTAAGTACGCTTGAATGTTATAGAGTCATGTCAAGGGCATGTCGGCACAAAGTATTTTGGGCCAAGTGCCCAATCTATCTTTCTGTCTTATGCTGTTACGAACCTACTTGTAGGGTTCAATTTGGCACATGTTGTCACATGGGATACAACATGGTCTAGGAACTCAAGGAGTTTGATTTAGCCAGTGTGGAGCAAGCTAATGAGGGTCCCTCTCACTCTTGTCGCGGAGTGTTTTGCAGTTCCTCCACACACAAGTACATCTTGTACTTGATGGATGTCGCTTTTCCAGCCATCCTTATTTGAGACATATTCCACATGTAGTGATATGAGTCTCTGGGACTGACACTGGCGCCTAATTCTTAATGATGTGTCGCGACGAAGTCCCTACATGCTGGTCGCATCTGTTTATTAGACCATTTGGTGTACACCATATCAGAAAAAATTTCAGTGGCCAGAAATTGTCGGGTACTCAGTATAGATTTGTTGCGATGACAAGTGCTGTGAAACCACCTTAACGAAGGGTCGTTTCTACATATAGCCAAGTATGCTAAGTTACTGAGAATGTTTCATGGTTGGTACCTAGGTGTGACTCACCTTTCACATTCTGTTATGGTCCAACTCTTGTTGAAAGGCTTTCACTTACGTACTGTGGAAAGTCTCGTCATGGAATTGCGGTTTGGATAAATTTGTGTTAAATGCATGCACACTAGGTGTTATGGGCCCTAGTGCTTAACACTGATTTATTTGGAGCGGCATGCCAATTCATGGACTTTATTCTCTCTGCACCTTTTTGCACTGCATGTGCAATCTCTCCTGCAGATTTATAATGAAATTTACACCCTGCCATACAAAGCACTGGTTCAGGATGGGTGTCTATGGTTGGATGGGCTAAACTCTAGGAGCTTACTCCAGTCCAACCGCTTTCAACCTAGTTGGTTGTCTTCACTCCATATAAAATATATGGCTGGATGCTCAATGATTGAGTCCTATTTTATCGACAGTCAGGGACGACTGTCTGTAAGTGGTTGGGAAACAACACCTCATTCTTACTACTGCTATTCATCTCATGTTGGATGAGCAACTTACAAATATTTCTTTTGCTAAAGGATCTGCTAAGAGCATACGTTAGCACAACGCATTTCTAAATTGATGATTTTCTCCCTATTCTAGAATTTGCTTAAGTACGGTTTTCAACTTTGAACACCTGTTATGGTGGGGTTGGAGATTGTTTCAATAGTTTCATATGTCAAGGACTTACCAACTGTGTTGACAAAGTATGTTGGCAAGTAACCTTCATTAGGGATGAACATGTAGTTCTTTGTGTTCCAAACTATTCAGAATTCTAACAAGAGGACATAATTCTTACAAGAGGACACTCCCTATCTATGAACTTTTCAAGATACTCACGCTGTGAGCGGGATGAAAACACACAGAAGGCCTCTATACTGACCAGACACACACTCTTGGAAGGATACACACACACACACACACACACACTAGGGGGCACCACTCGACTTACACAACCCACCTTGTCGAGACAGGAAACACACCTATGAAGTGAGACGAGAGAGACTACCCATTTACCCACTCCACACAGAGAGAGAGACACACACACACACACCCAAAAAACTCAGCTCAAAAGAGGAGAACTTTTGATGTTTAGATACAATAGAGCTTGGGCCAACACCAATGGGGCAAACAACTCACACAATATGGGTAGAACATGCGAGATACAATCACAAATTGGAGTAGAAGCTTCGCTCATAGGAGAAACTTACACAACAAAAATAGTAGAAAAAGAGTGAGTAATTTGGCAAAATGGATAGCGCCATCGCGTCCGGAATGGCCCAAAACCCCAGTCTACAATGTCAAAGTGCTCAAACCCGACCTCGGATGAGCAGCTTACGGCCAAAACAGGCTCCAAAAACCCCAAAAACACAGTTGCGGCTGTTCCTCCTCTTCTCTCCACGTTTTTTATGGTCTTCTCTCTGTTTTTCAGTTCCCACACTTAGCTTTATTACTTGGGCACCCTTGGCCTTTTAGTTGACCTCAAACGGACCCCGAACAGGCCAAAAACTGACCTCGCAGTGCATAGTTGTCACCTTTTTATATCATCCGCACACCTGGCACTCAGCTTTTTCCAATAATGAGTCTTGCAACCAGGTGAAGTGGCCCCAAAAGATGGTCCTCATGATGACCTTTCTGCATAATTATCACAAGGAAACACTCACGATGTGTCCGTACTTCTCCACGTGCAAGTATTGACCCCATTCAGCCTCCTGACGCCACTAGATACCATCTGACGCACCTGCTTACCTCATGTTGTCGGCCCGCAGATAGCTTCCTCTAGAAGTTTTACGCGCTACCAACTCCTCATTATTGTAGAAAAAACACATTGGTACTGGTAATAGTGAAAATCGATGCACTATGTACACCCTGTCCTACCTGTACACATGTGGGCCCCACGTAACCACCTGGCTTTGGAAAATGGGCAATCCTTTATTCGATGCACCATGCATGTGTATATACATATGCACAATCACTTCTTCCAAAAAACTCCTGACATAATTTGCCCATCCCCTAGCCTGCTAGATCATTCATGATCAGCAGTAGCAAAAAGATATATGAGACTCGTCTCATCACAGGTCTCCTCATCCCTCACCAACACTGCTTGATCCATAGACAACTCATCTTGCTCCACCATCATTAACCTGGCATGATATAATTTAAGACGCAATCCATTTACCCTTGACTTATGTAGAACCCCATCCAGGTTATCCAACTGATATGTACCATTCGGGAAACACTCCACTACCTTGAAAGGGCCTTCCCACTTAATTTGAAACTTCTTTTGGAAGGTGTTGTCCAGCTTACTGTTGTAGCGCAAAACCAAGTCATGCTTCTTGATACCCTTACTTTTGACCTTTTCATTTATCTTTGCCAAAGCCTTATCCTGCATTTGCCCATAATGCTCCAATGCACTCATCCTATCCAGCTGAACCTCTTGTACCTGCAAGAGCCTCTCTTTGAATGCATCACTAGACGGCTCGAGTAGCTTCTCTAGCATCTTTACTGCAGGCAACTCTACTTCCACAAGCAATAGTGCTTCCTTTCCATATACCAAATGAAATGGAGTAAACCCTGTACCTGTCTTCACCGAAGTACGGTAAGCCCATAATGTACTAGGCAATTCCAAATCCCAATTCTTTCCTTGGTGCTCTGTCACTTTTGAAAGAATTTGTACCAACTCACCATTGAACCTTTCATTTAAGCCATTACACTGCGGATAATAAGGAGTGGTATGCTGGTGCCTAATCTTCATCTTTGCGCATAAAAAATCTAACAATTTAGCTCTAAAGCCAGGCCCCTTATCTGAAAGTAGCTCCAGTGGCACCCCAAACTTGCAACATATTTCATCGTACACAAATTTTGCCACATCCTTTGTAGTGATCTGTTTTACTGCTATAGCCTATGCCCATCTAGAGAGATAGTCCAATGCAATCAAAATATAGCTTTTGCCCATGCTTGTGATAGATAACGGGCCTATTGCATCAATCCCCCACTTTTCAAACACATCAAACGCCATAATGGTTTTTCGTAGCTCTGGCTTCAACACTCTCTTCCCAAATTCTTGACACCTATTGCAAGACCTACACCAATGGTGAACATCCTTGTGCAAACTAGGCCATACATACCCCTCTTGCTGTTGGGGTATAAAGCCCAATGTGGTCGCCCAGGTAAGTGGGCGGGCCGCCAGGTATGTACACATATTCTTTTGTAAAAACCTAATAAGAACTCACTATGCTCTACACATTACAGTAGAGCGAGTTCACCATATCGTCGTGCTCTTCTTCTCGCACTCTCTCTCGCGTCGCACTTTCGCTCGTACTCCTTCAACTGGTATCAGAGCTCATATCGAGGCTCGGGGCAGCACTGCAGGAGGCTAGAGTCACCAGCTCAGATTGGAGTGAAATTCGACAGGCGAATACACGACCCCAAATCTCGTGGGCGAGCCCGAAGGGCTCGGTGTGCTCATAATTTCATTCTGAGGTCATCTCAGTCACCGTTCGGCTTCGACAAAGGTCTGCGTAGGCCATTTTCGACTACGTGGTCTCGGCGGGTGCAGATCCGACTCTGCAAATTTGGGGTTTTCGGCCTACGACTGCAGGTGCTGAGGATATCGACACTCCCAGAGTGTTGATTTGTGGGTGTCTACACATCGAAGGACTGCTCACAGTTCTTAGAGGCGTGTCACATACGACACGGGCGCATCTACACACAGACTGTAGGCGACATCCACCAGTTCATCAGGTAGCTTGTGTTTGCTGCTTGATATTCCAGATTTCATCCCGACATTGCAGGTACTTCCACATGGGATGTATTGTCAGAGATGATGTATGTTTGTTGAGGGTTTGCTGGCTGTGAGTCACGCAGCAAACAACCGTCGCAGCGGTTACAGCATAATGCGCCAAATAATGCATACCCACAACAACTGCAAGTGACACCACTGCAAGTGACACCACTGCTAGTATATCCCTGTACTCCAGCTATCTGTACCTGTGTGAATCACATGTACCTGTCTCTATAACCTGTAACCTGTAGTCTACAACCTATAATCCCGAATCTCGAAGCTTGAAGCTCGAAGCTAAAGGTACTCAAAGAAGATCCTCAGTGGGGGCACCAAAAGAAGGTGAGCGGGATGAAAACACACAAAACGCCTCTATAACAACCCAACACACACTCTTGGGAAGATACACACACACACACACACTATGGGGCACCACTCGACTTACACAACCCACCTGGCCGAGACAGGGAACACACCGATGGAGCGAGAGAAGAGAGACTATCCGTTTACCCACTCCACACACACACACACACACACACACACACACACACACACACACACACACACACACACAGACACACACACACACACACCCAAAAAGTCAGCTCAAAAGAAGAGGATTTCTGATGTTTTGATACAATAGAGCTTGGGCCAACACCAATGGAGCAAATAGCTCACACAATATGGGTAAAATGTACATGATACAATCACAAATTGGAGCAGAAGCTTCGCTCATAGGAGAAACTTACACAGCCAAAACAGCAAAAAAAGAGTGAGGAATTTGGCAAAATGGACATCGCCATCGCGTCCGGAACGGCCCAAAACCCCAGTCTACAATGTCAAAGTGCTCAAATCCAACCTCGGATGAGCAGTTTACGGCCAAAACATGCTCCAAAAACCCCAAAAACACAGTTGCGGCTGTTCCTGCTCTCTTCTCCACGTTTCTTCTAGTCTTCTCTTAGGTTTTTCAGTTCCCACACTTAGCTTTATTACTTGGGCACCCTTGGCCTTTTAGTTGACCTCAAACGGACCCCAAACAGGCCAAAAACTGACCTCGCAGTGCATAGTTGTCACCCTGCTGCATCCATCCGCACACCTGGCACTCAACTTTTTTCGATAATGCATCCCGCCACCACGTGAAGTGGCCCCAAAATATGGTCCTCATGATGAGCTCTCTGCATAATTATCACAATAAAACATCCACGTTGTGTCCGTACTCATCCACGTGCAAGTATTGACCCCATTCGACCTCCTGACGCCACTAGATGCCATCTGACGCACCTGCTTACCTCATGTCGTCGGCCCGCGGATAGCTTCCTTGAGAAGTTTAACGTGCTACCAACTCCTCATTATTATAGAAAAAACACACTGGTACTGGTGATAGTGAAAATTGATACACTATGTACATGCTGTCCTACCTATACACATGTGGGCCCCACGTAACCACCTGGCTCTGGAAAATGGGCAATCCTTTATTCGATGCACCATGCATGTGTATGTACATATGCGCAATCACTTCTTCCAAAAAAACTCCTGACAACGCTTGACATACAATGTGCTTTCTGTTGGACTGTTACGAAAGCCTCGTTTGACCAAATGAGTGTCAGCTTTCTCATACCAAGCATGAAGAGATTGCTTCAACCCATTCAAAGCCTTCTTACATCTACACACTTTGTCCTCTTGTCCTTTCTTGACAAAACCGTGAGGCTGCGTTACATAGACTTCCTCAAAAATGTCACCATTCAAGAAAGCCGTAACAATATCAGATTGATGTACATCCCAACCAAAATGAGCCGCCAATGCACATAGAAAATGAACAGCAGTCACACGACAAGTGGGAGCAAAAGTTTCTTCATAATCTATGCCTTTCTGTTGCGCATAGCCTTTTGCAACAAGTCGAGTCTTATGGCGATCAAGTCGAGTCTTTTGCAACAAGTCGAGTCTTATGGCGATCAACCTCACCATCTGGCTTGCGTTTCAACTTGTAAACCTACCAATGGCCTTTTTGCCAGGAGGCAAATCACATAAAGTCCATGTGTCATTTTCTATGAGTGCATCATATTCTGATTGCATGGCAGCCATCCAATTTTTTGAATTCTATGCTTCATCAAAAGATGGAGGTTCCTCTATATCACATAAGCTAGACACAGCCAAAGCATAACAATCTGATGCATAAGAGGCATGGCCAGAATCTGAATGAGTACGACTAGACAAAGGTGCATCCAATTTACTGTCACGCAAAGTGTGCACCAGCCATTTTGGCATACCTCTAGCCTGCTCATTTCCAGCCCTTTCCTCATCAAGTACATCATGTACATCTACATCAATAATAGGCTAATCTGTAACATTTTCAGAAACCCCTATAGGCTGTACATTTGCCTCATTAGAATTTGTATTCGTACTTCCACCATTGAAAAGAGGCAACAAAGTGTCATAAATGTCCTGTGAGCTTACATTACTACCTCTAGAACATGATAGCCATGGCTAAACAGAATCTTCCACAAACACAACATCACGTGAGACCAAAATACGCTTTGTTTGCGGATGGTACAACTTGTAACTTTTGCTTTCAACACTATAACCAACAAAAATACATTTGGCAGCCTTATCATCCAATTTTTTGTGTTGCGCTTGTGGCACTAAACCATTATCCAAATAGCCAAAAACACTCATGTGCTCAATAGATGGCTTTCTATCATGCCACGCTTCATATGGATTCATAGACTGCAACGCTTTTGTAGGACACCTGTTGAGTACATAAGTTGCACACATGATGGCCTCGAGCCAAAATGAATGTGGTAAAGCTTGCTCTTGACCATACATCATGCCATTTCCGGAAGAGACCTATTTTTCCTATCAGCAACACCATTTTGTTGAGGCGTATATGGCACTATACATTGGTGTTTTATCCTATGACTTGCCAGAAATTCATGAGACATATACTCCCCCCCTCGATCAGAACGGAGGGTGCCCATAGTGCATTTGGAGACATTTTCAGCCATCGCAAGAAATTTCTTGAAGCACATAAACACTTCGGACTTAGCTTTCAACGGATATACCCATGCATGCCTGGAGTAGTCATCAATGAAGTCACAAAGTACAAGTAATTTCCCAAGGACGGAGTTTGCATATGCCCACAAACATCACTATGTACAAGTTGCAATCTGCATGTAGCACAAACTGACCCATCCTTTGAAAACGCTGCATTTTACCCAAAATACAGCCTTCAAAAACATGTTTGACACGTGCTTCAAGAGGCGGCAAAGAAGCAACCATATCAGATTTTTGCAAACGCGGCAAACTAGCAAAATTCAGATGACCAAAACGTGCATGCCAAAGTTTTGCATATGAAATAGCCTTTGAATCCAAAACTGCATTTGTAAAATTCTGCCCACACTTGTCATACAAACTGAGCTTATATAGCCCACGACACAAAAGGCTTGATGCAACAATTTCATCACCAAAATTGAGATCATGAACTGTACATCTATCATACACAAACTTGACTACGAGGCCAAGTCTAGCAAGTGCAGATACATACAAAAGGTTCTTTTTTATCCCAGGTACATACAATGCATCAACAAGTGTGAAAGAACTGTCATTTGCAGCAGTAAGCACAATCTTTCCAACTCCTTGAACAGGATAAGAGGCATTGTTGGCACAAGTCACCGTATTTCCATGAGGGACAGACTCAATAGAGGTAAACAAATCACGAAGTGAGATAATGTGCTTTGTAGCACCACTGTAAAAATACCACACATGTGAATCTGCAGCAACTCACATACATGCATCATGGACAATAGGGTCATAAGTGCACTCTGCACTAAATGCCCATTCTGCATCAACATCAGCATCACAATCTCCTTTGACAGAAGACTCTACAATCGCTGCACTTGTATTGGACCTTGTAGTGGATCCAGCCTCTTTCTTCTTAGCCTCTTTTGCCTTCAATTTCGAACACTGCTTGATCAAGTAATCATTAGCTTTACAATAATGGCAATGCATCTTCTTTTTGCCCTTATCACCAGAATTGCCAGACGAAGTGCTGCCACAGCAGAAGCATTAGGAACAGAAGTATTGCCACTCGTAGCAGAACCATAAGAAATGGTTACATTGTTGTTCCCACCTTTTCTTTGAGCTGCAATAAAAGCCTGTTCAATTGCATGTTTTCTAATCCTATTTTTTATGGTAAATGACTCTTGCAACAGCAACGTGCATAATGCATCAAACTTGACAACTTCAAGATTTCCTTGGGTCATAAGTCTCCAAGTACTAGCAAAAGTCTGGTAAGAATCTCGTAAAGCATCAAGCAGAGTCTGCACAAGTGAACTGTCTTAAATGACTTCTCCTGCAGAAATTAGTTACTCATTAACATCCTTGACACCAGCAAGGAAAGTGTCCATTTAATCTACCTCATGCACAAGCTTTGATTCCAGCTCTTTATGCAGCAAAGCAATTTTAGCCTCATTGTGGCTTGCATAAAGACCTGCTAGAATATCCCAAGCCTGTTTTGCAGATTTTGCTAAACGGATGTGATGAGTGATAGTGCGCTTCACAGACAATGCAATCAATGCATGATCTTGCGCATCTCTTACATCCCAACGAGCCTGCTCAACTATAGGCAAAACAGCTCTAACAGCAGCAACCCTTGCAGCAAAACCTGGAGCATCCTCAACATTGCATGCATCCACAGTACCAGGACGTACATCAATGCCCTGCACAATGTTCCAAACTCTCTTTGATACAAGTACATGTTGCATCATGTAAGCCCATAGGGTAATTGTCCCCAACCAATCTGTCTAGCAGCAAACATCTTGAACACATATGTGTTGTTGTCAGCCATGGAAAATGCATGCACCTGATGTGAAAACTGTCTGAAATGAGGAGAAACTGAGTGAGACCAGCACGTGCTATATAGCACAACCCGCAGTAGACTATATGGGACCTGTTATGCAAAGATTGACACTGATAGAAATTTTACACAAAATGACAAAATTGCATGTGTAGACCTGGCTGTAGTGGAAACGGAGGTCGAAATGTGCTCTACGACGTCCAAATTGGGCTCCATTTGGTGAAGTTATGCTTAATATATTCGCACTTGAATGGCTTTGCGATTTTCAAGTCTCATTTGACAAGGCTAATCAATATTTTTTGTCTAAATTGCGGGTTAATATTGGTGCCTTGATGATGCACGGCAAGCTTGGTATATTGTGGTCAATTTGAGCTTGAAAGGAGATTGTCATGCCAAGAAGAACATGTTTAAGTGATTGTGAGGAATTTTTGAAGCTCGAGGGGGGAGGCATTGCTGACGGAGTGTGATGTGGCATCGGTTTATCCCACATGCTATGAGAAAGCTTGAAGACTTGGTGTACATATATGACAATGTGACCCCCCATTAGTATCCAAAAGGAGCTAGTGAGCTCCTTGAGCTCATGGGCTGTAGCCAGACACCCACAACGCTACCTACGATGCTACTCCATCAAACAATGGCGGTGCACTGTCATTGTTGGGTGATGGTGCTAGTCAGTGGATGTTGGTGGCCATTGCTTTCACACCCGAGGGACCAAAAGTCCCACCCCTTATGCATGAGGTTGTTCACACAAAGTTAAGTGGAAGTTTGCATGGTCGGAGAGGCTAAAAATAAAAATAGCTTTTTGCTATTCTTGGAGGATAGGAGGGCACACAAAACGAGACTAAAAGTTTGATTTTTAAATTGGGTTCAAAGTTCTTTTTTGTTGCAAACAACTATTACGAGAAGAAGCAACTAGTCTCGCTTGGTGGGCCTTGCTATATGCCAACTATAGAGTATAAAGGACATATGTTTACCATCTAGCACAATAGGAAACAGGATTGTGACTAACTCGGCAACGACAACTCTATCTGAGAGGGTAATACATTTAGAAATGTTAAATATTTTTTGTTAGAGACAAAGTTAAGCAGCATCAATTAATAGAGATTATAGGGGTGATTTTTAAGAGAGTTAGTTGAGTTTTAGAGAGAAGCATGCACATTTTAGAATTGTTGTGTTCATGGGAGGATACAAAGTTAAAGTGTATCAATGAACTGCAACAAGAAATGAGGTGCTTTACTGACCTGCAATATTGTACTTGTGCTTTTCGATTATCGAATCTATAGTCCAATATTTGAGTCAAGCTATAAAAAAGCAACGTGAATAGTTAAACATATCATCTTATAATGAAACCTCACAGACTGAAAGTGCAAAATATACAGTTCATGTCATGCAAAGGTGCCATACAAAAGTATGGTGGAGAGTTGGCAGTGTGGTCTCTCCAAAAAATTATAAGAAACGGAAGTCGTACCCTGCCCCGTAGCGTTTATGTGTTACACCAAGCAAACACGTGCGCATGAGAAATTGGATGCAAATAACGGACCTTGTAGTGTTTTTGAGCTAGAGACGTGCTTGCAATCACAACATCCAATGTTGTGAATATGTCCTCCCTGCCATACACAAAACACACATTAAGACAAATACAAAAGATGTAGGATATTGATTAAGCTTAAAGAGAAGGAGATGTTATAACTTTATTTTCTATGTCCTTTGATCAATATTAGCTTCTCTCTCTCTCTCTCTCTCTCTCTCTCTCGCTACTTCCGTCATGAATTTTTCCTTCTTGTCTCCATGTTGACTAACTGCGTTATATATCCTCCTTTCTAATTGTCCATGATAATGGGCGTCTTGAGTTCAGTGTCCCCATAGCAGAAGGCATCATATTCACTCTGTTGCATGCACATCAAATTCACTACCTTGTGCTATCCAGAAACTATAAGTGGAATTAATTGCGAGAGTCATGCAAGGGCGAACGTACAAGGAGCTGCATACTAAGCCTTACCAATCAACTTTGTTACCAAAGCTGGTGCCCCCCCCCCCCCCCCCCCCCCCCCCCCCACAGAACAGTTTCTACCACCATACCCTTTTCAGTGTGAAGTGCGGAGAGTGTGTTTTTGGTTGCTGCAACCAATAGCGCAAAGATCAGAGGCAATTTGATTTGTTGAGGGAGTTATGTGAGCTGCTTATCTCCACCTCTATCTAAACTAGTGAAGGAAAAAGCTTTCAAAGCACGAACTTGTACTTGATATTGGCTATGTTTTGGAGGTCACAAAGTAATTTTCCCGAGGTGGAATTTGTGATATATTTTGTCTTTGTTTGTTACTCTTAAGAGTTGAAGACAAAAAACTACTTTTCTTTTTTGAGCTGATATAGAATAAGTTCTCAAGGGAGAGTTTTGAAATCGTTGGCTGACATGGGGACTAGCAACCTGACCAAAATCTTGTTTGGGGTTGATGTCCTCATGTCTAGGAGATAAGCAGCCACTAAGATTCTTGAATGGAAAGGGTTTCAAAGGAATGGGTTTGGGTAAGTGCAAAGTATTTATAAAATCACAATTGGATCCCATGCCCTTGCTTACAACTCCTTGATTAAGAGTTTTGTGAATATTTGCATACACTTTGTCCCTGTTTGCGTACAATTTTATTTTTCCAGGCATTCTTATGATTCCTTGCTTACAACTAACGTTTACATGAGACCCACACAGCTCCTGATGCCTAATTCTCAAGATTCACACCAATTCTTTTCTGCGTTGTTGCCCATGCAACAGCCAGATGGGCAGAATCGAAAGTAGTACCGGAGACCTTGCAAAACATGGTTATATTTCGCAAATCATCAAGCTGGAAGGTACTTCGGCTGCTTCCAGACGTGATGAGCACTCTCAAAGATCAGATATTTCGTGCGATCAAGCCATGGCAGAGGTCTGTTATAGTGCTACTGAAACAGAAGATATCAGATTTCAATCGATGATCAACTATATGGAGTCGAATCACGAAAACTCCCTGCCTTTGAAAAATATAACCGAACTCATCAAAATATGACCTTGTAAACCCTGGTTATGTTTCGCAGATCATCAACTGGAGGATAGATCATATATTTCGCATTCAGCAAGGGAATGAGCAAGGGAAGAAGCTCACTCAGCAAGGCTTGCCATGCGAGCAAGGAGGGGATTTGTCTCTCGCGCTCTGTCAATCTCTTTCTCTCTCTCTCAACAAAGAAGAAGACAGAGAAGATCGGCGATTAGTTTCAAGGGTTTGTATCGGCTTGCTCCTCTCCTCTAGTGTACACCTCTTATTCGTGAGCTGCATAGAAAGAGAGTTAACTCTTTGCCGCTTATATGCACGCAAGAAGTTTTGGACAAATTCTCATAATAATTCCCACATTGTGACTTACCTCAACATCATGAGCTCCTGCGAGGGAGGCACTGCATACCTAGCTAGGTACGATTGGGGGTAGGGGACCGCCGGCCCAGTGGGAGGGCCTAGCTAAGTACAATTGCGGTTCCCTACCCCCAATAGTACCTAGCAGGTATGCAGTGCCTCTCGAAAGCTCATGATGTTATTCATTGTATGAAAAACATTGGAAAAGGCTCCGTTTTCCTACATGAGAAAATTTCTAAATCTTCTTGTGATACCAAGCATACACAGAGTCCTCATTCCTGGCAATTTTTTTCTAAACTCGATTCGCAAATTCACTTATTGAAGCCAACTTGCAATCCATGTCACATTTTGAGTTTTGAATTATCCTAATCACTCGCTTAATTGCCGACAACTTTGGTGAATCCGACATGAAACTCGATTAGCAATTCACTTCTTGGATCCAACTTGCAATCTATGTCACATTTTGTGTTTTGAGTTTTCCCAATTTCTCACTTAATTGCCGACATCTTTTGTGAATCCGACGTAAAGCGAGCCGGATTGTGAATTTGTGATTATGAAGATGTCTCCAGTTTAATGATTATATGCAGTAGCAGCAATAGCAATTCCATATGAATGAATGAATGGAGAAGGCTAAGCAAGTGGCAACTGATAAATTACAATGTTTTGAAAGCTGATGACATTTCAAATTTTTTAGTGTTTATGAACAATTTATGGAGGATAATAGAATTGAAAATCGTGACACAGTTGAAGAGTTCCATTTGATTGCATTGTCAAAACTCAGGACCTAAATTGGAGATGTTCGGCTTGCACATGGTGCTAACTGACAAGATTTTAAGAAAGCTTTGCAAAAGGAGTACTTTCTTGAAGATTCTCAAAGAGTGTCCGAGCAATTTTTTATGACATGGATGTAGAAGAAAAACAAGAGCTTATATGCACGAGAGCTATTATGGGAATTCGAGAAAAAATATGAATAATTATCTACAACAAAGCAACAATCCATGAAATAAAAAAAGGGTGGCGTTATTTGTTCAAGCAGCCGACCAATGACTTCAGAAGTGTTTGGTGTAGCTACTTGAAGATCCAATGGAGTTTAACTTCTGATTGGAAAATGGTTTTTGAAGCGGTCATAAGTGTGAAACATCAAATGAGGGTGGACAAGCTAATCGTAGCTAATCCTATGCATGCGATTGAAAAAGAATCAACAGAGAAATCAACCCCTACAAAGCCCAAATTGGAGGAGCCAATTCTTGAAGAACAGGTAATAGGTATATATGAATTAAATTTGGAGGGCTCGACATAGTTCTGATACAAGTTTTATGCCAGTTAAGTTGGTGTATGGGTAGAAATCTGTCATGACTACAGAGGAGAAGATTTTCTTGCTTTGCGTATTCGTCAACTTGAGAGAAAAGTAAAGCTCGGGAAAGCACATTTGAAAAACAAGATAGCAGTCATGAGAAGCATAGGTTGCAACCTCATGCTAAAGAAGACGATCGAGCTGTTTAAGAAGCCAGATGGACAGTTGATCTTTAGTAATCAAAGTTAAAAGCAATTATCAAAGAAAGATGATCTATGTGTGTCAAGGATGCTTACATGACGATGGCTTTGATGATGACAATTGAAGACGGTTGGCGCATACCGAAGGATGCACAAATTCAAAGAGGATAGATGTCAGATTACTCTGTTTCCATTATCTAAAAAAGGATAAAGGGGTGCAATTTACATTTGCTTGAAGTGTATGTATTATTTGTACAATGATAAGAGTACAAATGCAAGCAATAGTAAAGGAGTATGTATGCCAGATGTGATTTTTTGGGATCATAAAGTGTGTTTTGCTGCCTCCGAGCTAAGATGCTTGGAGGTTACCAAAGTGCAAATTTATGGGCTGATTATGCAATGTTCGAAGTGCTCTCGAGACATATCTTTATGGCTCGTTCTTCAGAGTCCGAACGAAAAATTATACACACAGATTTTTCGAAGGTATAATTTACAGATTTCAACGGTTTTTGGAATGCATGTCCAAGTGGGCAATTCAGCTCACGAGGCTTTGATTGATTGCCCCCTAATACGAGCTTCGAAATGTGCCATAGGACGCTCAAATCAAGCTCCATTTGGTCAATTTATGCTCCATATAGTTATAGTTGAATGGCTACACGGGTTCTGGGTATCATTTGACCCAGAAAGATCAATGTAATAATGAATTTTTTTTGTAATTGGGGCCTAATTATTTGGTGCCTTGATGATATACAGCAAGCTTGGTATCGAATCGAACTTTACTGGGGGTCAATTTGAGCTGGGAATGCCAAAAAGAACATGCTGAATAGATTTGTGAGAGAGTTTTAAAGCTCACATAGGGAGGAATTAATCGCTCACATAGCGCCCATGCACTTATCCCACGTGCGCTGAGAGAGCCTGAAGGTGCATATGGAACGCATTTTAGCTCTCCTATTAGGAGCCAAAAGGAGATAATGAGCTCCTTCAGCTCATGGGCTATGGCTGGAGAGGCTAAATTGCTAGACTTAAAAATCAGGTTTCGGCAAGGTTTTAGATATTTTTTTATTGCTGCGTACAATTTTTACGAGCAGCAAGACTTTTGGGGTGTGTTCTAGTGAATGAGCAGGGGAAGAGGAACTTCGAACAAGCAAGGTCAAGGGTGGTGGTTTATCTCTTGCTCTTACAATCAACAAGGCTTGGCAGACGAGCAAGGCAGACGAAGTGAGGGGATTCTCTACTACGAGATACGAGGCCGCTTCCACTGCTTGTTCAGAGAGGGCTTTGGACCACTCTCCAGAGTCATGAGGTACGAGGATCAGAGATGCCTGGGTTGGTTCCTGCTCGAGTTGCGCAAACACAAAGAGAGCCTGATGAGAGGAGAGGTTAGCCAGTCTCAAAGACACATCACAGACTTCTTTAGAACAGACATTGAACACCCAGAGGACCTACTACCACAGCAGATCTTGTCGCCTCATACCGGAGGCACATTGATCGATCGAGCAAACTGAGCTGGGGAGATCCAGACGCCCACGACTGCAGAGGACTACACAACATCGACGGAGGCTACATCAAAGGATTCGGATCACTTTGGGCCGACATGCACGACGCAGGGTCAGACTATTGTCCATGGAGATTGATGAGATCCGCCAGCGACCGATGCTGGATTTCTTGTGACTTGTGGTTTAGCTATCCCAACTAGCTAGCTGCTTAGCTGCTTCGTTCACACGTACCTGTTTAGGATCCCATAGTACTTTTATTTTATCATTGTCATTTCATTTTGTTACTGACTTTGTATCAAATTCACCACATTGGAACGCTTTGGTCTCATAGGTCATTTTGACCTTTTGAAGACGTTTATATAACATTTCATTTTCATTTCATCTCTCTCTCTCTCTCTCTCTCTCTCTCTCTCTGGGCGATCATCTTCAATAACTTCCGTCGGCTTGTTTCTGTCCTCTAGCGTGAGCCACTTGTTGCAAGCTGCTTAGAAAGGGACTTAACCTAGTGTTTGCCGCTTGTACCAAGTATACACAAGGTCACCATAATTTCCTTCAGCATGAGTCTCAATTCTTGACTCCAATATGCAATCAGTATAACATCTTGTTTTGATTCTTCGCAATCGATCTCACAGCCAGGTGCATTCCCGGCTTCTCTCCCTGACCACTTGATTCCATAGGAGAACTCGCATCTTACTCGCTTTTCCTCTTAACAAGAGGGGCTGAAAATCAACCTTTTCCCGTCTTTTCCTGGGCCATCTGAGACCAAATTTGATCCTTGACAGAGCCAGTTGAAACTATCCAGGAACATCCTATTTCACCACAAAGAGTACCATCCACAACCGAGACCCCAATGAGAAAATTCTTAGATAAAAACTAGAGATATGGACAGGTAGTGCCTTCATTTACAGATGCACAAAAAAACGAGACAAAATGAGCACAATCAAAAGAGTGGAAGCCAATTCAGGTAAGCTCCCAATGATGACGTAAGAATACGTATCGCAAGATTTCCTGCTCTCAGGCATCCATTTTCCTCTGTAACTAGCCATACAGGCCATAAAAGTTCACAGCTTAACTACTTCCATCCACATGTAATCAAGTAGGTGCCTTGTCTGTAACACAACAGGTACAGGGCAACCAACCACATTCCTCGGATCTCCTCACGAACACTCTAGCCCCCAAGGCATCAGACTTAGCATCATTCCTAGAGCAGAGTCCATCTTTTCAAGAACAGATGCAAACATCGGGCAACTATTTGATCCTACTACTACACGAAATCAGCTTGAGGTCGAGGGAATCAACGGCATCAGCCTGAACCATCTTGTTCCAACACAAAACAATGCATTCTTCACCAGGAGTCAACGAAATAGGGACCTGAGATGCATATATCTGACATACACACGAAGTGCCTGCATCTAACATGTCATATATTAAGTAAAATCTACACCCTAAGGTTGACCCATATCATAACAGTCTTTTCGCCCTCGGCCAAAGCGATTATCACTTGACATGTTCAACATCCTACTTGTGGTATACAGATAAATCATGTACAATACCCGTATGAACCAAAACATAGATGACCAAAGACCTCAACACTCTTCAAACCAGAAAGATGCCTCTCCTTTAACCAAGCCATAGAAAAGCACATGACCAGCCTAGCATTCACCCACAATTGGAAATTCACAAAGCTGCTTAAAGCAAATACAAGGGTACCACGGTTAATGCAAGACATTCTTGCACTTCGTATGCCAAATTGATATACTATACAGAGTTGTTGAAGAAACATTGAAAAGAAGTAAACTTGCAAAGCGCATGAGACTAGAAGACTCAGAAAATACAGAGCAAAGAGACCTTTGGTTCAAACCTTGTCCCCAACCATAGCCCCAAGTTATCCAAATTTGGAGCTCCATCTGAACCACATGACATCTTGTCAACTTTGCCAGTGATTCATTCAAATATGGTGTGTCAGGTTAAACTACCATCTATGATAAGCTAACTAGCTGCCAACCAAAACATAGACCCAAGCAGACAGGAAGCTCACATACAAATCCAGTAAGCCCATTACCAGTTACCAATAATCACCGCAAGAGCAGTATCCGTGCTTGAAATGGTGGAACCTAAAGGCATCTCTCATGATAATCTCTCTCCCTGTAAGGTAGGCCATGTACTTAGTTGCAGTGTGGCAATCACCACAAACTCGCAAATTCTTGATGATCCGAATGGGCGTCCTTGGTGGAGTCTTTATGAACCCATAACACATGGCAAGTTTCTCACTGTGAAAGTTGATTGCCCGGATTTTGGCAGCTTCATCAATATCATGCAGCACAAAGCGAGTGTCGGGCTCATAGCCAGCTGCATACATCTCCTTCACTATCCTGCTCAGCTCTGCATGAATAGCAGGGAGCTCAGGATGATTTCTGTCATTGGCCATAAATGCATGTACCTTCCCACCGACTTCAATGCGACTAAGACCAGGTTGTTTCTTGATCCCTCTCTCCTCCATCATCTTCCTAATTCTCTGTTTCTCTTGCCATCTGTTGGCTGGTGGTGGAGGCTTCGGGTGAGCCCCTCGCTGAACAGGAGTAATCAATGGTACACCATCATGCACTGTGGGGATTATCTGAGGGCCAATTGTGCGCCTTGGTATGTTTGCTGCAAACAAAACCGTAGGTGCCTGAAATTGCATACTGTTCTTCCACTCTTCTGGCAAATGCAAATGTCCATTTACACCAGCAAGCTGTGGCACAAATTTATCATTGTCTCCGCTGATAAAGCTCCATAGCTCATTAAGACCCAGCGCATCACATAAACTCACAAACAAAACATGAAGTTGAAGCTGAAAAACTTCAATGGTAAACTCCACCTGGAACGCATTTTTGAGAAATGCAAAGGGGAAAAACAGAGGCTTATCTACGTGTGTGTCCTCAAAGGCCAAGCTGAGATCAGAAACGTCTGGGATTTCTTCGACACCTTCGATATCATCACAGCTATGGAAGAAGCTCTCATCATTCATGAAGTCGCTGGAAGATGAATCTAAGGGCTTCTTCCACGGAAGAAGGGCGGAAAGCTGCAGGGGTTTCTTGGCGATGCTATCAATCCAGCTCTGTTGCTGCGACGCAGACAAGACGAGGAGGTGGGCTTTCGGGCGGGAGCGCAGGGAGGAATGAGAAGAAGGGGCAATGGCGCTACGATTCTCGAACGAGAGTACAGAGGAAGTCTGCAAACTGGGCACATCGAGCAACGCCATTGCTGAGTGGAGCGACAAAGAGCTCGCAGCGGACCTAAAACCTCCTACCCTTCACAGACCTCGAACCTTCCACCCTAAAAAATCCCAAGCGCCTTATCTTGGATATTTTCCTCTGCACTTCGGCCACGTGGCGCAATCTCGTTGCACGTTTGCTACTTTGCATAATTTGAATTGAGAACATCAATCGCTCTCCCTCCACACTATCTCGCACCGGCAGCTTCAAATGGGATCTACGGTTGAGGTGATTCGGACCGTAAGATGCACATTTGTAAATTCGGGACATTCGGACCGTAAGATGCACATTTGTAAATTCGGGACATTTGGTAAATTCGGGGAGAAAAGTAAATTCGAGTAGGTTTGTAAATTCGGGGCAATCCGCACCCCACGTCTTGAACCCGTGACCTCTCCACGACGAGCCATGTGGACTAACCACTACACCCGCATGCATTCGTTAAAATATAGGGGATTCGAGTATCTCATATTGTAAATGTGGGTTGATTAGTAAATTCGAGGTAAATTTGTAAATTCGGACAGACTAGTAAATTCGGGGCGATTGTCAAATCTGACGGTCCACGATTGGCGCGCCCCGCGTTTTCCTCCTCCACCATTGATCCCATTTGACCATGCCCGTGTGATATAGTGATGAGGATCTCTCTCTGTCTCTCTCTCCCTCTCTCTCTCTCTCTCCTCCGCCCCCCTCCCTCCCTCCCTCCCTCCCTCCCTCTCTCTCTCCCTCCCTCCATATATATATATGGAAAATTACCAAAATACCCCTCTAGCTTATGGAAATTCCCAAAATACCCCTCAAATTTCAAAAATTCCCAATATATCCCCAATATCTGATCATATATTCTCAAAATGCCCTTCAAATTTTCCAAAATTCCCAAAATACCCCCGGTTGTGAGATTAAATATTTCCCAAAACAAAAAAGTTGTAGCTTTTTATAAGAAGACTAATTGTCTATCAATATAAGATGCTAATAGTATAATTTGAGTTCGTTATGTAGGTTTTGGAGATGAATTGCTTCATTATTTTTAGACATAATTGTCTTTTTTTGCGAGATAATTAGTGACAAATTATGTTCTAAGCACTCAAAAACACATCTCAAGTGTCCAAAAGGAATATAGATTAGAAAATCTTGAACAATCCAAAAAAAAAAGATACAAGGGTACTTTGGGAATTTTTGAAATTTGAGGGGTATTTTGGGAATTTCCACAAATTTGAGGGGTATTTTGGTAATTTTCTCATATATATATATATATATATATATATATATATATATATATATATATATAGAGAGAGAGAGAGAGAGAGAGAGAGAGAGAGAGAGAGAGAGAGAGAGATTTTATTATTGTTCTCGAAGGTCAAATATGACCTATGGGACTAAAGACACATGAGGAAAGCAAGTTCCAATGTAAGCAAAAATAAAGCACTCTAGTACACTCTAGTAGTGTATTGTACTCAAACTCTCGAACTTGTAGCAGTGAGTATAATGTGCAATTTTTGCTTGCTTCCCATGCAATTGAAGGAAGTCTATGTGAGGGGTTTTTGACGCATCTTTATCATGTACTCCACAACCCTTTCCATGCCCATAACCTCAATTGGAAAAGTTGATCCCAACCAAAGAAGAGTTACCCTTTCCATGCCCATAATCTCAATTGGAAAAGTTGATCCTTACCAAAGAAGAGTTACCCTTTCCATGCCCATAATCTCAATTGGAAGAGATCACGACCAAAGAAGTAGAAGCATATATGTGTCTTAACTTGGAGAAAGTTTGTAAAAAGAGATTTTTGGACATTTCAAACTCTTTCCAAGTAGACTTTGAAAACAATTCTACTCCATAAAAAAGAAACGGTGTCACCAATGTGTCAAAAAGGTACTTCTTGAGAACCCAACATTTGAGATCCCGCACATTACGCATGTTCTCAAATGCACAATACGCTCTCTTCCCACCTTCCAAATGACGCATAACACGTGTCCTTGTGATTGGCTGGAACCTTAAGGCTAAGTCACTTAAAGCTCTCAATAACTTCAAGTGTCTCATTGTTGTATACAATGCATGGCTTCTCCTTATGGTTGGTTTTCACAATCATAACCTTTGTTTTGGATTCATGCACAATCAGCCCACTATGCAAGCAAAATTTTTCAAGGACAACCATAAGCTTTTGTTCATCTTCTAAATTGTGTGATAGAAGCACTACATCATCTAGATACAACAAAAGCATGATTACCGCATTGCAAATAGTAACATCTACAATGCCTTCTTGTTACATAAAGTCACATACCATTTGTTCCAATTGATCAGTGCATAGACCAAAGAGGGTTGGTGACAACAGACATCCTTATTTAATGGCAATAATGCTTGCGAAAAATTCCTCTTCCCATGCACAATTGACTCTCATAGACTAGAGAAACCGCAAGCATAAACTCACTTGGCACTTGGAGTTCCTCCATCCTTCTCCACAAATTGTTTCGTGGAATCGTATCAAAGGATTTCTTAAAGTCAATAAAGCAACAACACAATCGCTTGCCTTCAACCGAATTTCCTCTATCAGAACACAAAGAGTGACGAGATGGTCAATGTTGCTATTACATTGACAGTGACCACTTGTCCTTTTGTACGCTTGCCATTCTTTTTAGTCCAATCACTCAATTTTATCTCCATAATGCACCCAAACAACTTTGCCATAATAATTTCCGGCTTGATACCTTGAAGATCTCCCACTTTGTGATTGGTCAACTTTTCAAGCCCGCCACCATACACATCCTCAATACTAAAAAAGAGAACATCCATGGGAGTGAACCATGAAATGGTACCTTTTTGGCATTTGATTGCTCATATTGTTGCCTAAAATGCGTGTACATATCCATATGACTCAAGCTACATAAACTTTCAACCTGCTTGCCCTTCAAGTTTCTCCAAAATCTTCCACATGCACATACCTTTTCTTGGACTTGAAAGAATTGACGCTTGACTTTTCATGCTCTTTTCTTCTTTTGAATTGATGCCTTGTATGCATACAAATGACTTTGATAGTTATCTTTGTCCTTAGTTGCATTTAGTTGTATCAAGGATTTTCAAGCATCTTGACACTCTTTATCAAACCAACTTTTGTGTGATCTACCTTTGTCCATAGTTGCAATTTAGCTGTATCAAGGATTTTCAAGCATCTTCACACTCTTTTTCAAACCAACTTTTGTGTGATCTACCTTCGTTGATACCATGGACATGCCTTATGGCAAGGCATTCTTCAACACAATAACAACCAAATTTCTTGAACGTTCCCATTTAGCTTTCAATGGTGTGTCATATTGGAGCTTCGGCATCCATAACTTTTGCTTAACCATTTCAATATACATTGGTGCCCATTTGAAATCCATGCAAAGCGATAACTTTTCGTCACTTCACATGAGATTTTCATCCTTAGTTTTCAATACATAAGGTCCGATGGTCAAATTTTGGGGTCCATTGACTCCACATAAAATTCTTTATGTAATACATGATGGCTATGGAGAGTAGCATATAGTCAATCACACTATCCCTCATTGTGTTTTCAACATGTAAATCCATCAGTTCCACTCCATAAATATACACATCGATAGTGAGCATACACGTACTATTGCACATGTGTAAACGTAGCTTTCCATAGTGATCCAACTCTTTCTCATCCATTGAAGTATGATCATACAAGAGAACTTCCTCCAACTCCCCTCAACTGTATGGCATATCAAGTTGTTTGTGTATCACGTTGCTAATGTTTTTGTCCGGGCACGTTGCTAATGTTTTTGTCCGGGCATTCATATCCCCAAAGACAATAACTTTGCCTTTAAAATAAGAAACTCCCTTGAAATGTATGGCATATCAATTTTTTTGTGTATCACGTTGCAATGTTTTTGTGTGGGCATTCATATCCCCAAAGACAATAACATCACCTTAGGCTAGCTTCTTTGTTTTTGTCCGGGCATTCATATCCCCAAAGACAATAACTTTGCCTTTAAAATAAGAAACTCCCTTGAAATGTATGGCATATCAATTTTTTTGTGTATCACGTTGCAATGTTTTTGTGTGGGCATTCATATCCCCAAAGACAATAACATCACCTTAGGCTAGCTTCTTTGTATGTGGGTAAAAATTTGGTAAAAGTTGCTTATGTGCGTAAGGAGTTAGTCCAATGTTATGCATGAGGAGGGTGATATGGATGTAATTTTTATGGGGAGGGTTGTTTGAAGTGCATAATCTATTGAGGTAAGGCCAATGGTCAGTTATGCCCCTTGGGAGTTTCCTGTTTAGGGTGTGCCTATGCTAATGGCGAACGAGCTTGTCAAGGAGGATGAGCATTCCATAGAGGAGAACCCGGGTGCAGAGGAGTTAGCCGATGTCAAGTCTCAAGAGTAGAGTGAAGAGGTAAAAGGACATGTTTTTATAGAGGTTATGCATGAAAAGGTAGTGGAGTGTAGTCAAGTTGCAGATGCCAAGAGCCTAGAAGTGGATACAGAATGTGTGCGAGGCCAAGTTGGTGGTCAAGCTTTTGTGGAGCAACAAGAGGAGAAGGATGTCGATGCAGATTTAGCATACGGTGGTGGTGATGAAGATGCAAGATCAAGCTTTTGGGAGACAAGCAAAAAAGATAGCTGGGAGGATGAGCCCACATCATATGGCGAGCAAACAAATTCCGATGAGCAATGTTGATAAGAGTGAAATTGCCTTGTTGTATGTCTGAGAATCTGGTGATTGGCAATGTGAAAGAAGATCAGGTTGAAGCATTAGAGCTTGTGCACGAGGATATGCAATTGAGTATGGCATGGGACACTATGTTGATGGCTATGCTAATGAGGGTTGCGATGGAAGGTGTTATAGCATTGCAGTTAGTTTGCAGCTTTACAAAGAAGGGCAAGGCCGCATCTGTGGACAACCAAGCTGGCCTACAAGGTCGACAAGAGGATGGTGATGAAGTGGAGGCCAATGGATTTGGACACCCTTCTTGTGCTCATAATGTGCTAGATGCTGAACAGAGGGAGCATCTACTCTCGCATATGGATTTCACTGGTGATGGCTTGGATATAGGTTCTTTTGATCAGGTATGCACTGCAAAGGAAGCTGATTGGGGATTTCACGACCCAGTGATTGACATGGATGAGGAGTCGTAGGTGCTTGTTGATAAAAGATTTGGCTAGGATACAGGTGATGTGCGGGTTTACCCCTCCACAAATGGAGTTCCCTTTGGGTGAGCAATTGTCTGCTACTATTGTTATGCATGCAGAGGTAGCTATGGAGGAGTATTTGTATTAGCCACAATGCCCTTTAGAGGAGATTCCTTCCATGGAGACATGGTTGGGAGGGTGGATCAAGTACGTATATGTCTGATGGTATGCATTTGGATTGTGATGGTGTGCCAATGGATGCTTGGAATAGTGCAGATATGCCATGGGCAGCTCATATGCATGATTGGCTACGCGTTGGGGTGCAACATTATGGGAAGGTGTTGCATGTGAATGGACGTGACCAGTGCCAGGTGTTTGACCCAAGTGGAAGCTATGTTATGATGTAGGGGGTTCGTCAGCCCGCTTGAGCAAAGGCGGGGGTAGCAAGAGTCAGGTTTTATATATATGGTGGCTAGTTATAGTGTGTATAAAGTGTTTGTTTGTTGTGCAGTTTTGGAGTCCAATAAGCATGAATGTTTCAACAAGGGGGTTGGGCAACGCACTTGAGCAAGGGTATCAAGTAGTAGGAGACAAATTTGTACATATGGTAGTGGTTATGGTGTGCGAAGTGTGTTTGTTGGGTGTTGCAATTTTTTAGTTCAATAAGCCTTTTTTTGGTTGAACATAAATGTTCAACAAGGGGGTTGGGCAATGATGGTGCGACCAAAGTTGGTCGATGCTAGGAATTGGTCAATGCAATGATATGGGTGTCTATAGGTGCAAGAAACGATGCTAAAGCGGGTGCAAAGGTCCTAGGCAAACAAGCGATAGCGATAATGTATGTCTTGTTGGGGTATAAAGCCCAATGTGGTCGCCCAGGTAAGTGGGCGGGCCGCCAGGTATGTACACATATTCTTTTGTAAAAACCTAATAAGAACTCACTATGCTCTACACATTACAGTAGAGCCAGTTCACCATATCGTCGTGCTCTTCTTCTCGCACTCTCTCTCGCATCGCACTTCCGCTCGTACTCCTTCAACTGGTATCAGAGCTCAGATCGAGGCTCGGGGCAGCACTGCAGGAGGCTAGAGTCACCAGCTCATATTGGAGTGAAATTCGATAGGCGAAGACACGGCCCCAAATCCTCTGGGACAACTCGAAGGGCTTGGTGTTCTCAGAATTTCATTCTGAGGTCATCTCGGCCACTGTTCAGCTTCGACAAAGGTTTGCGCAGGCCATTTTCGGTTACGTGGTCTCGACGAGTGCAGATCCGACTCTGCAAATTTAGGGTTTTCGGCCTACGACTGCAGGTGCTAAGGATATCGACACTCCCAGAGTGTTGATTTGTGGCTGTCTACACATCGAAGGACGGCTCACAGTTCTTGGAGGCGTGTCACATACGACACGGGCACATCTACACACAGTATGTAGGCGACATCCACTAGTTCATCAGGTTGATATTGGTTCAGAGGTCAGTTTACAGGGGAAACTTTGCCGAATTTTTCCCAGGAAAGTAAACCACTGTGAAGCGTAGCTATGGCTGGATCACAGGACACTGCTCTTTACAATATCAAGAAGCTGGATGGAACCAATTTCCCATTGTGGAAGAAGCAGATTTGGCACGTGTTGGTACAAAAGAAGCAGATAAAACCTATAAAGCTCAAAGGGATAAAACAAGAAGATATGGACGAAGATGAATGGAGCGAAATGGATGAATTGGCACTTTCTACCATTATGCTGACTTTGGCAGAAAGCGTTTACTTCAATGTAGCAGACGAGATGTTGGCTTATCAAGCATGGTTAAAGCTGAGTGATCTTTATGAGAAGCAGAGTGCAGCTTCACAGGTATACTGGCTTAAGAAGCTTGTTGACTTGAAGATGAAAGAAGGGACACCTATGTCCAATCATTTGAATGAATTCAACACAATCTATAGTCAGTTGTCAGCTCAAGGTGTCAAGTTTGATGAACCTGTTAGAGCTATGTTCCTGTTGATCACATTGCCGGAAAGTTGGGACACTTTTCGCACAGCTTTGAGTAATTCTGCACCTCCAGATGGTTTGAACATAGCAGGTGTAGAAGGAAGTCTGCTTACTGAAGAAACCAATAGAAAGACAATGGACAAAGGCAAAGGAACAGCCTTAGTTGTCAGGGGAAGGACCAAAGAAAAGTACAAAGGTGGAAAGAGGAATCAGTCTCATAGCAAGTCCCGCAGTGCTAAAGGCAAGAGTGACATAGAATGCTACCATTGTGGCAAGAAGGGTCACATGAAAAGAGACTGCAGAGAATGGAAAGCAGAAAAAGGCAAAGAGAAAGCTGAAGACCATGGTGAGAAGAACAAGTCCTCAGTGAAGATTCAAGAAATAAATGTGACAAACATTGTTGCAGAGGATGACAGTCTAGTGTCAGGAGACATCTACTTCTTGAAGAATACAATGGACTCAGCTCTTCTTTCAGCATCTGATGGAAATGCACTGAGTGACTGGATTATAGACTCAGGGGCATCACTTCATGTGTCTCCAAACAAGGAGTGGTTTACCTCTTATGTGACCACTAAAGATCATGTTCGGCTAGGCAATGGGCAAACATGTGAGATCTTAGGTGTTGGAGATGTTCAATTGAAGTTTCAGAATGGCTCTTCTTTCACGCTGAAGAATGTGAGACATGTTCCCGCAATTACAAAGAGCTTGATCAACACAGCTTTACCTGATGATGCTGGCTACGTCACCACTTCTGGACAGAACATGTGGAAGATATCCAAGGGTTCTATGACAGTAGCACATGGAGTAAGGTCTGGAGGACTTTACGTGATTTATGTATCAAATGTCTCTAAAAATGTAATCAATGTAACCAAGCAGCCGAACGTTTCTTTGTGGCATAGCCGGTTAGGACATATGTCCAAGAAGGGAATGGAAATCTTGTCTCTTTCTGGTTATTTGCCTGGCTTTTCATTTAATGATTTTGAATTCTGTGAACATTGTCTGTATGGTAAGCAAACAGAGCAGCCACATAAGCATAGAAGCAGTAGAAGAGATACACAGTTGGCACTTGTTCATAGTGATTTGTGTGGACCTATGCCTAACCTATCTCTAGGAGGAGCTTCTTACTTTATGACATTTATAGATGATTACTCGAGGAAAGTATGGGTTTACTTTCTCAAGCACAAGGATGAAGCGTTTAGTGTTTTCAAAACGTTTGTGACACTTGTGGAGAATCAAAGTGGCAAGAAGCTTAAATGCTTACGCACTGACAATGGTGGAGAGTATGTTTCAAAGGCCTTTCAAGACTTTTGTGAGTCAAAAGGTATAAAACGTGAACTTACTGCTCCTTACAATCCTCCTCAAAATGGTGGTGCTGAGAGGATGAATAGGACCATACAAGAGAAGGTCAGAAGTATGTTGTCTAATGCACAACTGCCAAATGGGTTTTGGGCTGAAGCTGTATCAACAGCTTTTCATCTTGTAAATAGATCTCCTAGCAAGGTTTTGCAGAAGGATTCAATGCCAGAGATGGTATGGTCAGGCAAAATGCCCTCATACAAGCATCTCAGAGTCTTTGGCTGTGAGGCATATACTCACGTTCCAAAGGAATTTAGGAACAAACTTGAGCCAAAGAGTAGAAAGTGCATCTTTCTAGGCTATGGTAATTCTGGTGAGATGGGGTACAGACTTTGGGATCCCGAATGCAGAAAGGTTGTCCGCAGCAATGATGTTCACTTTAATGAATCCAAATATCATTCTAAACCAGAGAGGGTTGAGGAGATTAGAAGAGTTGTCTTCCAAGAAGATGGACCTGCACGTGCAAGACAAAATGTCAGGGCTCAAGAGGGGCAAGGATAGGATAGAGTGGAACCACAGGTTGTGGTTGAGCCTGAGCCACCTATTGTGCGTAGATCTGGACGTGTCACGCGACCTCCTGATAGGTTTGTTCCATCTATGAACTATGTCATGTTGACTGATTGCAATGAGCCTTCATGTTACAAGGAAGCAGTGCAAATGAAGGACTCCGGGAATTGGCAATTGGCCATGCAATCTGAGATGACAGCTCTGCATAAAAACCAGACATGGAAGCTAGTTAAATTACCACAGGGCAAAAAGGCTCTACCTTGTAAATGGGTTTACAGGTATAAGATCACCGCTCATGATAGTCAGCCAAAGTACAAAGCAAGGCTTGTTGCCAAGGGCTTTAAGCAAGAACAAGGCATTGACTTTGATGAAGTCTTCTCTCCGGTGGTCAAGATGACTACATTGAGATGCTTTCTTGCATTGGTTGCCATATTAGATTTGGTGTTGCACCAAATGGATGTCAAGACAGCGTTCTTGCATGGTGATTTAGATGTGGAAATTTACATGCAGCAGCCAGAAGGGTTTGTTGAGAAAGGTAAGGAAGATTGGGTATGCCAGTTGTTAAAGAGTCTTTATGGCTTAAAACAATCACCGAGGGCATGGTACCATAAATTCCACAAGTTTATGCTTTCTCAAGGCTACAAACATAGTGAGTTCGATCACTGTCTATATACAAAGAAGGCTAAGGATGGTAGTTGGCTGATCCTTATTTTGTATGTGGATGACATGTTGATTGCTGGCAAGCACTTGGAAGAAATTTCAGCTTTGAAGTCAAAGATGGCAAAATCGTTTGACATGAAAGACATGGGTGAGGCAAGTCATATACTTGGTATGCGCATTGAGAGAGACAGCTCAAAGAAGTTGATTTGGTTATCTCAAACAGAGTATATTGACAAGGTTTTGCAACGTTTCAATATGGAGAAGGGAAAGGCACTGAGTGTTCCATTGCCACCATATGGGAAACTTAGCAAACAAGATTGTCCTGTGTCTGAGGAAGAACAGGCTAAAATGGATAAGATTCCATATGCGTCTGCAGTGGGTAGTTTGATGTATGCAATGATTGCTACTCGCCCAGACATTGCATTTGCAGTGGGAGTAGTAAGTCGATACATGTCAAACCCAGGCAAGAAACATTGGGAGGCAGTGAAAGGAATATTGAGATACCTGAAAGCTACAAAGAGTATGCGTATATGCTATGGGAGTCAGGAGCTAAGTGTAAAGGGTTTTACAGACTCAAATTATGCAGGTGACTTAGACAACCGAAGGTCTACGTCAGGGTATGTCTTTACATTGGCTGGTGGAGCAGTATCATGGCATTCTAGATTACAAGATTGTGTTACTCAGTCTACTACAGAGGCTGAATATGTTGCAGCATCAGAGGCATGCAAAGAATCAATTTGGCTTAATCGACTAGTAACAGATTTGGGAATCAAAGAAGAGATGCCTGTGTTATATTGTGATAGTCAAAGTGCTATACAATTGGCTCGCAATCCAGTTTATCACTCAAAGACAAAGCATGTGGATGTGAAGTATCATTTCATCAGGGAAATGCTCGAGGATAAGCAACTTCAGCTTGTCAAAGTTCACACCACAAAAAATCTTGCTGATCTACTTACAAAAGGACTTCCCTCATAGAGCTTTGCGCAGTTTCACAAGCAGATAGGTGTAGGGTAGTACATCACTTCTCTACATCTCTTGTATATTAGCTTGTATAGTAGCTTCTCTCACACTTAAAGTACCACATTGGACTTTAAGTGGGAGGTTGTTGGGGTATAAAGCCCAATGTGGTCGCCCAGGTAAGTGGGCGGGCCGCCAGGTATGTACACATATTCTTTTGTAAAAACCTAATAATAACTCACTATGCTCTACACATTACAGTAGAGCGAGTTCACCATATCGTCGTGCTCTTCTTCTCGCACTCTCTCTCGCGTCGCACTTCCGCTCGTACTCCTTCATGTCTAACGTGGTTTCTTAGGCCAAGTAGTCTCCAAAAAGGCTCAAGCAGGTTGGCAAGGTCCAGGTGTCCGAAGTGCGGGAATTATGCCTTGGAATGTGGTGCTTGAGATGCTCTACAAGCTAGTCTAGACGGCTCCTCAAACGGAGCTCCGGTGTGGGAGTTATGCTAGTCAAAGGTGGAAGGTTTTGCAGATCCTTGATGGACAGGGCAGGTGGAGACAAGTTTCTAGACTTGATGTCAATGGATATCGTGTTGCAGAGCATGTTGATCTTCTTGGATTGTCAATCGGAGCTCGAATGAGCAAGATATGACCACTTGAAGATTTCAAGGGGGACAAGTTATGTGGAAGATTGAACGCATCGATAGACATGCCATCTGGTGTTTTTTTGGCCCCAACAGATTTCCAAAAAGTAGTGGGCATTGTGTGGAGCCAATAGGATTTGAGGGCTCATCAATCGGAGTTGCGGTGGAGGAGATATGCCAGATCAAAGTTTGGTGTAGTTTGCAGTGGGATGTGGACATATGACTTTTCACCATTTTGGCGGCCTCGGTTGGCGGTCTTGACCAGGTTAGAATGTGGCAGGGTTTTCATAGTTTGGAGTCAAGGAAGTGAATTTTTGGTCGAGATTTGCGACTTGGGAATCAAGTCGGTGAGAAAGAGAGTGGAGAAGATTAAAAAAGGGCACTCAAAGAGGGTCTTTTGATATAAATTCTATGTGAGGTTTGGGGAGGTTCAAAGGGTGGCCACCCCAAGCAATGCCACATGGTAGCGGCTATAGTCCCACATGTGGGCATGCGAAGCAAGGAGTAAGAGTATATAGGCTGGAGTGAGCACTTCCCTTGGGCATGAATTGAGAGAGAGAGAGAGAGAGAGAGAGAGAGAGAGAGAGAGAGAGAGAGAGAGAGAGAGAGAGAGAGAGAGAGAGAGAGAGAGAGAGAGAGAGAGAGAGAGAGAGAGAGAGAGAGAGAGAGAGAGAGAGAGAGAGCTCTCTAGCATGTGGCTATGGCGTGGTGCCTTTGGCGCTGCTCGCTTGCTTACCAGGCGGCTCTGGGTGATTTTGGTGGTGTTGCGGTGGCACATAGCTACAATCAGTGGTTGGACAGTAGTGCATTGTAGTGATGACATGGCAGGTTCACAAGCGATGGTTCTTGTGGCTCCATGAGGCCCCATTTTATTGAAGAAGAGGGGTGACCACTAGTGCTAGCGCTAGTGGCCTCGAGGCATTGAAACTGAGAGTGAGAGAGGGAGTTGAAAGTCGACCAAGCAGTGCCAAGCTCATCAAAGTTTCTAAATTGAGTGCAAAGGTGGACCAATGAGAGAGGAGCTGCTAAAAATGGCAAAGGAGCCTCTATAAAAACAACTTTTTTTGTCATTTTTTTAGGGTTTTTGGAGGCCACTCTCAGAGTGTGTGCCTATGGAGCTTTATGGGTGTGTGGTTTGCCGAGTCGGCCATGGAGTGGCACTCATGTTAATGTAAAGAGGTTTGCTAGATCAAGTGAAGTAGTGTATTGCCCGACTGTCTATGGGCCCCCACCCCCGTTTCTCTTCTGCTATTTCTCTTTGTGTGTGTGTGTGTGTTTCGACGGAGGTGTGTGTCCACGGACCGTTTTGTGGTGTAGAGAGAGAGAGAGAGGTTCTGTGTGTGGCAATGATCTATGCAATAGAAGCTGTGCAGATGGAGTGTGGGTGTCGATCCCCAAAGTGTGTGTGCATGTGTTATGTCTTGGTGAGCATGTTGACGCGTTGGTTTGTGTGCAAACAGTGGTCTTCTAGTGTGAGTTGGTTGTTTTGAAGGTGTTTTCTAAGAGGACAGAGGTGTTGTGAATACCCTTGGCTATAGAGAGGCACAATGTGTGTGTGTGTGTTGGGTGTGTTACCCATTCCCCCTCTCCGACGTCCCACGCCAATGGTTTGCGAGGAAGTGCGGTGGCATGTGCTTGCGTGCTTTGCGGTCATGCAAGGTAGCATATTGGCCTCATCACCTTGGATCTCAATGATGAGCAATTGTTCTACACTTGTTGAGCCTACGACAAAGGGGTTCAAAATGGTATACAAGCTACACTACAAACACAAGCAGCCTCATAAACCTCAAGTTTACCATCGAGCACAAAGTGCAGCTTGATGCTCAACATGTTTCCTCGAATCCAAAGCTTTTTTCCAGCCATAAGATGCCATGAAGACTCTGGACAAGGCTCTCTTAGAACGCTTATAACGCTTGGTTTTCTTGTTGTTATAGCAAGGTTTTTCATAGACTTAGCAATTTCCATTCATCTGCATGGATTTGCAAGTAGGAATGATTGTTAATTTTATGATTGCACATGCATATGAATTATACATATGCCATATGCTTGAAATTTGAAAGAAGGTAGATAGCAATGCTATAAGTCAATTTGAATGTTCTTAAATTGTTGGTTTCTACATACATGCATACACAATTGTTTGATAGGTTTCATATGTTTGATACGGATACTTATTAAGAAACATGAGGGTATACCAAAAGTACCGCGAGGAGAGACACCTTCCAGCCAATATGAAAATGAACAGCCACAGCCTCATCCCTATACACAACACATGTCTCTTTAAATTTCATTAGAATTCTTCCTTCAATTGCGTAAGCTACTCAGTTAATAACTACAAAATCCAAAGAAAAAATAAAAAACTTCGCCTTCTACATTGAACCAGTTTGATGACTCGGATCCAAGGCTAGTGTTACATGCTCCTGTAAGAGATAAACCTCATCATGCAGCTTACAGTACCACCATGGACTAATTGACTACCTTGGTCAATTTCATTAAATGCGTTGGGCCCACCACAATGACATTTCACTTCTTCAAAAGAATGCAAATACAAACTCTTTTAAGTGCAAACATAGATTTCCTGTGCAAGCCGCAATGGAAAAAAGACGAGAAAATAAGTTTGATTGATGATATGGTCGACTCGAGAGCCCCAAAATATGCACCGCAAATATAATGGAGTACAAACTAGACAGAGGGAGTCTGTTGTTAGTTCAATGAAGCAGAGACATGTACAACAGTACTTGTCCATTCCTAAAACAAGGCACTGAGTTATGTCTGCAAAATCAAAGTGAAGAGCCTCATAATGCACAAAGAATAGTTTGGATATGCACTGAAGCCCATGCATTCTATCCCCAATGAATTACATTTGCCTCATATCGTTCACCATTGAGGATGAAGGCTGCCTTCTCCACTTCACCTAATGCTCAAGTCTACTTTGAGCGCCCACCATTTGGTATGTGTGCTCTGAACTTTAAAACGAGGTACAAGGTTGTCATATGTGCTTCTAGGCAACTAGTTACCTTCCATGAGGTTGCCAATGTATTCTGTTACGCCGTGTAACTTTTTTTATTCAAAGAGTTCGTATTACTTTTGCTTTCACAGGTTTGAGCAGCCGTGTTGATGCTGCACTGAAGATGACATTGGATATGCACTGTTCTCTCCATATAAAACATTGCCATATGCTTGGCAGCCTTCATCCTCAATGGTGAACGATATGAGGCAAATGTGATTTTTTGGGGACTGAATGTGCAGGCTTCAATGCATATTCAAACTATTCTTTGTTCATTATGAGGCTCTTCACTCTGATTTTGCAGACATGACTCAGTGCCTTGTTTTAGGAATGGACAAGTACTGTTGTACATATCTCTGCTTCATTGAACTAACAACAGACTCCCGCTGTCTAGTTTGTACTCCATTATATTTGCGGTGCATATTTTGGGGCTCTCGAGTCGACCATATCATCAATCAAACTTATTTTCTCGTCTTTTTTCCATTGCAGCCTGCACGGGAAATCTATGTTTGCACTTAAAAGACTTTGTATTTGCATTCTTTTGAAGAAGGGAAATGTCATTGTGGTGGGCCCAACGCATTTAATGAAATTGACCAAGGTAGTCAATTAGTCCATGGTGATACTATAAGCTGCATGATGAGGTGTATCTCTTATAGGAGCATGTAACACTAGCCTTGGTCTGAGTCATCAAACTGGTTCAATGTAGAAGGCGAAGTTTTTTATTTTTTGTTTGGATTATGTAGTCATTAACTGACTAGCTTATGCAATTGAAGGAAGAATTTAAAGGAAATTTAAAGAGACATGTGTTGTGTATAGGGATGAGGCTATGGCTGTTCATTTCCATATTGGCTGGAAGGTGTCTCTCCTCGCAGTACTTTTGGTATAACCTCATGTTTCTTAATAAGTATCTAATGACTTCACTGTGTGAAAGCATACAAAACCATGTTCTTAGACAAGTTTTTATCCAAAAGGGAAGAGAAGATAGATTAAAGTTTGTCATTAATAATTAGAGTTGCTTGTATATATTTATATCGTTAGTCCTATACCTAACTCGAGGGCCCTAGTCTAAATCTCATTAGGGAGTATTCTAGTTGAGGGCATGTTGTGGTTTTTCAATGGGAATGTGATGTGAATATTACAAGCAAGACAGTAGAGGCTCTATGCAAAAATGAAATAGCTTAAGTATGAACAAAATCCATGTTTCAATTCTGAGAAAAATTAGTATTAAAAAGAGTCTTTTTACTGCGATGAAATTGGAGTCAATTAAGTAATATTTGTTGTTCCCCTCTCAAAAACAACCTTCGACAAAAAGTGGACTTAATTTTTGCTGAATTGGGTTCCGCTTCTCAGTTATATGAGTGTGATTTTGAGTCTTTACCATGTACATCATGGTAAAGACTCAAATGGTTTGGCTTCTCAATTATATGAGTCTGAATTTGAGTCTTTACCATGTACATGGTAAAAGAGAGCTTATAGCCCCATCGTTGTTGGTTCCAAACACTCTCCACTACATTACTCTTAAAGCTAGGGCTTTATGATGGTTGCAACCTAGCCATAAGGGCAACATTTAAGGAATTTTTGGCTCAAATGGCATGTTGCATCTATATATAATGCCACATACACCACAAAAATATGGTGTCAAACAAAGGAAGAACAAGTCTTGATGGCTGATGGAGATGGCTAGGTTTATGCCCAAAGCTAAAGGTCTCCCTCAAAACTTCTGGGGATGAAGGCTTGTGTCCGCAAATATGTATTAAGCAAATATACTCCACAAACTTGAAGAGGATTACACCATTAGAGGCTTTGTATAACAAAAAGCCTCCAATGTATCATTTGGGTGTTTTCTGGTCCTGATTATGCTCATACTCCTCACTAGTTAGGAGGCAAGGTTGATAATAAGCCAATCAAACATACAACAACAGTAAAGGTTACTTGATTTGCAATCCAATTACACGCTTTTTGAAAATTATGATCTCTAGCCTCATGTACAAAAAAAAGGGGAGGGGGTGGGGGGGGGGGGTATATTGGAAGGGATAATTCCATTTGTCATTGGCAATCATGATTTGTACTAGTATGATACTATTGAAGAATCTTCACCTCAAGATGTAGAGGAGTCTATGCAGGAAGAGCAAGTGGCTTTCAGATCAAGAAAGAGCCATGCCTATATTAACTATAAAAACTTTTTGTTATATTAGATTAGATGCATTGTAGTTGCACAAAGCACATGCCAATACAAGTTTTGTCAAGGACATCATGGCAAATTGGTTTTCGCAAGGTGATATAGAGGATCCAGCTCTTTGAAGGCTCTTGTGATAATTAGAATGAAGCTATCAACAAGAGAATTATTGTTTACATGATAATCATACTTAGGATATGGTGGATTTTCCAAAGGGCAAGAGTCCTATCGGTATTAAGTGGGTGCTAAAGACCAAGAGAAAGGTTGGAGTTGTTGATGCAAGGCTTGCAACTGAAGGCTATGTGCAATGAAATGGCCTCAGATTTGATGAGACACTTGATCCCACTTCATCGGCATCCATAGAGCAATAACCAAGAAGCTAATGATAGTTTTTCTAACCATAACAATCCCCTCTTGAAAGAATTATGAGAATTCCACGTTATCTACGTGACCAATCATGCACTTCACAACATTCCTATGCTTTATACCTAGGTTGTGCTCATATGAACCTACTAGCTTGAGCAACCCACAACTGAGTGTCACGATGTATGTTATGTATCGATAATTGAAGCACTCAATCTTTGCCAAAAAAATGTTCAATGGGCTATCAACTATCATACATCCTCAATTTAAGCTTTATTTGCAATAGGGTAGATAGTAGTTTACAATTTTCATACCAACTTTCGACCTTGTTAAGGATGTTATGTGAATACTTTTTCTTAAACATTTATATGCATTACACAAACTAAATACCTGGCCTAATCTTATAGCAAAAAGGGGCAAGACATCTCGAAGAGTCTCCTCAAAGAGTAAAATGCAATTCTATCTTCCTCATTGCTTATAATAAGCAGGCCTTGGGGACACATATCATGCACATCATGATAACACTACATTGTTCTTTCATGTTGTGACGAGTTTGGGGGTGGCCTCTATAACACCGCCATATTTGCACGATAGATAAGGATGAATAACTTAGGTTTCACAAGAAAATATGGGTTGATCTCCACTCACAAATTTTGATCACCCTTACCACACACACAACCCCGCCTACACTTGACTAACTTCCCTCTACACTGCCATAGCCCCATCTATGATCAATTGCACTCAAGGAAGAAAACAAACCATTGAATTTTAGGAGAAAATCCAAAAAAATTTAAGGAAAACTTTTTCATTTTTAGACATAAAGACTGCACACTCCCATGATCTCAAGAGTCCTGACTTTTGCAACACAAGGCTTCATAGTTGCTCCTATACATGCACATAAATTCATTAAAAGCCATTCCAAACAAAACTTATATAAAAAACTGTAATCTTTAGTCAGAAAACTAAAAAAAAACCCATAGAGAAAATGGGAAACACTCTCCTATTCACATGTATAACAGAGCGGTTTTGTTGTTATACTCAAGTCTTAATCATGTACTACAAGAGAGCTCGACTTCACCTAGCTTCCATCACAAACAACATGAAGAGGGGTGAAATTGTAGAGGTCCACACCCACATTCATGGCCATGTTGAGGAGAGGCGCACCCTCAACTTGAGCCATAGGGCCCTTTCATTTCAACGTAGGCACCTCTACTAAGTAACCCCTACCCACAATTGTGGGATGCACTAAAAAGGGCTTCCTTGTAAGACCTAGGGTAACTGAACATAGGATCCTCCTCCCTACCTCCCTTTATATAGGCCTAGCTCCTAGCTCTTGCCCTAAGCGGATCCTCGGTCCACACTGGTCTAGTCCAGGCCCTTGGCCTAGGTCCCTAACCCCCTAGGTTGGGCCTTGCCCCGTAGGACCCTTGTCCTGACATTACTCCCCCCTTACGGAAGAGTTTTCGTCCTCGAAAACACAAGTAGTAATATCTTCTTAAGGATACTGATGTTTTCTTTATTGACGTCTCATACGTGAGCCACTTGTCTGTATGGCTGATAATTGGTGCAGTGAGGAGGTTCAATGAAACCAAGAGAAACATCTTGATTTTCAACATTGTTGTCCTTTTGCAACCACTTGGGTCTAAATGTTTTCAGATCTTCTGAAGGTACTGGAATAATACAAGGAAACCTTGGCGTAACTTTCCATGCAGTTGTGAGCCAGATTTCCTACTCGCGTTGTCAGGAGTTTTTTGGAAGAAGTGATTGTGCATATGTATATACACATGCATGGTGCATCGAATACAGGATTGCCCATTTTCCAAAGCCAGGTGGTTACGTGGGGCCCACATGTGTACAAGTAGGACAGGGTGTACATAGTGCATCGATTTTCACTATTACCAGTACCAGTGTGTTTTTTCTACAATAATGAGGAGTTGGTAGTGCGTAAAACTTCTGGAGGAAGCTATCCGCGGGCCGACGACATGAGGTAAGCAGGTGCGTCAGATGGTATCTAGTGGCGTCAGGAGGCTGAATGGGGTCAATACTTGCACCTGGAGAAGTACGGACACAGCGTGGGTGTTTCCTTGTGATAATTATGCAGAAAGGTCATCATGAGGACCATATTTTGGGGCCACTTCACGTGGTTGCGAGACGCATTATTGGAAAAAGCTGAGTGCCAGGTGTGCGGATGATGCAAAAAGGTGACAACTATGCACCGCGAGGTCAGTTTTTGGCATGTTCGGGGTCCGTTTGAGGTCAACTAAAAGGCCAAGGGTGCCCAAGTAATAAAGCTAAGTGTGGTAACTGAAAAACAGAGAGAAGACCAGAAAAAATGTGGAGAGAAGAGGAGGAACAGCTGCAACTGTGTTTTTGGGATTTTTGGGGTTTTTGGAGCCTGTTTTGGCCGTAAACTGCTCATCCGAGGTCGGGTTTGAGCACTTTGACATTGTAGACTGGGGTTTTGGGCCGTTCCGGATGCAATGGAACTATCCATTTTTCCAAATTCCTCACTCTTTTTCTTTTATTTTTGCTGTGTAAGTTTCTCCTATGAGCGAAGCTTCTACTCCAATTTGTGATTGTATCTGGCATGTTCTACCCATATTGTGTGACCTGTTTGCCCCATTGGTGTTGGCCCAAGCTCTATTGTATCTAAACATCAGAAGTTCTCCTCTTTTGAGCTGAGTTTTTTGGGTGTGTGTGTGTGTCTCTCTCTCTCTCTCTATGTGGAGTGGGTAAATGGGTAGTCTCTCTCCTCTCACTCCATAGGTGTGTTTCTTGTCTCGGTCAGGCGGGTTGTGTAAGCCGAGTGGTGCCCCCTAGTGTGTGTGTGTGTGTATCCTTCCAAGAGTGTGTGTCGGGTCAGTAAAGAGGCCTTCTGTGTGTTTTCATCCCGCTCACATTCTTTTGGCGCCCCCATTGAGGATCTTCTTCGAGTACCTTCTGCTTCGAGCTTCAAGCTTCGAGATTCGGGATTACAAGTTGCAGGTTGCAGGTTGCAGGTTGCAGGTTGCAGATTACAGGTTACAGGTTACAGGGACAAGTACAGGTAGAGGTGATTCACACAGGTACAGGTAGCTGGAGTACAGGGATATACTAGCAGTGATGTCACTTGCAGTTGTTGTGGGTATGCATCACTTGGCGCTTGTTTGAGCGCATTGTCTGTTGGATTGTACGTTACTTGTGGAAACTGCCATTGTACGCATTTGTGGAGCCATACTTGGTGTTATTTGGCAGTCCCATCCATTTCTGAGACTTGGTCTGGAAGATAGTCATTTCTGAGACTTAACTATACGCGGTTTGCATTAGCCTTCGTGTGAGGGTCGATAGCGTGAGGTTTTATTGAGCTGGGGGATTCTCAAATGTGGAGATCCTTTGGTGATACAGGTAGATGGAGCACCCTTTTCGTGACCTCTCCATAGGCTACGTACTAGTGATTCCTACTTGATGCTCGGGTTCTATTGTTGGCAGTTTATGCATACATATACAGTTTATATTTTGGGTTCTCACTGCTCTACTTCTGGGTAAACTCTGTCAAAATTTTTCCAAGTTATGATGGCTGGTTTTTTGGTCTTTTAATGCATTTATGCTGCTGAAATTTTGGCGAAATCAGAGGATAAGACAAGTGTGCTTTCTAGGGAGCTACATGGTTGACTTTAATGGATGATCAAAATGGCCCTCAATTCACTCCTTTTCATTTAACTCAAAGAATCCAGATAAATGTTCATGTGTCCAAGAAGATTTTTTTCCAGCAGCGCATAGTCTTTATGATTGGGCCAAGAAGATTAAGAGAGATCCTGGAATGTCCTTTGCCTGTTGTAATTCCGATGATTAACTATGAAAACTCATTTGATGTGCATGTGTTTGTCCTTATCTAAAGTTGAGCTCCATTGAAGTTCCTGGGGATTGGGGTCACTAAAAAGTTTTGGGTTCTTGCACGTGTGTTCGAAGGGGTTCTCAAAGCATCGTAACTTGGGTAGCCATGGCTTTCTCTTATCCTGAGTTTCATGGAAGAAATGACAAAGATGTGGAAGACTTTTTGGAAAAGATGGAGGTTGTCTGCATTAGCAACCAGATTCATGACCCTGCGCAGATGTTACGTCTTCTCCAAATTTGTTTGACGAGTGGTGCACGAGTTTGGTCCAAAGCATTTGAAGAGGAGTTGCGTGGGGCTGATCCACCTGTAAGATTGAGTTGGGACAATCTAAGGCATGGATTGGAAGTGGAGTTTGTGAAGATAGAAGATCCTAACAAAGTATGGCAAGAAGTACAGGCTTTAGTGCAAAAGGAAGGTGAGCCAGTAGATGCGTACATACGGAAGTTCTCATTGGCATGGGAGAGGATGTGCAAGGCCTTAGCACCACAGGTACCCCCGCCTGACATGATGAATAAGGACACGTTCTTGGCTGGTCTTTGGGAGAATATACGTTGGATAGTGGAGCTAAAGAAGTCTAGGACATATGAAGATGCACTAGAGGTGGCAAGGAACAAACAATGGAAGTTGAGGAAAATGAGCCAGTTAGGGGTGGAGTCTTTGCCCATGAGGTATGAATTTCAGCCTATGGACTCTTTACAAGGTCGCGTGCCAGGGGTTCATCATGAACCAGTGGTTTTTGTTACTCCTCAGGTTATGCCAGCAGTGGTCACTACAACAGTGCAAGATGATGGGCTAAGGCAAGACATGAGGCAAGTGGTAGATTTAATGAAGAATCTCAGCCTCAACTTGCTAGGTCAAGTGGGAAATAATCGAGGTCAAGGTTGGCTTGCAAATCAGCCAGGAGGTGAAGAAAGGCCTGGGAATGGTGTTGGACAAAGCAATGGTAGGTTCTGGAGGCAGACGCCCACCTATTACAATTGTGGAGAGTTGGGTCACATCAGCCTGCAATGTAATAAGCCACCAAGGATGGGGGGGAGACATGTATCCATTGCCAAGACAGTGCTAACTAGGTCCAATGATTATGGCATCAAAATTAAGGGAGATGAAGGAACTAGTGGATTAACCCAGGAGGAAAAGGGAAAGACAAAAGTGCTAAGTGTGGTCACCTTGGAGAAGGCATCAAAGCTAGAGGATACATTAGTGATGCCTATTGGGAAGAGGACCACAAAGGACAAGGAAGGAAGAAGTGCCCCAGGTCCTAGTAAGAAGAAGGGAAAGAGTCATGAAGGCGAGGATGTCAAGGCCAAGAGGAAAAGGAGGGCTCGTCGCAAGTTTCATGTTTCATATTTTCCACTAGGGGATGGGCAATTAAGCTATGACTTAAAGGAGGATCTGACAAGCAGGAAGGCAGATGTTACTTTTGGGCAGCTTATAGAGATGGTGTCAAAGTTAAAGCGACAGTGGAAGAGAATGGTTAACTCAATGGAGAAAGAGCCAGAGAGAGGTTCAGTGAAGGTATTGGCGATGGATGAGCTACCAGACATTTGTCCAATAGTAGATGTATGGCATAAAAGAAAAAATCCGGGACAAGGTTATGTGGATGGTGGAGCCCAAAATGTGTCATAACACACCCACGCGTTGAAAAGATGGGTCTTACAGTGAGTGGGGTGTCAGGCTTCCGGATCAGATTGGCAAACCATCAAAAGGTAAATGTTTGGGTGTTGTGAAGAGCTTAGAAGTGGAGGCATATGATGCAAAGGCAGTGGTTGATTTTCATGTGATGCCAGCGGGGTTGGGAGCATATCCTATTATACTTGGTAGACCATGGTTACGTGCAGTGGGAGCTGTTTAAGATTGGCGATGTGGTACTATTAGCCTCTATGGAAAGACAAGTGCCAAGAAGCTTTATAATATGGAATCAAGGAAATGATTAGAGGAGCTTTATGAAGATGAGGATGAGTCTAGTGATGAAGACTCTTCCACGGTGACAGATGAGGACAGTGATAGCACTACCAGCAGTGATGAGGATGCTGATGTTGCATTTCTTTTGATGGACAAAGGAATCCAGGAGTCTGGTGTAGTCGCAGTTGCGAATGAAGTTGAAGATGAAAGTGAAGGGCCTTATGAAGTGATTGAAGGGCTGATGCAAACCAAGGTCGAGTTGCCAAAGAAGCAGGAATTGATGACACAAATGATCAGTGGAGACCTCTCAGCTATGGAGAAGGAGATATATTTGCACATGCTGGCTAGTTTTCCTGATTTGTTCATTACTTCATATGAACAGATCAGAGGATTCAAGGGCGAAGAGATGCATATAGAGCTGAAAGAAGGTGCTAAACGAGTGCGACAAAGGCTAAGACAGATGGGTCAAGATCAAATGGAAGCCTTGCGGGAAGAGGTGGACATGTTATTGAAGGCAGGGTTCATAGTCCCAGTGGAAACCACAGAATGGGTGAGTCCAGTAGTAGTCAGTCCAAAGAAGGATGGAAAGTGGAGGATTTGTGTAGATTTTAAACCCTTAAATGCAGCCACTAAGAAGAACCCATATCCTCTTCCATTCATCGATCAGATCTTGGATTCAGTGGGCAGGTTATGAGAGGTACAGTGTGTGTGATGGTTTTTCAGGCTATTTTCAATTAAAGATTGCTCTTAAAGACCGCACAAAGACAACTTTTATTACGCCATGGGGCTGCTATTGCTACACAGTATTGCCGTTTGGGTTGTCAAATGGACCATCTTTCTATCAAGAGAGAGCAAACTGGGTATTGGAACCATTCATTGGTAGTTGTGTTAAAGCTTTTATGGACGACTTCTGTGTCTACAGCAGTAGGGCTGAACACCATGAGAAGCTACAGATGGTATTGGCTCGATATGATGAATGTGGAGGACAACTAAATCCAAAGAAATGTCATTTAGCATAGCCAAGGGTGAAGTTATTGGGCCATATGGTGTTAGAAAATGGCATTGAGGCTGATCCAGACAAGGTTAAGTCTATTATTCTTCTTCCATCACCTACGAGTACGAAGCAATTGGCAACTTTTATACACAAAGTGAAGTACATGGCACGGTTTATTCCATTGTCTTCGCAGCTCCTTTATCCATTACAGCAAGTGGCAAAGCATGATCCACTGCAATGGGATGACAAGTGTGAAGAAGTGTTTCAAGAGGTGAAAGAGGTGTTAGGGGGGTTGTCAGCCATGCACGCTCCTGATTGGGAGAGAGTTTTTTATGTAAATCCATCAGTAGGGGATGATGCCACTGGAGCCATGCTATTGCAAAAGGGGAAGGGTAGCCATTATATGAGGCCAGTGTATTGTGCAAGCCGAGTGAAGCTGGTAGCAGAGAGAAAGTTCTCGGAAGTAGAGCTAGTGATGGCCAGTGTAATATTTGCTTGTCGACGATTTCGTCATTACTTGCTACCATGACCTTTTGTTTTCTTGAAGAGCTATGATTTTTTGCCATAGTTAATTAATGGCACTAACATGTCAAATGTGGTCAAGAAATGGGTAATTGAGCTACAAGAGTTTGAGTTCTCTTTCCTAGTGGAAGACGGTACAAGGGCTACCCTAGCTGATTTGTTGACCTACAAGGAGAATCCCCTTCTTGTTAAGGAAGAGGTGGTGAGAAAGGTAGTTAAATAAGTGCCACAGATCAGCAATGCACATGTGTTGTTCTTTGATGGATCTTATAGAAAGATCCATGATGCGGCTTTAGGGGGTATAGCACTTTATGATCCAGAGGGGAAGCTAGTATGTACGAGAGGGTTCAAATTGGATGCACATAGTAACAATGAGGCTGAATATGCTACATTGGAAGCCGGCTTACACATTTGTTTGAAGCATGGGATTAGAAGGTTGAGCATAAAAGGTGATGCCTTGTTAGTTGTGAAGCAAGTGCTGGGTGTGTGGAAGAGCAAGAACACCTCATTGAAGGAAATGTGCTTCAGAATTAAAGGCCTGTTAAAAAAGTTTGAGGCATGGAGCATCAGACACATTGAACGTGCTCTAAATGGAGAGGCACATGAAGCAACTCAAAGCATGATCGGGGAGCTATTTGTGTTGAGGACCACTTTACCTCTTTATCATGGCCGGGAAAGTTTGGCTCAAGAAGAGGAGTTTTTGCTAACAGGAATCATTCCAAAGGAGATTCAGAAGTCGAAGAAGTATGGTTTTGTGCGTAGAGCATACAAGTACAAATTGATTGGTGATGTCTTATACATGAAAGGGGCTGATCTCGTGTTGAGACGTGTACCTTGGCGGGAGGAGCTGTACAGAGTGTTGGAAGAGAATCATGAAGGCGCATGTGGCGGACATTTTGCTCTAAAGATCACCTTGCATAAGATCTTGCATTAGCAACCAGATTCATGACCCAATGCAAATGTTACGTCTTCTCCAAATTTGTTTGAAGAGTGATGCACGAGTTTGGTCCAAAGCATTTGAAGAGGAGTTGCGTGTGGCTGATCCACCTGTAAGGTTGAGTTGGGACAATCTACAGCATGGGTTGGAAGTGGAGTTTGTGAAGATAGAAGATCCTGACAAAGTGTGGCAAGAAGTACAGGGTTTGGTGCAAAAGGAAGGTGAGCCAGTAGATGCGTACATACGTAAGTTCTCATTGGCATGGGAGCGGATGTGCAAGGCCTTAGCACCACAAGTACCCCTGCCTGACATGATGAAGAAGGACAGGTTCTTGGCTGGTCTTTGGGAGAATATATGTTGGAGAGTGGAGCTAAAGAAGCCTAGGACATATGAAGATGCATTGGAGGTGGCAAGGAACAAAGAGTGGAAGTTGAGGAAAATGAGTCAGTTAGGGGTGGAGTCTTTGCCCATGAGGTCTGAATTCCAGCCTATGGATTCTTTGCAAGGTCGCATGCCAGGGGTTTATCATGAACCAGTGGTTGCTGTTACTCCTCGGGTTATGCCAGCAGTGGTCACTACAGCAGTGCAAGATGATGGACTAAGGCAAGACGTGAGGCAAGTGGTAGATTTAATGAAGAATATCAGCCTAAACATGCTAGGTCAAGTGGGAAATAATCGAGGTCGAGGGAGGTTTGCAAATCAGCCAGGAGGTGAAGAAAGACCTAGGAATGGTGTTGGACAAAGCAATGGTAGGTTCTGGAGAACCCACTGTGTGGGATATGGTGCACACCTCATGAGCTTTAGACTTAATAATGGAGTCTTTTTAGACTTGCCTACAGCTTTACCATTATTGAGCCATAAGAAGTCTGGAATGAGTGTTGTTGCTGCTGAGCATGAATGCTCTAGCAGGCTAGGGGATGGGCAAATTATGTCAGGAGTTTTTTGGAAGAAGTGATTGCGCATATGTACATACACATGCATGATGCATCGAATAAAGGATTGCCCATTTTCCAGAGCCAGGTGGTTACGTGGGGCCCACATGTGTACAAGTAGGACAGCATGTACATAGTGCATCACTTTTCACTATCACCAGTACCAATGTGTTTTTTCTATAATAATTAGGAGTTGGTAGTGCGTAAAACTTCTCGAGGAAGCTATCCGCGGGCCGACGACTTGAGGTAAGCAGGTGCGTCAGATGGCATCTAGTGGCGTCAGGAGGTCGAATGGGGTCACTACTTGCACGTGGATGAGTACGGACACAACGTGGATGTTTTATTGTGATAATTATGCAGAGAGGTCATCATGAGGATCATATTTTGGGGCCACTTCACGTGGTGGCGGGATGCATTATTGGAAAAAGTTGAGTGCCAGGTGTGCGGATGGATGCAGCAGGGTGACAACTATGCACTGCGAGGTCAGTTTTTGGCATGTTCGGGGTCCGTTGAGGTCAACTAAAAGGCCAAGGGTGACCAAGTAATAAAGCTAAGTGTGGGAACTGAAAAACCTGAGAGAAGACCAGAAAAAACATGGAGAAGAGAGGAGGAACAGCCGCAACTGTGTTTTTGGAGCATGTTTTGGCCGTAAACTGCTCATCCGAGGTTGGATTTGAGCACTTTGACATTGTAGACTGGGGTTTTGGGCCGTTCCGGACGCGATGGCGCTGTCCATTTTGCCAAATTCCTCACTCTTTTTTTTGCTGTTTTGGCTGTGTAAGTTTCTCCTATGAGCGAAGCTTCTGCTCCGATTTGTGATTGTATCAGGTACATTTTACCCATATTGTGTGAGCTATTTGCTCCATTGGTGTTGGCCCAAGCTCTATTGTATCAAAACATCAGAAATTATCCTCTTTTGAGCTGAGTTTTTGAGTGTGTGTGTGTGTCTCTCTCTCTCTCTCTGTGGAGTGGGTAAACGGATAGTCTCTCTCCTCTCGCTCCATCGGTGTGTTCCCTGTCTCGGCCAGGTGGGTTGTGTAAGCCGAGTGGCGCCCCATAGTGTGTGTGTGTATCTTCCCAAGAGTGTGTGTTGGGTTGTTATAGAGGCGTTCTGTGTGTTTCCATCCCGCTCACATCGTGAGGGCAATGTACTTCTCATTGTTGTTCTGTATGTGGATGATTTGCTGATCAATAGTCCCAATGAGGCATATATTTTTGAATTTAAGGCTGACATGAATGCTACTTTCAAGATAAAAGATTTGGGACTATTACATCATTACTTGGGCATACAATTTAAGCAGTGTGATGGTGGTATTGCCTTGTGTCAGAAGAGTTACATAGAGACATTGCTATGTAAGTTTGGACTTGAGGATTGCAAACCTATTGCCACTCCCATGGAAACATGTTTGAAGTTGAGTCTACATGATGCTGGTGATCTTGCTGATGTCACTCTTTACCAAACTGTTGTTGGTTGCCTCATTTATGTATGCAGCACGAGGCCGCTTATTCAGTTTGCAGTCTCACAGGTCAACAGATTTATGCATAACCTAGGGTCTGAGCATTGGTAGGCAATCAAGAGGATTTTTTGGTACTTGAGTGGCAATTTGCATCTTGGATTGTTTTATCCCAAGGGGAGATCATTGCCGCCAGATTTACATGTTTTTTGGACACATTGGGCTGGTTGTTATGACACGCGAGTGTCCACAAGTGGTTTTTGTTTCATGCTTGGCAGTTCATGTATTTCATGGTTGAGCAAGAAGAAACCTACTGTGGCGACTTCTAGTTGTGAGGCTGAGTACAGGGCAGTCTTCACAACTACGGTTAAGTGTGTATGGCTCAAACGCCTTATGGCTTATTTGGGTGTTGCACAAGACATTTCCAACATCATCTACACTGACAGTCAGAGCGCATTGGCAGTTGTGAGGAACCCAATTTTTCATGCTCGCACAAAGAACATTGAGGTGCATTACCACTATGTCAAGGAGAGGCTCTCAACAGGAGAGACCAGCTTGGCTTATGTGCCAACATAGGACAACCTTGCAGATCTTTTCACAAAGGCATTGTCTCGTGAGAAGTTCAAAGCTTTCGGCAAAGCTTTGGGCTTGCTCCCCTTTGTGGATTGATCCTGTCCTTAGGGCATGGCACTTTCCTTTATTCTTCGTGCCAGCCCTCATTCACCGCATCACTCCCAAGGGGGATTTGTTACCATATACATGTGGTAGTGATGTGTGTGAACACACTAGGACCTCCGGGGCATTTTTACACTCTTTAGATGGTTTCCCCCCTGTGCATTGTATATATGCCCATCACTCTAGGGCTATCGATATTTCCATTGCACACTAAGTAATACACTCTCTGTTGTGTGCCTTGAGCTTCCTTCACCTTCTCCAAACTATGTGCATTTCCTTGCAACCCTAATTCCAACAAGAACACACATTCCAATATCGGTCTGAAAATTGCAAACTTGACCCGCGATAAACCTATAAGTGCTTGTAACTTTCTCATCCAGATCCAGATCAATGAACTGTAAAGACAAGCTTGGTAAGCACTTTGAACACTACATAATCAGCCCATAAAATTGCAATTTGGCAACTTCTAAGCATCCCGATTCACAGGCATTAAAACTCACTTTATGATCCCTAAAATCCACATTTGACATACATACTCATCTACTCTTGTTTGCATCAGTGAACCATCATTGCACAAATAATACATACACTTCAAGCAACCTTAAATTGCCTTCCTTTACCTTTTTTTTCGATCAAGAAGTATCTTTGAAAATATTTGATGTGGCAATGTGATCTTTTGCAATCTGGATTGCATATGGCCAACAAGGAGGGGATTAGGGGGGATGCTTTGTGCACCTGACATGAGCAGAATGCAATTCTAGTAGTAGTTTTGATGGTTGAAAATTAGAAAGGAATTGATTCTTGTAGATGGGGAGGATATGGAAATATCATGGGGAGTTGAAGGCAGCAAATGGAGTACCTTCAATGTGCCAATAAATTTAGCTAAGGTGGCTCTGCATCTTTGATTGGCAAAGTATACTGGTCCATAGTCAGATTTTCCATCAGGTTGGGCCAAAATAGCTCCCATTTCTCTACCAGAGGCATCTACATGAACATGAAAAATTGACCTCTCAATTTGGATGCAAAGAATCGGTTTCATGCTAGTGGCTTACTTCAGAGACTAGAAATTGGCTTCACATTCTAGAGTCCAGATAATCTTAACTTCTTTCTGGGTGAACCTCGTTGTGAGCATACAAATAAATCTTTGATAGAAGTTAATGTACCTCAAAAACAAACTCAATTCAGATACATTCATTGGTGCCATGGCTTACCAAATACTTCCAATCTTGTCTTCATCTCTCAATGCCATTTTTGGACACGATATATCCTAGTAGTTGTCTCTTACAAACAATGAGTACCGACTTAAAGGGATTTAGATAGATCCTCTTCTCTGTACATCTTTTACATACCATCTCCAAAAATAGGAGATGCATGTCTTCAAATGAGAAGATTGTGAAGTCATCCAAAAAAATTGCCAAAATCTTGTGCAAGAACTCACGAAAGATTGCAATCATACATCATTGAAAGGTTGCTACAATATTACATAGACTGAATGACATAACCATACACATAAAAGCTCCATTCAATAGTGAATGTTGTTTTTGCTTGATCTTGTAGTGCTATCTTCAAGTGATTATACCCAATGTTCCCATCCATAAAACTATACATTTCATGTCCAACTATCTCATCCAACATCATGTCTGTGAAGGGTAATGTGAATGGATCTTTAATTGTTTGACATTTAACTTCTTGTAGTCCACACATACTCTTTATTCTTCTTGGGGACTACAACAATGGGAAACAAATAGTCACTGCTTGCTACTTAATGATGAAGCCCCCTTTAGTAGGCTGTCAATTTCTTTCTTAACCTTCTTTGCATAATTTGGATTCACGCTTGGCAATCTCAGTTGAAAGGACATCTACACAAAAAAGAATGTATGGCCAGTGGCGGTAAATCCATTAGGAGACAATGAGGGAATAGAAACTAGGGCAAGCCTAGCATTGTCATCTCTCTTGATGACAACTACATCCATTATCTAGATGAATGTAACTTGGTCTTGCAAGCATGGACCACCCTGGAAGGGCACTTTGGTGCTGAGGCAAGAGATGTAAGATAGTATTGAAGATGCAATTCTATGGACTCACCATGAAGCCCAATGAAGACATTGCTTCCCTTGTCAATATATTGAAGAGAATTTTCACGCAACTTTCCTACATCAAGAGCCTTGATGATGAAGAACATCAAGTGTAAGTCCTACTCAAAGCTGTGCCAGACAATACCTACGAAAACATTGTCATAGTACTTACGGAGAAGGAACATGCACCAAAGTTGGAGGACACCACCCTTGGATAGTTTCTTATCAAAAGCTCTCTATATCATGTGCAATCAAGAGGTTTTTAATTATACCTTGATATACATACTACATTTACACTATGGGCCTATTAAAAAAACCCCTACCTCCCTCCAATGTATACATTAAAGTATACATTTTGGTTCGACTAGTCAACACTAATGTCTTATCTAAATAACTTTGTAGTGTACCTCTCATTGGTGATCACCCAATCCCTACCCATGCACTTATAAGACCAACAAGCTCGGTCCATGACTCAATATAAGACAAATAATAAGAATGCCGTCCTAAGTTAACATGTCCCCCTCCCTGATGTGAATTCCATCACTGGAATTTATGAACGCCCAACTAGGAAGCAAGAACTCGATCCATATACTATGTATGGATTTTGTAGTAATTAAACATCTTGATGAGAGTAGTGGCCCATGGATGTGCTCACAATCACGAATTTAAATACTACAAGATGATGCATTTGTCCTATGTAGGAGCACAACCCTCCAATTGTATAAAATCAAGTAAGTATGTGAGAGTATGCTAGTTTAAGAAAAGGCAAGTCATTTAAGAATGGAAATGTAAGAACAAGCAGGCAATGGCAAGTATGAGATGCATGAAATTATGAAGGTTGCATGCCAAGTAGAGAGTATAATTCAAGTATTAGTTAGGGACTCACATAAATTAATGAGCTAGAGTGTTGGCATTATTAGCTTGCTTCACAGTCAATAGCTACACTAAAGGTTAAATTTTGATCTAGATCTATATATTGACTTTACAAAATCATGTATTAAGAGTAGTTACCCTATTGGGACTCATTGGTTTTTAAAGACTAGCAATCTGTGCATTATGGAAGTGATATGATGAGCATAATGCAATGTATATTTAAGTAAATGATTTTGGCAATTTCCATGTGTGTTCTATCTCTCTCTCTCTCTCTCTCTCTCTCTCTCTCTCTCTCTCTCTCTCTCTCTCTCTCTCCAATAGAGAATGCATGGATGCTTAATGCCATGGGTAGACTCTAATTGCACTTGAGTGCTTGATTGACTTTTGATTAGAGAGCCCTTAAGGAAATTTTATTTACACACATGAAGTGAAGTGATGACCCTTGAAATCCTACCACAAATTTCTTTAGCATTATTATTTTTAGATTACTAGTCAACTTTTAACTCCAAACTCCACCAATGTCTCTACCATTAATAATAGATTTTACGCATAAGACCAGCTAGCCAAAGAACAAAGGTTAACCTAAAGTCATGCTATTTTTCTAAAGGAAAAACTAATAAAGCTAGATTTTAAACTAATCAAGTTATATGAGTTACCAATGGTCCTCGTTTATATTCATCCAGTTAGCAAAGCATGCAAACATAATGACATGATCTCACACATGCCATGCTAGCAACATAGACACATGAATGACAAGCAATAAAATTAAACAAGAAACCAAAGCATGGAAAACTTACAACTATTTTTGTACTCGGGATGTCCTTGGTGGGTGGATGGAAATGTCCTTTTAGAACTCCATGAAAATGGATGACAGAACTAGTCTCTATGCTCTTGTACATTGCACATAAGATAACCAAACAAAACTATACCTTTAAGAGGCACATATCAGTGTGAAAAGAAGCCATATATTCACTGGAAGCAAATATCAAAACAAATGAGGGAATACTAGTCTACCTATCACTTAACACACTATCAATGATCAAGGAAAGAGAATGTTGTATAGATTGACTAGTAGTCCTAAGGCTAAACCTCTATCCTCATCATCAAGAAAAATAAAGTCATCCTCAGTGAGACGATGAGTATCATTTGTGCAATTTGATAAATCTTCCTCACTAGGAATTTCACTAAGTGTGGATACTCATCTTGCTCAAAATAATAAGCTTGTGCAATTGGAAAGACATTCTCTACTGGGATCACTCATGGTCAATAGACGTATCAACCTTTCTAGCTCCTCAAAAAATTCCTCGCATGCCACATTATCTACCAAATCCCATTTGGAGGTAAGTACATGGTAGATCATGTGAAATACTTGGAAAAAAGATGGCTCCTGCTCCTTTACTTTTTGTTTTTTGTTTTGGTTTAAGTATAAGGCTCTATATATATACATTGTTAAGAGAGAGAGAGAAGAAGAGAGCTTGAGCTCTTGCAAGCATACACACACTCCCATAGATGGAGGCAAACCCTGTTCTTCTTCTTCTTCACTAACTCAAGATAAGAGGTCTACAAAAAAACATAGAAAAAATTTACAACAACATAAAGGGAAACTAATATAATGGTATAGTATGGACCACTAGTGTGATGGAGGAGTGATGTGAATGGATAAGTGTGCCATCACTTTAGTAGGTAGAATAATTCGAGGTAGTACATCTATAGTATCACCGACAAAGATATGTGTATCCACCAAGACATCCCGGTGATGATGATTGTCGTTGTAGTCATCCGGTAGTTACACGTTGAGCTTGACATCTCATGTAATGGAATATGACTATAACATTGATTGTAGTGGAATTAAAGAAACAATAGTGAGTTTCCTTAAGAGAGTTCTTAAAGAGCATAAGGAGAGTACTTGATTAAAGGTAAAAAATGAACATTATACCTAGTTAGCTTGGCATGAACAATACTTGTAAAAAGGAGAGAGAGAACTAAAGAAATTGACAACAATTGAGGACCAAATTTACTTGGAGCCGGTCCCCCTCCAAAAGGCTTTTATATTATAGATTCTCCCATGAAGAGAGACTTGGTACAATACATGCTTTGTGTTCCTTGAGACCTTGTTGATGCAATGAAGATGGTAAACTCATGCACCAAAGTTATGCCGGTAACTACCTTGCAAAAACATTAACTACCTTACACATATTGATTCATGGCACGACAATGGACTCTTTGTCGGCTTGCTTGGCTGCAAGGCTTTCCAAAATAATCTTGCATGCTATTTTGTTCACGCCTTGCTTGTTGTACTCTGGCCCTTATTAAAATGCAATTGGCCTACCCTGCATAAGTTTTGCATGCGGCTCTGACGTCACCGTCGTGGAAAGGGCCCCTTGGGTTGCCCCTTGGGCACCCTTGGGTGTCCAACTTCCAACATGTGAACCCAAGGCGAAGCTTAACGATGGCAGATCACTCAGTAGCACTGAGCACAAGAAGTTTGGTCCTAGCACTCTGTGTATTACTAGGTTGAGAGCGGCTCTAAAGAGAAATCTCCCCGGCAGCCCAGCATGCACCTGACAAGCTCCAACATGCACCATATCGTGCTTAGCTTAGTCGTCTTCCTGCATGTGCAAGGGTGATTCCCGCTTGCCCAGTTGATGCCTTGCAAGGGATTGCCCCCACCATTCCCATTCTCATGTGTGTGTGTGTGTGTAGCTGTTTTAACTTATATAATAAGACATAAATGAACTTTTACATTCAAAAGACAACTGGATTTAGAGAAAAGGCAAAAATCAGTACAAAAACAACTCAGTCTTAGAATTATCTTTGTACATGGCATATGAGAATGAGTCCTCATTCTAATATAAAATGATAGTGATCCAATAAAGAATTACTTCCCAAGTGGTAGGAGTAAGTGTACTATCTGACAAACAATAGCTTTAAGCCCAAAAAAATTCCAAGAAAGGATAGAGTCCTCACCTGCATCCATCCAAACAAGACAGTAGATACGTTAGTCTTGGATGTGTTTTACAGGTGTCAATGGACTGTATCAGTTGTTATCCATGTCCATCTTACAACTTTTAAAACTTAAAACCACTGTCCAAAGTGTTAATTAATGTTTCTTAGATTTTTGGTTTTAGTTACCCTAAAGATTTTAAAGAAGTACTTATAACTATGGCATTTGTAAATCCCCATTTAAAAAAAATTATATATATATATATACCATTTTGAACAACAAAAGCCACCATCTCTTTTATCTTAATCCCCATAATCTTCCTTAGATCAATCTTTCAATACCAGAAATACTTTATTAGTTTTGTTAATGCGAGAAATACTTTGCCAGTTTTCTTGAAGCCATAAAGTATCCAAAACAACAACTACAGATATTTCTCCCAAGAGCAAACAAACAGTAACTTTCCATAACCACCCAAACCACAAAGGGAAAGTGCTAGAATGGAACCTTGCTGAGGATAGCAGCAACAGGGAATCGTATGACATCCCCTACCAAAAACTCAGGTCATCACGATCACTAGCAGCTTCAGTAATAACAACCAAGGAAGGCCAAGACCAAAGAACAACAAGTCAGAACCAAAAAGTTTGACAAATATGGATACCAAAGAGTCAGCTTGGTCAAAAACAGGTATGGATCAAGAAGATGAAGATCTCTATTGAAAAATCACAAGATCCAACACCAAAAGGAAAACAATTGAAGTGTACAAGAACGGCTAAGAAAATCACAAAGTCAGAAGCTTTTGCAACTCAGATTTGTTTGAAGGTAACAAAACTCTGCAGTGTTATCATGCTAATTTAAATTTTTCATGCCCATTCGGGTTCCAACTTACCTTAGTTTGCATGCCAAATGAGAAAAAACCCATTAAATGAGCCAAAGCCAAGAACCTATTTATGGCTTTTCTAAAAAAGAAAAAACCCATATTTGTTTTACTGTTCTTACAGCATCATGCTATATAAGACAATGACTATTAACTAGTATAACAATCCCAAAAGATGGCATAAGGGAAGAGAAAAACCCATTTATATCACGCAGTAATATGCAGATTTTTCGCCCGTTAGATACTGAGTAACAAAGCCACATCTTTAGGTTGCGTATGGTCGACCAGACAAACGTTAGTATCAATTACCAAAGGATCCCAAACATTTTTTTTAAGTCCGATTATTGCACACCAAGCACCACTACTCTGGTTATGCATGAGTTCAACCATAATGACTTTAGGGCCCCATACAAGTTATCAAAAAGCCCTTTGTTATAAGAAGCTAACATCCTACCAAAAAACCCCCTAAAAAACCAAATAGTAATCAGCGTGATTAACAGAATCTTTAAACCCATCAATATGTATCTCTAGTTTCAACAGAAAGGACATGTCTCACCGACCAAAGTTTTTATGCACAGTATGCAGTTACGACTTGGTTTTGGTATTTTTCTCTTTTGTTTACCAAGGATGGTTAAAGTTTTTCTACATGATAATAATGGAGGGCTTCACTCAATGATACTAACATGGATTTTAGGAAAGGGTCTTCCTTGCAAGTTTTTGTCTAAACTTTTAATTATGGTCTAAGTTGGATCATGGATACTTATTGTTGCTGATTAATTTCTCCACTTTGATTGATGTGTATAAGTTTGATTACTCTAATACTAAGAACTTTTTTAAATTTTGGGATATACTAGCTGTAAAATTGGAGGTGGATTGCCTAGCTCAAATTTTCCCCTAAAACCTGTAGTTGACCAACTTATTGACTGGGGCTCACGGATTTCTTCTGGCTTTGACATTTGGTTCAAAAATTTAGCACTTTGGAAGAGATATATGATTGTGTGGGTACTTTAATTGGCTGGTTTGATTGACTTGAATGAATGTCTTTTCTTGATACTCCTGATAATGATGGAATGAGATAGGGGTGGATTCAAGATCATTACTTTCGGACAGAGGGTTACTTCTTAACTGATTATCTAGCTTGAACTGGAAAGGGCTCTTCCATATTGTGTAAACATACTAGCTCTCCTCATATGGGCTTTCTGGTTTTTAGCTTTGGGGATATACAAGTCATATATTCATACATCAGAATGGAAATTATTAAAAGATGGATATGACATAGTGGGTTACACTTGGTTCCGTTAACCCTCACGGACACCCTATCACCTTCGACGGACGCATATTATTTTTTTGATTGAGTCATGGACCGGGCTTGTCGGTGTGTAGGTGATCATCGATGAGAGGCGTACCACTTATCTTGTTTTTACAGTAGTTTTGCAAAAAATGACCGGCCACTGTGGGCGCCCATGTGTGAATGGGCCAAACTCTTATAAAAGGTCCATTTGAGCTAAAAATCCTCATTCTCTGAGGTGTAAGCTAAGAAGTGCTCTTACTCCATCTCTGTCTCCTTCTCCTTGGTGTGCTCATAGGTGTGTGTGTGTGTGTGTGTATGCTTGAGAGAGAGAGAGAGAGAGAGAGAGAGAGAGAGAGAGAGAGAGAGAGAGAGAGAGAGAGAGAGAGAGAGAGAGAGAGAGCATTGCAGCGGCATCGGTGGTGGCGAGGCGGTTGAGCGCGGCATTGATGGCAGCTCCTTCTTCTTTGCAGCACAGGATCGTTCACGACGGAAGAATTGAGTGGTGAGTGACACACCCCTGCCCCTTTGAGCTTGCTAGGATCTTCTAGTTGTGTGTTTGTAGCCTTTCGAGGCTCGCACATAGTGCTAGGGGAATGACTTGTATTAAGCTTGAGGAGTACTCATTGCTACCTTTGGAAGCCCTTCTTCCATGGAGGGTCCGATTTGGACTTGTCTACACAAGGGTGGCTATACACGACTGCTTCTCATGAGAGAGGGCAACCCTTTTGGCCTATAAAAGGAGGCCATTTCTACACACATTTTGGAGTGTGAAGTTGATGCAACAAGGTGGGTGTGAAGTGGTGAGAGTGAAGCAAGGTGGGAGCTCTATTAAGGGTATAACCCCCTTTGTAACCTACTTCTTGTTTGAAGTACTAAAGCCATTGAGTGGTTGCTTTCCTGTGGATGTAGCCCACATTGGGTGAACCACGTATATCGTGCTCTCTCTCTCTCTCTCTACTCTATAATCTCTGTGTGTGATAATTTGTCTCTCTCCATTAAGTAAACTACTCATTCATATACTTAGCTACGTTCTATTTCCTAGTAACTGGTATCAGAGCAAGGGTTGCTCGTAGCTAAAGGATCTCAAGGAAAAGATTCCTTGAATTGAGTGGGAGTAATGGTGGAGGAAGGGAAGCGCAAGATCGAGAAGTTCAATGGCAAAAACTACCAACATTGGAAGATACAGATTGAAGACTATCTCTACCAGAAGGACCTTTATTTGCTATTAGGCGGTCTTGCAAAGAAGCCCGCAACAATGCCGGATGAAGCATGGATTGTCCTTGACCAAAAGGCACTGGTGGGAACAATTTGGTTAAGCTTGGCGTTAATGGTGGCCTTCAACGTTTCAGAGATGAAGATCACGGAGGACTTGATGAAGTCCCTTGACGGCCTCTACAAGAAACCATTGGCATCCAATAAGGTATTTCTCATGAAGCGCTTGTTCAATCTAAAGATGGCTGAGAATGATTTAGTTGTATAACACTTAAATGACTTTAACACCAACATAAGTCAACGTCGACTGGTGAAAATCAATTTTGATGACGAAGTACGAGCTCTCCTTATATTATTGTCTCTACCAAATAGTTGGGATAGCCTTGTGATGGCTGTAAGTAATTCTATCTCTGGCACAAATAGTCTCAAGTCGATGTATTGGGTGTTCTCCTAAGCAAGGAAATGTGAAGGAGAAGCACATGCGAATCATCAAGTGCTGCACTATCAGTGGAAACAAGAGGAAGGCCTAAGGAGAGGTTCAAAAACCAAAAGGGTCGTGATCGTTCAAGGTGAAGCAAGTCATGAACAAAGTCAATTCTTGAATGTTGGAACTGCGGCAAGAAGGGCCACGTCAAGAAGGATTGCTGGCCCAAGAAGAAAAAGGAAAAGTCTCAAGACAACAAGCCAACATTGGAGGCCAATGTGGCAGGTAAAGTAGAGCAAGATGCTCTAATTCTTTCATTAGACAATGTGTCTAATTCCTGGATAGTAGATTCTGGGACTTCATTCCATGCAACACCACACAAGCAATATTTCCAAGATTACACCAAAGGTAATTTTGGGTATGTATACTTGGGAGATGATGAAGCTTGTGAAATTGTCTGCAAAGGTACAATTTGTGTCAAAATTGCTATCGAAAATGAATGGAAGCTTAAAGATGTTAGACATGTTCCTTCTCTTGGCAAAAAATTGATCTCTACAGGACAATTGGACAATGAAGGTCACAACATTGCATTCGGAAACAAACAATGGAAGATTTGAATGGGATCTTTGGTGGTTGCCAAGGGAGAAAAGGACGGTACACTTTACTTGTGTACTGTCAGCATGCAATCTTCAGTTTGTGCAACAACTACAAAAGTCGACAGTGCGGTATGGCACTACTGGCTTGGGCATATGAGTGCCAAAGGAATGCAAATCCTTCAATCAAAGAAGCTTCTACCACGTTTGAAAGAAGTAGACTTAGAGTTCTATGAAGATTGTGTTTATGGTAAACAAAAGAGGGTAAAATTTCAAAAATGAGGAAATGAAAGAAAAAATAAAAAACTTGAGTTACTTCATCCTAATATTTGGGGTCGTACAAGTACACCATCCCTTGGTGGCTCATTGTACTATGTAACATTCATAAACAATGCAACTAGAAAAACATGGGTTTATGTCATGAAGAATAAGTCCGTTGTGACATTTGTTCAAGAGGTGGGGCTGGCATCAATGCACGCACTCGAGGTGTGTCTGTCCATGCTAAGGTTGGTCTATTAACCATTGCACGCTTAAATACTATGCAATCCTTGTCTTGATGACCATACAATCACAGGCATTGCAATTCCATTGAATTTTACTCTAAAAGTAGGGTATTCAGTGGTACTATGCGGACCATAGCAAACTAAGCACCATTGTTGCTCCCTTCTTGGATACATATGATTGTTTTGTGGAGCACGATTGTCTCTAAGACTCTCTTGAATGGCCTTGGTGAGATCTGCTAAAGTCATCTCAGATATCTTTGGCTCCTTAGCAACAGGCTTTAGGGTCATTGGCTGATGCCGCATGCTTGCGAGCTAGTAGATTTAGGCTCAATAGACACTCTTTCTCCTTGAATTATGAAATTATCCTCCATTTGGATTGCATTGGTGGTGACTGTTTTCCAAGTGGTGATACCTCTAATGACTAGGCCATTGTAGATATCCTTATGTCGTAATCCCCCAATGAATCTATCAAGCAATTGGTTATTATTGAAGCACGCATTTAGATTACAACGAGAATTCAAATGCTTCAACTAATAAAGTCTCTCACGGACTCTCCTTCCTCTCGTTGGGCTTTCTGGAGCTGAGATGCTACACTCCAAGGTCCTAGTCTTTATATATAAAGTGGTGTATATAGTATATCATAAGACTGAGGACTGAGGATTGGGCCTGGACTCGAGCTCGATTTTGGGTTTCGAGGAATGATCCCGATCCCGATCCTTCCTTTTAAGACAAGGTTTCTTTAATTTTTGTTTTGAATTTTCTTTTTAGTCCCAAATATTCGAGTGTTTTTTTTGAATATTTGTTTTGAATTTGTTTTTTTTTTTTCAAAAAAAACTTTTTTGAGGATAATGTGGCCGCATGGACACCAAGATCCCTTGCACACACAACAGCTCTGTCTGACCTCTTTTCAATTAATACAACTAATTGACAGCTAATTAACACTAACTACCTCTGCTAACACACTGTCAAACACAGTACACTACATACTCACAGACAGTCAACTCTACTGCTCATTGTCTACTCTCACTAACAGCTCTACTAACACTTGCTCATTACAGATCTTGCAAAACTAACAAAAACAATTCAATGCAGCACTAACAAAGCTTACAACCACTAAACAGAAGCTGACAAAAACCTGCTAATCTATCCTTTACAGTCACTTAACAGTTCTCACACAACACATCAAAAAACAGAAAACAATCGGCCGATGTGTGGCCGCCCTTGAGAAGACAAGTCTGCCTTTCAATTGGCCACTGTCCATTGAATTCGGCCACTGGCCAACCGACCATTTTTCGACCACTTTCCAACCATAAAATTCCGGCAAAAAGGAATATTCCGGTGAAGTCTTGCAATGAAAATTTTGGTTTTTGGTGAGTGATTTTTCTTCACGCACGATGGCTTCTCCTCATAACAGGGACCTTACAAATGTGCGTTTTTAACACAGAAAATTACAAGGGGTAAATCAGGCTCCAGACTTAACATACAATTAATAGCCACTTTGTAAGAAGTATGATAAGCCCATAGAGCTGATGTCAGCTTCAAATCCCAATATGTGCCATGAGCTTCGACTGTTTTGGTCAAGATAGAAATTAAGATCTTGTTAGTGCTTCAGCTTGGCCATTTGCTTTTGGATAATAAGGCGTGGCCTTATGGTGGGCTATCATGAAGTTTGTCGTGAGTTCCTTTATCATTCCATTTATAAAATGAGTACCATTGTCACTCACAATCTCAAAGGGACAACCAAATCTTGTAATAATGCTCTCAAAGATAAACTTGGCAGTTGACCTTGCATCAACTTTACGTGTCACCCTGGCTTCCACCCACTTTGTCACATAGTCAGTGGCAACGATAATATATCGAGATTGAGTGTTACGAGCTGCCGGACTAATTGGGCCTACAAAGTCTAAACCCCATTTTTCAAGTGGTTGAGTCACTTTAATAGGATGTAAGGGCATCTTATCCTTTCGTTGTGTGATCTTGTAACGTTGGCATTCATCACATCCTTTTGCAAAAAGTGATGCATTCTTGAATAAGGTAGGCAACCAATAGCTTGATTGCAACACCTTTCTAGCAGTTAGTTCCCCTTAGAAATGTCCTCAGCTATACCCATGTGGGCTTCTTGTAGTATGTATAAATACTCATCCTCACGAGCATAACGTCTAAGAATATCATCCTTCCTTAGCTTGTAGAGAGTTCCTGCAATGAGAGAATAAGGTTCACATTCTTTTAACAATTTTTGAGCTATATCTTTATGAAGCTCCTTGGGTGGAAAACCATTAACTAGAAAGTTCACAATCTTCTCACTCCATTCAGGCATGGCCTTGACTAGGAATAGGGAAGTGTAGGGCAATATCTCGTCGACTTCAGTAGGGGCTTCATTATTAATCGTGTAATTCTTCCTATGGAACAAGGTTTATTTACTAGATACAACAAGGTTTGATGATCCACATAGAAAACAAACTTGTTGGGAAGAAGGTAGCAGCGAAATTTTTTCACTGCGTAAATCATAGCTAAACCTTCCCGATCTGTAGTGGTGTAGTTTCTCTCAGCATCATTCAATTGACGACTTGCAAAGATAATGGGACAGTCCAATTTATGTTCTCCTGGTTGAGCTAGAACACACCCAATAGCAAAGTTCGATGCATCAATATGCACATGGAAAATTACATTCCAATCGGGCACTCATAGAATGGGAGCGCTTGTCAAGGTCTTTTTCAATGACTCATAACCATGGTCACACTCCGCGGTCCAGTGGAACTCAATAAGAAGCTTGTACAAAGGATGAGCTATCTCGGCAAAGTTTAAAATAAATCATAGGTAATAACCAACATGGCCCATGAACCTTTGAACTCCTTTATTAGTTGTAGGTGGTGGCAATTTAGCAATGGCTTTAATTTAGCTCTTATCTATGGAAATCCCACTTTTGGACACTAGATGCCCTAAAATGACTCCATGTTTAACCTAAAATTGGCATTTGAAAGGGTTTAAGGAGACGCGGCACAATTTGCATTTCTCAAACACTTTTCGTAAACATGATAGATGTTCTTTCCAAGAAGAATAAACACAAAGTTCATCTAAGAAAGATTCACAAAACTCCCTTAAATATTCTCTAAAGCAGTGTTTATTAATCTTGGAAGGTAGCAGGAGCATTGGTTAAGCCAAAATCCATAACACGAAATGCGAACACAAGGACACCTCAACACAATGGGATTTTGGAAAGGATGAATAGGACAATCATGAAGCAAGCACAAAGCATGCGGCTACGTGAAGGCCTACTGCTTGAGCTTTGGGCAGAAGTAGTAAGTACGTCTGTGTATTTGATCAACCGGTCACCCTCAACGGCATTGGATGGGGGAGTTCCAGAGGAGGTATGGACAGGTAAACCAGTGAATTATTCATTTCTCAAAGTGTTTGGATGTGAAGCTTTCATACACATAGATAGAAACCTAAGATCAAAGCTAGATGCGAAGTCCAAAAAGTGTTTCTTCATTGGCTATGGAGAAGGTGACTTTGGGTATCGCCTATGGAATCCTCAAGATGGTAAAATCTTTAGAAGTAGGGATGTAATTTTCAATGAACAAAATATGTACAAAGATTACTTGGAAAGAAAACAAACAAAAGAAACAAGTGATGAGTACATGGAGCTTGAGGATGGTGAAGACTCAAGGAGTGCAAATGGTGACAACGTACACCAACGTCAACCAAATGAGGAGCCTCAACCTATTTTTCGAAGATCTACAAGAGCATGTAGACCTCCAGAAAGGTTTGTTCCTTCCTTCAACCATCTCTTGATCTCAGATTCTGGAGAGCCAAAATCATACGAAGAAGTTATGCATCACGAATCCAAAGAAGACTGGATGAAGAGCATGCAAGTGGAGATGGACTCATTACATCACAACCAAACAGGGGAGTTGATTGAGTTTCCCAAAGATAAGCGGCCAGTGCAGAACAAATGGGTGTATAAGCTGAAGGAAGAAGAAGGTGGGAAGAAAAGGTACAAGTCTAGGCTTGTGGTAAAAGGGTTTTCTCAAAAGAAAGGTATTATTTCAATGAAATATTTTCTCATGTTGTAAAAATGAACTCAATTAGGCTTGTCTTAAGCCTTGTGGCTACTCATGATTTAAATATTGAGAAAATGGATGTAAATACAACATTCCCTCATGGTGACTTAGAGGAGGAAATTTACATGAGTCAACCAAAGGGGTATGAAGTAAAAGGTAAGGAGAAAATCGTTTGCAGATTAAAGAAGAGCTTGTATGGTTTAAAGCAAGCATCAAGACACTGGTACTTGAAGTTCGATGGATGGATGTTGGATCATGGATTCACAAGATGCAACTCAGATCATTGCGTGTACACAAAGAATTTGGGAGATGTGAAGTTCATCATCCTAATGTTGTATGTTGATGACATGTGGATCGCAAGTGCTAATATGCAAGACATCAAAGAGCTATCTAAATCTTTTTCAATGAAAGATTTAGATGCTACAAAGAGGATGCTTGGTATGAACATATCAAGGGACAGGACGAAGAAGACAATAAAGCTATCTCAAGAGGATTACATGAAGAAGGTACTAGAGAGGTTTGCAATGCAAAATGCAAAAACGATTTCAACACCTTTGGATGGTCATTTTAAACTAACCAAGGATATGTGTCCAAAGACCCAAGAGGAGATAGCCTATATGTCTAAAGTTCCATATGCTGCAGCAATAGGTTCTCTTATATATGATATGGTTTGGACAAGGCCAGACATTGCACATACAGTGGGAGTTGTAAGTAGGTTAATGGAAAACCGAGGTAAAGAGCACTAGCAAGTTGTGAAGTGGATACTTAGGTATCTGAAAGGGACAACAACAAATGCTTTGTATTTTGGAGGAACTGATATTTTTCTTCAAGGGTATGTTGATGCAGATATGGCAGGTGACAAAAGATACTCAAAGGAGCACTACTGGCTATGTCTTCATGGTTGGAGGCACAACAATAAGCTGGGCTTCAAAGCTGCAGAAAGTTATCTCATTTTCTACCACGGAAGTAGAGTATATAGCAATGACAGAGGCAAGCAAAGAAATTCTGTGGCTTCATAGATTCTTAGAAGAGCTTGGATTCAAACAAGACAATTGTGTCTTGTACAGTGATAGCCAAAGCGCTATCCATCTTGTAAAGAACTCAACCTTTCATTCAAGGACAAAGCACAGTGAAGTGAGATATCACTTCATACGCACAGTTTTGGAAGGGGGACATCTAAAGCTAGGAAAGGTGCATACAAGTGAAAATCCTACAAACATGCTTACAATGGTGGTCAATAAGGAGAAGTTGAGCTTTTGCTCATCTTCAATCGGAATTCAAGGATAAGAAGCCAGGATGGAAAACAGTCACAGTTTTGGTTTGGAGATTAGTCTCCAAGTGAAGATTGTTAAGTATGGAGCCTGATTTACCCCTTGTAATTTTTTGTGTTAAAAACGCACATTTGTAAGGCTCCCGTTATGAGGAGAAGCCATCGTGCGTGAAGAAAAATCACTCGTCGAAAACCAAAATTTTCACGGCCAGACTTTGTTGGAATATTCTTTTTTGTCGGAATATTATGACCGGACGACGATCGAGAAGTGGTCGGAAAACGGCCGGCTGTTTGGCCGGTAGTCAATGGCTGGTGGCCGATGGTTGGAAGTCAATGGCCAATGGCTGATTTCAAAGGCTGGCTTGTCTTCTCAAGGACATCCACACATGGGTGGATTGAAGGGTCCGATTTGGACTTGTCTACACAAGGGCGGCTACACATGGCTGCCTCTCATGAGAGAGGGAAACACTTTTGGCCTATAAAAGAAGGCCATTTCTACACACATTTTGGAGTGAAGTTGATGCAACAAGGTGGGTGTGAGGTGGTGAGAGTGAAGCAAGGTGGGAGCTCTATTAAGGGTATAACCCCCTTTGAGAGTGAAGCAAGGTGAGAGCTCTATTAAGGGTATAACCCCCTTTGTAACCTACTTCTTGTTTAAGGTACTAAAGCCATTGCATGACTGCTTTCTCGTGGATGTAGTCCACATTGGGTGAACCACGCATATTGTGTGCTCTCTCTCTCTCTCTCTCTCTCTACTCTATAATCTCTCATGTGTGATAATTTGGTCTCTCTCCATTAAGTAAACTACTCATTTATCTACTTAGCTATGTCCTTTTTCCTAGCATTGTACACCATTCAAAATGGTATATGGCCAAGAAGCAGTTATGACATGGGAGTTTGTAATTCTTAGTCTGCGTGTAGATTCACAAGAAGGTTGGGATGGTAATCCTTTAGTTGAGCGCTTATATATCCTTAAGATATTAGATGAAGAAAAACAATTGGCTGTGCAAAATGCACTTGTGGAGAAAGATAGAAGGAAGAAATGGTTTGACCGTCATCTAAAGAACAAAGATATCAATGTTGGTGATAAAGTCCTTATGTATGGAGTGTGTAACAGAAAGAAAAAGTTAAAATATGCCGGAAAAGGACCATAAAGAGTATCTGAAATCACCCCACAAGGTACCATTCGTGTGGAGAATCTTGATGGAGTTGAAACCATTGGATTCCTCAATGGGAGCAAATTTAAAAGATACTATGATCCTTTAAGCCAAGAGGAGCTACGTGCCATCCATAAAAAAAAGGTAGCCAAGGCACAAACAGAATTGAAGAAGATACAAGTTCAAGCTGAGAGCGACAACAACGCATAAGATGCCAAAGAGAGGCCAACCTTGGAGTTACACATGCATTCCACGTTGAAACAGAGAATGATTGGTTGGACTCTGACACACTTGTACAATACCCTATTGAACTACATAGCGCCTATGGAAAAGTGCTATATAACGCCTTGTTAGACACGAGTGCTATGTATGATCTGCTATCTTATGGGGTGTGGTGTCAGTTAGGAAAGCCATTCCTATCTGTGAGTACTATCCAAGTCAAGAGTGTCAACAAGAAAAAAACTACGGTTTTTGGTATCTGACACACTTCTGTCCGTTATGACAACGGGGTTGTAGCTCAAGACTTTTTGGTCATGCCTGCTAGAACTATGGAAGGCAATATAAACCTAGGATGCACGTGGATGATAACAACCAAATGCACTATTGATTGGGGGACGAGGAGTGTCACAACGCAGAAACCAACTCTTAGTCCTGTCACTCAAGCCATGGTCCCTGAGATATTACCTCCTGAGGAAATAAAACCCAAAACAGTGCATGTCCAGGAGCTTGAACCATATGTCACTATAGCCCAACTCTTCAAAGCTTCAAATTCTATAGTTGAAACAAAGCTTGAGACACACAAGGCGCATCCTAATATAACAAAGGAAACATACAAGTGGGTCCCTAAAGCTTCTTTAGCGACCATGGTTGATGCTAAAAAACAGGAGCCTTGTAAGAAACGCCCCACTCGCTCCCAAAAATGTAAAAAAACGTTGCATTGGATTCCTAAACGACTACTGGATACCCAAAGCTACTATCAAGGAAATGATCAAATCTAGGTGTCAAAATGTAAATTGTGTTCTTACCTGTCCCCTGACCCATGTGAGTCAAATCCTGTGACGATAAAGCCGATTGAAGATCGTGGGAAAGGAAAGATCACAGAACACTATATACCTGATTCACAGCTACTTTGGGTACCCAAGCGAGAAAGGCTTGTTTCGCTCAGCTCAACTATAGAAAAAATGAATAAAGCTTCTTACTCTTCATGTAGTTCATATACAGAAATAGAAGCTTCGATGCAACCTCCACCTACCATTGTACATATCCATGCAAACAAGAAAGAGTTTGCATCTCCCATTGTAAGTTCACCACCTACAACAACGTTGCAAATAAAATCATGGGAGAGTACCTTACCACTCTTGCAACTAGATGAAATGCCTAGGGCGGTCGAAAATTATTGGTCAAAGTCTTTACCCAAGAAAACTTGGAACAATTGGTTCAAAAGGTGATGACATCATTCCAAAAGGTATAATCTACCCAAGGAAGGGGGGAGTGTTTGCTGACATCCATCATTCACTTGCTCCCCTCTTAACCTTCCTCTCATGACCTCTCAATCTCCAATCTTAGGGAATGTATATATAAAGCTTTATACTCACAAAAACGAAAATAAAAAAGTAAAAGAGCAATAGCCACCAAACAAAAATTTGGAAACCCACAAGTTCTATATATGACACAAAATCATAAAAACACATTATGCATAAGGACACGACCTTTTGACATGATCCTTATAATATTTGCACTCTAACCATCATCTATCTGCGTGTACAGATATGGCATAGAACACGACCTTTTGACACGACCCTTATAATATTTGCACTCTTAACTATCATCTATTTGTGTGTACAGATATGGCTAGTACGCTAGAGTCATCCACTCCTACCTTAGGTTAGAGGTACCCTCTTTACTTCTCACAAGTGTTTTACATAGTCTACCTGGTGCTTGCATGTGAATGGGATTTGATAGGTACACTAGCATGTGAGAGGAATTTTGAGGAGTTAAAATGGTTGATACGTCTCTTGACCATGATTGATCTATATTTAGTAGAGAGTGTCTCTCCCACTACACAAGCCTACACTTTTGACCAATATGACTATAGACGTCTAGTGACATTCTTAGTAAACATTGGTGTCTTTAATGATAAAGAAGATTTACATTATTACACGGATGGCATGTATGGTCTCATAGGTGATGATTTTATTTTTCTCGATGATGATGAGGATAGGAGTTTAGCCTTAGAGTTACCTCCCCATCTCTACAATATTCTGATTTTGTTTTTCTCGACGATGATGAGGAAAGGAGTTTAGCCTTAGAGTTACCTCCCCATCTCTACAATATCCTGTTCCCTTGACTCTCTAGGGGGAGTGCAAATAATTAGGTTAGGGTTCCTTATGTTGTTTGATCGTGTTCAATAAAGGTTGGTGCCTCTTCCCACTGATGTGCCTCCTAGAGGTATTCCTTGTGTTTTCTAGTGTGTACAGGAACGTGTTGCTATTGTTAGAATTTGCAACTTCATGGAATCTTTCTTTCGTTCACTCTTCAAATCAAGCGCGATCATCAACACAAACAGGTGTTTCTTGACCATTAGCATTGTCCCTTGTCTTTGTTTTTGCATCCATGTTTATCTGTTTTAAATGTGATTGGTAGCACAATATTCCGCACATTTGCTTAGATTAAACATTAGATTCCATATAATTTTCTGTCATAATCCCTTGTCTAGGTTTCAAAATCAAGCAGTTTGACTAAGCTAGTTTGACCAAGTTAGGAATTAGAGATCTTCTCTTAATACCATGGAGAATGCCTTCCTAATAATCAATGGTTACTTTAGGTTCTTAATCCGATTTAGGCAGCATTGTGTGTAATGTACTAGAGCTTTCTAGTGGGCTTAGTCTCTATTGACCTTTAGATTAAGTATTATAAAAGGAGTTTACTAGTGTGATGAGCGTGGGGAGGGTAACCGTGTTATATGAACTCCCAAAGTTACAAAATAAAAATGCTGAAAACGAACAATGAAAAAAATCAAAAGTGCCACAATGTAAAATCTTAAGTCGGAAGAGAAATCCTAGTTTGATTTGGTACTTCACTCACATGTATCACTTATGGTACTATGGCCCTAGAGGTTCTCAGTGTGGGCGCTTTTCCTTGAAAAACCAAAAACCCAACGTATATAAAATAACCACACACATCAAAATTGAATCAATGTGAAAAGACTTTGGGGGCTCAAAGAAAAGGAAGTAAGTCAGGTGATGATTTCATGAGTAATTCCTTTTGTCGTAGCTTAACTACAAGGTCTTCTAGGTATAGCCTCTAGTCAGCCCTTGGACATGAAATACTTGGCTCTTGCGATTGAAGAGCTTAATTGATCAGAGAAAATTGAGAAGCTTGTCCACGGTATTAATAGTTGACCTCTAGTGCCGTTTGACCGTTAAATTAGCGACCCCAGACTTGTTTAGTTTTTGACATTTACACATGTTTATGCATTTGATTATATTATAATTTAATGTTTACTGCTGATAAATTATTTAATATTTTGTTACCAATCAATGTGTGTGCCTACAATTGCATATGCTTTTAAATTGTATATGAGAATGTAGTTACTATGCCAATTTTTGTTGATTTTTGCAGTGATTGAAGAAGGCTAGGGACATTCAATCTCAAATGCTCTTCTACCTTGGCGAACATGCTTCATCTCAATAGCTTCCGAGGACGGAATCTACATCAGGAAGGAGGGCATGTTAACCCTCACTGACACCCTATCACCTTCGACAGATGCATATTATTTATTTGATCGAGTCATGGACCGAGCTTGTCGATCCAATAGGTGTGTAGGTGATCACCGATGAGAGGTGCACGGCTCATCTTATTTTTACAGTAGTTTTGCAACGACCGGCCATTGTGGACGCCCATGTGTGAATGGACCAAACTCTTATAAAAGGTCCATTTGACCTAACAAATCATCATTCTCTGAGGTGTAAGCTAATAAGTGCTCTTACTCCATCTCTGTCTCCTCCTCCTTTGTGTGCTCACAAGTGTGTGTATGTGTGTGTATGCGAGAGAGAGAGAGAGAGAGAGAGAGAGAGAGAGAGAGAGAGAGAGAGAGAGAGAGAGAGAGAGAGAGTACGTGATCGAGCATTGCGGCGGCATCGACGGTGGCTCCTTCTTCTTCGAAGCACAGAATCCTTCACGACGGAAGCACTGAGCGGTGAGTGACACACCCTTGCCCCTTTGAGATTGTTAGGATCTTCTAATTGTGTGTTTGCAGCCTTTCGAGGCTCGCACACAGTGCACAAGCAAGTTCCCAACTTCGACACGTACAACAAAGCGTACAGGTTCTGGATTATCTTAAGATTTGGTCTCTAACAGTTGTTAGGTTTGTATGTCTTCTAATAAGATCTCTTTCTGGTCTAGTTGTGATAGGTGACTTTCACTATTATGGATGGCGTATCTAATGGTTTGCTACAGCTTGCTTCAATCAAGACTAACTTTGGAGGACTTTTTTATACATAATTTTGATGGTTCTTCTTACAGGGATATCATTTGGTTAATGTTCTATCTCTGATAATTTTGACTTATTCTCAGTTTGGCTAACTGTAAAAGATCCTAACCTAAAAACAATTTTGATATTGTTCCAATCTGATTGGGTTTGGATATCATTTGGATCTTGATACTTCTCTGTTTGTATTTGCTTGGTGGATATCTGGCGACCGATTGTTGTGCTTGCTAGCTACTACTGGCTGGATATGCATTGGCTAACTTTGAACCTTTTCTGGTCTCTACAATTTGATGTTTTTAATCTTGATCGAGGACTTCATACCTCCCTTTGGCTCTAGGCTGATGCTTAAGCTCTTTCTATGATTTGTGATGTGAATTTCTTTAAGATACCTGGAGTAGTTTCTAGCGGGTGGACTGATTCTATCCAGACAGTTCTAAGATACCTGGAGTAGTTTCTAGTGGGTGGATTGGTTCTATCCAGACAGTTTTAGACTGGATTTTCTTGGACATATGCTTGAAACATACATCATGCCTACTATTACATGCCTACTATTACTGATCTAGAATTGTGGTTGTCCTTGGTGTGATTTGTTGAGTTGGTGACTGGCTCCTTTTTTATTACTAGGCCAAAATATCTATAGCTTCAAAAGTTAGGGTTTTGGAATTTTAATAACCTATATAGAGTTGGCAAGCTTTGCTTGGTGTGATTTGGGATCTGGCTTTGACTAACGCTTCAATACTAACCCCTGTTTTGATGAAACAGTTGCTTAATCTGAGAATTCTAGTTAATTTTGTATTGGCCATTGACTTCTACTATGGGTAGCTGGATCTGTAGAATTTGACTCGTATGACGAGGTTTCTTCTTGGCCTGGATTTTGAAAGATTGCTCTTAACATGAGCTTTGAGGAAACTTTTTTGATACCATTTGGTTACTAATTTACTTGTGATAAAGTTCTCATATAGTCAAGTTTTGGAATGATGGGTTAACACTAGCTTCTCTTTAACTAGCTTCTCTTTAACTGCCCAAAATGGAGAGATAGCTGGGTCATGGTTAAATTTATGACACTCTGACTTAAGATTTGCTTGCTACCTGTGGTCTGCTGGCTTTGATTTGGTTCTAATGACTCAGATATGATCTACCTAAGTTTTAGCTCATCAGTTTGCATTACTTTGCTTTGGCTTTCCTTAGTTATTGTTGTTATACATAGTCTCTCTATTAGCTCTCCTAAGTTGACTTCAGGGTTACTCTCTCCATATGAGTAGTTTTTGTCCCAATATTTGAAGGACTTGACTTTGGTCCATACATTTTATTGTAGTTATAGAACAAAGCATTGCATGCACGATTTGGTTAACTTATGGTTGGCTTGATGTTTTTTACATTAAAATGTTATTGTAAAAAGTAGTTTTTAAGATGGTATGGTATAATTTTGACAAGATTACCTTAAAAAAATGTGAAAAATACTTGAGATTTGTAAGGCTATCATACATAATCAAGTCTAACAAAATCTGTTGTCTTGACTATATGGATACAATTGAGAATTCTATCTTGACTTAAAAATGTTTAGCGTGCTCCAATCCGACTCTGAAGATCACTAATGATTCAACCAGAATGACCACAACAACTCCACTACTTTTGTATAAAATCATTAGAATGATGCTTCATTCTTATTATGTTGTACATAAATGAATCAAAGACTAAGTCCTTTTTGTACAAATCTTTGTTCAGTTATTTAAAGCGAGTTGTCTTTTGAACATTATGTTCTCCTCAGAGCCAAGAAAACCCACCAAAAATAAGAGACACAAAGTGGAGCACCATGAGGCGCTATAAAAAGTCCAAGTAAATCTTGCACGCAGCAAGAGTGATTTGGAACACACACACACAAAAAGGAAAGGACCAAAGGTGATCATGAAATTTTTATGCAGTACAATAGTCAACACAATGCAAAACCCATGCAATAAGTATACACAAGCCAGAAAAAGTTGTTAAAAAGTCAATGAACATTGTTTGAGAAAAGCATGGATGTCATACTCTAAGAAGAGAGAAGCTTCTTGAAAGATCTATCTGGGAGTAAGAGGCAGCTCTGCAAGGATGGTATTAAGTGTAGCAGTGTCTTCAGTTTGGGTTTTCTGGCAGATTCTTCTCATTTCAGGGTAGTGTTGATGCGCAGGCGTGCGACTTATTTAGTATGGACATCGCTGAAAAACCCACTGTTGAGTAAAACCTGCCTTTAGAATAGGTCTTTTGCAGTTGTCACACAAATAAATTTTCACAAAATTGTGCTTCATACTCAAAGATTGCCACATACGGTGATGAGACAATCTTATGGTCAGTCAACCGAGAACGAGAATATATTGGGCTTCAAACTTATGACGCCACATTGTGGGGTTTCTCAACAAACAATTCCTTCAAGATCACAAAGCATACTTTGTCATTCCTTATTGCTGGTGTTCCCATTTCAGACTCTTTTGCTTTCTCTTTTTGCCCTTGCCACATGCAGGCAACCATAGATGACACCTAGTCATACAGGATCCATTATAGTACAATATATTCTGATGACAAAATGTACACTTGCACGCTCTTGGCACCGTTTGCGTGGCGTAACAATGTGTGCATACGAGCACATCACCAGGCATCTTTGTCTGAGGTCGAATGATGCCCTTATATAGTATGATGTCTATTTGTCTGAGGTTGAATGGTGCCCGTATATAGTACAATGTCTATTTGGTGTCGCAAAGGTGTACCTTGCTTGAACATGACCAACCATTTGTGAGGTAGAAGAGGCTCTTTCCTGTTTGTGTGATGCATAGCAATATGTGTGAATTGTAGAGCACCAATAATGTTCACCTTTGGCATCAAATTTCTCAGGAAGCTGGAGACCTTGTCTGGTAGCATATCTAACAACAAAGAATGATCATGCCGTAGAGGTTTGCTTGCTTGACAGCTCAAAAGAGGTGCGAGCTTGAATCCAATGCATCACTGAAGTACAAGATCTGCATTGGACATCAAAATGTAAGCAGTTATTTCATTGGACTGCAAATTCAGTATCTGATTGAATGCCTCCCTTGCTAAGGCTGTATGGTTATGAGCACAAAAAGAACCTAGTAAGGACACCCAAGTAGATTCGTCAGGCTCTATATGCATCTTCGACAACAAGTCTTCTATACCCTGAAAATCACCAGCACGACCCAAAACCTCCACCATGATCCCATAATGCTTCAATTGTGGAGATATGCCATAGTCACTACTCATAGAGTTGAAATATTCAAATGCCTTACCTGTGTTTCCAGAATGCCCACACGCTAACAGAGCTGAACTCATTATGGTTTCATCAGGAATCACGCCGGCTAATTTCAGTTGCTCGAGCATATTCAAACTGGCTTCGATGTTGCCGTCTCCAGCATGCCCCATAATGCAAGCAGCCCATGGCAATATAGTAGGTTCAGAGAGTCCATCAAAGGCTGCCTGCCCATCTGACATGCTTGCACAATTTCCATAAGCATGTGCCAAAGCTGATATTACAGAAGTGATCTTATCATAGCCAGCAGCAACAACTATGAAATAAAGCTCTTCACATACCTCCAAGCTCCCACTTTCACCACAAGCTTGCAGAAGGCATATTAATGTTACTTCATCCAAGATGAGGTCCTGCTTTGGCATCTCCTTGTATAAAGCAATTGCCTGTTCTGGACATTCCTCACTAACGTAGGCAGAGAAGAGTGCAGTATATGTCACTACATCTGGGTGGCTTGTTGCTCTGAAAACGTATTCTGCTTCCACGACACTCCCACATTTGCCGTACATGCTCACAAGAGCAGTACTGACAAGGACATCAGAATCAAATCCACTTTTACATGCATACGCATGCAGGGCGTGCCCAACTTTTAAAGATACAAACCTGATCGAGCAATTTCCTTTGATGGACACTTCTTCATTACCTAAAAGGGTTCCAGATGCCTGGATGGCTAGCACCAATGTTTGAACACAAGGGCATAAACCTTCTTCGTGCATCTGCATGAAGAGAACTAAAGCCTTTTGTCCAAGGCCGCAATTTATATATGCAGTGAGCATGGCTGACCATGACACAATGTTCAATCCTGAAAACTCACTAAAAATATTCTCTGCATCTGACATACATCCACACTTGCTGTACATAACTAGCAGGGCAGTAGCAACAATCACGTCTGAATCAAAGCCCTTTGTGCAGGCATCAATATGCAAGGCTTGTCCTATCTGTAAAGAAATGCTCACATTAAGAGCAGCAGCATTTTCTGCGAGGATGCAACATGCTTGCAGGGCGAATACAACTGTCAGCTCATCGGGAGTTACACCTTCGTCATGCAAATACCTGTAGAATTGTAGAGCTTTCATCCCTTGCCCATGCTCAATGAAGGCTGAAAACATGGAGTTCCATGAGATGACACTCCGGTGGGGCAACCTGCCAAAGAAATTTTCTGCACGAACAATGGCTCCACACTTGCCATACATTGTCGAAAGAGCAGTACCAACATACAGATCTAGTGCAAATCCTTTTGATAGCGCATCCCTGTGCAATGCCTCTCCAATACTAAGTGCCTTTACCTTAATGGGCATGCCCTCCATAAGACACGCTTCTTCCTTTTCTGCAAGAAGAACACATGCTTGAAGTGCAATTACAAACGTCTGCTGATTCGAATTCACTCCTTCCTCCTGCATTTGTCTGTACAATTGAAAAGCCTTCTCTTCATCTTCTTGTTCAACATAAGCTGAGAGCATTGCATTCCATGATACAACACTCCGACCAGACATCAGTTTAAAAATATTTTCAGCATCAAGAATGGCTCCTTGCTTCCCATACATGGTCACAAGGCTATTGTTCACAAATTCATCCAAAGTAAAGCCTTTCATGCATGCTTCAGCATGTAGTGCTTGACCACATGCGAGGTCTGGAATGCTGCTACAAGCTCTAAAGAGGCTAACAAAAGTATGTTGGTCTGGATATACGCCTTGATCCAGCATGAGATGATGTAGCTCAAGAGCTTCTTGCCCAAGACCCTTTTCTGCATATGCAGAAATGATGGCAGACCAAGAAAAAACAGTAAGATGGGGTAATGAATTTGCAACCTGACGCGCGCCTTCAACATCACCACACCTAGCAAGTGCCATAGCCAGGTAGTCACCCAGTATTCCTTGTAGGACGGCATTGTGTGATGCAATATGGCTATAGACCTCTTTAACATGAGCAATAGATCTAGATTTGATGCAAGTTTGGAGGAGAAATAGGTAGGAAGAGATGGAGGGAGTGAAGGATGGCGCGTCCGCGAGGACATCGAGGGCCTTGTCGAGGTATCCACGTGTGCAGAGAGATCGAAGCAAATCATTACAAGGGGCAGAGAGCCCATTTTGATACTGTTCAATGGGCGGCTGCCTTTGCAGATCGCAGGAGAAATGGTGAGGAGGGGGTTGCTCTGCACACCTATCTGCAGTCCACTTCTTTTTATCGTCACGCGTGTTCTGCTGCACAAGAGGAGCTTGCGCACTTTGTACAGAAACTTGCTTTGAGGGTTTCCAAACTTGGACGCAATCGTAGAGATGGTTGGTGACACACGACGGAGAAGCGCTGCACTGCTCAGAGAAGCTCAGAATTTTGTCATCTGCGTACATCAATTCGAGCTTCACGTTGATCAGTTACGCTAGATTCACACACGTCCAACTCAAGGCTCAAGATCGCAAAACTGAATCAACTAGGCCTAGAGTATTTCCTTTGAATTGAGTTCCACAGTAGGGAAACAGGGTGAAACAGAACCAACAGTTTGTGCCATTTTTAATTTATTGGCATTGGCAAAATTGCGCCCATAGGGGAGGGTGTATGCCGAGGGAGCTTCAGCCTGTAAGATCGGTTACCCTTGAAATTTAAAGGTATGATGTTTATTTTTCTCCCTCTCTAATCTGTAGAACCTACCCCCCCCCCCCCCCCCCCCAATCCGGAGTGAAAGGTAGTGCCTACATCTGTCTCTATCAAAGTGTCTTGTTGAAAACATGAGATAGAAGGAGATAGTTTAATGCTACTTTTGTTGTTGAAATTGGTTTCAACAAGAGAGAATTTGACAACTTTACAACATCACGACTGTCTAAGCCTAGTCTCTTTGGATATTCTGTTTGTATCTTGTGACGACCAACGGTTCAATCTTGAGTGCATACTTTAATTGATAGTAAGATAATGATTAGTTGCTCAGTCTCGAAATGTTTGTGTGTGCATCCCATAGTATAGCAAAGTAGGGTGGTAAGGCATGATATTTTTGTCCTTGTACCTATGCCTCAAGTATCGCCACCATTGAGCTTACTAGTTTAAGGTTAACGCTCTATTCTATTGAATTTTAAAATCAAATCCATGCTGGAAAACTGAAGTTTTTTGACATTGGTAATAGCTTGTATGGCACTTGTGGAGTTGTTGCTTGAGTACGAGGCTTTACAACTTTCTCGTTTCTGTAGAATCCAATGAATCTTTATGTATGGGAAAGTATACTACATGTGCGTGCAAATCTAGGTCTTGTACATAACCAAGTGGTGTTGAACACGACCCACACACCTCATGTGTATGTATTAATATGAAAGTTACATAGTAGGTGGTGATAGCACTTTCAAGTAAGCAATTTGTTCAAGTAAGAGAGGCATTCAAGTGTAGAGGTTAATCTTCTCAATCCCAATTCATCTCATTGATAGTGAAGATCCACCATTTTTGCCAGGCCATTTAGACTCTTTTAAATGCCAACAGCATATGCTTGGCATGTTGGAAGGTGTATTGTACCCGAGGACATGCCTTGTAGAGTTTGCATGAGTTGTTGTACATTTTGCTCTCTCATAATAGTGGATGTCTTTTGCAATAAGCTTGTCTTTTGCATAACATGATGAGCAAGTAGACTTGTACAGAGTGTAGGTGAGAGGCCGGAGGTTAGGGAAACCCCTACTCAACCCAACCATCCTACCTCTTCATATAGCAGCCCCCATGCCAGTTTTCCATTGGCCCTTGGCCTCACATTACACCCTCCTTGGAAAAGTGTTTTCGTCCTTGAAAACAACAGTGGGATATTTTTTCTTAAGAACACTAATGTTTTCCCACGTGGCACCTTCTTTAGGTCAATCTTTCCATTTAACTAATGCTCGATGACACACATGATGATGAGTAAGTAGATCATGATAGTAAAAAATGCGCTCCGGTTCTCGGTTGGAGGTTTGATGAAATCGACCAAAACCTGATGATCAAGTACATTGTTGTCCCTATGCAAGCGTTCATGTAAAAAACTTACATGAATACGAGAGTGCGCTAGTAAAGAAAATTTGTAGGCCATATCTGCAGCTCACTTGAGTATTTTGAAAGGGCCACAATATAGGAGATAACTTAGGTGTAGGAACAACTTTCAGACTTTTTGAATGCTCTAGAACACATAAGAATTACTCTTCACCTTCCATGAAAGTGACTTGCCGACGATTCTCATCAACATACTTCTTGTATCTGTCATGTGCTTGTCGAACATTTTGACGAGCAATTTTCAGCATGTCCATATGGTCGCAAATAAAGTCCTTGACTTGCTTAATTTTCTTAGTAGCCAATCCCACCATAAATGGTGATCTAGGTTGAAAACCATACATAAGCATGAAGGGACTAAACCTACTCGTAACATGCTTTGCGCTATTGTAAGCAAATTCCAAAATAGGGGGACACTCTTCCCAATCAGATTGCTTCTTGCTAACGTATGCTCTTAGCATATCCTCTAGCACCTACTCAACTCCTTCAGTCTTTCCATCCATCTTTAGATGATCTGCAGGACTAATTTAGATTCGTGTTCCCAAACGTTCAAAGACAACCCTCTAGAAATGACTGTTAAACTTGGGATCAAGATCACTCACAATATTGATAAGCAATCCATATAACCTATAGAGGTTATTAATTTTTTTTTGGCAAACTCTGGATTGTGACCAAATTTAAATACTCAAGCGAGTTGGAGATGTGTTCTGCACACTCTCATATTCATCCAATTTTTCATGTAAGCCCTTTACGTAAACGCTTACATAGGGACAACAATTTTGTCAATCGAGATGTTCTTGTTGATTTCATTGGACCTCTCACTCGACTGCAAGAAGCTAAACGTTATTGTTCAAATAAGAAAAATTACTTTTCTTACAAAGACATATTCCACTTTTGTTTTCGAGGTGAACATGCTTCTCCAAGGGGGGAGTAATGCAAGACAAGGGTAAGACCAAGAGGGGGCGAAGACCCTAGGCAAGGCCAACTAGACATGCATGTTCAAGGGTTCCTAAATGTAAGAAACTAGGCTCTCCTGGATCCTCCTCCCAACCTCCCTTTATAGGTGGGCTCCTAGCCCCTTGCCCTAGACGGATCCCCTGTCCACACTGCCTAGCCCGGCCCTTGGCCGTAGTCCTTGCCTAGCCTAGTCCTTAGGGTACAGGACCCGTGTCCTGACATTACTTCCCCCTTAAGGAAGAGTTTTCGTCCTCGAAAACACAAGTAGTAACATCTTCTTAAGAATACTGGTGTTCTCTTTATTGAGGTCCCATAAGTGAGCCAGTTGTCTGTATGACTGATAATTGGTGCAGTGAGGAGGTTCAATGAAACCAAGAGGAATATCTTGATTTTCAACATTGTTGTCCGTTTGCAACCACTTTGGTCTAAATGGTAACTCCATATATAACTCACTTGAGTGCTGTAAAGGAGGAACCACAACTAAGAGTCACTTGGGTTTAAATGGTAACTCCATTTATAACTCACTTGAGTACTGTAAAGGAGGAACCACAACTAAGAGTTGTCCAAAGGCAAAACCAGTTTTCAGATCTTCTGAAGGTATTGGAATTATGCAAGGAAATCTTGGCGTAACTTTCCATGCAGTTGTGAGCCAGATTTCCTACTCGCCTGAGTATCTTGAACAATCCGTTACATGTTCATCCCTAATGAAGGTTACTTGCCAACATGCTCTGTCAGCACACCTGGTAAGTCCTTGATGTATGAAAGTATTGACACAATCTCCAACCCCACCACAAGAGGTGTTCAAAGTCGAAAATCGTACTTAAGCAAATTCTATAATAGGGAGAAAATCATCTATTTAGAAATGCGTTGTGTTAACGTATGCTCTTAGCAGATCCTTTAGCACAAGATTACTCTTTGTAATCTTTGTAATCTGCCTATCCCCTTGGATAACTGACAGTACTGAGGTGTGTTTTCCTCACGGTTTACAGACAGTCGTCCCAGATGACTGGGAAATGGGAAATCACAATAGTGGTTAACATTGGTGAAGAATCAACAATGTCCGAAATAACCATCGTGGTTAACTTGAAAAAATCAACAAACGCCCAAACCGAGCAATGACCTCTATTGTTGATTTTAGTGGATCCAAAAGTAATCTCAGAGAGATAGTGCACATAGAGTGAAAAATGCTTCATAAGCAACAATCTGTGGAATATGCATGCCGTTCCAAATCAGCCCTTGCTAAACACTAGGGCCCATAACACTTAGTGTGCATGCATTTAGCAAAAACTAACTGAACCTGTATATCCATAATGATGCTTGCCAATACGTATGGCAAATGTGATGCGCCTAGCACGCAATAAAAGGAATGTAAATAGTTCTGAGAAGAAACTAATACTTTTAGTTGCAATCTTTTGCAAACCTTGCTGAAACGTCTGAATCACAATAAAAGGTGAAACATTGATCACTTCTAGATACAAACAATGAAACTTTTTCATTAACAGCTTATAGCCTTGCTATATGTATAAACAACCATCTGTAATGTTGTTTAGTAGTACTTGTATCTTAACAAGTCATTCTAAGTATCTGACAATTTCTGGCCACGAAATTGCTCCTGATACATTGTGCTAAAAATGGTCTAGAAAATAGATGTGACCAGCACCTAGGGACTTTGTCGTGACACATAGTTGAAATAATGGCGCCACTGTCAGTCCAGAGACTCATATTCTCCACATGTGGAATATGTCTCGTGTGAGTATGTATAAAAAGAACATCCGTCAAGTACAAGGTGTACTTGTGTGTGGAGATAATTCTGAACACTCTACGACAAGAGTGAGAGGGACCCTCATTCGTCGCTCCACACTGGCTAAACCGAACTCCTTGAGTTCCTAGACCATGTTGTATCCCATGTGACAACATGTGCCAATTTGAATCATACAAGTGGATTCATAATAGTGTAATGTACTTTGGACACTATAGCCGAAAATACTTGTTTCGACATGCCCTTGGCATGGCCCTGTAACATTCAAGCGTACTGATACGTCTTGAAAAACCAGGCAAAGCATACTAAAAATGGAATAACACCAAATCAATAGATGCGTACCTGGAGATTTGAACGTGATGTTCACTTACCCATATTTAAATGGAGAGGAGCACGTCCCATACCCGAAGAAACAAGCAACCTTTCACTGGGAACCCTGGGTGTTGCCTTTGCAATTCAAGCCCTTGGATTAGAATCTACGTAGTCAAACCCCTTGGTCAGACTCTTTGTAGAAACTGCTCAACTAGCAGATACGGTAACCAACATAGTGAACCATGTACATGATGATTGGAATCGACTCGAAAAGTTGAATTCGTCTGCTCTTGTGTGGTAGATTGCGGAATTCTTTCCTTGAAAGTATAACTGGGAGAGATCAACTATGATCCTCAATGCATATAAAATTGTGATCCTTAATGCCTATGGGGTGATGTAGCAATCACTCGCTGGGTCTGACCCCAAAACCGTAGGTCCATAGATACTTCGTAGTGCTATAGACAGAGCAGGAGACGCACACGAGTGAACTACCGATCCCTTACAACCATGTTGTCACCCCTGATTGCTGCATCTATACTCCGTGGTAGAGGTCAGCCTGTGTGAGATTAAGATGATCAAAAAATGCACATGAGAGTTTGCATTGAAAACATGTAGTGGGAAAATGACACCCTAAACATCCGGAATGATATCTGTAATGACAAGACGCTTGCTTGTCAAGTAACGCCCATGTGTACACCACTGGGTAGAGTTGTTCGATCTTGAGAACAATCATTCAAGGAATGCCGACACGTGGATCTTATCCTAGATTTAGCAATGGCCCGTAGCCAGCATGCGTGGTTCTTAGCCCGTATGGCAATGGGTGTTCAATCGATAAACTGATGAAATAAATGTGAATGGCACCTTGCCCAATTTGTAGCTGATAATTGTAGAGCATCGTGGCTTAGGAGAAAACATGAAACAATCTTTGTAGAAAATTTTCATGTGGTACCTGAGAAAAAGAGGTGAAGAACGAAAGAAGAGCATGCTAGGCTGAGGGACTTTCCTTAAATGTTGAGTTTGTGTGTGCCCAGAATGTATGCGCTTAGACATCTTATGCCTGACAGGAAGCTTATTCTATAAGCATGCAACCATCTGACTGTATGATGCTCGTATCGCAAGAGAGAGCACAAGTCAGATCTTGACTGTCTACCGTGTATGGGTTGTGAATCCAGTAAAAGTGTGGAGGTTGTTTTGTGTGCCTCGATAGCAACCAAAAATTATGCGAAACAATGCATAACTAATAGTGTCCTTGACAGAGTGATTTGTAAGAGCGTACTGTATACCATTTGGGTAGCATGCCTTGCATACAAAAACGAGAGCCCGTGGCTACCGTGATAACTGTTGAAGTCAACATCCTAAGTGCCTTGCACCGGTTAGATTGGTAAGGATTTGATGAGATGATATCCTTAATAATGTAGGTGCCCCAAACTTGGGTACTATCCAAAGTAAATGCAAAGCGTGAGTTGTAGGACACGTGTATCATATACACCCTAATTCAGTGATCTTGCCTGTATTTCAGAATGTTTTTGGAAGATCATATAAGCGAAGATGATGTGACTGATCGTACCAAAAATGACTATGGCAGAAAACAATTGGGGTTGAACAGTACCCAATTCAAAAAAATGTACAATACGCTGAAAATTCCATATCGAAGTAGGAGAAAATGGCTACGCATAACATATTGAAAAAGCCATATAACTACTATGCCGTGCACCAAAACTGGAGTTTATGTCCAAGCTCAAACTCATGCATCATGCTGAAGTTTTCCGACATGTGGTCACTGCTTTTTTTGATGTGTTCCTAAGCAAATAAAGCATAATTTTTGACTTTTTGCACGTTGAAATTCGGATGGTGATAGGTGCTTCTTGACCACGTTGGTCGTGCCCCGATGTGTTCCGACAACCGAAGTATTGTGGACATGTTGGACCTCTTTGGTCATAACTGGTAAATTGGCAACCCCCTGGGTTGCTGGCAAGTGGAGAGCTGATTTTGGTAGCATTCTGTAAATTAATTGTGTAAGATTTTTCTACTTGTGTAACCAAGATTTGAACCCTAACAGCGAGCTTGCGAAATCGGGCATCAAAAGTTTTCCAGTCCTGTCGAGTGACAAACTCCCTGGCATCTAGCAATTGACTGTCATCCTCTAGAATATCCAACACGCTCTGGGGAGGAGGGGTTGACAAACGAGGAGACAGAGATGGATCACCTGGGTTTGCACCATCCATCCCTGTTGCCATGTGGGTACTCTCCGTGAGAGTATCCGGCCCCATGACATCCACAGGTGGAGCCCATTCGATATATTCAAAGTCAAACATGTGTTGATCATCAATTTCTGCACTCATGGCGAATCTGTGTTGTGCGAACAAAAGAGAAAACAATACCTGATGTCGGTCACCCTTGCAAAGTATAGCTACTCCATGTCGTAGCTTGAATCGTCTCAGCACTTAATCGAACTTATAGCAGATTGCTAGAATTAACTGAATTGAGCTGAACGCCTAGGTCAAAGTCGGATTGTAAATCCCAAGCCACCGAGCAATCAATAATTGATTTGGAACCGAGGACGCCTTTGAAAACGCAAATCAATTCAGAGTAGCCGATGACGGGATATGCATCGTATGCAAACGAAAAATCAGTCGGAATTTGATTTGCTCGGAATACTGAATTAGTCTTGCCGAACAACAAATTGTGGTTGTTTATCTTCCACCCGAACACGCAGCTTCTGGAATTTTCTGCAGTATTCGAGTAAAATTTGAAGCCGTGACGATCGAGGGGGTTTCCTCGGCGGTTGAAGCTTGCTCTGGATTGCCCGACTACCTTGAGTTGCTAATGTACTCGTGGGAAGGGCCGCTGAGAGTGGCCAAGACTCAAACTTGTTTTACTTAATGGCCTTGCCATGTGAAAAGGAGGCAAATTCTTGAAGAAGAAAACGCAGGCAGCGCGCAGGTTTTGACGAGGGAGATGATGAGGAGCTTGTGGCTTGCACAGGCCGGCTACGGCCGCGACCTCGTATATCTTCCCCCTCCTCCACAGGGCGCTCCCTTCAAGCTTAACTCCCCCTGATTTCCTGCACCACACAGTGGTTTCCAAAACAGGAAGAACTGCCCGATTTGGCAAGGAGCCCGGCTAAGATTGGAAAAAGGCTTAAAAAGCAACGGTTCTCACCAAAGGGGCATGCTTTTAGGGGCCAAAGATGACCACACCTAGAGAGAGAGTGGAAGAGAGTCCCAAGCTCTGATACCAGTGTAATAAACTAGGCAACTAGGCTCTCCTTGATCCTCCTCCCAACCTCCCTTTATAGGTGGGCTCCTAGTCCCTTGCCCTAGACGGATCCCCTGTCCACACTGCCTAGCCCGGCCCTTGGCCGTAGTCCTTGCCTAGCCTAGTCCTTAAGGTCCAAGACCCGTGTCCTAACACTAAAGATGGGTTACATGCCAGGTGGGTGGAGATCAACAAGCCCTAGTTCCCTGTGGTCTTTTAGTAGGCCAAGAATAATGCTGATGCTCGGATGTCCACATATTTGCTAAAGTTGATCTTGTAATTTTACTCCCTAATTTTGTCCAATTTTTTGAAAGGAAATAAGATTCAAAAGTGGCTATTCTCTCAAGCAACCACTCACTATTATAGAGATGCAATAATGCAAACTTGTAAGTATCACTTGCCACATAAACCCATCTTGTGGCATGATTAATAAGATTCTCAATGGGAGGAGGGAAGAGCCACACAGGTGGACGGTAGTGCCATATGAGCACACCCTGGACCATGGTGAAGAAAGGCCCAGGACGCCAGAGTCGAAGGAAAGCCTCTTTGCGCTCCCGCATGCGGTCAGAGCTGCCCTGGAGTCTCTATCGAACTATCCTCTGAGATTATAGATCAGCTCTAGCCAAAGATCCCAAACAGTCTCTGCTGGTGGTACAGGGCGAGCCTCGAAGATGCGGAAGCAGTGGGCCCGCCAGATGAACCAGAGTGTCAGGCCGCTGATGAGCTCCCAACACTCCTATCTCTCTCTCTCTCTCACCGCACCACTCCTGTGGAGTAAGCTCTGTACAGGACGGAGTGTAGGTCAACCACCTTGCATCACTATCATCCTGCTGGTGGACGATAGCTCAAACTGAAGTGTCGGGCCCGTGAGAGTAGATCAAGCAGCTGCTCCCCATGTGTACTGTCGAGTTGTGGAGAGAGCTGGCATCAGTCAAAGAATACAAAGCCACACCTGTTGTGCCAAAGGACAGTGCCAAAGACAGTGACGTTGACTCTCCACAAGATGGTCACAAGCTGCACATGCGGCCGAGAGACCACTATGTACAAGCGAACTCCCAACTGTTGTAGCTCGGTGTGCAACCAACCACTGAACAAAGTGACTCGCCTTGGCTGTCTGGAGTCCCACAACCTCTCCCAAAAAGCTGCAAAGAACTCAGTTGTGGACCCTCCTCTTGCCAATGACGTGATGCAGAGCAGGACGAGCCTCCCTCTGCGCTGCCAGTATGTGACGTCCCAGTCTAGTAGTGTACTGAAAGAAAGGGACACTTGGATGGACTGCAGAGGAGAAAGGGTCCCTCCAAAGCCACTCTCTAGGATCCCACTGTACTCATGCCAGTGGACAGCTCTCCCAAACCCACGGTCTCCGGTGGCCAGTCTCAAGAGCTGATGGGTCAGGATAGATTCCCACCACTCGGATCCTCTGAAAACAGCACTCTGCCACCTGTGGAGCCTCTATTGCGACTCTATATAAACGTCCCTCACCCTGTAGCTCAAAAAAAAGGGAGGGTACAATCTCTGAGCAAGCCCGAACTGAGATGAGAACCTCTAGTCGCGTGAAGGCTCCCATCCATCTGGGTGCTGCTGACTCGAGAGGTGTGAGCCACTCACCTGGTACTACCTCTGAGATGTTCTGAAACATGCTCTACACCCCTCTCATGCTCTGTAGCTGAATGCCTTGAAGCTCCTCTGAAAAGCCTGAAAATTGTAACCAGTCACCTAAAGAGCATGTTGGACCCTCTGCCATGGGACCCCAGTAAACATGAGGCAGACTACCAACCAAGTGGCCTCTCTGTGTGCTAACCATGGGGTTCCAAAAAAAGGGCCGTCTCAGGCGCTCCTTTGTGCAAGTAGGCTGACGCTGCTCCAGGCCTCTCCGCAGTTGCTCCCAAGATCGGAGCAGACGCACAACTCAAGCGGTCCTCCAGTCTCTACTCAAGCCAACTCTGTGCATCTCTGTGAAAATCCATCTAGTCGAGGGTCGCCAGGGGTCTCCAGCTTGAGGCACCCTAGCATAAGCTGCTGGAGGAAGAAATCCTTCCAGGGCTCCTTACCTGGAAGAACTCCTCTGACAATAAACTTCCCAAGAAGGGCTATGATCCCCAACCCTCCCTGAGAACAAGGAAGAGTGATGACCTTCCATGCCACTTTGGCCCGGGCTATCTGAGTGTCACGCCCCGACCAAAAGAAGTTCCTGATCAGCCTCTCTAGCTGGCTGATACAAGAACTCAAGAAGATCCAACAAGAAGTGATGTACCACATAGTAGCCAACAACACGTGGTTGGCCACTACAACTCTGTATGCCAGAGAAAGTCGTGTGGAGCTCCAATGTAACAACTTCCTCCTGATAGACAAGAGGAGGGGAGCAATCTGCTGCTCGGGAGACAAGTCCAAACCAACCTGACAGCCCAAGTACCGAACGCCAGTCCCTGGGCACCTGAAACCCTCACATGGCATCCAATCGGACGTAGGAGCACTACCAGCCAAGAAAGCCACTGTCTTTCTCCAGTTGATCAGTGCGCCAGATGCACAACAGAAAGTCTCAAGAGCCTGCTCACACCTGAGAAGGTTGGCCTCCTAGCCATCCAAGTACAAGGTTGAGTCGTCTGCAAACTCATCGTCCAATAGCTCATCTCCCCGCGTAACTAACTTGCTGTGAAACCAAAAACCTGCTCATCGCCTCAGCATAGAACAGAAAGAGGAAGGGGGCAAGAGGAAAACCCTGTCTGACCGAACGTGTGAGCATGAAACGATCACCTCTACCTCCTGACAAAAGTACATGACTGTGTGCCCATTTGTACAAAGCTGACACCCCTCTAATCCAAGCATCTGAGAAGACCATCCTGCGTAGAGTGCCCTCCAAAAAGTCCCAGTCAACTCTGTCGTAGGCCTTCTCAAAATCGAGAAGAAGAATCACCAGATCCTCACCACAAAGCCGTGCGAGGACAGAAGCCTCCCAAAAAGTAAAGATGTTGTCAAGATACTACGCTCCTTGACGAAACTTGTCTGAGTCCCATGTATAATGCTCTCTAGAAGTGGCTGAATCCTCAAACTCACAGCCTTGGTAAGAATTTTGTAGGCTGAGTTGAGGATGGTGATGGGGCGCCATTGTCGAATCTCATCCAAGGAGCCACCCTCCTTGGGAATTAGGTAAATCAGGCCCTCACTCATGCTGTCAGGCATCTCTCCTGTGTGAAGGATGTACTGAAAATCACTGCAGAGATCTGAGCCAAGCAAGTCGCAGTACTCCAAGAAAAAGGTGGGAATCAAGCCATCCTCACCTGGATAGCTACCATGGGGGAGTGCTCTAAGAGCCGTGTGTAGCTCCTCTAGTTGAAGAGGCAGCTCAAGCCTCTAGCGCATCTCCTTAGTCACAAGACAAGGCATTTGTGCCCACATCTGCTCTCTGCATACATCCCGACGCTCTGGTTGAGGCTCTGCAGAAAGTAAATCACGATGGAAGTCAGTAGCAACTGCACGCATGTCCTCTGGCTCTAAAGCAACTGACCCGTCGCATTAGGAGATTTCGGAGGTCTTTTGGAGGGCCTTTTAGAAGAGAGAGAAAAAAGCGCTCCTCCAATGAAAGAAGAGCCTACGTTACGTAGAAAAATAGATTGATATTAAGAAAAATATAAAAAAGGTGTCAGTGGTCCTTGAAAACGAGTGTCTTTTCATTCAATGCGAATGTCTTTTTCATGAGGTAGGCGACACTCATTTAATATGGCTTTCGTCATCATTGAAATTTAAAAAAATCAAAAACTGTCAATTGGTGTTGGAATTTGAAGCTTTTGACAATGCCAATGCATCCTGAACGTCCAAAAACCTAAAAACCGCCTATCTCCTTGCCTCAATCTGACACCCGGAGAGGGAGAAATTGCCAAAAAACCCCTAAAAAGGGGATTTTGGATCATGGCGCGCAAGGGACCGTCTGGAGAATTCTAGATGACCCTCTGCGCGCCGTGATCCAACTTTTTTATTTTTTGCTTAACTGCGCATGGAGGGCCATTTGGAATTTTCCAGATGGCCCCCCCGCGCGCCGTGAAGCAAAATGTCTTTTTAGGGTATTTTGACAATTTCTCCCTCTCTGGCTGTCAGATTGAGGCAAGTAAATAGACGTCTTTAAAGTTTTCAGTCATTTTGGACGCATTGGCGGTATCAAAAACTTTAAATTCTAACATCAACTGGTAATTTTGTGATTTTTTTAATTTCAATGATGACGAAAGCTATATTGAATGAGCGTTGTGTACTTCATGAAAATGACACACGAATTGAATGAAAAAGTGACCATTTTCAAGGTTTTTTGAAAAGTTAGGTTCACTTTTCAGAGTGTTCAGTTGTCCTTTCGGACGTACGCAATAAGTGCAAGTATATTTTAAGAACATTTTCTAGAGAGAGAAATAGAATTTCTCAGAAGGCCCTCCAAATGACCTCCCAAATCTCCTAATGGGCCTCCTCAACTGGCTGAACTTGGCATGCGTATGCCGAGGTCCCACTGTCGCAAAGAAAGTGCCTGTCACTTTGTCACCCACCTGAGTCCACTGAGATGCCTGTCGATGGAAAGCAAACTCATGGCACCTCTCCTCTGTGCTGACGAGCTCCTGGCGAGCCTGCTGTAACTGGTGCTCCAACCAAGGACTGTCTGGATGCTGCTCCTACATCCTTTGCAAGGAAGAAATGCCACGTTGGAGACATTGCTCCTCCTCTCTCGCTACAGCCAGGCGAGTCAAAGACTTCTGAAGAAAGAGTCGACTAAGCCGAGCAAGTCCTGAAGCCACTCTATGAGCAGGAGAAACCTGCATGTCTAAGCTCTCTGTCCAAAGAGCCTCCACTCGCTCTCTACGTGCTGAGTCCAGCAAGACCCTCACTGGGATGCGTGCTCCTCCTCCTCTGGCCATCAATCACTATAAGGATCACTGATGGAGCATGGTCCGAAAAGGAAGTCCCTGCCACAATGCCAACTGTCCCACCCAAGTCGCGGAAGTGGTCACTAGTGTAGAAGTGATCTATCCGAGATAGATTCACTCCTCCCAGTCTACGGTGCGAACGAGAAAAAGCCTGGCTGTCTGGGGGCCTCACAAAGCTAGAATGCTGCCAAAAATCTGAAACCCGCAGAGTCAAGAGACTGAACAATCTGAGACCAAAACTCTACACGTGCACTCGCCACATTTGGCGCATAGATGTTCAGGAAGCCCACGAGGCAACCCTGAATCTGCATATGATCCATTGAGCCCTGCCTGGCACAATAATCCCTCTGCCCACAATGGCCTGCTGCAAAGAACCTCCAGGTCCAAATGCAGCTAACCAAAAAGTCTCATATTATCCACGCAAAAGCTGACCACAACGTCTAATGTGGCTTTCACACAGATGATGCTCATGTAGCATAAGAAGGTTAATCTCTCCTCCTACAAGGCATCGCTGAAGCTCTTGAAGTAGTAGTCGGCCCCTCTGACGCTGAAACTGGGGCCCACCTAATCCCTGCACGTTCCATGAGACAATCCTCATGGGGAACGAGAGAGAATTGAGGCTGCAGCAGTAGCTAATCGTGCTATCTTCGAGGCGGGCTTGGATGGGGAGTAATCTGCATCTGAGCGTCCTCGAGATAGGCGTGACTGCAAAGAGTGTATAGCCCAAGCGTGCACAAAGCAACCTCCTCTATCCAAGAGTCCTCATGTTTGTGTACATAACATGGCAAGGCTCTGCGTGTCAACAAAGAAGTGAACCACAATGTGTCTACATCCTGCTGTGTCTGGAGGTGTCATTGAAAACTTGGCCAGTGGCCAAAGAGTCTAAAGCAAGTATGTAATCCCTAGGTCTCCCATGTGATGAGAGAACTATAGGGCCTATGTCTGACTCCATCTTTGAGTCTATAGTCCACTCAGACTGGTCCCTACTGCAAAGGGGAAAGGAGAAGCCAACTACTGAGTCCAAGGCCTCTATCCTTCTAGGTGCAAGGAACAGTACATGAATTTTGAAGCAGGCTGCCTCAAGGTCTGGTGAGGGGTTGCCGAGAAACCGTGTAAAGTCGCAGGAAAAGAAATCCCAACGGCGACGAATGTCAAAGCTCGTCAGACCGCAAGGAACTGCTGCAAAGGAAGACGTCTGCACCAGAAGAGGGGGTCACAAGAAAGGCTATCCCTCTCTCGCCAAGCGACTCGTGGCAAAGGCGCTGCCAAGAGACCTCCTAGTAGCTGAGGAAGGCCCTGTCCCCTAGGATGGCTGAGGGACTGGAGGGGAAGGGGATGAGGGAGCAGGGGGGAGAGGGGGATCGGCAAAGGTAGGGGGGCGAGATGTAGAGGCAGAGGGAGGAGGAGGACGGGGGGGGAGATGTGGGGAACTTGGGGGGAGGAGGCATTGTCGAGGGTGAGGGTGAGGCTGAGGTGGAGGTTAGAGCAGGGACCTCGTCTTGCTGTAGAGGGTAGAAACGGTTCCCCGTGGGAACCCATTGCTGCTGGGTAGGCGCGGTGGCCCCTGTCGACATCGACCATGAACCTGCTGCCAGCCCTCCTGGGCTTGAGCCTCAGGCTCACAGGGTGGCTCTGCTTGAGTACTCGGTGACTCTGCCTGCTGTTGGCTAGCCTTGGAGGGCTGGGCCTGGGCCTGTGAAGTAGGTCTAGGTCTCCTCCGTGGACAGGCCTTCGCAAGATGGCCCATCTGCCGACAAATGAAACAGTGATTCGGGAGGTTCGAATACTCCACGCTCTGTCTAAACCAACCACCACTCACCCGAGGTAAAAGGATGACCTTCGGGAGAGTGTGGGTGTCCCAAAGAAGAACACGTACTGTGTGGATGCCGGTCGCCTTGGCAGCTACCGAGGCTGTCGTGTGTGGTGTCTCCAGGATAGTACCAATCGCTGAGCCTATCCTGGAAAGGAGCGGAAGGTACTCCCTCCTCAGGCCGAGGAAGCAGACTGAGATGGGCAGGCCTGCCTCCTCAACAAGAACGTCGGTAGCTGGGTCGAAACCGTGGCGCCACTGTCGAAAATGTGCTCGAACTGCACGGATGGCCAGGGGGCTCATCGCAATGACCTTGGATGCCATCTCGGGAGTCTCAAACTCTATCTGTAGTAGCCGCGTCCGAGAAGCTGAACATTGAGAATCTTGCCCACCTCTGCGAGAAGGCGGGCCTGAAGGAGATCGCACACTTCCCCTCCGCTGGGTCTGGTGCCGAGAATCTTGCAAATAACAGAGGTGGCCTAAAGGCGCACCACCTCTGCCTCTAAACTCGCTTTCTCTATCGGCGAAAGAGAAAGTCTGATGGTGGGTTCTACGGGGTCGGGCGAGGGGGCTGCAGTGGAGTCCCTCTTTGGCGGAGCAGAATCCTCCATAAGTGTCTAGTGCTGTGAAGACGGACAAGGACGAAGGCGAAGGCGAAAGAGAGCGTCGAGAGCCACTACCACTTGGAAAAACACCAGCGAGCAGCGAGGGGGGGAGACGGAAAAAGGTAGGCGGGTAGAGGAAGTGGGAGCAACGCAGGTGGGCAGCGGGCGGGAGCGGGAGAGGATGGGCTGGCAGTGCAGGTAGCGGGCTGGCCATGCATGCGACAGGTTGGCTGCGCGGGCGGGCGATTATTGCAGGAGCGGCTCGGGAAGGCAGAGCGGGAGCAGGCGGGCAGGCTGGGATTGAGAGCGGCAGCGGGAGGGTGGGGGGGGAATGCAGGCAAAAGGCAGGGGGGAGGTGGGAGCAGCACGAGCTACAGGGCAGAGGGGATAGGCAATGGAGAGGGAGGAACGCGAGCGACGCGAGAGCAACAACGAGTTTTTTTTTTCCTATTCTTGTTCAGGGTTGGTTTCCATTGACCGAATATAAACATGTTTGCTAGTTGAGATATTGCTAATTCTTGCTTTATGTAGAATCAACTAGATTGAACACAAGTATGTCTACTAGTTGAGATGTTCCTTATTCATCGTTTATGAAGGTTTTTCTCCCCTCTTTGCTCAGTGAAAATAGTAGATTATCTAAGTTGGATCACTTTTTGAACTATATCCTATGAAATTATCATTGTAGACATGCCATTGACCATTATGTCGAATGATGCTGAAGAATGGCATTCCCATTCAATGTTCTTCTCAAGTAGTTTAGAAGCAATGATATGCAATGTATACAATGTGTATTTAGGTTTGCACATACAAAATACGACACCCATTGCATTTGATTTTTGTGTCTCTTCTAAGCTAGAAATTGACAAGCTAATATCAATCATGAGACTAAGTCATTGATATATCAATCATGAGACTAAGTCATTGATGTCTATCCAAAATCTTGCACATGCAATAGTTTGAGCTTCCTCTTGCTTATGTTGTCTTCTTTATTTCCTACCTCCATCCGTTTGATGGTTGTTTCAATTTAGTTTTGCACATTCAATATTAATATTGAAACCAGTGCAAGAAAATGTATCAATGGTGTGAGTATGTTGTCCCAATGTTTGCAAGCAGGTCAAAGTAGACGGTATCTCACGAGATACCCTCCAAAAAGAAAAGTAAAAGGAAAGGGGACAGGCCACGTGTCAGCAACTCGATTAGAGCCTGCGATTTTATTTTTTCCAGGTATCGCGCAGGCATTGTGTCGGCCACAGGTGGACGCAGAGGTGATGAGACCTACAGAGGCGAGGGAGTTAGGGGGAAGCAGAGGCGAGGGTGAAATTGGAAGGCAAGGACGTGCTGCGTGGGGGGTTGTCACTGTGTGTAGGTAGAAAAGCTACAGCATGTGCGATCACAACATGCCGAGGAAGAGAAATGGGGAGCAAGCTGTGCGAGGATCAGTGATGCTTTATTTCTTTTTCTTGCACACTGTGTTGAGGTAGGTGGGAGGGGATGGTGGGAGCGAGGTTTTGCAGAGGAAGACAGAGGGGAACGTCAATGGTGGGAGCGAGGTTGCGCAGAGAAAGACCTGTGTGTGTGATGTAGTTGAGCTACATGCGAGGCTCGAGGATGCAGCAGTGCATGCAAAACTCGGGGACCAGTTAGGAGGGAGCAGAGGCGAGCATGGAATCACACGGAGATGGTACGCGAACAAGCAGGATGCCAGAGTCTATTGGTCGTCATAGGAACTGCCTCGAAGGGGGAGGGTTTATTTTCTCCAAAGTAAGAAATGGGATCTATCCGTTCAATTAATTAATGATTTGTGAATCTACCCATGTACCCAATAGTATGGTAAAAGTGTAAAAGAAGGTTGTTTTACATTATCTTGGAAAAAACGGAGGAGTCATGGAGAACAACTGGAAGCCTCAATATATGAAGACATTTCTGTGGCATGGCTGAGAAAATATGCAAGAAACCACTGCAAGAAAATGTATCAATTGTGTGATAATCATTCACAAATCATGATAAAGAAGCATATGAAAGAATTCTCTACCTTGTGTCTTCTCACTGTTTCTAGCCGCATGGCTGTTTCATGATCCACGTTTGCTTTCTATACCTTACAAAAACGAATCACAAATGATTATATTTGGTCTCAATTGAAATGTCAAAAGTTTCTTAATAAGATCATAACTCTTGTTTATGGGTTCCATTTTTATGTTATGGAAGAAAAACACGCAAGTTTCCTTGCATAAGGAAGTTTGCAGTCCTATGTTCTATAATGCAGAGAAACATGTAATTTCGACAATAATGTTGGAATTAGGGTTGCAGAGAAACGCGCACAACTTGGAGAAGATGAAGGAAGCTCAAGGCACACAAAATGAGAGTGTGTTACTTAGTGTACAATGGAAAGATAGATAGCCCTGGAGTGATTGGCGTATATACAATGCATGGGGAAAAAACTTCCTAAAGAGGGAAAAATGCCTCGACGGTCCTAGTGTGTTCACACATCGCTACCACATGTATATGATAACGAATAACATGTTATTTTTACCATGTTCATTCATTGCATTGTTGTTTTTGAGAGCATATTAAGATATTTTCTATTTATCATATTGGTAGATGTCCCTCATTGTTGAGGTATAAAAGTTGCCTTTTTTTTTTCAATATTTTGTGTAGCCTCACTACAAGGAAACACAACACGACTCTAAACATTACTCTAAGTATGTCTCTACAATCTTTTCTAATTTTGCAAGCATGTCAAATGGTAGGGTATCTCATGGGATACCGTTGAAAAGCTGAAGCAAAAGGAGAGTGAAAGTGACATGTGGGGCGGAGAGAGAGAGAGAGAGAGAGGGAGGCCACGTGTGAGTAGGTGCTTGAGAGAGAGTGGGTAGCATGCCATGTTTCGTCGCGAGGATGGGAGTCGCACAGGGAAGCAAGGGGACGTCTCCGGAGAGTCTGTGCAAGGCTGGGGAAGGCGATGGAGCCAGGCTGTCGAACATCATGATCAACATTACCCAGTGAGTGTGCATTGCCCAGCAAGTGTGATGATCAATTGTGCCGTCCGGAGTTGCAGAGAGAGGAGGAGATTGCGAGAAGGAACGCAGGGAGAAGGAACTGTATAAGCTATGCGTAGACAGAGAGAGGGAGAGATCATGCCCGTACCGGCATAGGCAGACAGAAAGAGAGAGCTACGTCGCGCACGGACAGTTGCCTCACCTGCACAACGGTGCGGCGCAGCTGCACATACGCGGCTACCAAACAGAGCAAGTTGGTGCACCCCGTCGTGCACTCCATGGGAACGCCAGGGCTGCGAGCTTTTCATCCGCGTGACGTCGCTAGCGAATCTTCTCGACTAATAGATTAATGAACTACAATGTTGAGCCAGTATAAGTTTACTCATATTAGAATGTAAAAAACTATTTAACAAGGATGTATCCTATTTCCTTGATACACAAATAGTGCTTCCAAGAAAAACAAGAAGCACATGTTCTACATACTGGACCCTAAGCTTTAAAACATAAAATAAAAATGTGCTTGCCCTTCCCATGGCGCACAGAGGGACGACTGATCTGCACAAGTTGATGAGACGATGCAGTGAAGAGAAAGCTCTACGAGATAGGTTATGGCTTTGAAGGCGATGAAGGTTATGATGCAGTGAGGAGAAAGCTCATCGAGATAGGGTTAGCGCTTGGAAGGTGCTGACGGATCTGGAAGCCTGGAAGGGACGACGGATACGCAGAAGCTGATAATGATGCGGTAGATACCGTTATGGCTTTGAGCGTGAGGAAGCGGATGAAGTGAGGAGAAAGCTCAACAAGATAGGGCAAGGACTCGGGAGTCGGAAGGTGAGCAAGATGTATGCCGCACATCACGATTCAGCACCTGCATCTCTGTCCCAAACCAAAATATCCCACCCTCTCTCTCTACCCTTTTGAACTTTACCCCTCTCTCTCCTACCTTTCTCGCTTGTTTTCCGATTAGAGGTCACTAGACAATTTGCTCTCTCTCCCACACGATTCCCTTATCTCTCTCTCTCTCTCTCTCTCTCTCTCTCTCTCTCTCTCCATGTGCCCCTCCTGCTTTTCCTTCCCGCCTCAGTTCTTTACCACACCATAGCCAGGGTCTTGACTCTTCTCCACCCATCACCTCCCCATAACCAGCCCCTACCATGTTAAGCATCAACCCACATGCTCGCAGGCAGACTCCTACGGTGCCCTTCAGCAGCCTCCATGGATAGCAATAAGCTTCGTACTGCCCCTCAATTCATAGCTCTCCCCCTATGCGCTTTGCAATCCAGTCCTTGCTCAACACTATTCGAGTGCAGAACTACCATTGTACCGCTTTGCATCCATCTCTCTCTCTCTCTCTCTCTCTCTCTCTCTCTCTCTCTATAAAAGACAAGGCAACACAACCCCCAAACAAACATAGCATGGAAGGATGCAAGGGCAAGAAGAGAGAGAGAGAGAGAGAGAGGTCACAAAAAAAATCTAAGAGAGCACTTGGATATATTATTATTTTGATGCGCCTTGGAAGTCGGAAGTCTTGGGAGATCGAGAAGTAGTGACTCTTGAGTGCTCCTCATCCTCTAATCTAAACATACCACCACCTACTGGCTAAGCTTTGTAATAAGTATTTTCTATCCATTTCAACCAATAAAACATTATGTATTTTAAAAAAATAATCTTCCCTTTTTCATTAGCAAAAAGAAAACCATCACTAAGGCCTCCCCCCTTTGGGGCAGGCCAAAAACTAGAGAGGAAGAGGACACATGAATTGAAAATGTGGAAACCCTTTGGGTCAACATTTGAAAGATTACTCATACTTTATGCTAAAATCTATTAAAGGCTGCGAATATCTTGGGAAAATATTCAATTATTTGAGAGTTGGAATTCACTAAGTGACAACGAGACTTAAGAGCAATATTGATTGAACATTGGTACACGTTGTCTATTTTGTGGATGAGTTTAAATTAGTATCGAATGATCTAGACCAAGAGTGTCGCTGCGGGTTTGCGAAAGGTTAGTCCTTTTTGGGACATTTACCTTCCGCACCTGCGAATGCTTGGCTGGTTGGCTACAACTCTAGAGCGTTCGATACTAATTTAAACACTGTCTATTTTGATTCCAATGTTTGTGTCAAAATTTGAAAGATTTCTTGATTTTACACTAAGTTAATAACCATAAAAGTTGGTTATGATTTGGGAAGCATGATTTGGGAAGCAAGTTAAAGTGTTGCAGATAGTTGATAAGTAGCCTTAATTTTCTTTATTAGTTGTTCTAATTAAACCATTTTACTATATAGGCAAAAAATGACGAAAACCTTTGAAAAAGTAGCTTTGATCAAATTGATCATTACTTAATATTTTGATGGTTTTTAATTTTTAACCTATATTTTAGAGTCATTTTTGCTTTATAATTATTTAGTGTGCTTTCTATTTTCACTTGGATATAATAAAAAAGTCATGTTTGATTTCCATAGGAATATCTTATAAGAGTGCATCTTGAGTACGAGATTCCATGGATTTCTTGTTTTTGGAGAATATGGAATCTTTACCTCTAGGAATGTATGCATCTATTTTATTTGTAGCATGCTCTATGTCTTCTTGATGCATTGAAAGTATGATGTGCGTGTGCAAAGACTCTCTATTCTCAACCTAATGTAATGATCTCGGGGGGTGCATTATATAATCATGTTAATATATAATGTGAGTTCGAAAAGAGGGGTTTTTAAATGCAAAATTTTTAAGCAATTTAACAAAGATACATTAAAATAAAGGAGTTTTATATTCAAATTTGAAAAAAATCTTAAAATAAGGAGTCATTTTATTTATTTAGACATGTTAAAAGAGGGATTTTTTTAATACCCCACGAACGCACGTTATATAGAGGGGTACTAAACAGTGAACCCCCTGAGGTAACGATGTGGTGTTGGACATGACCCAATACACCATTTGTGAATATGTGTTTCCATAGTAGAATTTGAAACTCACAAACTCAATTGGACAAATTGTCCAAGTAAAAGAGGCATTCAAGTGTCATGCTATTAGGTTGATCTCCTTCATTATAATCCATCTAATTTCAACAAGCTCCTTAATTATGAAGGTAAAATAAAGAATAAGAATTCCTCAAATTTCAATCGCTCTAATTAGGTCCATTAGATTAATTGAATGCCATGAGCGTATACCACACATTTTGAAAAGCATATTAAACCTAAGGACTGCTTGTGGTTTGCTGTGATTACTTCAACTATTCATGATGAGAAAATAGGCTTGTAGAGAGTTCATGGTAGTGATGGACTCACCTCATAGAGGAAAGCTACCACATATCAACAACATGAGTGAGCGGATAAGCTTGAGTTGAGTTATGTGAAAAGGGTCTAGGTTTTGTAATACCAAAGACTACTTTTCAATTCATATGGGTGATTCTGACCTTGCTCTCATGGAGGAAAGAAGAAGGGAATGATGTGCTCCTTTGATCATAGAGGGAAGAAGGTAATCACCTTTTTCCATTGCAAACTTGAAGGTGAAGAGGGAAGGTTTTGGGTGCTCTTTGGAAGGTGAAGAAGGTTTGGTTATATCAAAGACTACTTTTAAATGAGTAGCTCCTTATCACCTCATCCAAATCTTGATACCATAATCCTCAAACATAACCATAAAGTTGCTCGCAACATAACCATATTAAAAAATTCAATAAATTCCGGAATATAAGTGTGTGAATTGATGAGAGAAAATCCACATGAAGCAACCATAAATATTACCAGAATTCTCAACTGTGTTGGGGTAAAGGCGTTACAACTCTTTTCGTGGCAGGGTGGCTGGCCGCCTACCCATTGTACATACTTATATTATTCTTTTGGTATACTAAAGAACAAGGAGCTCCTCACCATTTTTTTCTTGGAGGTTGCTCCACCCACACAATGCATCTTCTCTTCTTCCCTCTCTCGCACTGCACTGCACACACATGCATTCCACACTACACGCACTTTCAATTGGTATCAGAGCACGGGTGCTTGGGGAATTCACGATGGTTTTGTTGTGGCATTCTTGGATCCGGGGAGATGTGGAAGCACAAAGCTAGGCGACATTGAATTGGAGCAATACGATGTGGATCCGGCAAGAAGAAGCCGGATTGTTCGTTGCCGGATCGGAGGAGATCCAAATGAAACTCGGAGCTTGTAGCTCCCGACATGTGAGTAGCCCCTTTGGAGCTTGGAATCTTGAGGGGAATTTGGGATCTAGCAGGGAATCGGAGCCTTGCACAAGTCAACATCTGCAAGTCTTGAGCTCGAGAGCAAACCAAAGGCAAGTGTGTGCAGGCAGCACCGAGCTGCAAATTGGAAAGCCTCAATTGATTAAAGTCGGCATCAATGAGTATAGGCTCTACAAAGGCTTGAGAAGGGCATTGACTAGGTGAACAAGACCCAAATCAGGTAATTTGTAGCTCACTAGCAAAGCCAATAAGCGAAGCCCAGGATCTCACGAGCTGTGAACATTATGAAGCCATAGAAGGGCACATTGGAAGCTTTTCCTGGGGAATTTTAAAGGCCAAGCTGCCCCACACAAACACACACACAGATCATTAAAAAGCTTGTTCACACAACGTTGGACTTTATCTGCAACAAAGAAGGAGGTAGAGAAAGAGCATCATTCGAATTTTTTTTCTTATACTCTCCAAGAGTGTGCACAATAAAGAGAGCTATAGAGACATACGATGCAGCATCGAGTAGTTGAGAGAGAGAGAGAGAGAGAGAGAGAGAGAGAGAGAGAGAGAGAGAGAGAGAGAGAGAGAGAGAGATCTCTTGGTTGCAGAGAGAAGGGACAGAGAGTGCACGCACACACACAAACATGCATGTGCCGGCGCAGAAGAGTAAGCTTGGGTTTTCCCTTGGCATCGACATGATCCTCCGGCAAAAATTTCTTCTTGGCATCAATTTTCAGTTTTTTTCTTGGCTTACGACATTCTTCTACAACTCGGCATCGGTTGCGGCATCAATTTGGCAATTCGGCTAGTGCACTTCCGTCCGGTGATGTGGTGAAAGGTGACATTGACTAATTTTTGCGGCTTCGACACAACGAGAGCGAGAGAGAAAGGTCTAGCTCTCCTCCAATGTAGCTTTGCCATTGACCTTCCTTCCATGCCCATTCCAGAGAGGTTTTTCTTCTATGGTTTCCCTGACATCCCCAACTCCCCGATTTTGACTTACTAGCAGATAGAGCAAAAAGAGTGGCATCGGCTCTCCTCTAGCCCACATCTAGAGCAACTCGGCTCCACAATGTCTCCTCGGTGACCCTTCCTGGCCTTGATTTGGCATTTCGGCTTCGATGGTTCCCCATTTTCCTACTTCAACATCACACATATGACACATATGGCTCTGACATGGACCATTCTTCCCTTGAGCGAGCTTGGATCTTGGACGGCGTTTACGAACACAGGAGGCTAGTTGTGCTTTGTGTCTATTTTTCATTGACCTACTGCTCAACCAAAGAGGTAGTGTTTGCGAGTTTCTAGGCAGTTTGCTCACATGTTGCACATTCCTTGCAGTGCAGATTATGTGGCACAGATAGTGCTCATGTGACTGTGTGTGGGGCATTCTAGAGAGTGGTTTTAACATGTTTTTGTGTAGTTTATGCTATGTAAGCATTTGTGGATACAACTTGAGCAAGGTATAGCTCACAGGTTGGCAGATTCATAGGTTTACAAGGTCTTTTAGAGAGGTACACTCATCCATGAAGCCACTCGTCTAGGAGTGAGCTAGCTTGCCAGGCTTTTGGCAATGCATATATACCATTTGTGAATTCGTTTATTGAGGATTGTATGTTTTCATGCAGTTTTAGTGTGGTTTTTTGAGTTTTTACTCAGTTTTCAAGGAAAACTATGCCAAATGTTTCCCCAAATTCTCGCCATATTTTATGCGCATTGGCAATTTACACTTTGATGGTTTAGTGGTCAAGTTTGACTCCCACTTTTGTCAGCTTGGACACAATTTAGTGTTCTTGTACCACTCTCGCAAGAGTGAGAGTTTCATATGCTCGTGTGGCTACAGATTACAGACAGTGACACGTTTCGTAGGTTTTTTCTAGATTTTTGTAGGGAGTTTTTCTTGTGGGATGTGTTTTGAGGGTGTTTGCTCACTACTTGTGTATATGGTTATGTGCTTTACACTCGGTTGAGTCGTTTGTCCTAGATTGTATGCCTATAAATAGCAAATTGTGGATCTGGTTTTATGTATATGCAATCATCATTTTTGATGTGTTTGAACACGTTTTTTTATGATTGTGTAGTGGTTGATTGATCTCCCACTTTGTAGCCAATTTGGCATGGTTTATGGTTGAGATCTTGCTTGAGGTTATGCTCAGGTTACACGGGAGACTTTGCCAGTTTTCTCCCAGGACTTATCACCATAGTTTCTTGGCATCCATATAGCATATATGCATTGCTGGCATTGTGGTCACACAGGGCACATTAGGTGCTGCTATTTTAGATATATGAGGTAGCAATAGATATGCATGCGAAATGCACATCAGTTTTGACACATGCTAGAGCAATGGATTCATATGCCAGTGACAATGATGTCATGTTTTCTTTTAGCATTCCTCCTGCTTACATGTTTTTGAGAGGTGACTCTTCTCCCCATTGGTTGTTAAATGAGGATGCAGTTTTCCACGTCACACCACATCGTGAGGAGTGGTTTAGCACCTTCTCTAGTTGAAGGTTTGGTTGTGTGCACTTTGCCGATGGTTTGACGTTCAACATTGGAGGTGCCAGAGATGTTTTCTTGTCATTGCTCAATGGTGCATCTTATATGCTACTACATGTGCGCTATGTTCCACAATTGGGATAGAGCTTGATTTCAGTGAGATGGCTAGCATATTGTATGTGTCAGAAAATTCTTAGAGAGCAGTCTTTCCATATGCATTGTGGATCATTTGTGATTGCTAGGGGAGCCTGCAGTGGCTTGGTATATCCTATGCATGTATCTGAGGTACGAAATGACATAGTCTTTGTTTTGTAGCTGGCATGCATTGAGTGAGAGATGAAACATGTCTCCTTCATGGGTGAGCTCCACCATGCTCACAAGACATAGAATTTAGTTGTGCAAGACATGCCAATAGACTCTGTAGAGACAGAGGTAGAGTAGCAGTGCTCTAGTGAGACACATCAAGTGTTGTTAGATTCTATGCAAAGAGGTGTAGCAGGTCTACTCCCTAGAGACACATGCACATATGACATACATGGAATTCTTTGATATGCTCATGCTAGAGGCTGATGAGTTGATGTCAGAACACACGGTTCCACCTATGGGTGAGAGGGACATAGCCATCTCAGTGTCAACAATGACACATCCATACGTGATGAGTAATCTTGATGATGGAGTTCATGCAGATATCACAGGGGAGGCTAGTACAACCAGATTTGTGCAAATTTTATCAATGTTCGGGCATCTCATGATGACCTACTAGTCTCGAGGCCCAACTTAGTAGCCTATAGTGGGAGCATTTGCAGCGGGGATCGTCAGTCATACAATGACTGACACTAGCATGATGCATAATGGAGCTTTGCAGACCATACAAAGTTGTCTGCGGGATTTACATGCCGGCTGATCTAGCATGGATATGCACACTTGCCTATCCCTAGAAGCGATACAGCTGCATGCAGATTAGCTAAGCGAGCCAATGGTGGGCATATGTTGAGAGAGTCTCAATTTCTTTGTATATACTAGTAGTTTAGCTGGTAGCACTCACTTATCTCGATGCATCGCCTTTAAGTGGTAGTTTGTTGAGGTAAAGTGTTACGTCTCTAAGCGTGGCCAACCTTATTCTTTTGGTATACTAAAGAATAAGGAGCTCATCACCATTTTTTCTCGCAGACTACTCCACCCACACAACACATCTTCTCTTCTTCCCTCTCCTGCACCACACCACGCACACATGCATTCTGCACTACGTGCACTTTCAAATCCTAAACTAGTATGGCTTTCACAATCCATCAAAACTACATGTTTTCATAACAAATTAATGCAGTACTATGCATCCATAACCAAGTGGTAGAGTGATTCACAATGCATGTAATTTGAGACAAGAAAAATAACTTACACGTGCAAGAATAATAATGAATTCTAAAGCAAGCTAGTCAAATTTAGCATGCTAGTGAATTTTAAATGCTCAAAATCTAAGCTTGATATAATTAGATTGGAATTGCACATGTGGGTCTTGCATGGGATCCAAGAGGCTAAAAGATTTAGCAGAAAACATTCTTTATGACTCTACATGATACAAATGCGAATCCAATAGCATCTCTTTTAAAAAACCTAAAAAAGCATCCAATCTAGTCTCTCCTCAAAATCTCTTAAAAATAGATGCAATTGCAATATTTCTCCATTATCTCTCAAAATCAGTGTGGAATCACAAACTTGATGTGAGATAGCAAAATAAGATTGACAAATTTGCACATGTGCACTATAAAGGATCAAGTTATTAGAGTTATTAGTCATTATATTTTTTTAGGCTTAACAAGGATGAAGTAGCCTACAAAAATAAAAAAATTACGTTTAGTCATGATTAGAACCTTAATGAAGCAAGATTTATGACATATATTTAACCATACTTGACACATGAAATCACAAAAGAGAACAAACATAATCATGCATACCAATAGCATGGATTAGATCTTGAAAATTGCTTTGTAGGCACTCTCTATCATAGTTTATGAGTGTACAAGAGAGTGAGGAAGCACATGGTTGTACAAAGAGATGAAAAAGCACATAGTTGTACAGAGAGATGAAAATCAATATGTATATACAAGGGAGATCTCAATCTCTAGGAGCATAATAATAGGCATGCAAAGATCTAAGGTGGTTGTACATAGTTGTACAGAGAGATGAAAATTAATATGTATATACAAGGGAGATCTCAATCTCTAGGAGCATAATGATAGGCATGCAAAGATCTAAGGTGGTAGAGATGGAAAACTGCAATATGGATACCTTATGAACTTTGAGTTTATTCAAGAGCGTAGCTACATATGTAGAAGCACGGACTATGTATAGTTGAGCTTGAACAAGGCTATGGAGATGAGGGAAGATGATGAAGAAGGTCACAAGATACACCTAGAACATACATTCACCTTTTGCAAGCTTTTGTAGCTGTAAGAGAAGGAGGCCTACTGAAGAAAGGGTGTGGCTATTGTGTTTTCCAGCCTTTTACAAGCTTTTGTAGTTGTAAGAGAAGGAGGCCTACCGAAGAAAGGGTGTGGCTATTGTGTTTTCTAGCCTTATGTATAGTATTTTCTATCGTAGGACATGAAACTAGTCTAGTTTGTAAAATTTTGTGTTGTGGAACCTGATTTTATCTTTTGATAATCATTAACTTATATCCATCATAGTTCTTGAAACACGTAAATCATAGTTTTTTGATTGTGCACATTGCAATTTTTAGTTGTATGCCATTTTTGGGACTTATTGGTGAGAGAATTTTGTGAAGAAATTCGAGAGTCAAAAAATTCTTTTAAGAATTATAAAATTACACTTTACATTAAAAAAGCTTATTTTGTAAATTTTGGTCACAAAATCTATTATTAACGTTTGCTAGCAAAAATGGCTAATTATAACTAGCTTTTAGAAACCTTTAATATTATCTAGATGAACTATAGAATTTGATAATAAGCACAAAAAGCAACTAAGAAACCAAAAGCAAGATGTAAAATTGATTCCCAATGTAGTTTTAAATAATCATTTATTTTTTTAAATACATGTAAAATAAGAGATCTTACATGCACAAAGCACTTTTCACAAGGGTAGGCTCTTGTCCTTTAGAGATACATATTGGCAAAGAAAATATTCTCTTTGGAATGATGATAAGATTCTAATTATGTCTAGTGGAAAAGTATGATAATGAAACGATGACATGTACAATACCTTAAGGGAGGTGAATTTTTGTATTTGTTAGAGAATAAGCATATTATCTCTGTGGATAATTATTTAGGTACAATTAACGGAGAGAGTATCATGTTGTAAGTGCAATTTGTTCAATCTTGAGAGGATGGGTTGACCTAAACAAGATGTGGCTACTTATTTAGATTGCAAGACTAAGTTTGCAATTAGCTCTTTTGGAGCAGTAGTATGATGAGTGAATACTCGATGGATGCTCACACAATGAGGTTTCATGCATATTAGACTCAAGGAGTACTTTCATCAATTGATTCATTAAAAGGGAAAAACACATATTTCTCTCAATTGTAGAATCTATAGTCACTTTTTCTATTCAAACTCTACGGTGCAGATTGACGTCTTTTTCGTAGGCAACACCTAAAACCAAAGGGAACGTCACACAAGTTTCATTTAAGAACATGCAAGCAAAGTAGCACCATCAACAACAAAGCTTACTCTCTTTAATAACTCCCATCCATGCGGCTAGCCTATGGTTTCCATGCCAAGTACATAGCATTTTTGCACAGGTCGTGTTGGGGTATAGGCGCCTGTGCCTTGCCCGGCCACCCAGAGTCTGGGCACCCACTGACTTGTATACCTTATACATAGTATAAGTGTATAGGGGGTTGCTCACTCTTTGAGTCTCCCCACCCATATCTGTGTGTCGTGTGTCTCCTTCTCTCTCTCACTCTCCGTCTGTGGTGCTCTCCGATCCCCTTCAATTGGTATCAGAGCGACAGGTGTGAGAGCGTAGATGGACGGCTTCGTGATGAACTCGTCGGCTATGGCGGAGAGGTCACATATCTGAGCAAAGAAATAGAGGAGGCTTGTGGACAGCCATACAGGGGCTTGCAGGAGAGCTCTCAGGAGCTTCCTAGTGCTCACAGATCAGTCCACAGTTCCTCTACAGATTCAGCCCACTGTGTACATCATCTTCCCTCTTCTTGGCAAGCTTTGCAACGGCTACATCGGTGACAGATTGGAGCTTGGAGCTTCCATAGACATGGAAGCATTGTGAGATTGATGCATTCAGCTCACGCATCGAGGTGGGAAGTGAGTTTGAGCCTTTCTATGAGCTCAAAGAAGCCTTTCTATGAGCTCAAAGAAGCACAGAAGAAAGTTGTTCAGTTTTTGGCAGTTTGACAGCAGTCCACTGTTTTGCTCATAACTTGAGCTACAAAGCTCAGATTCTAAAACTTTTTGGTTCAAAACGGAGCTGGCTTCAAGCTCTACGACTTTGTAGAAGGAATCATTTTCTGATTCGGAGTGCAGGTGGATCTGAAATTAAAAACACAGAGACTGTTTTTCAGGACAGTTTTGGGCTCTGTTGTTTTCTTTGCTGCAGACAGCTTACCCGTGCACACTGCAGGTAGCAGGCACATTTGCAGGTGTTACAAGATTGGGTTTGACTCCCAGGTACAGGTTGAGTCTAGTACTCCCACAGGTGTTGCCAGTTGTAGTTGAGTGGTTCTTCTGCAGTGTTGTGGCTTGCATACATGGTCTTTGAGCGGGTAATGCTCTATGTATGCTTATGTGGCGAGCAGTAGATCTTGTGAGCAAGTGCAAAGGTTGGTTGTGGATGACATGTATGGTCACCTGTGGTACTCTTTGTGAACATTTGTTGGACACAGGTTTGCAGAGCTTATGCATGTATGTTGAGTGTAGTTTGATGCGCATTGATTGCTCATTGTATTGAGCTTGCAGAACAATGGTTATTTTGTGTTGATAGCCATTGTGCATCGAAACTCTGGCGAAATTTTTCCAGGAGTTTTATGCGCATCATTTATGCGATCTAGGTAGAGATTGCGGGTTGCACTCAGCATTTGTGTGCGGTGTTCTCTGCAGGTGGGAGATTTGTGCATGTGTATGCATCGATACCGCACAGTGTGGGCTTGGTGATTAGCTCACGGTTTGACAGGCGTACAGTTATCTTGGCACACTCACAAGAGTGAATGTTGTGATGTATGCTTGTGTGGCTACGAGCTAGGTAGCCGGATTCGAGCACTAATGGATTGAGGTTTTTCAGCAGGTTTCAGCTACTACAGGTTTACATGTTTACAAGTAGGTTTGAGGGCTTATTTGGGCACTGAATTTTCAGCGATTGTTTCCTCTTTGCAGGTGTCCATGTATGGCTCAGTTGTAGGCTGATATGGGACACGTTTGTGACTTGTTTATGAAGCTGTTTAAGAGCTGAATTTTGGGGCTGTTTTGGGGATGATTTGCAGCCATATTTTACAGCCATACAGGAGCTTGGTTTACTCTACAGGAGCCTCGTACACTTGGCATTTGGGATTTGCATCATTGCCATTTGTGGAGCACAATGTGGTTACACTGAAAGGACAACGGGTAGACCGACATGCGAATAACCTCCCAACCATCCTATATATAGGCCCTTGGCCCTCTTCCATATATAGACCCCTTTACTGCATGTGTGTCCGGCATATTGCCTGGGCCGTGCCCGTCTAGTCCTACCCTTGGCATGACGTTACTCCCCCCTTGGAGAAGCGTTTTCGTCCTCGAAAACACAAGTGGTGGTATCTTCATAAGAACACTAATGTTTTCCACCGTGGCATCCCTCATGGATCCAACGGTTCGTTGAATCGGAACCCGGTTCATTGGGAGGTTCAATAAAATCAAGAGTAGCATCTTGATTTTCTACATTGTTGTCCCTGTGCAACCGTCTTGGTTAACCGATGCATAATCAAAAGAGCGTGAAGGCTCCATTTAGAACTCACTTGAGAATGCTAAACGAGTTATCACAACTAAGAGGTGTTTAAATGCGTATCCAGGTTTTAGACTTTCTGAAGGTACTGGAATGTGCAATATAACCTCGGCTCATCTTTCCATGAAAGTACTATGTTGACATATTCATCAGCAGCAACCAAGTCCTTGACTTGCGGTGGTTTCTTGCCAATAGTCAACCTCATCCAAACTGATGATTAAGGTTGATAACTTGAAGGTTGATAACTTGAGAATAATAGGCAGAGACTAGAACTAGCCGTAACATGCCTTTCATCATATGAAGAAAACTCCAAACCAGAAAGGTAACCGATCTAGTTGTTTCACTTCTTGCTAACGTATGCACTTAGCATATCCTTTAGTGTGCTTTACTAACGTATGCACTTTGCATATCCTTTAGTACCAAATAGAATGCTTGTAAGCTGCCCATCCTACGCGGGATGAATAGCAACAGTAAGAGTGAGATGCTTTCCCCCAACCACTTACAGACAGTCACCCACGACTGACGACAAACTATGACTCAATCATTGAGTATCCAGCCATATACTCGATATGGAATGGAGACAACCAACTAGGTTGAAAGCAGATTGGAGTTTCAAGCAGCCAATCACGAACACCCATACTCAGCCATCACCTTGTATGGCAGGGTGTAAACACATACTAAATCTGCAAGAGAGATTGCAGTGGCAGTGCAAAAAATTGCAGAAATAATAATGTCCATGAATTTGCATGCCGCTCCGAATAAATTTGTGGTAAACACTAGGGCCCATAACACCTAGTGTGCATGCATTTAACACAAACATATCCGAACCGCAATTCCATGACAAGACTTTCCACGGTACGTACGTGAAAGTTTTGCAACAAATTTGGACCATAATAGAATGTGACAACCCGGTCACACCTAGGTACCAACCATGAGACATTCTTATGTACATAGCATACTTAGCTATATGTAGAAACGACCCTCCGTTAAGGTGGTTTCACAGCACTTGGAATCGTAGCAAGTTTGTACTTAGTACCTGACAATTTATGGCCACTGAAATTGCTCCCGATACTGTGTGCTTAAAATGGTCTAACCAATGGATGCGACCAGCACCTAGGGACTTCATCGCGACACATTGGTAACATTTGGCGCCAATGTCAGTCCAAGAGACTCATATTCTCCACATGTGGAATATGTCTCAAACAAGGACATAAAGAAAAGCGACATCCATCAAGTACGAGTTGGTACTTGTGCGTGGAGGTGCAAACACTCCGCGACAAGAGTGAGAGGGACCCTCATTATCATGCTCCACACTGGCTAAACTAAACTCCGTGAGTTCGTAGATCATATTGTATTCCATGTGACAACATGTGCCAAATCGAACCCTACAACTAGGTTCGTAACAACATAATGTATAGTGAACACTACGGTCCAAAATACTCTGTTCCAACATGCCCTTGGCATGGCTTTGAAACATTCAAGCATATTTATTACGGATTTGATCGTATTGTTCACTTACCCGTAGTCAAACGGAGAGGACCTTGTCTCCTACCTGAAAAAGCAAGGAGCATTGCGCTGGAAACCGTGGGTGTTGCCTGCGCAATCCAACCCCTTTGGTTAACATCCATGTAGTCAAATCCCTTGGTAAGACTCTCTGTAGAAACTGCTCAAGTAGCACGTAACGGTAACCAACATAGTTAGCCGTGTACATGATGATTGGAATCAATTCAAAAAGTTGAATTCGTCCGCTACCGTGTGGTAGGTTGCGGAATTCTTTCCATGAAAGTATAACTGGGAGAGATCAAATTGTGATCCTCAATTCGTATGGGATGATTTAGCAGTCACCCGCCGGGCCGTGCCCTAAACAATATGTCTATAGACACTCCGTAGTGCTATAGAGAGAGCATGGAATCCATACAAGGGAACTGCCTAGCTCTTTGTGGACAGCCATGCTGTCGCAACTGATTGCTACATCTATACTTCCTTGTAGAGATCAGCTGCTGTGAGTTGAAGATTATCAAAAACTCGGCTTGAGTGTCGCACTGAAAACATGTAGAGCAAAAATGACACCCTAAACATCCGTAATGGCAAGACTCTTGCTTGTCCATAAACGTCGATGTGTACTCCCTTGGACAGATCTGTTCGAGCTGGAGAACAATCTCCCAAGGAATACCAATAGTTAGGTCTTACTTGAGATCCAGTGTGTGTGGCTCATAGCCCTTGTGGCAATTAGTGTTCAATCGAGGAACCGATGAAGACTAATTTAGATGGCGTCTTGCCCAATTTATAGCTAAGAGTTAGAGTACCTTGTCTCAGGCTGACTCACCAGCAAAACATGTCTCAAAAGCTTGTTATAAAATTTTAATTATTCCCTTAAAGAGAGAGAGAGAGAGAGAGAGAGAGAGAGAGAGAGAGAGAGAGAGAGAGAGACAGAAAGAGCATGCTGGGCTGAGGAACTTTCCTTAAGGTTGTAAAGTGTGTACCCAAGCTGTGTGCCCTGACGCATCTTATGCCGGACTTGTCGCTTATCGTATAAACAGTCCACAATTGTTTGGTATGACTCTGTCATCAAGAGAGGTAATAGAAAAACATAAAACTCATTCCGACCCACCTACCTTGTAGGGGTCGTGATTGTATGAAAATGACTTAGCATTGGCACGTTGCCTGTGAAATAATTGTTGTTGTATGTTGACAGCAACCCAAACTCGTAGGGATTGTGTGAGCAAATAGTCCCTAATTTGCTAGTTTCCCAAACTTGTGTGCCAATGCCCTTGACTCCAAGTCATTGGGCATACCTTGGCACAAGTGAGAAGCCTTGCTTCATGTAAAATTGCCAAAGCACTTTGCTTTGTACAATGATAGTAATTGCCAAGTAAAGTGTAAACATAGAAAAAACAAGAAAAACTTAAACTTGGCTAACCTGGTAGTTGTTGCTCGCATAAAGGTGGCTCATAGCCAAATCTGCCGTGTGAGAGAGAGTTGTCGCATATGTATATTCGCCCTCTTGTATCATATACATCTGTCGTATACGGAATGAAAGAATCTGCAAACATTTTTCTTGCGCATATCATATGCCAAACGTGGGGAGCTTCAATGCAAGATGCATAAATAGAATCCTTGCCTCACTTATGTTCATCAATTGGATGATACAAGAATGTATCCTGAAAGCTCATAGCTAACAGATGTTCTTGGTGAAACACAACAGATGCTCTTGGTGACATACATATGTTCGAGCAGAAAAAGATTGACCTTGTCAAAATTTCATAGGGAATTGGCCTTGCCAAATTTTGCTACTGATTGAGAATCATAAGATTGCTCGACAGTGAGAGAGATATCAGCTACAACTGAACTATCCAATGTCAGCGATTGTCCAATACTCCTTGATCAAAGCAACCTTTGCTTGACAAGTTGGCATTGTGAAAAGTCATATGGTGTTCAACATTGCATTCCGCTCCTAGCTGTGAATGTCAATGTGTGTTCCACGATACTGAATGACCCATATTGCCTACTCCTAGCAAGCTGCAATGGCTTGGAAATGAGTATGCATCCAATGCATAGAGCCGTGCTCCCAAAAATCTTTCTTTCCTCCTCCTCGAGAGTGCCCAACAAGGAGAGATCAAAAATTAACAGCCGATGTAAGATAGAAGTCGGTTTATTGGAATGTCGCTATAGGGAGCCTTGCTCCTGGAATGTAGCTGATGGTAAACAATTACTTGAAATGATAATTATCGGTCGGCCTTGCCGAATACCGTAACCGGATAGGTCTCAGGCCCTGCCTGAGATGCCTTGGTATCAACAATCAACCTTCGATGAACGTGTGTTGTCGAAGTATTGTGTACTCAAGCCGTGCTTGATGTTGATCCCTCAACCAAACAGTGGTTCGTGGGAAACAAAACGGTCAACAAAAGTTGAATGCGTACGGAACTGTCACAAGCCGTGCACATAGCATGTTTGAAAACGTGATCAAACCAAATCAAAAGCTACTGCATACCTGGTTGATCATGCGATGCGACCCGTCAGTCAATGTGTCCATGATCCGCAAATCACGAGGAACATTATGTGTGCTATGATCTCGTCATCGAGGTTGTGATTGCGTAGTGTTGTAAAGTGTGCATGCTAGCTTGCATGCCTGTTATCAAGCCGCAAAATTCTTAATGGCTCAACGAGTCGGTTTCATAGGCGTTGCTGGCGGACCGCCTTCTCCCGACCTCAAAACGGGTGTGGTTGCTGCTGTACAGAGGTGGAGGGCCATGCCCTCCATGCACACAAGCCAGAGCCTTGCTCTTTATGCGATGTCGACATGCATGTTGCATTGATCCCGCCATGGGAAATCGATGATTAACTTGAAAACAAGAGAGCGGTGCTCCTTGCAAACGCTTTCATTTGGCCAGTTCAGCTGCAAATCAGAAATTTTCTGTCGATTGCCGTGGCTTCGACTGCTGCAAGTCCGGAGTTCCATGCCGTAGAAATCCACGGTTGCTACGGCTGTAGCCCGTAAGTAGTCTCGTGGGGGGAGGGGCTACTAGGGTGGTCCCTAGGGCACCCAAGATTATTCTCAAATTGAAAACGCTTCTAAAAAGATTTTGATAATGAAGCCATGGCGGATCTGCTGCAGTCGGCTGCGCGCAAGCTCCAAAGTGATGATCGTTTGCACCAGGCCGCTACAGCCCTGAGTGTAATGACGTAAATTGGTCCTGAGCCCGGCGCGAACACAGCATGATACACAAATCCCGAATCCAGCGAGGTTGTATGACGCTCTCCCTTGCATATAAGGGATGGATCCCGCTGCTCGCATCTTCTCGGCCTCAAGCAGTCCACCATGGGAGAAACATGCAGCCGTCATGCAAAGCATGCAAAACAACATAACTCGCCTTCCTTCCCTGATCCGACTTGGCTTCGTGAGCTCGCCATAAAAACTTCGACGAGAGAGAAAGAGAATCCATGCCTCGCGAGAGAGAGTGATCGCCCATGGAGAGAGACTCGAGAAAGAGAGAGAACACCATGCCTTCTTCTTTCTGCTACTTGATCCATCTCCCTGGAGCTCTGATACCAGTGAAAGGGCAACGGGTAGACCGACATGCGAATAACCTCCCAACCATCCTATATATAGGCCCCTGGCCCTCTTCCATATATAGACCCCTTTACTGCATGTCTGTCCGGCACATTGCCCGGGCCGTGCCCGTCTAGTCCTACCCTTGGCATGACATACACTACTGCGAGAGATTTTATGCATGGATTTGCATGAGCATTGTAGGTGCTAGTGAGCTCTTTTTTGGAGAGTATTTTCTCGTTGCAGGTTGCTTCTTTTGGATTAGTTGAGTGCATTTCATTGCTACCGTACCTAGAGTAGAGTTACAGCTCTTGGTTATTTTTGACATTCACTTATAGTAGTCAATATGTGTGAGACTTTTGAGTCTAGGACAATGACTCATGAGAGACGGCGTTCTCGCTCGTGTCGACACTTGAGATGTTGGCATTGTGGTCACACAGGGCACATTAGACGGCGATGCTTTTGTCGTATGAGACAACACAGGAGACAGGCTAGTCTCAAGGATGCAGTACATGCTATAGGCTCCGTTGACTTGACAGTTGTAGGATCAGATACAGTGCCTGAGTACCCTAGTGACAGTGAGGTCACATTTGCTTCCTGTATTACTCCTGATTTTTTGACGTCTGAGGATAGTGCACTTCTTTTGCAGTGAGTGCTAGACAGGGACGCTACTTTTCATGTCACTCCGTATCGTGATTGGTTTAGTAGCTATTCTAGCAGAGTGCATGGTAGTGTGCGATTGGCAGATGGGTCACTGCATGAGATTGCTGGTTCAGAAGATGTGAGACTGTCATTACCGAGCGGTGCATCGTGCGCGCTCAGAGATGTGTGTCATGTGCCAGATTTGACGATGAGTTTGATCTCCATTGGTCAGCTCAGGGATAGTGGATGTCGGGTATCACGGCTTGAGCGATCTTTTGTGTTGCATTTGGGTTCGCTAGTGATTGCGAGAGGTGCTAGAGTTGGCACATGGTACCCATTGTACGTAGTACTAGTGCGAGATGGTCGAGTCTCAATCTTATTACAGCCATGCAGAGAGTGAGAGACCCGGACAATCTCTTTTGCTCATGGGTTGCAGGGTGCTTTGGATGGAGTGCAGAGTAGTGAGCTCGTTGTGCACACAATTGGGGCACGACTTGAGCAGTCACACAGAGAGAGTCAGACATGCGTGCTTTGCTAGTGACTGAGCAAAGCAGAGAGTCAGTTGTGCGAGATACTTCTACGCATGATAGACAGGTAGAGCGATCTTGCTCTAGTGAGTCACGACAGGAGGACGTTGTGCAAGAGTCTATGCATAAGGAGTTAGAGCATGAGAGCTCTAGTGAGTCGCAGCAGATTGAGTGGTCATGTTTGCAGTGGATGATTGCAGAGGAGGCTGAGACGTCAGCGATTATGCAATCATTCCTTTCTATGCTCGACAGTGAGCATGGGGATATAGTTGTGTAGGATATGTCTTCCAGCAGACACCTAGAGCAGTTGGTTTGCTATGAGGTTGCACGACAGGTTGATGCGTCTTTTGCGGACAGACAGGAGATGCATGTGGCTGACACGCCGTGTCAGTCAAAGATGCCTATTGCCAGGGATATATATGTTGATGCATGCTCCGTAGAGCTAGCAGGGCCCGCTAGCATTGCATGGACTATAGGGGATTAAACAAAAAGACCATTAAGAACAAATATCCTCTTCCTCACATAGATGAATTGATTAGTCATTTGAGTGGTGCCACAATATTTTCAAAGGTTGATCTTCGTTCTGGCTACCATCAAATCCGCATTAAGGTCGAGGACATTCCAAAGATTTCTTTTCGTACACGTTATGGACATTATGAATTTAGAGTTCTTGCTTTTGGTTTGACTAATGCACCAACAACTTTCATGTGCTTAATGAATAATATTTTTCACCCGTATCTTGATGACTTCATTCTGGTATTCTTGGATAATATTTTTGTGTATTCTACGAATGAAGAAGATAATGCATTGCACTTAAAGAAAACATTTGAGGTTTTGCGTGAACATAAATTGTATGCCAAAGCAAGTAAGTATTCTTTTGCAAAGGATCAGATTGTGTATTTGGGAAGAGTGATTTCTAAAGAGGGGATTCACATTGATCTTGATAAAGTTAAGACTATGTTAGTAAGAGATGTAAGAAGCTTTATGGGTCTAGCACAATATGAGAGAGCACACATTAAAGATTTCTCTAAGATAGCAAGTCTTTTGACCGAATTGACCAAGAAAGACAAGGGTTTTGTGTGGACTTCTAGCTGTGAGACTGCTTTTGAGACCTTGAAGGCTAAAATAGCGGAAAATTATGTTTTAAAAGTTCTTGAGATGGGCAAACCATTTGTTGTGTCCTGTGACTCTAGTGGTTAACAATTAGGTTGTGTTTTGACACAAGAAGGAAGAGTGGTTGCATATGAGTTTAGGAAATTAAGACGACATGAATTGAACTATGCAACACATGATTTAGAATTACTTGCTGTTGTTCATGCATTGAAGCATTGGCGTCATCTCTTGCTTGGTGTAAAATTTGAATTGCGTATTGATCATCAAAACTTGAAGTATATTTTCACTCAGCCATTGTTAAATAACAGACAAAGAAGATGGATTGAATTGCTGGCTGAGTATGACTTTGATTTGAAGTATTTGTGTGAAAAAGAAAATAAAGTTGCAGATGCATTGAGTCGTACGTCCATGGGTAATTTGTTGACTGTTGTGCGATCCAATTTGATTGATGATATGCATGCTGAGGTTGAAAATGATTCTTTTTATATGCCTATTTTGAAATTCTTGCGTGAGAATATTGGTGAGAGGTATGAGAACAGATATCACTTGTATAAGGAAAATCTGTATTATTATGACCGCTTGTGTATTCCTACAAATTCTGCTTTCAAGAGTCAAATTTTGCATGAGTGTCATAATTCAACTTTTTCTGGTCATCCTGGATTGAATAAGACACATGAAAAGATTAAAAGTTCATTCTTTTTCCGTGTATGAAATTGGATGTTAAGAATTATGTGCGTGAATGCTTTCAATGTCAACAAGTTAAGATTGAGCATAAGAGGATGCCTGGTGACCTTCAACCTTAGACATTCCTTTACAGAAGTGGGAGTGTATATCCATGGAATTTATCATTAGACTTCCTACTACTCGTACAGGGTATGATTCGATCTTTCTGGTGGTAGATAGACTCACAACACAAGCTCACTTCTTTCCTCTAAAAATAATTGATATTATATTGACCATTGCACGCTTGTTTGTGAAAGAGATATTTCGTTTGCATGGCAGTCCCAAGAGCATAGTGTCTGACAGAGATTCTAAGTTCACTTCTCATTTCTAGAGAGCAACTTTTGACTCTATAGGTACCCAGTTACGCATGTCTAATGCTTTCCATCCTCAAACCGATGCGAAAACGGAGAGAGTGAATCGTATTTTAGAAGATATGTTACGAATGTATGTCAATGAAAACCAATCTAATTGGAATGAATATTTGCCTTTGGTGGAATTTTCATACAACAGTTCACATCATTCATCTATTAGGATGACTCCGTTTGAGGCAATGTATGGCTATAACTATCCTACACCTATTCATTTTCTTAATTCGAGGAATAAGGTAGAACTGTCACGTGAGATGCTTGAGAAAATGGATAGCGAGTTGGCCAAAATCAGGGGGAATATTAGAGAATCTCAAAAGAGACATAAACTGTATTATGACAAGAAACATCGTGTTGTGGAGTATGAAACTGGTGATATGGTTTTTTAACGGTTATTCCTGAGAAGTCTCATTTGATTCTTGGAAATGATAGAAGATTGTCTCCACGATTTGTTGGTCCATTCAAAATTTTGAAGTGCATTGGTTCATTAGCTTACAAATTGGAATTGCCTTCTCATGTTAAAGTGCATCATGTATTCTATGTGAGTTTATTGAAAAAGTATGTTCCTAATGTGCATCATGTTTTAGAGGACAACTCTAAGTTGAAAGATGGCGGACCATTGACTGTAGAATCAGACTTAGTACTAGATAGGCGTTTTAAACATCTCAGAAATAGAGACATTGTGGAAGTTTTGGTTAAGTGGCAGAACTATCCAGTAGAGGATGCATCATAGATTGATCTTAGTGTTTTGCAAACAGAATTTTCTTCTCTTTAGACCAACTCTGAGGACAGAGTTAATTTTGATAAGGGGAGAATGTAATAGAACTAGTCTTTGAAGTTCTTAAAGTCGAAAAGAATGTAGCAGGGCATATCTTTCGTTAGTACGATTTGAAAGATTGTTGAATAGTCTATTAAATAGAGCTTATACGAATGAGTTGAGATATTAAGAGAGAACATATATTCTTTTTAAAAAAAAAAAATAATACACTAAAGATGGATTTGATAAAGATTAATGAATAACAGATAGTCTGTCTATGAAGAGTAAAATTGAGATTTTTATTAATATCAATGTTTTATATTTATGTGTTTTAGCTTAAAATGCATGGGTAGGCTTAAAATAAGTTGTAAAAGTAGTGGAGACCCAAAAATAGAGGTTTTATAAGTCGCGACCTAAAAGTTGCGTTTTTAGCCAAACAGAGACGTTTTTTGCAATTCTGTCCGCGCTGCCTTGTAGACCAAACCTATTCCCGTCGTTTTGAGTACCTGGATCGCTCTGTTCTGAGTTCGTTTGTAAAAGTTATGATGAAAACAAATGGAAGGCAGCAGTAGTGTAGTTTACACAGGGACAGACAGACATACAACATTATACAGTTCTCTCTGCTATCAACCAAGAAGTGGATTGTTTCTTCACGGTAGAGTATGGAAATTGAGATTATGAAGGTATAGAATTATGTTTTTTTAACTTTGATTATCATGTTGAATTGGTTGCACGAGTATGTTCTTTTGGCTATTTTGTAGGCGATGCAGAAATCAGTTTGTGAAACAGGATCTGTGCAAAGTGTCATGATAAAAATCTAACCTTTACGGATCGCTTAGCGATCACGTTCTTATATTATTCTCGCAGGTATACTTGGTGCAAAAATCCTGCAGGCTTTTCGAGGAAAAGAAGGATAAAAGCACGACGGGTGCTGAGTTTAAGAATCATTCACCATTCTCTCTTCTGCGAGTGCGAGTGCGAGTGCGAGTGCGAGTGAGAGTGAGAGTGCGAGTGCGAGTGCGAGTGAGACGCTGCATGCAAGCGAACTGAAGCTCGGGGGTGGTCGGGAGGTTCGAGCTCTGTACAACGGAGTGCGCCCATATATTTTGCTCCTCTGTTGTATCAAAACTCTACAAAGATTCATCAATACAAAGATCTCTTTCTCTATCTTTTGCTATCGATCTCTATTATTCGGTTCCCGTGACAGAGTATCATGTTGTAAGTGCAAGTGATTCAATCTTGACAAGAGGGATTGACGTGAATAAGGTGTGTCTCCTTAATTCAAATTGCAAGCCTAAGTTTGCAATTAGATATTCTGGAGTAGTTTGATGAGTTAATACTAGATGGATGCTTACATGAGTGAGATTTCAAGTATGCATACTAGAATCAACGATTACTTTCATCAATTGATTCAATAAAAGGCTTAGTTCATGAATGTTTGCACAACCTATGGGGGTCATTAAACGAGAAAGATATGACTTAGGGGCCCCACTTGCAATCACCTCTATACAACGTGATTAAGTTTTCACAGTCCAAGTTCATGCAAGGTATGAAGAATGGACAACTTCTTTTCGTGGAGGTCAAAATGCCTATGAGAAACATAGGTTAAGATGCCTATGGCAAAAGATGTCAAAACAGAATTTTTAACAAAATGGGGAAACAATAGCATTCTGAAGAGGAAATTTTTAAAATTTAATCTTTGAAAATTAATGTTGAGATGCCAAGCTCAACATGTATGAGTTCTGGATGACTATCACCAACAGTCATCTCATCATTGGTGCACCTTGGTCGATACACATATTTTTGCCAGTGATACTACATCTATACTACACCGAGTTGGTCTACCTACTGGAGTGATGACACATTTATCTACTCACCTCACTCACTAGCGGTTCACACTAGACCATTGTACTAGTTCCCTTTTATGTTGTTATTTCTGCTTTATGTATTGTAGACCTCTTATCTTGAGTTAGTGAGGAAGAAGAAGAACAAGTTTTGCCTCCATCTGTGTGTGTGCGTGCTTGCAAGATCTCAAAGATCTCTCTCTTTGTCTCTCTCTTAACATGGTATTAGATCTTTGTTAGCAGTGGCTAACACAGGCTACATCGAATATGTATCAAGCGGGAGATATGCTACGGTTGTGCATAATATTTCCAACTCACTTTGTATAAGTCTTGGGCTCACTGGGAGTTCCAAAGTTGTATATGGTAGTTTCAATTAGGGCACCTAAATGATTTTTGATTGTAAGTTCAAGTGTGTGAAATCATTAGGTGTAAGCTCAAATGCATTGGCAATTGAACCAAATTTGATCTTTTGCGCTTAATTTTTGAGTGTGTGTATTGCTTGATTGGGTCAAAATAGTGTTAATTTTTTAGAAATTGAGCATGCATGCATTCACTTATGCTTGATCGAACTTGCAATTTGTGCATTACGATGTGAAATTGATGGATTCATTGCATAAATTTTTTGTCTAAATTTGGGTGTGTGTGCCTACTCAATGGCATTCAAAGTCCAAATTGAAGATGAATGAATGACCTTGGTTGCCAATTGTGATGATTAAAAGACCTAAAATGGTTGGTGTTCTATGTGTACAAGTGATTTGGGATGATTCGATTGATACACAACTGAAAATGATTTTACGTATTACCATTGTCATGGATGTCTATATGATTGGATATGGTAAGAATTTTTTAATTAGTGTGTCCATGAGTTTTCATAATCACGAGTGTGAAGCTTTGTTAAAACCGAAATGGCAAGCCTCATTGGGCTTGAATGATTTGGGATATTAAAATTGAGCAACCCAAGTTGCAATGATGATAATTGGGAATGGTTTTGTAAATGGCGCACTACATTGTACATGTGCAATGTTCTATAGTGTATTATACACATCAATTACAACTAATTTACCCATTTTGATCATTAATGGATCAATTTTTGATGTGTTCTATACCATATGACTCGAAGAATGTGATCAATGAAGACCAAAATGTGGGTACTTCTATAAGCTTGTAGCCACATTTTAAAATCAATTGAGGATTGAACTTAATTTTGAACACTCACACATTCTCGTGATTCTCTCTCGTATCGATCGTAGCTTCATGAATTCATTCATATCGTATCCGTCTATGACATGTGTTTTGTACCCATGATGTGATTGCTTACCTTGAGCTCAAATTTTCCGCATATTCTATCTCATCGTGAGAACAAACTCTCATCGATTTTTATTTTTATTTTTATTTTTTTGTTGTTCAAAAAATAAAAAAATTTCAAAACCACCGAGTGCCCATCCCTTTTGCCTCACGCATATTGCAAAAAGAAAACCACACACACAGGTCTCGAGCTTGAGTTTTATGGTAATCTCAGCACACAACAAAATCGTGACCTGTCTTGCTAATTATGGTAAGCCAAATCTTGGCGCATCGGTTGCACTTGCGGGACACGCGCACACACACACACATACACACACACATGAAATGCTTTCCTTGTCAAAATCGGCACCCTACTTGCATGGCCTCAAGCCACTTTTAGCCGTCGCAAGACAGTGCCAAGACTCGTTGGCTCAGGCCTATTAATGCAGTTTGTCGTGTTCACTGTCCCGAAGCCCGGCTCACGCTGATTGAACCCCAGTTGTGCAGGACGCTTTCCACTTACACGCTTGGCCTCATGTCCTTGTACAGCTCGGGTCTTGACTCTCCATTTATCGCTGCCTTAAAGCGTACACACACACACACACTCATTCTGCCTGGTTCGCCAACGGCCAAGCCTGTAAAGGGCAACATGCTGGCCCATCCCGTTGGCTCATTGATTGTAGCGTTTGACCACACATACACACACACTCTAGATCGCAAGCACCTTGTCATGCTCACACAAGCATTCTCGGGCTTTCTCCGCAGCTGAATACTCAGACCATGGTGCACATTTATCCTTGCGCTCGTCTATCGACACACAAGCCAATTCATGCATTCACTGACATTCTGTGGTTCCCAGCTTCAATTGTCGATATCACTCGCCGGCCCTGGCACTAATACCGACCTCATCATTTTCTTGGGGACTATCTAGCAGGGGCATTGAGGGGGTGGGATCTACGGTGGGATGAAAGAGAACCGTAGATCGTGGCAAAGTAATCTCGAACGCGGCAAAGTAATCTCGGGTACTTTGTACCCGAGATTACTTTGCACCCGAGATTACTTCGCGGTCGACCCTCGAACCTTTGACCTCACCTTTGCGACTCCCATGTCCTAACCACGAGCACCCGCGTGTTTATCGTGATGGTATGGACCCGAGATTACTTTTATACCAAATGTGACCAAACGTAATCTCGGGTATCAAAGATAATCTCGGGTACCCGAGATTACTTTTTATACCCAAGATTACGTTTTGCGATGCCGACAAGATCTACGGCGTTCGATGCTCTCACCATAGATCCCATGCCCCCATGCCCGTGTCATATAGTCCTGAGGGCCGGCCCTGGCACTAATACCGACCTCATCATTTTCCTGCTCATTAAGATCGTGTAGAGTCTCGAAAAGCAGAATTTCTTCTTGCTCCCAATCGTCTCTCTCTCTTCTTTAGCCCATTGCAACCCCACCCACCGTCAATGAGCGTGTCAGACAATTTTTTTTTTTAAAGAGTAGTTGTATTTTTCTCAAGAAGAGGTTCTCACCTTGTCTTCGCCATGAGCTCATTGGGAGTGTGAGTAAAATTTAAAAAAAAAAGAAAACCAAAAAATAAAAATATGGAACAGTTTAAGTGGGGAAATCATGCCTTGGCTCAAATTCGAAAGTCGACCATGGAAAGAAAATAAATTTTGGATCTTGTGAAAAATTCTTGAAATAGCAAAAAAATCACCAATTGGGCCACTCGAGGGAGCTTTTTAAATTCGTTTCTCTGATATGTATGAAGATATTATGAGCACTCCTATGCATAGTTGAACTTTAGTGCACAAAATGTTTTGGCTTATGCATAGTTTTGCAAGCATCGAATGTGTGCTATAATTGTGTAATCATTTTCATGCATACATGAACTTGCATTGCACCAAATTTTTGGCTTGTGCATGGTTTGATGCTCGAGTTCATTGGCAATTTCATTGCACTACATGAACAAATATTTTTGGCAAGCATACGAGCTTCATTTGAAAGCTACATTGACACTAAATTGATGCTTGGGGAAGAGTGTGCATTAAAATTGAGCTTTTTCTTTGAATGACCATGAGAGAGCAGTGAAATTTCAAGCTTGTGCTTGATTGAGCATACTTTTAGTGCTTGCTTTGAATAACAAATGCTTAAAAGCACTAACAATTGAGTTGTTTTGAAGGGGTGTGGCAGGAGGGTGATTTCATTGATCCAAGAAGGGGTCATCATTGCAAAATATTGCAAAACCTCGCTATTAAGGGCCATTCCATTTTTTTGGATGAAAAGTTGTATACATGCTAGCTCATAGGTTGGTCAAAAGCTTTGAGCTAGTGTTTAGCCAAATTTTTGAGAACTTTCAAGTACGAAATTTGGCTATTGAGAGCCATTTATTTTCATTCCATTAAAAGTTGAAGTCATCTCTAGCTCATAGATTGCTCTTAAATTGAAAATTTCATGAGTTGTTAACCAACTTTTTGAAAAGCTTTAAATTGTAAAATTTAAAAGTTGTTAAATTAAAAGTTGTTAACCAACTTTTTGAAAAGCTTTAAATTGTAAAATTTGGCTTTCAAGAGCCACTTCATTTCATCAAAGTTGCACTAATTTTCAGCTCTTGGCTTGTTTTAAATTCCATACCTCATTGAGCTAGAAACTAATCAACTTTGAATCATGCATGAGAGATGGTAAAAATTGCAAAATTTGCTTATGTAGAAGCTCATTCTATCTTTCATGGTTGATATGTATGCATAAATTTGCTACAAAGAGCACCATGTGCATAACCAAAGGCACTTTTTTCCCTTGGGATTTTTTCCTTTGGCAAATTTGGGTATGCAAGACCCTAGCATTAGGATTTTATTAATGGTTTTTTTGTGTGCTTTTGGATTTCAATAAAAGGCTTTTGTAGTTTGTGTTTACACTTAGCTTCAAAAAGCTTCTTTTACAAATAAAAAGATCAAGAGACTTCTCTACAAAGGGGATGCTTACTCAAGGATGCTTAAAAGAGCATGAATATGTGTAATCCTTCCATTATTTTTCTCTTTTATTCATCTTTCCATTCTCTATGCTTGGCTTAAGTGAAATTTTGCTTCTAAGATATGGTTCTTTCATGTTTAAAAGCTAGGCATACTAAAGTTTCAACACTTTGCATTGTGAATATTAACTCATCAAAAAATTGTGTGCTAATCATTAATTGGCCTTGACCTTAGGTTAATGTAGGTTCATTTCTCATTAGCCCTAAACTCTTAGTGATAGTCTTAATACTCCATTCATTTTTAACATGACCTAGGGCTATGATTAGGTTTTAGTCCTTTAGTCCAATTGCCATTAGCATCTCATGTTGTAAATAAAAAAGTGCTAAAAAAAAGAAAAAATGAAGCAAAAAAAGTGTCAAGAAAGGGTAGCAAAAATGCTACTAGACACATGAAAAGAAAAATTTCTATGTTATGTTGTATCTATGTGAGGCCTAGTGCCTTATTGGCAATTGGCAGTCGAGGGGAATCACCTTGGCTCGCTTGGTCAAGGCCCTAAACCGATGCCCTGTGCTGATAGGGGTTAGCCATCGCCTTGGTAGGCTAGTAGGCTTTTGGAACACCTTCTTGAGGGTTCAAAAAGCCGAGAGTCGCACCTAGACTTTCCTTGGGGTGGTAGCCTTGTGATTATGCTTTACTTTTTTCAATGAATGACAAAAACAAACTTCCATGAGCTTCAAAAAGCTATGACAATGTACTAATAGATTAAGAGCTTTTTTATAGCCCGTAGACATGATAGGCTTGAATGATTTATTAAGATTGGTCACATAGCTTTTAGGCTAATAAGTTTATGAACTTGCATTAGCCTAGGGTCATAATTGATTCCTTGTGTTTCATGCATAAAATTGAAATTTCAAGTGGTTTAATCTTCAGAATAGTTTAGGTGTTTTTTGCTTTATGTTGTCTAGTTTTTTACTATGATTCACCCATCTTTTAGAAGCAAAAAATTCACTTTGCATGATTGTTCATTGTGCTTCATGTTTTTATACTTTGTGGCCTTTGATTCTCATTACTTGTTCTTATGTTTTGCAGCTCAACAATTCTTCCATGGACTTACTTTCTACCATGTCATCGTGTCTTGCTTCACCGGCACACGAGGACATGCACCAAATTAGGAAGGGGGGAATGTTAGCAGCAGCTAACACAGGCTACATTGAATATGCATCAAGCAGGAGATATGGTATGGTTGTGCATAATATTTCCAACTCACTTTGTATAAGTCTTGCGCTCACTTGGAGTTCCAAAGTTGTATATGGTAGTTTGAGGGCTCAAGCTTAAACCGATAGTAGAAGGGATTGTGGTGAAAGCCCTTAAAAGAAAGCCTTTAGTCAAGGAGGCTTCATTCTTGAGTATCCACTCTTGAGGATCCACTTTTAAGAGCTCCCTCTCTGTCTTTAGTGTTCACTCTATGGCCTAGCCTTGAGCTTAATGTCTATGCTTGAGAGGCTAGTGCTAACCATTGTAATTAGTGTAAGCTCTTCTTGATTAATCTAATCCTTATTTTCTTATTAGTCTACTTCTTCTCTACATTTCATCTTATCATGAAGTAGTATTACACTTTCATTATTCTAGATTTGAGAGGTGTATGTACTTCTTGCTAGTAAGCACTCCTATTCTTCCATAAGCATTTGATTTGTGATACTTAGCTCATCACTAATTAGATTGATTAATTTGGGTTTTAATCTTGTAATTAGTGTGTGTGCCCTATTGTTTGCTTGTGTGTAGATAGGTTTTATGAAGATCTAGCACCATTCACTTCGTGTGTGTAGCTATTGATGAAGTGCCGTGATTGACATGTGGTAATTGTGTGTGCTTATCATTAGTGTGCTTGGGGTTTCTAGTCTATGGTAATTTAGACTTGTTGGTATACTTGCAATGCCCACCTCTCTAAGTTTTGCCACCACAATATATGCTGCACAATTTGTAAGGCCCTCATATGAGGAGAAGCCAATGGTGCACACATATTTGGTGGATTCCAGCTATGCACGCTGATGAGATCTCTATTTGTGACGTGGGTGGCACGGAGCAAATTCAGGGGCAACTTTGGGGGCCTCGACTTTTTTTTTCCTTCGCCGGAAGATTCCTTTTCGCCGGACGACGGCCGGAAGAAAATCGGAAAATGGCCGACCGGTGTCCGATGGCCGGTGGTCCATGGTCTTTGGTCGGTGGTCGGCGGCCGGTGGTCTTTGGTCGGTGGCCGGATTTCCTTGGCCGGTGGCCGATTTCTAGGAGGACTTGTCTACCCAAAAGCGGCTACACATGGGCGCATGGGAGAGTCCTACTTGGACTTGGCTATCTAAGGGCGGCTGCACATGGGCATTTAGAGGCTCCCTTACAACTATATAAGGAGGCCTTTTGATGAGTATTTTGGTAGAATGGTGTGCACACTTGACGCACACAGCACATCCTTGTGTAAGGATTATTAGTCCCTTGTATTCACTTGCTCTAGTTGTCTAAATCGCCATCTAAGCTTTACCTTGAGAGCGCATGGGTGGATGACGCCATCAATTTGTATAGTGTGCTAATCTAAAGTTTTTGATTTGCCACTAATCTACTTTGCATCATGTCTCTCTCTACTCTCCTTGCTACTAGATCCTTATTGTATTCCGCATTTCTTACAGGACTTTGGTGGGTTGGATGTGTGTAGGAGTTTTTTGATTAGTGATTAGAGTAGGTTTAGAGTTAGTCTTGCCATGGCTAATCTCTACTTGCCATGGAGAGGTGATCTCTTGAATCCTCTATTCCATTTATTCGATGCTCGTGCTTCCATGCTCTAGCCGGGTTGTCGATCCACGGATTTGATAATTTTGTGTGGGTTGTGATTAGGTCGTGCTACAACGCCTCCCTACAAGCTTGGTTATGTCTAAGGGCTTGGAGCAGCAAGCAGGAGTAGCAGAGAAATCTGTCTCAAGATTCTTGGGAGCCATCATCAAACGATCTCCAATTGAGGTGCTTCCTTTTGGAGACTGTGAATCTCAAGGTTGTATGTAGTCCTTTGGACTACTATTGTGCAGCAGCCACCTGGATTTCCATTTTGGGTGCAATTCGACCCCTGTTTTGGAGTTACAGTGCATTCGCATGCAAAAATGCTAAGGTTCGGGATCTACAGATCTACATTTTGAAGGTGCAAAAATCTTTGGTTCGGCTGCAATGTTCATAGATACTGCTCGGCACTATGAAACAAGTACTTGTGTGCAAATTGTGGTTATAGGTAGTAATTGACTATTTTTAGTAGACTGCTCAAACACTTGGTGAAGGGGTGGTAACATGTCATCCAACAATGATGGACTTAACCAGATTGTCAGTGAGAAATTGGACAAGAATAACTTCCATGCTTGGAAGTTTAGAATGACCAATTTCCTAATAGGTAAAGGTTATTGGGATTACATTGATGGAGACACCATCGTTACCGGAGGAACGTGCAAGTGCTGCATAAAATAAAGACGTTTAAAGATTGGAACCAAGGAGCTTGGAAGGTCGTGTATTGGCTTTCTATGTGTGTGCAGGACACTATGATTGGGCACATACAAGATTCTCATACCCCTAAAGAGGATTGGGACACCTTACTATCGTTAGATTTGACCAACAAAAATGCAAGGAAGCTATAGTTGAAGATTGAGTTGAATATTGTGCAGAAGAAAAACATGTATATCAATGACTATTCATTGAAGATAGAGAACATATGTGAGTCACTTGCAATGATTGGTGTTACAGTCAATGATGATGATAAAGTAAAAGTATATCTCAGAAATGGGTCCTAAATAAAACCAATTTAAGACTCATATTCATCTTTGAGAGAACATTCCCTCATTTAGGTGTCCTTATTGATTGTGGAAGAGAAGGAACTTGAGGAAGACTCCTCTACGCAAAGTGGAAACAATTTGGAACAGATCCTTTTCAACAATAGAGGAAGAGATAGAGGATGTGGTACAGGTCGTGGACGAGGCCGAGGAAGAGGCAACCACCAAGCATCACAACAGAATAGCAATCAGGGTTAGAACACAAGTGGTCAAGGTAGAGGACATGGTACAAGTCATGGGTGAGGTAGAGGAAGATGCAACCACCAAATACAACATCAGAATAACTAGCAGTGCTAGGACACACGTGGTCGAGGAAAATTTCAAGGCAGGGGGAGTCCAAGAGGTCATGGAAATGCACAACACAATAATACAGGTCAAAACAGAAATGTAGTATGTTGGGGTTGTGGAAGACCTTGTCACTTTAAACATGACTATCCTAGGAGGCAACAAAATAATTATGCAACCATTTGCGAGAATGCAGATGAACATGAAATGGTGTAGCACATGTTGAATATTATGTCCTCAAATGTGGAAAAATCTAGTGATAATATCTGGTATGTGGATTCTGGTGCATCAAATCACATGACCAGTCATGTGGTGAGTGGTTAAGGAAATGTAGGCTTTGCAAAGTCCTAGTTATGTAGAGATTGGACATGATACTACATATCCCATTATGCATACAGTAAATGTGACATTGTCTATGATAGATGGTAAACTAAAGTACCTGGATGATGTACTACATGTACCCAACATCACAAACAATTTGGTCTCTGTTAGACAAATGGTTGAGCATGGCTCGCAAGTCAGATTTAACTCTGATGGTCTCTTTGTTGAAGAGCATAAGAAGAACGAAAGGCTGTTTGTGCAAGGAAAGAAAGTGGACAGAATGTTTACTTTGGATGTAAATGTGCCCAAGGTGAACGCTACCATGTTTGCACACGGTGCATGTGTTGTACCAGATATTGAAATTTGACACAAATGTATTAGTCATGTAAACTTGCAGATGCTAAAGATGATGCAAACTAAAGAATTGGTTACAAGTTTTCCAGCATTTAAAGTTGCTAAAATGTAGAATTTTTGTGAAGCTTGTCAGTTTGGAAAGTAGGCCAAAGTGTCCTTTCCCTCATGATAAGCATGTAAGTAGGAATGCATTGGATTTAGTGCACACAGATGTATGGGTCCGAAAAGATTGCATATATGGGTGGATGTAAATATTATGTGAGTTCATTCATGACCATACGAGGAAGATATGGGCCTACTTCATGAAACAAAAAAGTGAGGTGCTTATGCACTTTCAAAAAGTTATGGTTGAAAAACAAACTAGAAAACATGCAAAGTGACTGAGGTCAAATGGAGTGGAAGAATGTTCCTCCAATGAATTCAATGGATTTCTAAAAAGGCATAGAATTTAGAGGTAATTTTCATGCAAATATACTCTACAGAGCAAAATAGTGTTGCTGAGTTGAAGAACATGCACATTGCAAAAGCTAATAGAGAGTTGATAAACTTAGTAGAACATGCCTCATTATTATTGGGCTGAGGCTATTGTTTTCAAGTGTTTACATTATGAACATGACCCCTACTGCTATTGTACATGATATGACACCTGAAGAGATTTTTGTGGGTGAAAAACCGGATCAAGACTATGATACAACATTCAAAGGCACCATGGAATGCACTTGCACCTACAAACAAAACGATAGAGGAGCAAGAAGGTTGCCCGAGCAACTGTGAGCAGGAATAACAACAGAGGAGCATAGCCATGAGCATGAAACATGGGATTAGAGTGATCAGAGAAGGAGAGAGAAGCAAGCCAAATAGGAGAGATAAACTTATAACTAAGGGAGGTTAAGCACGCAGGGAATTAATGGAGGAAGATTGAGAGCACATCAGGCATGGTAGGAGCCGTTGCAATTTAGTGGGTGTGCTTGTGGCCCACACCCGTAGCCTATGCGCCAAAAGGAGCTCACAACTCATAGCAAGGAGGGCATAATTGGAGCCCGCATGATGTGAAGGTAAGGATGGAGATCATATCCAACCCCAGTTCAAGGTAGGCCGTTGTTGGCATCCCACGTTGGCAGATCAGCAAGCACGAATGACATGGGAAGGCCAAATGAAGCACCATTGGCAGACCACATGGATCATTCACAAAGGAAAAGAAAGGGAGGGGCATGTGTGCTTGGAGGCACATGGACGACCAGTCTTGTCTTTTTAATATAATACAAGCTCACGCGACCCGCCTCAGGCGGGTCTCGACCGCTCTTACCAAGGGGTCATTCCTATATAGTTTTTCAAGCTCAAACATATGAGTATGCGTGTACGTATCTCAGTGTGTAAATAAATATGTGTGTGTGTGTGTCCGTGAACGTGTGTGTATGTGTGTGTCTATTCTTATATATCTCCATAGAACACACATCACATCTCTCTCTCTCTCTCTCTCTCTCTCTCTCTCTCTCTCTCTCTCTCTCTCTCTCTCTCTAAGTGGCCTCCACACACATGCACACACACACACACACAAACTTGGGTAGAATTTTAAATTTCTTTATGGATGTACCAATGATTAATTTCTCTTGCTAAATTCTATTACAAATTGTGGCAACATGGGTGGCACACATCCTATCAAATGACCATATATCAAGTCACTTTTGTTAAATATGCACCATGTCATTAAATATCTAATGTCTAACCAACCCAAATGATTTTCTCATATTAAACTGATCATTTAATATGGGATAATAAACGGGAACAAGGGTTAGAATATAGACATGTGCTTACGGATCTATCTGAACACGGGGTCAATGGTAAAGGGGCCCAAATGAGAGATGGTCTGTCAAAGAGCAAGGTTAACTAATGAAGCTTAAGAGACCTTAGGGTTAGCTTCATTAAAGAACTCCAATGTCTAGTGTAAAACGTCCTTTGACCTTAAGCAAACTAGGGTTGTGCTTGAGGTGGGAACCCGACCTGAACTTAAGCAAGCTAGGGCTGTTCTTGAGGTGGGAACCCGACCTAAACTTAAGCAAGCTAGGGTTGTGCTTGAGGTGGGAACTCGATCTAAACTTAAGCAAGCTAGGGCTGTGCTTGAGGTGGGAACTCGATCTAAACTTAAGCAAGCTAGGGCTGTGCTTGAGGTGGGAACTCCACCTAAGGTGCTTATCATGCTTGATGACTAAGGTACTTGAGGTACTTGTCATATTTAATGAGGAAGTTGGTTGAGAAGCTTCCTATGCATTCCTATGCATAAAAATCTCAAAGTTAGGGGAATTCTAAAAGAGCACATGGGACACATGTCAGACTCTCACTAAGCTTAACCACATGGTGTGCTTGAATGCTATTGGTTGGGCTAAAGAGGGGTCCAATGAGCTTTTACTTCCATCTAACAAATATCTAGATATTTTCAAGCTCTCTCCCTCTAAGGGGTAAGGAGGACACTTGTCAAAAGACTACCCATGTACTTGACTGCATGCTGCATGTGATTGGCTAGGGGGAGAGGGTCCAATGAGCTTGCAACATGCAGAAAGGTCACCACTCACCCAAAGCAAGGAGGGGGGGGTGCTAGGGGGATACACTCTACACACAAACTCATTTGCAAGGCATTCTCACTTGGTGAAAGTGGAGGAACACCACCTCCTTCTCCAAGCTTGTGAGAGTGAAAGCCTACACCAACACTCTTGGCTATGGAATGCAAATCCAACCAAGAGTCATGCTTCAATGTATAACCTTGCCATCTTCTCCATCTTCATTACTATGCTATTATGTATGCTAACAAGAAGAGTAATGATAAGTGAGGAACTATTTCTTTCTCCTATGGAATGTTTCTTCTTCCTCGTCCCTATCCTCATTCCCCTCTAACTCTCTCCACCTTTGAAGGTGTTTGAGGCCTTGGGACTGAGGCTTGGAATAGTTAATGCTTTCTTCAATTTTATGTTATGCTTGTGATGCATGAAGCTTTCCATCTTCATTGCATCACCTAGGTTACAAGGAACACAAAGATTGTATTGTTCCAAGTATCTCTTGATGGGAGAAACTAAAATACAAATGCCTATTGGAGGGGGAACTGGCTCCATATGAATCCGGTCCTCAACTATTGTCATGTTCTCTAAACTCTCTCTCTTGCAAAAGTATTGTTCATGCCAAGTTAATTAAGTACCATGTTTATGTTGCTACCATCAATTAAGCTCAACCGCTATACTCACAAAGAATCTCTCAAAAGTGCTTCACCTAATTTCCTAATTCCACTACTCTCAAAGTTCATAGGCAATTTCCATTACATTGGTATCAAAGCATTTGGTTTCTCTTTTCTTACTTAAGAAGAGAGGTCCTTAAGTAGCCTATTAATGGTTGTTTTTGTTAATTATATTAGGGTAAGCGGGTCTGGGATCTATTATCGATTTCGTTGAGCCCACTATGTGGGATATGGTGCACACCTCGGGAGCTTTGGTCTTAATAATGGAGTCGTTTTAGACTTGCCTACGGCTTTACCATTATTGAGCCATAATGTAATGAAATTGGCCTATTTAATTTGAGAGTAGCGAAAATTAATGAGATTACTTTTGAGAAATGACTTTGTGAGCATAGCAGGTGAACATAATTGAAGATCGCAACATAATCATAGTAATTAGTTAACTTGGCATGAACAATACTTTTGCAAGAGAGAGAATTTAGAGAACATGACAACAATTGAGGACCGGATTTATGTGGAGCCGGTCCCCCCTCCAATAGGCATTTGTATTATGATTTCTCCCATTAAGAGAGACTTGTTACAATACAATCTTTGTGTTCCTTGTGACCTAGGTGATGCAATGAAGATGGAAAGCTTCATGCATCACAAACATAACATAAAATTGAAGAAAGCTTTAACTATCCCAAGCCTCAGTCCCAAGACCTCAAACACCTTCGAAGGTGGAGAGAGCTAGCAGGGAATGAGGGTAGGGAAGAGGAAGAAGAAACATTTCGTAGGAGAAAGAATTAGTTCCTCACTTATCATAACTCTTGTTTCTAGCATACATAATAGCATAGTAATGAATAAGAAGGAGATGGAAAGCTTAAGCATTGAAGCATGGCTCTTGGTTGGATTTGCACTCCATATCCAAAAGTGTTGGTGTAGGCTCTCAACTTCTACTTGCTTGGAGAAGGAGAGGGAGCTCTTGCACTTTGCATAGCACACAATGAGAGTGTTTGTGAGTGTGTGTGGGTGAGTATACCCCCTAAGCAACCCCCTAGCTTGCTTGGGTCGACCCCCCCTTGTAGCTCATGCTTGAAGCTCATTGGACCCCTCCAGGCCTAGCCAATCACAAGCAGGAGGCATTACAAGCAGCAAGGGTAGCCTTGAGACAAGTGTCCCCCTTTCCCCTTTGAGAGAGAGGGCTAGATAAATGCTAAATCAATTAATTAAATCTCCTAAATTATTATTGGACCCCTTGGGTGGCCAACCAACAGGCTTCAGGCACACCATGAGGGCAACATGAGGAGGAACTTGACAAGTGTCCCTTTTGCTTTCTTTGTACCATGCATGCCTTGTGTGAGTGTGTGGGTGTTCTCTCTCATCCCCCCTCATGTAGGGCTCGCCCCCTCCTTGTCGGGATTGAATATTTGACTTTTTGACACCTCAACCCCTCATGCATAGGCCCAGTTCCCACCACAAGCTTGGCTCATAAGCACTTTAAGTTTAGGGTGGGTTCTCACCTCAAGTGCAACCCTAGTATCTCAAGCATGTCAAGCACCTCAAGCATCTCAATAATTAAGCACCTCAAGCATCTCAAGCACCTCAAGCACCTTAGTCATCAAGCATGACAAGCAGGACAAGCACCTCGAGCTGGGTCGGGTTCCCGCGCCTCAAGCTCATCCCTAGCTTACCTAAGGTCAAAGGCCTTTTACACACATTATTGGAGGTCTTCAATGAAGCTAGCCCTAAGGTCTTATGCTCCATTTGTTAGCCTTGCTCTTTGATAGACCATCTCTCATTTGGGCCCCTTTATCATTGGCCCCGTGTTGAGATAGATCTATAAGCACATGTCTATATCTTAACACTTGTTCCCGTTTTTTCTCCCACATTAAGTAATCAATTTAATATGAGAAAATCATTTGGGTTGGTTAGATATTAGATATTAGATTTTATGACATTACCTCTCTCTTGAAATCATAGTCGTCCTCGACTATGAGGTAGAAGAGATAAAGCCTTAGTCATTAGTCAATTTTACTTAGCGGGTAGAGGATCCCTTTTTACCCTACGACATCTTTCCAAGATGGATGACTAATCCATTTGGTGCTTGGGAGACATAGCTGCCGCAAGCATGTCTGCTCTTTAGTCCATTTCATTCTCCCAAAGTAGAGTGACAAATTCTACTTGGTGTTTGAGAGACGTCGTCATCACAAACATGATTCTAAGCATGCATACTAGTTAAATTTGTGCACAATTAAAAAGAGGACTAGTCTTATAAGACAAAAACATGAGTCATTTAAAAGAAATTTGTACATTTGCTTACTCTAATGTAGCATTGTAAGCATTGACAAGGTTCATACTATCCTTAAGCTGTATTCCTTGCATCCATCTAGCATCTTCAAAAGGATAATTTTGAACTTAATAAGATACCGTCGGATAATCTTACCATGTCATAGTACCTTGTCTTCATGCCGAAGAACAGCTTCGCGTTGTAGCACCTCTTCTTGGTCTTCAACTTCGGGAGGGTCTTCAATAATTGGTTTAGTTGGTGGCTCTCCTTTGTAGGGCTTAAGTAGGCTTACATGAAAGGCATTGTGTATGAGCCAATGGTTGGGCAACTTGAGTTGATAAGCCGTCTCATTGAATGGCTTCAAGATTTGGAAAGGACCATAGTATCTTTTTGATAGTTTAGCATAATACTTTTGATGGCCCGTAGTATTTTTGCCCGTCGTTTGCCTTAATCGAGCCTTAGAAAACTTGAGTAAGTACCAATCATTTTCTTTGAAAATTAAGGCTCTTTTGTGCTTATCAGCAGCAGCTTTATGCCTTTGTTGAGAGATGGATATAGCCTCCTTAATCTTTTGAAAAGATTCTTGTAGGTCACGGCTATACTCATCGGCGGTGAAGATCTTCCCATGTACTTTGAGTAGCAATGGACTTTTAGGTCTTCCCTCAATGGTCACAAAAGGTGCTTTTCCCGTAGAAGTATGTACAGTATTATTGTAGGCATACTCTACAAGAGGTAAGTACTTTTCCCATTGTGAGCGTTGATCTACTTCGGTTACATAAGTCTTGAGTAGATCGAGTATCGTAAGATTGTCTATCTCACTTTGGCCATCCGTTTGTGTGTGATAGGCCGAAGAGAAATTCAATCTTGTTCCTAGATTTTCAAAGAGACCTTTCCAGAAATTACTGGTCATTCTAGGATCTCTATCTGACACGATGGATGTGGGTAATCCATGGTGCTTGAAAATCTGAGATATGAAGAGAGTTGCCATTTGATGTGCCTTAATAGTCTTTTTGACAGGAATAAAATGTGCTTGCTTGCTAAACCTATCAATTATTGTCCATATTCCTGTATTCACATGGATAGACTTGGGTAATCCAAAGATGAAATCCATGGATATACTCTCCCATGGTGAATTTGGGATAGGCAATGGTTGGAGTAATCCAGGTTGCTTCCCTCTATCATATTTGGTCTTTTGGCATACTACACATTTTGAAACATACTCTTGTATGTCCACTTTCATGGTCGGCCAATAGAAGTATGTCTCTACTCCTCGGAGAGTAGGTTGAATACCTCTATGCCCCGCATATGGAGGAGCATGGGATTCATACATAACTTTCTCACGAAGGGAATGGGTAACACATAGCCTATTGCCGTGGAGAAGATAACCATCCTGCAAGGTGAATGGTTCCTCTTTCTTCACCAAAGCAAGGGCTGACATTATGTCTCTAAAGTCACGGTCAGTAGCATACTCATCTATCATAGAGGATAGATCATTGTGAGTAGCTATAGCCACCGCATTAACTTTGGGTCGTCGTGAAAGTGCATCAGCCACTTGATTGTGCTTACCAGCTATGTGAGCAATATGGAAATTAAATTGCGAAAGAAAATTTGCCCACCTCATTTGTTTGTCGGAAAGCTTGGTTTGCGTCATGAAATACTTGAGACTTTGGTGGTTGGTTCGTAGGATAAATGGAGTCCCCAATAGGTAGTGCTTCCATGTGTCTAGGGCATGTAGAACAACTAAAATCTCTTTCTCATAAATGCCCAAGACTCGTTCATCAATATTGAGCCTTCGGCTCTCATATGTTATGGCATGCCCTTCTTGAAGCAAAACTGCTCCAAGGCAATCACTACAAGCATCACATTGGACCTGAAATGACTTTGAGAGATCCGGAAGCACGAGGACTGGTTGGGAAGTAAGCTTCTCTTTGAGCTTTTCAAAAGCATTTTGCTCCTTAGCATTCCATACAAACTTAACGTCCTTCTTAGTCAAGTCGTGTAGTGGTCCTGCTACTTGAGAGAATTTTGCTATGAAGAGTCTATAGTATGCACACATACCAACAAAGCTTCTTAGCTCATGTAGATTTCTTGGGTTAGGCCATGCTTTTATTACCTCTAGCTTTGATGGATCCATTTGGATACCATCTTTAGAGATAATATGACTTAGGTATTGAATCTCTTGAAGAAAGAATTTGCTTTTCTTTTGGTTAAGAAAAAGCTTGTTCTCCCTCTGCTTGAAAAATCACTTGGAGATGTTGCTTATGTTCCTCAAAAGACTTGGAGTAGATGATGATATCATCAAAGAACACTCCAGTGAATTTGCGGTATGGTCTAAAAATTTTCTCCATCAAACGATTGAACATAGCTGGTGCATTAGTCAAGCCAAAAGGCATGACTAGATATTCATAAAGACCAAACGTTGTGCGAAACACAGTCTTTAAGATATCTTCATCCACTATCCTTATTTGATGATAGCCACTCTTAAGGTCAATCCTACTGAAGTAGGTCGATCCTTGTAGCTTATCAAACAGATCTTCTACCCGAGGTACGGGAAATCTGTTTTTGATAGTGATATGGTTTAGTGCTCGATAGTCCACACACATATGGTATGTACCATCTTTCTTTTGCACTAAAAGGACTGGAGAACAAAAGGGAGAGGAACTAGGCCTCACCATCCCTTTGTCTACCATCTCTTGTACTTGCCTCATGATCTCCTCTTGTTGAGCTTGTGAGACTCGATAAGGAGGCTTGTTAGGTGGTGAGCTTTCAGGAAGGAGCTCAATACGATGGTCATCATCTCCTCGTTTTGCAGGTAAGTCCATATGGATATCATCGATGAACACATCTTGGAATCCTTTTAGAAAATGAGACAGTCTAACTCTTCTTGATTCCTACCATTTACATTTGATGAAGCATTAGTATCTTTTAGAGACTCTTTGACAAAAATCATGTACGCAGAAACTGAGCTCTTCATTGACTTATCAAAAGCAAGAGGATTTACAAGTGGAATACTGCGACCACGCTCACTAGCATCTATATACATGTTCTTTCCCCTGTAGGTGAAGTAGATTCTCCTTTTAGGGAACTTCATTTTGGTAGCCATGCGATCAAACCCTGGTGCCCCTAGGATAACATCCTCATGTTGGAGAGGAGAGATGAAGAAGTCTTCCTTGTCGACATAGCTTTGGACATGAAGCCTCAACTTCCCAATCAAGGGAGTAACAGAGGCTTGTTGTCCCTTGAAAGCTGCATCAACCACTACTATATCTCCCATCTCAAAAGCTTGAATGCCCAACTTGGTGGCCAACTCCATTGATATGAAGTTAAGAGTAGAGCCAGGGTCAAACAAGATGAAGGCATCATGCTCTCTTACCTTTCCCCAAGCATAGCAAAGTGATGATCCTTTGCAATGAGCATCCTCTTTTGGAGCTTCGATGGTGGAAGCCCTAGGAGTCTCATTGCGAGTATTCTTCTTGGGGCAAGAACGATAGCCATGTCCTTGCTCCCCACACTTGAAACACTTATGGTCCTTGCGAAAAGCTTCAAGCTCTTCAGGAGAGAGTTTGTTTTTACCTTTGTAAACTCCCTTCTCCTTGGACCGATTATTGTTGTTGTTTGAATTGACTTGGGAAGTATTTTGAACATTGGTTTTCCCCTTTGCATCATTTTGGTCTTTTTTTTCCATGGGCTTGACATTACGTCTAGCCCCTTGATGGAAATTGATGCGTGAAGCAACCATGGTGTGATGGATTACTTCGCTAATAGTACCAGGCCGTTGAGAGTTGATGTATTCGGCCATCTCTTCAGGTAATCCCGCACAGAATTGCTGCCTTTGCTCGGCAAAGTCTATCTTTTGAAAGACAGTAGCCTTGAGATGTAAATCCCAAAACTTGTCTACATATTTGTGGATAGACTCATGGGAGAGGAGCTTCAAGCTGCGCCATTCGGTAAGCACTTTGTCCTTTGTATCGCTTGCAAGGAATTGCTTCATGATGGAAACTCGTAGAGTTTTCCATGTCTTTGGGGCTTCACCATTTCCACGAAGGCTAGCCCACCATTGACGAGATGATTTTTTGAAGTGCATAGCTACATGGCGTAGCTTAGAGGAATCTGTGAAGCCCTCATCTCCAAAGGCCGCATCAAATTGTTGGATGAAGGCCAGCACTTTGTCGGTAGCACCGAAGGTGCCATCATAGGTGAGAAAAGAGATACTCTTTCCTCCCTCCTTGAACTTCTTTAGCTTTTGTGACCTTTGCCATGCAGGAAATGATTTGCAATGTCCTCCCCTCTTGTATTCTCTAGGAGAATAACCATAACTTTCGTCAGAAGAGGAGGAAGGTGAAGAAGAAGGAGAAGAGGGTGACCTCTTCCTAGCCCTTTTCTTCCTTTGTTTCCTCTCTTGCCTTTCAGAGTGATGAGGAGAAGGACTATGTGTTGATCTTTTCCTCTTGGGAGGAGTGGGCGATCGTCTAGACCGCCGTCTTCATGGAGCCACATCTTCAGAGGAACTTAAACTTTCATTGCTTTCTTGCTCTTTGGATTCCTCCTCTCGAATGGGAGAGAGTCTTATTTTGGGGGTCTCTTCAAGAGGCCTCCTAAGCTCTCTCTCCTCTTGGAGAGGAAGGGAAATTCCATAAGCACGAAGTTGTTGAGTAACTTCGGCTTGCAAAGCAGGGTTGCCCATAGCTTGCTGCAACCTAGTGACGAGATAATTCACAAACATGGGAGCATCATCATTAGCACCTTCATGTGCAAAATCAAAGCTATCAATGTTCATTCTACTCTCTTGATTATTGTCATCCATGTTAACAAAATTTATGTATGTACTTAGTGTATGCTTTGGCAATTCAAAACCTTAGTTGCCACTCCTCTTAGCCTTTGAAAATCGGCTCTTAAGTATCTACACCCACGGCTCAAAGTGGATAATTATAGAGAGTAGAGGAGTAGGTCTAACATAGCAGAGTTGCCAAGGGCTAACATAGTAGGTCTAACATCTCATTTGGGCCCCTTTACCATTGGCCCCGTGTTGAGATAGATCTATAATCACATATCTATATCTTAACACTTGTTCCCGTTTATTCTCCCACATTAAGTGATCAATTTAATATGAGAAAATCATTTGGGTTGGTTAGATATTAGATATTAGATTTTATGACACATAAGAAGTCCAAAAGGAGCTATCCCTCGACAACTTTGCTATGTTAGACTCACTCCACTACTCTCTATAATTAACCAATTCGAGCCGTGGGTGTAGATACTTAAGTTCCTATTTTCAAAGGCTAAGAGGAGTAGCAACTAAGGTTTTGAATTGCCAAAGCATACACTAGGTAAACACATAAGTTTAATTAGCATGGCTGACAATAACCAAGAGAGGAGAATGAACATTGATAACTTTGATTTTGCACATGAAGGTGCCAATGATGATGCCCCCATGTTTGTTAAATATCTTGTCACTAGGTTGCAACAAGCTATGGGCAACCCCACTTTGCAAGCCGAAGTTACTCAACAACTTCGTGCTTCTGGGATTTGCTTTCCTCTCCAAGAGGAAAGAGAGCTTACGAGGCCTCTTGAAGAGACCCCCAAAAAAAGACTCTCTCCCATACGAGAAGAGGAATCCAAAGATCAAGAAAGCAATGAATCCCTAAATTCCTCCGAAGATGTGGCTCCACGAGGAAGGAGGACTAAACGATCACCAACTCCTCCCAAGAGGAAACGGTTAACCCATAGTCCTTCTCCTCGTCACTCCAAAAGGGACGAGAGGAAACCAAGGAAGAAAAGGGCAAGAAAGAGGTCACCCTCTTCTCCTTCTTCTTCACCTTCCTCCTCTACCAATGAAAGCTATGGCTATTCTCCTAGAGAATATAAGAGGGGAGGACATCACAAATCTTACCCTGCATGGCGAAGGTCACAACAGCTCAAGAAGTTCAAAGAGGGAGGAAAGAGTATCTCTTTTCTCACCTATGATGGCACCTTTGGTGCTACCGACAATGTATTGGCCTTCATCCAACAATTTGATGCGACCTTTGGAGACGAGGGCTTCATGGAGTCCTCCAAAGCTACGCCATGTAGCTATGCACTTCCAAAAATAGGCCTGTCAATGGTGGGCTAGCCTTCGAGGCAATGGCAAAGCCGCAAAGACATGGAAAACTCTACGAGTTTCCATCATGAAGTAATTCCTTGCAAGTGATGCAAAGGACAAATTGCTCACCGAATGGTGGAGTTTAAGGCTTCTCTCTCATGAGTCTATCCACAAATATGTAGACAAGTTTTGGGATTTACATCTCAAGGCCACTGTCTTTCAAAAGATAGACTTTGTTGAGCAAAAACAACAATTCTGTGCGGGATTACGTGAAGAGATGGCTGAGTATGTCAACTCTCAACGGCCTGACTTTATTAGCGAAGTAATCCACCATACCATGGTTGCTTCACGCATCAATTTCCAACAAGGGGTTAGATGGAATGTCAAACCCATGGAAAATAAAGACAAAAGTGATGCAAAGGGAAAAATTATTGCCGAATTGTTTTTCCACGGCCATTCCAAAAACAACAACAACAATCAGTCCAAGGAGAAAGGAGTTTACAAAGGTAAAAATAAACTCTCTCCTGAAGAGCTTGAAACTTTTCACAAGGATCACAAATGTTTTAAGTGTGGGGAGCAAGGACATGGCTATCGTTCTTGCCCCAAAAGAAATGCTCGCAATGAGACTGCTAGAGCTTCCACTATCGAAGCTCCAAAAGAGGATACTCATTGCAAAGGATCACCTCTCTCCTATGCTTGGGGAAAGGTAAGGGAGCATGATGCTTTCATCTTGTTTGACCCTGGTTCTACTCTTAACTTCATATTAATGGAGTTGGCCACCAAGTTGGGCATTCAAGCTTTTGAGATGTGAGATGCTGTAACTGTCGATGCCGCTTTCAAGGGACAACAAGCCTCTGTTACTCCCTTGATTGGGAAGTTGAGGCTTCATGTCCAAAGCTATGTCGACAAAGAAGACTTCTTCATCTCTCCTCTCCAACATGAGGATGCTATCCTAGGGATACCATGGCTCAACTGCATGGCTGCCAACATGAAGTTCCCTGAAAGGAGAATCTACTTCACCTACAGGGGAAAGAATATGTATATAGATGCTAATGAGTCTGGTCGTACTATACCACTTGTAAATCCTCTCCCTTGATAAATCAATGAAAAGCTCAGTTTCTACGTACATGATTTTTGTCAAAGAGAGGTCCTGATGTTTTATCAAAGGTGAATGGTAGGAATCAAGAAGAGTTAGGCTTGTCTAACTTTGTAAAAGGATTTCAAGATATGTTCATTGATGATATCTCTATGGACTTACCTCCAAAACGAGGGGATGATGACCATCAAATTGAGCTCCTATTAGGAAGCTCACCGCCTAACAAACCTCCCTATCGAGTTTCACAAGCTCAACAAGAGGAGATCATGAGGCAAGTACAAGAATTGGTAGACAAAGGAATGGTGAGGCCTAGCTCCTCTCCCTTTTTCTCTCCAGTCCTTTTAGTGCAAAAGAAAGATGGTACATACCGCATGTGTATGGACTATTGCGCACTAAACCATATCGCTATCAAAAACCGATTTCCTGTAACTCGGGTAGAAGGTCTGTTTGATAAGCTACAAGGCTCTACCTACTTGAGTAGGAATGACCTTAAAAGTGGCTACCATCAAAACCTCGCAAACTGAGAGTTGTTTCTTTCCCCACCCCAGAGTATGTTATGGATAAGGGAAATGTACATTTATTACTCAAGTGCTCATTACGAGCAATGGTCATTTATGCCCGACCGCCAATGTGTATTCATTTTTGAGCATTGAAGAATCTTTAAATAAATACATGCAAGAGGAAAATGCTCACTCTTGCACGGGGGGAGATTGCACCCAGCGCTTGTGTACTTCTTTTCTCCTCTCCTCTCCTCTCTCCTCTCTCACCATGCCGATGTAGCACTCCGCTCCAGGAGGTGCGTCTGCATGTGCTCTCTTACTCTCTCTCGCTCTCTATCTCTCTCTGTTTGCATACGACTTCTATTATGTGCTCATGATATTTGCCAGGTATGCATATTTGTTGGTTTTATGGTTTGCGCTATGTTGTTTTTAGTGTTTTTAAGAGCTCTTCGCGCTCCTGTTTGTAGCAAGATGACCTTTAAGTGCATAAACTCACAGTTGCAGATGCTCATGTATGCAAGGGTAACACTTTGGAGATGTGTGCAAATGACCCTATGCTTCGATAAAGTGTGAATGAAGTATGTAAAGTAGTTTTGGAAACCATATATGTGCCTATGGTGCAAAAAATCAAGGATGATAAATGTGAAAGTTTCAGCATGAGTGTGGAAACTGGAGATGAGGGGAGTGAAATTGAGGGGGATGAGGTGGCCTATGATGGTGACACATATGATGGTGAGAGCTGGTGTGGTGACCTATGTGATGATGGCATAGCATCACAAAAACCGTTTATAAAGGACATGGTAGCCTTGCACAAAGTGCGATGTTTGTTTTGGAAAGTTGTTTCGGAAAGTTGCTTGTAATAATGAAGATGAGATAATGGGCTATGGTAGTGGAATTTCCATGTTAAGTGAAGATTATGCATGAGCGAGTGATGCTATGTTGAATGATTTGACATTCGATAAATATGCTTTATTAAAGCTGGAGTTTGGGAAGTTTACATCGGGTCATTTTTTCCATCCAATTTATCCTCACAAGCAAACATCTTGAACACATCTGTGTTGTCGTCAGGCATGGAGAATGCCTACACCTGATATGAAAATTGCCCAAAAAGAAGAGAAACAAAGTGGGACTAATGTGTGCTATATAGCACAACCCGAAGAAGACTATAAGGACCTGTTATGCAAAAAACAACACTAATAAAATTTTTGCACAAAATGACAAAATTGCCTATGCAGCATTGCCTGCAGTGGAAGCGGAGGCCAAAATGAGCCCAAATGGAAAATATGAGCAAACTAAGCTCTTCGAGCCTTCCCGAAGTATTTGTCGACCTGCTGACAGTCACCAAATCTTAGTGAAATCAAAGAAAGTGAGTAGGCATGTGTGCTGGCGATGCTTGCGACTAAGCTCGGGAGGACGCAACCTACTCTGATACCAATTGTTGCAAATAGGGTTGCAAGGAAACACACACAACTTGGAGAAAATGAAGGAAGCTCAAGGAACACAACAGAGAGTAGTATTACTTAGTGTGCAATGGAAAGATAAGGTAGCCCTAGAGAGATTGGTGTATATACAATGCACGGGGGAAAAAGCTCCTAGTGAGATCCTAAGTGTGTTCACACATATCACTACCACATGTATATGGTAACAAGATACACTCTTGCTTAGTGGATGTTGCATACTCTATGCTTACCATTGCTGTCAGAATGTTATCATAGATTAATCTTCCCTTGATAAATCCATGGTTGGTGGGCAGTAATGGCTTTGTCGAAAAGGGGAGAGAGCCTCAAGACTATGGTTTTGGAAATAATCTTATAAGTCTTTGACATCATGGTTATGGGATGCCAATGCTTTAATTGGGGGAGTATCAGATTTGTTTCGGGATAGGTTTGATGAAGCCCCTTTTTATGCTTAAGTCAAGAACTCCATCAACTAGGGCTTGGTCAACCATTCACGTGATTGGGGACTTAAGATCTCTCTCTCTCTCTCTCTCTCTCTCTCTCTCTCTCTCTCTCTCTCTCTCTCTCTCTCTCTCTCTCTCTCTCTCTCTCACATATAGTTGAGGCTATTACACCCCATCTAAACACCCGGACGAGCACCTTGTAATACGAGAGGTGTTATGAGCTCAATGTTTCCAAGTTGTTGTATTGGGGTCTGCCTGCTCTAATTGCTGGATATGTCGAGCATTGGCACACTTGTCGAACGCTATGCTTGCATTGTTGATCCTTTTGGGTTGCAGGGCACCTGGACAAGGCAATGTACTGCCTTCTGGTATGCAATTTTTGGGTGCTTGTCAGAAGTTGGGAGATATAAATGTTGGAAGATGGGCCTTTTAGGGTGCTGTTACATGTACAAGCAGATAAGCTTGATGACGAAGCTTACGTCATGCTGGCGAAGATTTACACATCAGTTGGATGCTGAGCAGATACCATGAGAGCAAAAGTTAGGTCGGAGGAAGCCAGAACAACGTCGGCAGGCTAATATGAGAAAACATTACTGGGTTTTTGTTGAAATTTGGATGCAGAGCGTGAGGTATGTGTACCACAAAGTGAGTTCCAACTTTTCGACACAAAATATCATCATCCCTAAGATTCCATCCAGAATTGAACAAGATCACGAGACAGATGCGGTGATTTACAAGAGGATGAAGCTTCAGCTTCAGAAAGCTCAAAAGGAAGGACAGTTCCAAAGATGTAGTTAGAGTTGGCATCAACTATGTCTTCATGTACCATAGAAAGGGAGACTATGTCACAATTTGAAACCATTAGATTTGCAACAACATGAATGTTGCTAATCTCACCATTTGAAGTGAACTAGCTAGCGAGGGATTGAACACAAGCAACCTCCAAAGTCCTGGCCCTGGCAACCACAAGAAGTTTTGAACAAATTCTCACATAGTGACTTACCTCAACATGCGTTGCTTCTGTGAGGGAGGCAACGCATACCTAGCTAGGTACAATTGGGGGCAGGGGACCGCTAGCCCGGGGGGGGGGGGGGGGGGGGGGGGGGGGGGGGGGGGGGGCGGTGGTCCCCGCCCCCAATCGTGCCTAGCTAGGTATGCGGTGCCTCTCGCGAGCAGAAGCTCATGATGTTATGCATTGTATGAAAAACACTGAAAAATACCTCGTTTTCCTACATGAGAAAATTTGTAAATCTTCTTGTGAATGATGACAAACGGGCATAACCAATGATGGATGAACCAGTCAATAGTCTACAAATATTGTCTTGGTGGACCTGTCTCACCGTGTATTTGTTAGGGTTTAGCACAAGTACCAAATGAGCAACCACATCAATGTAACGTTAAATTGTAATGATCTGAGTAAATTAATGTTGTTTTTATTGCATCCAAAAGCCCGTTGCAACTCAAATTGACACTCTTGGTTTCTGGCTAGTTGATGTCACCTGCTCCTTAATGGCTCCCGGCATCCGTTGGTCGCCAAGGGGTCGCAAGTATTATGAGGAATGGACACTTAGTGTCCATTCCCTACACCATATACTTAAAAGGCTGATTTTATTAAACATATGAATCCTCTAAAATGGAAATCTTGTTTTGCATTGAAGGAATGTGAGAGACACCATTCTTCCTTCCATTTGCCAGCCCTCTCTTTTGAATTTTATGGGGTAGGGAATGGTCGTTTAATGACCATTCCCCATAATATTGACGACCACATGGCGACCGGCGGAGGCCGAGAGCCATGGTGGGAGTCAATATTATGGGAATGGTCATTAAACGACCATTCCCGGCCGTCAAGGTCGCTGGGAGGGGGGCTAGGTATAGATTTTGCGATATAGTTGTTTATTGCAGAGATTGCGCAATGAGCAGGTCTACGTCAGTGGCTTAGTTGCAAAGATTGCACAGTCAGCAGGTGCAGATTCTCAGATGCAGTGTTTAGCTGTAGAGATTACTCAGTCAGCAAGTCTACTTCATTCATCTGCTCATCGTCCAATGGTTAAAGCACATCAATTGCTAGTCACATTACCTACGCTGACTTGGTGTGCATTCATTGGAGCACACAGTGATTAATTGTTCCGAGCGCTGAGCTGCCATGCAATCATTGGCAATGATGATTGGCAATGATTGGTGGAAGCAGGCGATGATTCCGCATGCTGAGGTGGACACCGAATATTGGTCAGCTGTGCCTCTGAGATTATGAACGCTGAGATGTCGTGCATCCAACTGCCCTCCACTCTAATTCTGTCTAGTAATGGCAGCAGGATGGACGTCCTAGATTGCGTGCCCCCTGACCAGCGACCTTGACGGTTAAAGACATCACTATCATTATTATGTGCATTAAAATCTTGTTATGTAGAAAGTCTAACATATCCACAAAATGTGCATATTTTTAATTCATACTGAAAGACTAAGAGTCAGCTTGATAAAGAGATTGTAGCTGTGAGCCTAACTTGTTTTATCCTTGTCTGATTTGTGGTTGTAAAGGTAGCATTGCTTAGAAAATGAACTCCTTGGCACCCTCCTTTTTTTTTGGTAATAGATAATTATTATGATGAGTACATGACCTGTCCCGCGAGAGAGAGAGAGAGAGAGAGAGAGAGAGAGAGAGAGAGAGAGAGAGAGAGAGAGACAGAGAGAGAGAGATGGCGGATGGTGAGCTCTAAGCCAAAAAATGGCGCGCGCGTGTGTGTGTGCGCGCGCTAATAAAAGAAGAAAAATGGTAAAACCTTTCTATCACCACTTGTGGTACATTGGTTATGCCATTTCCCTCTTGAATAACAGGACTTGAGTTCAACTCTCCTCGTCGGCTAGATCTTTAAGGTCTCTTGGGATAGTTTCTTACGACGTTAAAATTCTCTACTTCTTCTTCTCTCTCTCTCTCTCTCTCTCTCTCTCTCTCTCTATGTAGTTTCCTACAATGTTAAAGTTCTCTTCTTATTGGGTGTGTGTGTGTGTGTGTATGCTAATAAAAAGAGGAAAATAGTATGACCTTTCTATCGCCCGCATGCGGTAGATTGGTTATGCCATTTCCGTGTTGAATAACATGTATTGAGTTCAACACTCCTCGTTGGATAGAACTCTAAGGTCTTTTGGGATAGTTTCTTAAGATATTAAAATTCTCTTCTTCTCTCCCTCTCTCTCTACATGTGTATGTACATATACATATGTATACATATACATTTATATACGTAGCCAGAAGCTGGTGTTCCCTGGGTCTCTTATTTTTCCACATCTTGGTATTTTTAACCTTAGTCTTTTGTATTGTCTATTCTCTACATTTGGATCATATCTCCTCTCATAGGCCTTTTAAACATTCCATTTCATCTCTCTCTCTCTCTCTCTCTCTCTCCCCTCTTCCTTTCACATAGTATTTTAAAAACGGAGAAACAGTCGCAAAAAATATTCTCCAACGAGCCCAACCAAAGCATGCATAAGGCGCAGCCTCGCGTCGTTGCAGGTACAGGGCATTAGGAGCTTCTGTGAGTTAAAATTTAACAATATATTTTTAAGTATTGATACAGAAGTCATCAAGGTCCCGTGGTCTAGTGGTTAGGACACTGGACTCTGAATCCAGTAGCCCGAGTTCAAATCTCGGCGGGACCTTTTTCTCTCCTTGCCTTTTCTTATCAAACTGAAGTAACCCCTCGATTTATGCAACAAATATATAATTAGGAGGTATGTGGCCACCACGAATGTTGAATTAAAGTTTAGCGTGGAAGAGTCTTCTTCACCCCGGCATGCGTTCTCTTTCGGGTGCTTGCCTTGGACAACAAGTGCCCTTGATGTAGGTGGTGTAAGTTTTCAACAAGGGAATTCGAGAGTTCGATTCCCCATTCACCAAAATTTTTCACGATTGATAACCAATGACACTGAGTTTCAAAGCCTTGGGGGATGAGGAGAATTTGAGAAGGCAACAAGGCGATAAATGAATAAACTTGAAGACAAGCGAGTATAGTATAGGAGTATCTACATCAAATTTTGGTTTTAATATGATCCAACAAAATTAACACCTCAATTTGTGCAACATAGATATAAGCTACATAAAGCCCACTTACATTGGCTTTACTTCTCACGTACTTTTGATGTTTTCTTTCATTTTGTATTAGCCTGTGTGTATTCTGTGGTATGGCTTATCTTTGATTTCTTTTTATCGTTGCAGGCGGTCACTCCGCCGGAGGCGAAGGGAGTCTCACTCGTGTAGTTATAACCTTTCTCTTTTCCTCAAGCTTACTCTCCATTGAAGAGGTGGTTAGAAAAGACTTGTTGAGGGAGCGCTATTATTTTGACTTCAATGGGGAATGATGTAGATCAAGTACTTGAAAATGATACCATGTGTAGGAAGATTGTGGATGGTTTGAATTATTTGACTATCTCAGAACCAAACTTGAATTATGCAGTTGAATTGATGAGTCAGTTCATGTAGTTTCCCAGAAAGCCACACTTGGATGTAGTGAGGCATATATTGCACTATGTGAGTGCTACTTTTGATGATGCTGCACTCATAGGGTTGACTTTGAGTCGCACCTCTATGGTAACACAAAAACGGATTGGGCTAGTAGCACATATGATCGTAGGTCTACCATCAGATTCATGTTTTCACTTGGGAGTGCTGCTATCACATGGAGCAACATGACAACCTTTGGTTTCTCTATTGAGTACAGAGGCGGAGATGAAGGAGGGTTTACCTCCATCTCTCTGTGTGTGTGCTTGCAAGAGCTCAAGCTCTGTCCTTGGAATGGGAGCTGGTCTCTTCAAACAACTATTCCAGTGTTAGAGTTTAGAGCTACTGATTATCTAGGCGGTTCAGTTAGTCAGGAGTGGAATTAAGTACTGGAGTGAAACAGAGAACTGAACTGGAACAATGTATTGAAATGGAAGACATAGATTGGAAGACTGCGAATGGTATTATGGATTCAGATCAATAGTACAAAGATAATTATTACAGTGTACAACAGGCTTAAGCTCATATGAAGTCTAAGGATTGATTACATGAGTGAGTGATTATAGAGTTGAAAGCCAAAAGCTTATGAAGCTAAGAGTCTAGAAGCAAGAGCCGTAAACCAAAAGTCTAAAAAGCCCAAAAAGAACCCCGACTACAGTGTAGTGGCTCCTATTTATAGGCTTACAAAGTTACTGCAGTTACTATTGTAATTATTACTGGTGTAGCAATTCCCGCTAGTTGGCCTTCTAGGGAGCAGTTCCCGCCTGCTGGGACTGTCCTCGCCTTCTACATCCTTCCCTCCTCTCTTGAATTTTGGTATAATCCAAAATTTTCGTCTGACTGGGAAAAAACATCCACCGCCTGATTTTGATGTGTTGTTGAGAAAACCCCTCTGGTTTTCTGAGTTGGTCGATGTTCCTCATGATAGTACTCTTTTGGTATTGCTAGCTTTATACCATACTTCATGCTTGTTGAGTGCTTGACACCCATATAGTTGTAATTCCAAGGGTGCCCATCCAAGGAGATTCCAGTGCCTACTGGATGGCTGGAAAAATCCACCGTCTGATTCTGAGATGGAACTACCCAATATACTTTCATTGAACCCGCTTCCTCTTGCCCTTCTTCTTTGGTGCCTGAGAAGTCCTAGTGCCAGCATTGTCCTTCTGAATAATTCTGTAAATGGCCTCCTACTCAAGATGATCCCGCCTTTCTGTGGTTATCTCAAATTCATAAGGCATGAGGGCGTTGTAAGTTTTGGTGTCGGGATCATATAAACTGCATTTGCCCTTAGTCATACGGGTTCTGGCTAGTTTATGACAATGCGAGGCTGTGTGAATCCATCCCTACGGGAGTGGCTGATTTGTCTTCATTTGAGCTTCGCCATTTCTCTGGATTGTGGTCCCAGTCCAGGTTTGCAGTGATATCCTTCTCAGGAATCTTGGAGGACTCCACAGTCAGTTGAAGTAACTGATTTGTGATCTTTATTAATCCACGGAGGTGGATCTTCCACTGACCCATACAAAGGTTGAACTTTTGCATTTCTCCATGTAGATCCATGACTGTGTCCATTCTAAAGGCATTATTGACAAGTGATTGCCAGGCTTTCCATTCCATAGTGGCTCGTTCATACCAGTCACAGAGTCCATCAGTGATGCTGAGATAAGTGGGCCAATCTATTGGTTCCGGATGTTGAGGATACAAGGCTAGGAAGAATCTTGACAGTTCCGCCTCCTTGGCAGGTAAAGCATACAGGAGTACTGGAGAATCAGGTACAAACTCCAAAAAATTGAGAACAATTTGGTTCTCCTGTTGCATCATCTTCCTAGTAATTCGGGCCAACTGAAAGATTTTTCGGAGAGCACTTGCCTGTTCTCCTACTGACATTTGGGTTTGGGGTCCTTTACTATTGGAAGGTTGATCTTCAATGATGGCCTGCACCCTCTAATCCAAGACACCTCTGGCAATCTGTATCTGAAGCAATAGTTCTTTTAATTGACTCATGACCTCCTTCATACATTTGTGTTCAGGTTTGTTTCCTAGCAGCAAATCCAATTCAATAGCTATGGAGTGGCGATCTACAGTAGACTGTCTCTGCCAATGTGAATTGACTATCATATCATCAGAAGTTAATGTCCACTCAGGCACCCTTTCCAGTAGCTGAATACTGTTGGGATGCACAGGTAGTTGGCAGAGCTCTTGATCATGAAAAGCAGTCGACTTCCAATGTTGAACCATCTCTCTGGCTCCAACGTACAGCCTTTGGAAGCATTTCAAATCAGAGATCAGAGTGTCATCCTCAAAATACTGTCTAGTAATATGAGCTTGTTGATGCCTTAATCTCTTATTCAGTGTGATGAGACGTAAAGAGTGTTGTGTATCAGCTTCAACAAATTCAGTCACAACTTTGGCTTTTCCTTTGCTATCTAGAATATGCTGTGACTGGTGTATTGGAGGTTCTTCAACGTTACCCTTAGTGTGCTGGTCACTGCCTTGGTGCTGCTGATCATCAAGCGACTGGTTTTTCTGGTCCTGACCAGTACCCGGATTGCCTTGGTTGGGTCCACTACCCCTAGTTTTGCAACTGATCCTCCAGCACCAGAGCCTGAGGGTGGGGAAGGAGGAGAATCATCATCATCAGGCTTGTCATCCGACTTGTTATCCTCATGCTCTTCTTCCTGCTCAGACTCCTCTTCAGTATCATCTTGCTTACTGATATAATCCATAATGGCATGATTTACCAAGGCTGTATTATATTCAGTGATCTTATCTTGCTGATCACTCTGAATAGTCTCAATGAGTGCCTTCAAATTATCCATATTCATTGTTACATTCCCTTGAGGATTCCGGATATCAGCAAGGTTATTGTATATATATATCTCTGCAATGGATCCTTCAGCACATTGTGGGTGTTGATCAATTCTTTGAACTATGCACACTTCATTCGTACATCCTTTGAAATCTGTCAGCATTTCTCAAGGAAACTTCCTTCTCTTCATTCAATCGTCGATTTTTAGTTTCTAACTGCAGCATCTTTGTTTGCAGCTCCTTAATTGTTTGAGTTGACTGATTCTTAGCAATAGCATGCTTGAGAGACTGATCAGCCATTTTTTGTTGAAGTTTGTGAAACTGATGTTGGCCGCTTTCCAGTTCTTCTTTCAGCCTAGCCACTTCTTCACTGGAAGCTGATACATCCATCATCTGTCCTAAGGAATGCACAATAGTGTTCCATGATGCTTGGATGATCCTCGAGCAGCCATCAACTATTGTAGTTGAATCAGATTCAGTTGGCTCATAAACCATGGCTGGAGCCACATATGGCAATGCTACCAGATCTAGTTTTTGAAGTACCAATCTGCCTTTGAGAGGGTTATTCTGCAATTGTTTTTGTAAGCAATCCTTCTTGGCCACTCACAAAGCCAGTTCACTGAAAAAAGTTTTGGTGACCGGGCTGGCTTGTACTTTGCCCTTTCCTTTGCAAGTATCAGCTACTACCCGTTCAACTGTTGCTTCTTGCTGGCTTTCACTAGTGAGATAGAATTTGGCATAGATTGATTTTGGCTTTATTATCTAGCCTTTTTTCCAACAACATTGCAAACAATTTTTAGACACATATGGCGGATTTTTTTTCAAGCTAACAGCTTCTGCAATAAATCTGTAGGCTGAGGGAACATCCGGTGCGGCTACTGGAATCCCTTGCCCACCAGACTTCCTTTTCTTCTTAGCGGCCTCATCTTCCTTAAGAGCATGATTGATCTGTCCTACAGATGCTATGCCGGGCTTTTTCCCATTAGGTAATATGAAGGCATAAGCAACAGCTTCAGGTGTCACTATTATTTTGATTCCGTTAACAGTGGCACTGCCTTCATGAGCATCAAAAGAATCGAGGATTTGTTTAATAATATCTGCATCAAAGTCAAACCTCATAGCCTGTACTACCACATGCAAACCCCATAATTGCAGCAACGATTCTGCCTGCTCATTAAACACATATCTATGTATCTTGCTGTCTGGGATGAGTGGTAGGGAGGCCTGAATAGAAGCAATGATTGCTGCAGTCTCACCCATTGTATCGTGCATCTTCTCTGACACTTTCTTGGGACCCATACTCTGCAATGACTACGAATCTGTAGAGGAAGAAGACTTACTTGTGTATGTTAACCCACAACGAGGTGTATCAAGTAGTATCGGATAGGGACCCGTAGAAGCTGTCGACGAAGAGGTTTCAGGTTGGAGCGAAGAGTCCTCAGAGCTTGGCGATGGCGACATGTAGTCGTCGCGCAAGAGACTTGTGAGGAAGAGTGCCCACACGCCTCACTATTATATGTGTACTCGTCATAAAAGCTCCACTACTTACCATTCCTAGAGTAATGTGCATCGGTGGCAACGTGGCACACATGCATTCGCCATGCTGTTCAATAATTGCCTTAATGATGACCATATTTATTCCAGTTGGCCATTTTACCCATAGAAACTGGTACTTATTCTGAAACTCCACTCGTTCTGTTACTGGCAGTGGTTTGTTATACTGAGACATTATTGGTTCTGATACTGGGTTGACATGGAAAAGATTCAGAACAGTCAAATCTGACAATCCTTGGTCATCAGTACACCTAGCATACCAATATCATCACCTCTAGAAGTCTCTTTGTCATTAGAATAATATAACTTGATCTTAGCCCCATTATAAACACCTGGTAGTAGTAATCTAGATAAATCTTTCAGCCTCACTATGCCATTTGAAAAATATGTAATCAACTTCAAACAGACCAACCCAAGCTATCTTCAAATTCATATTCTTAGGGCCCAGTTTGGACTGATATAGCAAAACAAAGTCACCCTTCTGAAACTCTCTAACCTTTATCCTCCTATCATGCCATTGCTTTCTGTGTTGCTGAACAATCTCCTGTTCTAGCATGGCTCTTTGTCGTAACTCATCCAGCTGCAATAATTCCTCCAGTCTTTGTTTGAGATTATGATTAAAATCTAATCCATATTCAACTGCCATTCTGAGACTAGGAAGTACAAATTCAAATAGGTGTAACTTTTAATGGTCTAGTAACTTGTGTATAGAGGAAAATAACATAGACATAGTGAGCATTTCATTAGAATAGATTCCTAATGAGCATAGGAAGAGTGCTTGGATGGAGAGAGCAACAAAAGCATAACACCTAGTTAGATAGGCATGAACAATACTTCAAAAAGAGAGAGAAATTAAGCTATTGACAATAGATGATGAGGACCGGATTTACATGGAGCAAGTTCCCCCTCCAAAAGGCTTTGTATTATAGGTTTCCCCCCATCAAGGGAGACATTTTACAGTACAATACTTTGTGTTCCTTCAATAACTTGCTGGTGCAATGAAGATGGAAGCTTCCAGCACCAAGCTCACACTTATAAAACACAACATCAATTCCCTCATGGTCTCAGAACCAAGACCTCACACACCTTTGAAGATGGTGAGAGCTAGCAGGGTATGAGAGTAGATCAAGAGGAAGAAGGAGTATTCTTACGCGAAAGAAGTATGGCTCCTCACATAATCACTCATAATAGCTCAGCATAGCTTAGTAATTAGCATGCTAGAGGAGATGAGCATGCATTGGAGCTTGGCTCTTGGTTGGATTTGCATCACAAAGCCAAGAGTTGTTGGTGTAGGCCTCCCTTCTCACAAGCTTGGAGTAAATGATGAGCTTTCCATTAAAGCTTGAGAAGGAGATAGTCTTCTTTACTCCACACATGAGATTGTGTGAGTGTGTGTGTGATAATGCCTTGACAAAATCAGCCCCCCCTCTCTCTTGGTCGACCCCTCTTGCTTTTTACTCATGCTGGCATCCCATTGGACCCTGCAAAGTTTAGCCAATGATAATTAAGAAGCATAAGTGATAGCCTTGTGACATGTGTCTCCCTTTCCCCTTTTGTGAGAGCTTTAGGTATTTAATTAATGACATTAAACTCTCATTGGACCCCTTCGTCTTTTGGCCAATAGGAATCAGGCAAGCCATTGCGCTGCTGAATGCTCATTGGACCCCTTGGAAGACTGTCCAATAAATTCTAGAGAGCTTAATTTCTATTGGTTCTTTTATCAACTGTTTTTAAATGAAGTAAACTAAATGTACTCTAGCCTAATTCTCATTGGTCCACCTCTATGGCCATCCAATAGGATTTGAATGCACCTTGGGGGCAACTCGGCTAGGGAGCTGACATGTGTCCCCTATTTCCTTTGTGTAAAGGGAGCTTGCTAGAGTGTGTGTGTGTTTCTCCTCATCCCCTACTAAAAGGGCTCGCCCCCTCCAAGATACGGATGTGGGAAGACTTTTGAGTCTTCCCACAAGCATCCAATTTACCTAGAGTTTGACCATTGAACATAACCTTTGAATTTTGGAACCTTAGCATTTTGGAAGTCTTAATGGGCTGAACCTTAGGGTCTTTGAGGCCCATTGTTGCAAATTTCTCTTTTGCAGATGGCCCCCCCTTTGGATCCCTACTGTGATCGATTTGCCAGCTTAACCAATATTCTAGCTTTTTCTCCCCTGGTACTTCCCGAAATGATCAATTTAACATGAGTAAATCATTTAGGTGGATTAATATTAGTTATTATGACATTACCTCTCTCTTGAAATCATAGTCGTCCTCGACTATGGGGTAGAGAAGATAAAGCCTATTCATTAGTCCTTTTTCTAGTGGGTAGAGGATCCCTATCTTACCCTACGACACCGTTCTAGAATGGATGACTAATCCATTTGGTGCTTAAGAGCCTAAGTTGCCACAAGCATGTCTGCACATTAGTAATATCAATCTTCCAAAGTAGAGTGACAAGCTCTACTTGGTGTTTGGAAGACGTCGACTCCGCAAACTTGATTCTAAGTATGCATACTTCTTAACATTTGTGCATAATAAAGAAAAGAGAGTCTTATAAGACAAAAACTTTGTTCATTTTAAACATTTTTACATTTGCTTACTTTAGGGAAGCATTGTAAGCATTGACAAGGTTTAGGTTATCCTTTAATTGTATGCCTTGCATCCATCTAGCATCTTCAAAAGCCTAGTTCTTAAACTTAATAAGATATTGTTGATAATCTTACCGCCTCTCAATACCTTGTCTTCATGTCGAAGAATGGACTCGGGCTGCAGCACCTTTTCTTGGTCCTCAATCTCCGATGGGTCTTCAATAGTTGGTTCTTGAGGTGGCTCTCCTTTGTAAGGCTTTAGTAGGCTCACATGTTGAGCCAATGACTGGGCAACTTGAGTTGATAGGCCATCTCATTGATTGGTCTAAGAATCTGGAAGGGACCATAGTATCTTTTTGCTAACTTAGCATAGTACTTTTGGTGTCCCGTAGGATTCTTGCCCGTCGTGTGCCTTAATCAAGCCTTGGGAAATTTAAGCAAGACCCAATCATTTTATTTAAAGGCTTGGGCTCTTCTGTGCTTATCAATAGCAGCCTTTTGCCTTTGTTGTGAGATAGAGATAGCATCCTTAATCTTTTGGAAAGATTCTTGTAGGTCTCGGCTATACTCATCTGCAACAAAGATCTCCCCGTGTACCTTAAGTAGCATAGGACTTTTGGATCTTCCCTCAATTACCTCAAAAGGTGCTTTTCCCGTGGAGGTATGTACAGTATTATTGTAGGCATACTCCACTAAGGGTAAGTACTTCTCCCATTGGGACCTTTGATCTACTTCCGTTACGTAGGATTTTAGTAGACCAAGGATTGTTAGGTTAGCTATTTCACTTTGGCCATCCGTTTGTGGGTGATAGGCCGAAGAGAAGTTTAGCCTTGTCCCTAAATTCTCAAAGAGACCCTTCCAAAAAGTAATGGTCATTCTAGGATCTCTATCTGACACTATGGACATTGGCAACCCATGGTACTTGAAGATTTGTGATATGAAGAGGGTTGCCATTTGATGGTCTTTGATAGTCTTTTTGACAGGTATAAAATGAGCTTGTTTGCTGAACCTAGCTACTATTTTCCATATTCTCGTATTCCCATGGATAGACTTAGGAAATCCAAAGATAAAATCCATGGATATGCTCTCCCATGGTGAATTAGGGATTGGCAAAGGTTGAAGCAATCTAGGTTGCTTCCCTCTATCAAACTTCGTCTTTTGGCATACCACACATTTAGAAACATACTCTTGTATGTTTACTTTCATGGTAGGCCAATAGAAATATGTTTCAATCCCTTTTAGGGTAGCTTGAATTCCTTTATGCCCCGCATAAGGAGGATCATGAGATTCATACATTACTTTCTCACGTAGTGAGTTAGTAATGCATAGTCTATTGACATAGAGAAGATAACCATCTTGTAAAGTAAATGGTTCCTCTTTCTTCTGTAGTGCAAGGGCTAAAATCACATCTCTAAAATTGGGATCGATAGCGTACTCATCTATCATAGAAGATAGATCATTGTGAATTGCTATGGAAACCGCATTCACTCTTGGCCATCTTGAGAGTGCATCGGCTACTTGATTATGCTTGCCAGCAATGTGAGAAATATGAAAATGAAATTGCCAAAGGAAATTTACCCACCTCATTTGTTTTTCGGAGAGCTTGGTCTGCGTCATGAAGTACTTAAGGCTTTGGTGATTCATCCGCAGAATGATAGGAGTCCCCAATAAATAGTGCTTCCACGAGTCTAAGGCCTGTAGAACTGCGAGGAGTTCCTTTTCATATATGCCTAGAGCTTGCTCAACAGGGTCGAGCCTTCGACTTTCATAGGCTATGGCATGCCCTTCTTGGAGAAAAACAGCTCCAAGGCAATCACCACAAGCGTCACATTGGACCTCAAATGGCTTTGAGAGATCCGACAGTGTAAGCACAGGTTGAGAGATAAGCTTTTCTTTAAGCTTTTTGAAAGCATTGTTCTCCTTGGCAGACCATGTATACCTAACTTTTTTCTTTGTTAGGTCATGTAATGGTCTCGCGATTTGTGAGAAATTTTCTATGAAGCGTCTATAGTATGCACACATACCTATAAAGCTTCTTAGTTCATGTAGATTCCTTGGATTAGGCCATCCTTTTATTACCTCTAGCTTTGATGGATCCATTTGGATGCCATCTCGAGAGATAATGTGACCTAAATACAAAATCTCTTGTAAGAAAAACTCACTTTTCTTTCGATTAATATAGAGTTTATTCTCTTGTAAGACTTGAAATATTACCTGGAGGTGTTGCTTGTGTTCGTCTGAGTAGATGATTATATCATCAAAGAACGCTCCAGTAAAGGTTTGGTGAGGCATGAATAGCTTCTCCATCAAGCGGTTGAAGGTGGCTGGTGCATTGGTCAAGCTAAAAGGCATGACAATGTATTTGTAAAGACCAAACATAGTGGGAAATGCCGTCTTTACAATGTCTTGATCAACTATTCTTATTTGATGGTAGCCACTTTTTAGGTCAATCCTACTGAAGTAGGTCAACCCTTGCAGCTTATCAAATAGGTCTTCTACCCGTAAAACGGGAAACCTATTCTTGATAGTGATCCTATTTAGTGCTCTATAGTTGACACACATACGATATGTACCGTCTTTATTTTGCACTAATAACACGGGTGAACAAAATGGAGATGAGCTAGGCCTAACCATGCCCTTCTCAACTAGCTCATGCACTTACCACATAATCTCCTCTTGTTGAGCTTGAGAAACTCTATAAGGAGGTTTATTAGGTAGTGAACTTCCTGGAAGAAGTTCAATTGCATGGTCATCATTGCCTCATTTAGGAGGTGGTTCACAAGGGATGTTGTCAATAAAAACATCTTGAAATCCCTTGAGAAAATTGGATAACTCTAATTCCTTGTGATTGTTTCTATTTTATTTTGCTAAAGCATTAGGTTCATTTTGAGAATCTTTAACAAAAATCATGTACACAGAAATAGAGCTCTTTATTGTCTTATTGAAAGCTTGCGTATGTACAATGGGTATGGTGTTAACCAACTCTTTAGCATCTATGTACATATCTTTTTCCCTGAACGTAAAGTAGATTTTCCTTTCAGGGAATCTAACATTGGCATCCATGCGATCAAACCATGGTGCCCCTAGGATTACATCCTCGTGCTTGAGAGGAGAGATAAAGAAGTCCTCCTTGTGCACATAGATTTGGACATGGAGCCTCAATTTCCCAATTAAGAAAGTGACGGAAGCTTCTTGCCCCTTGAAAGCACCATCAACGGGTAGGACATCTCCCATCTCATAGGCTTGGATGCCTACCTTGGTGGCCAACTCTGTGGATATGAAATTGAGAGTAGAACCAGGGTCAAAGAGAATAAAAGCATCATGTTCTCTTACCTTTCCCCAAGCATGGCATAGAGGAGATCCTTTGTGGTGAGCATCCTCTTCTTGGATTTCGACCAAGGTAGCTCTAGGAGGCTCATTTTGTGTATTCTTGTGGGGACAAGCACGATAGGCATGCCCTTGCTCCCCACACTTGAAGTAGCGGTTATCTTTACGATAATGCTCAAGCTCTTCAGGAAAGAGTTTATTTTTGCCTTTATAAACTCCTTTTTCCTTAGCTTTGTTGTTGTTGGCATTGCCTTTAGGAGACTTTTGGACTATGTCCTTCCCCTTAGGCTCATTATTACGGTCCTTGTTCTTCGTGGGCTTAAGATTTCTCTTAGCCCCTTGTTGGAAATTGATTCACGAAGCCACCATGGTATGGTGTATGACCGCAGATATGGTGCGTGGCCTTTGGGAGCTAACATACTCTGCCATATCTTCAGTTAGACCCGCACAAAATTGTTGTATTTGCTCTCCAAAATCCATCTTTTTGAAGACAGTGGCTTTGAGATGTAAGTCCCAAAACTTCTCTACATATTTGTGAATAGATTCGTAGGGAGAGAGCTTCAAGCTTCGCCATTCGATGAGTACTTTGTCTTTGGCATCGGTAGCCAAAAACTGCTTCATGATGAAAGCTCTTAAAGCTTTCCATGTTTGTGGAGCTTCACCGTTTGCCCGTAGACTAGACCACCATTGCCTAGCAAACTTTTGAAAATACATAGCTACATGGCATAGCTTAGAGGATTCCGTGAAGCCCTCATATCCAAATGCCGCATCGAATTGTTGAATGAAGGCCAAGACTTTGTCCGTAGCACCAAAAGTGCCATCGTAGGTAAGGAAAGAGATGTTCTTTACTCCCTCTTTGAACTTTTTGAGCTTGGATGACCTCTTCCATGCGGCATAGGATTTCCTATGGCCTCTCCTTTTTGGTGGTTTGAAAGTTGCACCATCACTTTCTTCAGAGGCTGAAGAATTTGAGGAGGATGGAGAAGAGGGTGACCTATTTCTCGCCTTTTTCTTCCCTTGTTCCTCCTTGTCTGCACCATCACTTTCTTTATAAGAGGAAGAGGATAAAGAAGATGGAGAAGAGGGTGCCCTCTTTCTCACCTTTTTCTTCTCTTGTTTTCTCTCGTCCCTCTTTGAATTATGGTGTGGAGAAGTGTGCAATGGTCTTCTCCGTTTAGGGGGTAATGGGGAGCGTTTTTCCCACCGTCTTCGTGGAGCCATCTCCGTAGAGGTAGCAGGAGACTCACTTCTTTCTCGTTCTTTTGATGGGGTCTCTACCATTGGAATTTGAGTTCTCCTTTGGGAAGGAAATGCGTCGTCAAGTAGTAGATTTTTGAGCCCTTCGTACGGATCCTCTTCTTCTTCCCTTATCAAAGAGAGGCCTCTTTAGGAAGTCTCACAAGGAGGCTTCCTAGGTACTCTCTCTTCTTGGTGGGGAGTTTGGAGAACCGCATGAGCATGTAGCCGCTGTTGCACTTCACTTTGGAGGGATGGATTGTCCATGGCTTGTTGAAGCCTATAAACAAGGTAGTTAACAAGCATAGGGGCATCATTAGTAGCATGTTCATTAGCAAAATCAAAGCTATCAACATTAATTTCACTCTCTTTACTAATGTCAGCCATTCTAACAAATTTTAGGTGTAAAATGTTTTTTAGGTGTACTTTGGCACTTCAAGCCCTAGTTGCTACTCCTCTTAACCCCTTTAGAAAAGCACTCAAGCTCTTGTAACCATGGCTCGAATATCATTAATTGCAAGGAATAGAAGAGAGAGTCTCTCAACACCAAAACAGTACCGGCTCTTGTCAAGCTTCTAGTAGCTCAATAGTGGTTAAGCCGTAGGCAAGCCCAATAGGACTCCACTATTAAGACCATAGCTCTCGACGGTGATGCCCCATTATCTGCACGAAGCAGGTGCACTGCAAGGCTGAAAAATCTCTATTCTACTTACTCGATTGCAATTAATAATACCAACCATTTATAGTTAGCTTAAGGACCTCTCCTCTTGAGCAAGAAAATAGAAACCTTGTGCTCTGATACCAATGTAACTTTTAATGGTCTATTAACTTGTGTGTAGCGGAAAATAACATAGACATAGTGAGCATTTCATTCGAATAGATTCCTAATGAGCATAGCAAGAGTGCTTGGATGAAGAGAGCAACAAAAGCATAACACCTAGTTAGATAGGCATGAACAATACTTCAAAAAGAGAGAGAAATTAATCTATTGACAATAGTTGAGGACCGGATTTAATGGAGCCGATCCCCCCTCCAAAAGGCTTTGTATTATAGGTTCCCCCATCAAGGGAGACATTTTACCATACAATACTTTGTGTTCCTTCAATAACTTGCTGGTGCAATGAAGATGGAAGCTTCAAGCACCAAGATCAAACTTATAAAACACAACATCAATTCGCTCACGGTCTCAGACCCAAGACCTCACACACCTTTGAAGATGGTGAGAGCTAGTGGGGTATGAGAGTAGATCGAGAGGAAGAAGGAGTATTCTTAAGAGAAAGAAGTATGTCTCCTCACATAATCACTCGTGATAGCTTAGCATAGCTTAGTAATTAGCATGGTAGAGGAGATGAGCATGCATTGGAGCTTGGCTCTTGGTTAATGAAGTAAACTAAATGTACTCTAGCCTAATTCTCATTGGTCCACCTCTATGGTCATCGAATAGGATTTGAATGCACCTTGGGGGCAATTGGGCTAGGGAGCTGACGTGTGTCCCCTATTCCCTTTGTGTAAAGGGATCTTGCTAGAGTGTGTGTGTGTTTCTCTCTCATCCCCTACTAAAAGGGCTCGCCCCCTCCAAGATAGGGATGTGGGAAGACTTTTGAGTCTTCCCAAAAGCATCCAATTTACCTAGAGTTTGACCATTGAACATAACCTTTGAATTTTGGAACCTTATAGCATTTTGGAAGTCTTAATGGTCTGAACCTTAGGGTCTTGAAGCCCATTGTTGCACATTGGTCTTTTGCAGATGGCCCCCCCTTTGGATCCCCATTTTCCCTCCTTTGGATCCCTATTGTGACCGGTCTGCCAGCTTAACCAATATTTTAGCTTTTCTCCCATGGTACTTCCCCATATTAAATGATTAGTTTAACATGAGAAAATCATTTAGGAGGATTAGATATTAGTTATTATGAAAATAGGCACTACAACTTCAATACCATACACCATTCTGAAAGGTGTCATTCCAGTGGCTACTTTATAAGATGTTATGTAGGTCCATAGAGCAGTCTGGAGCTTGATATCCCACTGGTGTGCCTCCTTCTGAACAATCTTGGTCAAAATATTCTTGATGGTTTTATTACTAGTCTCTGCTTGACCATTGCACCTGGGATAATATGGAGGTAATTTCCCGTGCTTAACTGAGAGCATCTCCATCAGAATTTCCATTGTGTCATTAATGAAATGTGTTCCTTGATCAGACAATTTCAATGGGGCATCCATAGCGGCAGATAATGTTTTCAAACAGAAAACAACAGTGGACTTGGCATTATTATCTGGAAGAGCCTTGTTCTCTACCCATTTAGTGGCATAATAGGTAGCTATCAAGATGTACCGGTGCTTCCTTGGAGTGACCTTCTTGAATGGTCCCATGAAGTCCAGACCCCATTAATTAATACTCCCAGTGGATGTACTGGAGTGAGTGGAGTCATATCAGATGTTGCTGTTGGTCTGCCCATTCTTTGACATATGTCACAAGTTTTGCAAAAACTTTGCACATCCGCTCTATTAGGGTTTGTCACCATAATCCGGCTTGTAGAATCTTCTTATAAGTGATATCAGTGGAGAAGTGTCCTCCAAAATCCCCACAGACTCTTAATGATCAGAGCCTTCTTCTGATTCTAACTCCAGTTGTTTGGGTATCCTCCTCTTGAAAGGAACTGATATACATCTTACCATTTAAGATCTGAATTTTTTCTCAGCTGTCACCTGAAACAGCTCTGCATCTACTGGCTCATCCCTCAAGGATACTTCGGAGTAGCCTTAAGTACTTCTGGAGAGGAAATCAGCACCACAATGAGATTTACCAGGCTTGTGAAATATGTGGAACTCAAACTCCATCAAGAACATCATCCATCTGATTAATCTTCCTTGGATAATAACTTTGTTGATAAAAAATAGTAGTGCCTGATGATCCACATAGAAATGAAATAATTTTCCCAGTATAAGTAATGCCGAAACTTGGTGGCACTAAAAATCATACCCAATGCTTCTCTCTCTGTGGTTGTATATCCTTGTTCAGCTAAACTGAATCTTCGATTGGAAAAATAAAATGGATAATTCATCCTTCCATCTAGTTGAGCTAGTATTGCCCCCATTGCCAACCCCGAAGCATCGACATGCACATGGAATATAACATTCCAGTCTGGCTGTCAGAGTACTTGCTTACTGATAATGGCATTTTTAAGACATTGAAAGCTTTCATTCACATTCAGAAGTCCATATGAACTTAGTGGTTTTCTTGGTAAGTTCATATAGAGGTAATGCCTTTGTAGCAAACATGTGAACAAATCTTCTGTAAAATTGACATACCCCAAGAATGAACTCAATTCAGACATTGTGCGAGGTGCCTTGGCCTGCTGGACACACTGGACTTTATCATTGGCCATCTCTATGCCATTTTTGGCACTATGTGCCCCAGTAATTGTCCCTTCCAGACCAGAAAAATAGACTTGAATGGATTCAAGCAGATCCTCTTCTCCTAACATCGCTGAAAAACCATTTCCAAAAATAGTAGATGCTTCTCCTCGGTTGAGTATACAATGAAGTTATCCATGAATATAGCTAGAAATCTGTGCAAGAATTCACCGAATATCTCCACAATAGACGCTGAAATGTTGCTAGAGCATTGCAAAGAACAAATGTCATGACTAAATACATGAATGCACCCCATTACAATAATAAAAATGGTTTTTCTCCTATCTTCGGAGCAATCTTTAACTGGTTGTAACCATTGTAGCCATCCATAAAATTATACATATCATGGCGTGCAATCTCATCAAAAAGCATATTCGTAAAGGGTAATGGAAAGGGATCTTTGATAGTTTGAACATTCAAGTTTTGGCAGTCCACACAGAGAGTTTCCCATTCTTCTTCGGTATGACCATTATAGGGAATAGCCAATCACTGCTGGCGACTTCTGTGATGAATCCGGCTTTCAGAAGGTTGTCAATTTCCTCTTTGACCTTCTTACCATAGTTTAGATTCATTCTGTACCTTTGTAGATGTACTGGTCTGGCATCTGGCTTTAGAGGTATTCTGCGTTGGCAAACCTCTGGATCCACACCTTTCAAATCAGTATGTTCCCATGCAAAGACATCTTTGTATTTCTAGAACATAAGTGTGGCTTTTTCCTTCATTTCTGGGTTCAGATGCTTATTCACCTTGATTAATCGAGGACTTTCGTCAGAACCCAAATTCCACTCTTCAATCTCTTGATCATCTAGAAGCAGCCAATTCGGGCCACCTCCCTTCCTTTTGGTTGACTCTGCAACATAATCCCATGAAAGTTCTGTTAGTTCTAAATTCTCATTCTGAACTCCACTAACCTTTTCAGTGTGCACTGGTGTACTGGAATCTGAATATCCCTTTTTGGACTCAGATGGTTCCTCTGGCCGTCTAATCAACTGAACTGGCCTCTCTCCAAGATTTAGTTTAGTGAACTGACCTGGAAACTGCTTTCTCTGTTTCTTAGCTTGAGCCTTGTCGAATAATACTGCATTCAAATCGATTTCAGCTAACAAAAAAATGTTCATGGCTACAAGCACTTCTTAACCCCATATTTTTTGCAAAGTTCCTCAGTTCAAAGTGCTTTCTTCCAGCTTCTGGTGCTATTTGTCTGGAGCTGGATTCTCCTACTGGTTCGCTGAATAGTTAAGGTATGATTTGCATAATCATGAACAGCCTGTGCCATCCGAATCCATGGACGTCCCAATAGCATACCATATGCTCCTTGAACATCCAGTACCAGAAAGCTGGTTTTGAATTTCTCTTTTACCCTTCTAATCTGCATATTCTCGATTATACCAGTTGCCTGAACAACCCTATGATCAACCATTCTAACCTTAAAGGGTGCTGGCTTTAAATCAATGATACCAAGCCGTTGCTGAAGATGTGCCCCCAGAATATTCACACCGGCCCCTCCATCCAGTATAACACCGGATAGCGGCTCCCATTGTTTCTTGACCTTGTAATCCACCTGGATTAGTGGCACCTCATCATCTCTGACAGTCGACAAATCAACTGCTCTGGCATCCACTTCAGATTTTCTCCGCTGTTTGATAAACTTTACTACTTCAGGTAAAGTCTTTTTGATATCCTCTAATTCGATCGTTAATTTTTGGATTCGTTCACAAATTTTGACATGGATCTCTTCTCTCTCCTGGTTAGAATTTGTCAAAACTCAAGGAATCAGGACTATCTTCACATTGCCAATTCTCTATTCTGGTGTCTGTGCTGAGTCTTGATTGACACTGAGAAAGACACTGTGCTTTCCTCAATTTTTGTGTTTTCTATTGCAGTCAAATCTGATTTGACCTGCCCTAGATCATCCATCGGTCCTTGCACTGCAACAAGCATGGTCTCAGAGATTCCAGATCAGTCAAGATCTGGCTGACTTTTCTCAGAAGACTGGGCTGGTATCTTTTGAATAACATGAGCATCAGAACTCTCCGACTGTTCTGGCAGCTTCTTAGCTAGATCCTCTGTGATCCTAGCTGCCAACTCTCGCTGCTCTTGCCATTCATTGACTACCTTCTCCTTGCCCTTAGCCTTCCAGATTTCTCTCTGCTAAGTCCATTTCCTGGTTTCAACATTGACTGGTTTCATAGGCTCATATGGAAGTTCTTCAATAATCACCCCTTTACTGCGAGTGATTGCCCGAACTGGAACTGGTTTCGACGCTTTTGACGCAGTAGCCTCAGTACTGGGTGCCTTTGGACATTGAGCTGTAAAGTGCCCATATTTCCCACAATTATAACAATTAAGACTGCGATTTTGGAAATTTCCGCGACCTCGGCCTCGGCCAGTACCCCCTGGTATCTACCGCGCCCAGTACTGGTCGTCCCACTGGTACCTGAATTTTCTTCTTTGGGTCCACTGGTCGTCTCTACCTTAGTTGATTCGGCATTTGTACATGCAATTAGAGACAGATCCTTACCTTTCTTGAAATGATGCCACAATTATTCCACAAATGGACATATGCTTTGCAACACGTGCACTGTGGGAATTCATTGGAAACATGATCTCTGGGTTTGCATTTGGAGCACCAAGTTTCCATCTTCTTGACTGGTTGTTTGGTCTGACTAATTTTAGCAATCTGCCTGGCCATTTCGACGATTTTTCGGGACCAAGACCCTTTCTTAGCCTTGTCCTTGCTCTTTTCGTTTGAACTACTATCAGAGCTGTTGGAAGTCTTACTGGAGTTAGAATTCTCCGTAGAAGATCTACTATTGCTAGACCTCCACTTTTTATGGCTTCGCTCCTTCTTGGCTTGCTGGTCAAGCTTCAGAGCTCTCTACACCAAGTCATTAAACTTCTTCGTAGGTGCAGGTACCTCTTGCTCTCTCAGCTTCTTGCTGTGAAACCAATTCAGAGACCATGCACGCAGTATTTTTTTTGAAGGTGGTTCTTGCAGTTGCCTTGTCAACTCTTTGATCTTTTCCACATAGCTTCTTATAGACAATTCTCCTTGCCTGATCTTGTCCAACTCACAGAGAATGTCTTCATCGCCTCTGTTGTCTGAGTACTCAAGTCCGAAAGCCTTGATCAGTTCATAATAAGACCTGAGAGGACAAGCTAGATAGTGGTAATACCATTTCCTTGCCGCATCCTTCAGTGTTTGAGGAAAATATTCTCCCCTGTCATCTTCATCAATATGCTTTAATTCAACATATTGCTCAAAGGCTTGAATGTGGACATCAAGATCATCGTTTTCCCCACCTTTGAACATTGGAAAGGAGATCTTTAACGAAGCAATGTACTCATGCCTGTCTGTATCATCTCTGGTTCCTCTATTCTTGGTAGCCTGCTGACTGCATCTGGATGAAATTCTGTAATGATCATTGTCGGCATCCAGTGACCTTCCGTTTCAGTTTCAGTCTCAGTCTCTTCCTTGGCCTTCCTGCTTGTACTATGACGACTGCCTTTGCTACCCTTGGTCTCAGCCGTCTTGTGTGTGGGCCGAGAACTTTTAGTCCTGGTTTTGCGTTCCTCACGCTCAGCCCTTCTCCTCGTTGAGTGACTGGAATGTTGAGAGTCTCTGGCCTCTTCAACATTACTTTGCTCCTTCTGAGCCTCAGTCTCACTCTTGGGGACCCTCTTAGTATCAGACTCTCTTTCTGACACTTATGGAATAGGGTCGACTCATGTGCGCAACCGAGTTGACGATTTTCGACCATGACTGACTCTGGGTGGCATGTTTATAGCTGAGAATGCTAACTGGGAGATAGAGCTTGCTGGTCTAAGAGCAATCAGCTCTAACCACCGTGATCGCCAAAATGGAATGGGAGCTGGTCTCTTCAGACAGCTATTCCAATGTCAGAGTTCAGAGCTACTGATTATCTAGGCGGTTTAGTTAGCCAAGACTGGAATTAAGTACTGGACTGAAATAGAGAACTGAATGGAACAATGTACTGAAATGGAAGACATAGACTAGAAGACAGGGAATGGTATTATGGATTCAGATTAGTAGTACAAAGATAATCATTACACTGTACAACAGGCTTAAGCTCAGATGAAGTCTGAGGATTGATTACAGGAGTGAGTGATTACAGAGTTGAAAGCCAAAAGATTATGAAGCTAAGAGTCTAGAAGCAAGAGCCGTAAGCCAAAAGTCTAAAAAGCCCAAAAACAAGCCGAAAAGAACCCCGACTACAGTGTAGTGGCTCCTATTTATAGGCTTACAGAGTTACTACAATAACTGCTGTAATTACTGCTGGTGTAGCAATTCCCACTGGTCAACCTTCTAAGGAGCAGTTCCCGCCTATCTGGGACTGTCCTCGCCTTCTACACTCCTTCTTTATCTCTTAATAGAATACCGTGTTCCAAAGACATGATGAAAAGGTCGTATGAAATTATGCTTTTGGAGAAAATTAGTGAAGTGTAGCTTCATAAGAGGATATCGAAACGAGTCTTACTTGTAAATTTGTGCGCCAAAAAGGCCCTGGACTTGGGAGAGAAGTATCATATAAGCCGAGACTGTCAATGTGTGCTTTAGAAAGAGCTTAGGAAAATTCTTGCTTGCCATGCCTTTCCAAACTTGTGGCCTTTGTGTTCCACAAAACAACTTCAGAAATAGTATGTAAAAGAAATCCAAGAAATCAATAGGGTGCAGTCCTTGGTCAACCTTCCTCTATCGATGTGGGCATATTCAAAGATTTGAAAAGCCTCCCAAGTATTTAATCCCAGTGAGACACCCCGTTGGTTGGCACTTCCTGCATGTTTTTGACAAAATCAACAATTTTTTTTTGAAATTATGCTTACCACGCTTCGAAAGTTGTTTGAGGTTAATTCTGCGCTTTGTCGATAGAGCTTGCATGCAAAACTTGAGTCTTGAGGGGTGTTGAAGCTTTGTTGTCTGTGGGAGTAGACCCTTGGAGGGGGTGGCTAGAAAAGGCCACTTAAACGATCCCAAATGGAAGTCCCAATGAAAAAAGAGCTTCCAAGCTATGGCATGAAGGGCGGTGGCAACACAAAGAGACGAGGATGGGCTCCTATTGTGCTTTGTGTTGCCTGGTTGAGCTCATCCAAACAACAAAAAAGAATTAGTACTAGGGCGATCCTATTCAGATCCATTGGTGCATGTTTTCATGCACCCCATCTCCCTCCTTCCCCCATGCAAGCCCCCTTTCCCGCGTGGCTCACAACCCACTCAAGCATGCCATGAAAGCTTTGGAACACACACACACGCGCGCGCACACACGCACACGCACACGCACACGCACGCGCGCACGCACGCACACACACACACACACACACACACACACACACACACACACACACACACACACACACACACACACACACAGAGAGAGAGAGAGAGAGAGAGAGAGAGAGAGAGAGAGAGAGAGAGAGAGAGAGAGAGAGAGAGAGAGAGAGAGAGAGAGAGAGAGAGAGAGTCTATGCACATGCAAAAAGTGTGCTCCACGGAGTCTCCACGATCCTCCTCCTGAGGACTTGTAATTGCTCGGATACCACTAAAAGGGCAAGGGACTCATGCATGCTCTTCTCCACCCAAGCACGTCCTCTTACATGCCATCTAGCTCATCTTTAGGAGCCCTTTAACCACATGCCTAGCTGGCCTTGCCTCCTTGGTCCTACCCTTGTCTTGACATGTCTTGATGCATACTGTTGCACAGGATGCATAAGTCTAGTGAATGAGGGCTACATGTATTTTGGTAACGTGATGAACATGCACAAAGACTGCTTTACTTGTATTGTTGATCTGTCTTGACGTGCAAGCCTTTTTGACATAACTGTGAGAGTGATGATGATGTTCCACCATTTGGTCATCTTCCTATTTGGTTTGCTATTCATTGATGCTTGTCACATAAATGGAAAAAAGGTTTGCCTTTGATAGTCGAGTATACCTAGACCTATTTTTAGTGAATGCATAGGGAGGGAATGGCTTCTCTTCAATTGGGATATGCTCGCATGCTAAGTAAATCAAATGAATAACACAATGATTCTTTTGTGATCTTTACTACAAATATGAAGCTAGTCAATTTTAACCCTTCCATTGTTACATGTTATTATAATCATGAACCTTGCCAACACTCTCCACTATGAATGCAGCTAACGAAGAAATATAGTTCTCATTTGTATGGGAGCCGGAAACAAGGGTCGATCGCTAATGTATTTATCTTCTCTGCTACAGGCATCTTTCAACGAAGCCCTTCGAGTTCAATTGCTTCGGGAGCAGAGACTGGTGGCAATGGATTCTCATCTTCAAGCCTGCTGTGAAGACAACGAACTCATCTTGACTTACCTTCTCTGCTTCCATCAGTTTGCAAGGGTTATCCATGGTTTTTGGCTTTGGTTCACGAGAAACGGGGCTTTGAAGGCCCAACATGAGTGCATTGAGGGAGACTATCTACTCCCTTGTACAGACTTGCGCTACCAAGAAAGATCTCCTTTCTGGCAGGAATCTTCTCACCCAGATGCTTTGCAATGGACTCGACACGGTGTCGGCATTAGCTGATCAAATCATCCGCCTGTTTGCTACGTGTGGTACCTTGTTTGAAGCAGATTTACTCTTTTGCAGAGCTGAAAACCCCTCTGTATTTACCTGGCATGCCATCATTACAGCACATGTTTTTCATGGAGAGCATGCCATGGCTGTTGCTTTGTTTCAACACATGCAGTTGGATGATATTGATCCTGACAAGTATGTGTACACGTGTGTTTTGAGAGCATGTGCAAATCTCGGGGCTTTGAAACAGGGTATGCTTCTGCATGATATGTTGGTTCGCCAGTCTTTTGATGAGGAGTTAGTTGTTCTCAATTCACTAGTGGATCTGTATGCTAAATGCAAGAGCTTAGATGAGGCATATAAGGTGTTCTGTATATCGCCAGATCCTGATGTGGTTTCATGGAGCACTATGATCGCAGGGTATGCCCAAGTTGGGCATGCTTCTTATGCTCTTGAACTCTTTGAGACTATGCGAGGAAATGGGATTCTCCCAGACCGAGTGTCATATCTATCCATTTTAAAAGCATGCTGTGGTGTTGGTACCGTCGGCGTTGGAAAAGCATTCCATAGCCAAGTCATCAGGGATGGGCTTCAGTCCGATATAACTATTGGAAACACGTTAATTGACATGTATGTGAAGTGTGGAAGTTTAGAGGAAGCTCAGAAAGTTTTTGAGCATTTACCTCGCCGGGATGTGGTTTCGTGGGCTTCTATGATTGCTGCTTTTTCAGAGCATGGTCGGGGGTTCTCTGCTGTGGACTGTTTTGATAAAATGCGGGAAGAAGGTGTTGAATTGGATAGAGTTAGCTTCTTGTTCCTTTTGAAAGCTTGTGGCAGCATTGGAGCCTTGCGCAAGGGCAGAGTGGTGCATGAGCACATCATCAGAGGTGGGCTTGATTCAAATGTGGTTGTAGGAAGCACAGTGGTTGACATGTATGCAAAGTGTGGGAGTTTTAATGAAGCGCGCGTTGCCCTAAACAGATTACGAGGTCGAAACACGGTATCATGGAATGCGCTGATTGGCGGCTATGCAGATCGTGGTAATTATGAAATGGCCGTGCAATGTTTGAAAAGTATGCTATCAGAGGGTTTGCATCCGATAGCATCTACTTTCACTTCCATTCTCACAGCATGCAGTCATGGTGGCTTTGTGAAAGATGGCTACCAGCACTTTGAATCGATGAAGAATGTGTATGGGATCACACCCATTACTGATCATCTCTTCTGCTTGGTTGATCTTCTCAGTCGATCTGGAAGGTTGTATGATGCTGTCGAGGTACTCAATTCCATACCTGCAGCCAGGAAGGATGTTTCTGGATGGATGTCTTTGCTGACTGCTTGCAAGAAATATAATAATGCGGTTGTCGGGCGTGAGTGCTTTAATCAGATCAAAGAGCTGGACCCAAGTGATGGCGCTTGTTACATGCTCATGTCCAACATATATTCCAACTTACAAATGTGGGATCAGTTTGCAGAGATTCAAGAAATGAGAAAGCATGAATGTGCTTGGAAGAAGCCGGCAACAGCGTGGATCGAAGTTGAAGACAAGGTGCATGAATTCTTTGTTAGCGAAACAGCCCATCTAGTGGTAGATGGCACAGGTTTCAAGCAAGAAAGGTTGAGAAAACTCTTAAAGCGAGAAGGGTATGTAGCAAACTTGGATGACATGGTCGCATTGTTACAATGATGTTATGGTGTGGAATTGCTGCACAACCACAATCTAGAAAGAGAAGATTCCTGCACAAGACTAAACTGAACTAGCAATGCCTTGGACAAAAAGCACCTGGAGCAAAGAAAACTGAAAATGCAGATAACAAGAAATGGCGGGGAGGAGATCAGAGCAGATTAGGAATGTATATATGGCACAAAAGTATAAAGAGAGCTCAAAAGTACTCTTTGGCTACAGGAGATGTCTTATTTGAACTGTTAGACTTGCATGTTCACATGTCAATATGATTGGGTCTTTTTCTCTACACAGGATTGATTCTACTTAATGACACCCTGTTGCATGCTTGGACTCGTGGCAGAAGAAGGCTCTTTACCAAATATGTTCGCACTAGTGTGAAAGAGCTCTTTTTCTTACAGCATGTGAGAAGAAGGGACAAATCACAGGCTTATACTTCGTGGAGAGCATCAGGAGCAAATCTGTAACCTAAGGGAGGTCTCCCCCCTCTTCCCCTCCCCCTTTTTCGGCGGGAAAGTTAACAAGAAAACGTGCCCCCTGTGGGTAAACGACTGACATACCTGTACAGGTCAACCTCACATAAGAAATCTCAGCAGTAGACATGGAAACCCTGTCTCAGTGGGTGCATTACTCATCATTCTACTAAAAGTGCCTTCATTAATGTGGTAGTGTTGGGCTCTTATACTGACCTATTTTACAACACTGCCACCTTCATGTTGGTTTTCGTTTTGGTGTGGTCATGTCACCAGCTCATCAGGTGTGTTGGTAATTTGTAACACTATGTCTTTACCCATGTCTAACACCACTGATAGATGGAGTGGCATTACAAGAATGAGATTGTATGTGTGAGGGACAGATGTGACAAATCTGTTTGGTATGCTCATCTTCGGTGCGCCCTTTCTTGCGTGTGCTCCTCTTGCTTATGCCTGTGGCTGCCATGTTACTGCAGTTGGGGTCTGCTGCTCTCCTTTCCCCTCTCTTCTATTGCCGGTGGCCCATCACCCTGCGATGTTTTCTTTGCTTGGCTTTGCTTTCATGCGAGCCTCACCTCCTTGTACATACGATTTCACTATGATCGTTGGATGTGCAAGCTTGGAGTGTGGACTCCCTTACAGAGTGTAAACGACGCTATTGCAAGTTTTGACATTGCAGTGAAGATGCCCAACGATGCTTTGGAGGCAGTCCAAGTGAACAAGCATTGGACTTGCAATAATGTTCGAGAACATTTGGTTATTATGGATTTTGAAGCCCTTCAACAAGCACAATTTCGTTTACAAGGTCACAAGGTGAGAATCCTTCCAGCACATTTTCAATACATCATGGTTTGTTGATCATTGGATGCTTATTGTAATGAATGTCCACAAATTGGGAAGAGAATGGAAGACAAATTTAAGGTCGAGGAGGACTGGGGGATGGATGGAACTATGCTATCGATCTTATAACTTTGTAACTTTTGCAATTTTCAAACTGATCCTTGCTGTAATCAACATGATTTGCTTTGGAAAATCATGCTTTTGAATATAATTTTTTGCATTGGGATGAGAAATCATTTTTTGATGAAAGTGTCTTTTTTAAATGTCTTTAAAAAAAGGTCCATTATAAAAGGGGGGCCACCTAACTCATTCACTATTTTCACTTTTGCAACTCTTGAACTCCTCCACTCTCTATCTACACCTCAGGCTAGACATGGATGCTTCCACAGCCTTTGCATTTGCAGTCACATCCACCCCTTTGTCACGCTTTATCCTCTTCCTCGAGGACACCAAATACAAAGGGAAGTTGGACCTCCATACCTTTTTTACTCGTCTCCCTGACCTTGATGCCACAGTTGCCTTTCACATGGATAAATTTGCCGAGATTTTTGCGTTCATGGAGGAGCACATCATAAAATATTCTGTATCTATCCTCCCACATGTAGGGATCTGGGTGCCTTGCGATCTTTTGTGTTATATACACAAAGGTGATCGCCCATTCTCCAAGCGGTTGCAACGATTCCAAGAAATTGCAACCGATGCATGCCATTACTTGGACGAGTAAGCCTTAGGGGTGTCAGCGCTCAAGAAGCGCAAGTTGGGGGTGGAGTACCTTTCTCGGCTCACAACATTTATCTTCTTGGTGAGCGAGGAACTTGATTTGGAGGAGCTTCGCTTACCACATCTTCAGGTTGGGTCCTTTATCAAGGACACCAAGGAGCAGCAGGTTATCCCTATGAACCCTGCAGCAGAAGGAAAGGCATACCGGCTCGAGTACCCTAAGGGTCTTGAGGAAGTGGTTGAGAAATCCATAGTAGCGGCTGGCCCTAGTGACACTACCATTGACGGATGTGGCTATCCCAAAGGTAGAAATCAGTCGCTTCTCCTCAGTGTTAGTGGATGGGGAGAAGTATGTGTTCCTGCATGATTTGGAGAAATCATTTGGCCTGTGCATGGATGAATGCTTGAGCATGCTATGCAACAGCACCAAATGTCTCTTAGACAATACGCCAGATGCCCTAGAAAGTAAGCTCTTGCCAGATGGGGACTCTGTTGCTGATACTATTGCAGTTGTATGTGCGGAGGTCATGGCAGCAGAGCAGTTGCACGTGGCTGATGAAGAATTCCAAGCCACGCAAGCCAAGGTTGAGGCTGCTAGGATGCCTATGCCATTATGCAACCTCCCATCTGATGATCCAAAGGTCGTATCTGTGGTGCATGGGAGCATTGACTTGGATGCAAAGGGAAACAGGGAGGAGGACGACAAGGAGCAGGAGGTAAAGTGTATCCTAAATTTTATGTTACCATTTTATCCTTCATTGTCTTTTTTCTCAACCTTCATCGGTTTATGACAGGATGTCGTGGAGGTTGATGATTTTGCTGCAAGGACGGATGGCAAGCGGACGGGCTTTGGACCTCAAGCTTCCCTTGCGCATTACCTAGGACAACTCCCCCCTGGCGATGTGGCCATTATCCATAATGAATTTACTCCCCAATCCCATTTTATGACTTGGTCGTTAAAAGCTTTGAGCAAGTTTTTGTGTTTGAGCACCATTGCTCAAACTGTGCATCAAGTGTTCCTAGTGCGTAGATCCCTTGTATGCACAACGTTTGGTACTGGCTTTCGTGGTAAAGTGCTTGCCCAGATAGGGATACATGATTCCATTGGCTCAACTGACCCAAAGGCCATAGCGCAGTCTCTCTTGACTGGGGAGTTGCCTTACGCGCAAAATAGGCGCCAGGAAATGTTCAAAAAAATTATGAACTCCTCAGATACATGATGTAAAATCACCATTTTGGAAGTAATAAAAAATATTTGAAATTGTCTCTCTATCTTGCAAATTCTTTTGAATGTGATTTGTCAATCTTGAAAATTGTTTCAATTGGTGATATGAAAATTGTTTTGATTAGTGACTTTGTAATTTTAAGTTTTGTATGTAATTTTAGTCAATTTTAGTAAATTTAGGTATTTTATGTTCCCTAAGGGGTAGATAAGCCTACCAATGGCCAAAAAAAGCCTGGCCACAAGGGCGCGCAAATGGCCCATCCATCAGTTTTGGATGGGCCATTTGCGCGCCCTTGTGGCTAGGCTTTATTTTGCCCCTGGTAGGCTTATCTACCCCCTAGGATACTTACAAAGCATAAATTTATTGAAATGAATTGGTTTTGCATCATTAATTTAGATGCACCCTTTCTATGGCAATTCCAGCATATGTTCACACTCAAGGACACTAGAAAAGGTGAAATCAATTATGAAATGAAGTTTCCAGCACACTATCACCTGCTTTATCTCTACCTAGTACACCCCTGCACCAAAAAGTCCAATTACATTGGACATTTGATATCTCCAAATTAATGTTGCATAGACACTTGGTTTCACAATATGTTATTTTTTTTTATATCCTATAGTAATTCAAAGCTTGAAATGGCCAAAAAAGGGTGTCCACAAGTATCCATGTAAAATAATGTTGGAAAACCAATAGGTTTTAGTAAATTTGTGCTTTTTAAGTACCCTTGGGGGTAGATAAGCCTACAAGGGGCAAAAAAAAGCATGGCCACAAGGGCGCGCAAAAGGCCCATCCAAAACTGATGGATGGGCCATTTGCGCGCCCTTGTGGCCAGGCTTTTTTTTGCCCCTTGTAGGTTTATCTACCCCCAAGAGTACTTAAAAAGCACAAATTTACTGAAATTGACTTAAATTACATACAAAACTTGAAATTACAAAGTCATTTCATTACAAAGATAATAGACACAATAGACACAACTGTTGAGCATATTGTCATTGGAAAGTCAAATCATTACAAAGATAAGGGTGTGCAATACAAAAAGAGGGGTAACTTCGGCTAATGCTTGAAGTCTTGTCGCAATCGACGTGCAAGCTGCATATCTTTTGGCTGTATTATCACTCGCTTTGCATGTATGGCGCATAGGTTGGTATCTTCCAACACCGAAATGATGTGGGCCTCTGCAGCTTCTTGAATAGCCTCTAGCGCTATTGCTTGCATTCTATATTGATTTCCATAGCTTTGAAGCACCTCTTTCACAGTGCGAGCAAAGGGGGCGCGTCGAATCAAAAGCTCCGTCTTCTTCTGGTAGTGGCGGATTTCTACAAATGCCCTTGCTATTTTCCGGCGCCACTACGGTTGTCTTGGGGGCACTTGCACATTTGCTAGCGGGCGGCGTTTAGGCTTCTTGAAAAACTTAGACTTGCGCCTGTTTACATGCTTAGGGGCTGGTTCTGCAGCCTCTTCTGATTCTTCCTCTTCCCTTGGCTGCCGATCTTGTCGTGTGGGGAGAGCTCCCTGGCCTCCAGGCAATGTCTTCCCCCCAACGGCCACCCGGTGTGTGTGCGGTATTTTTACTTGTAGCCATGGTGGCTCACTCTCTGATTTAGTGTCTGTATGGACCACCCAAGTCCTGGATGGTCCTGCTTGTGATTGGTGGCGCGACGGCTGCTCCCTATCAGACTCTGTTGTTTGCTGGCCCTCTTCTTCTCTCTAGCGCTAGGCACGTTGCTTCATTCTCCTTCTAGGTGTAATATCTTGAGGAGGTGGAGATTCAACAGTCCTCGATGACTCTCGTGCCCTAACACCATGCCCACTACCAGATGAGTTCCTGGAACGGCCAGGTGTTCGTGGCCGTTTTCTTGTGCCTTTAAGCCATGACGGCTTCTCACATCCTTGGAGGGTGTTTTTGTTGGCAGGCGGATGCTCTTTCGCGGTTTGTTTGGTGCGCGCCATTTCGTTGGTAAGAGCTCACCTGTTCTTAAGAAATGAGTGGTTTATGAGAGCATGCAATGCTTATAAGGGACCATTTAAAAAGGGCCCTGTTCACACTATTTTTTTTTTAAAGTATTATTTTTTAAATAAACATGTTGCTAAGAGTTGGACCCTACGTTCACATTTAGTGACTCGCGCAGTATCCACTTTGATCCTTGTCGCACTTTGCATCGCCGCCATGCAGCATGCTTGGTGGGACCTTGCGACATTTGCCACTTGTTGCTATGCTCTTGACGACTCCATTTCCGCACTTCAATAGCAATCTTGGATTGTCTCGCACGCTCCATTGTGAGCTTACGAGCAAATGTTGTGCGAAAAAACCAATTGAACATCTCCTCCAAATAATTGGATTGCACCATTCCACCACCATGTCGAGTATTTTTAAAGTACACTCCCCTTGCTCGATAATGGCACTTCTCCATGCCTTGAGTGCTAAAAATTTCAAGCGATCCATACTTATGCATAAAAAATGCACCATGCGCAAACAAGATATGCTGTTCACATGAGTAAATGATCCATATTATTAAATAAAAACAATCCCTTGTAATGAATACACCATGTAAAATGACTTACCATGTAATGTGTGATGTTATTTTCACCCCAAGAAAGGGTGAAGACCTTGGTAAAATCCGCCAAGGCTTCTTGAAATGATTGGCGTTGTTCTTCTATTGTGCTGTTAAGGCCTATAAGCTTGACCATTTTATCAAAATGTGCCCAAACTTGCTTGTGCTTGTTTGTAAGCTCGCCATTTGAATAATTGTCGGTAGTATCTTTGCATAACTTCTTCCAAAGCTCCCAAAGGTTACCTGCCTGCTGGTTGGAGTTGTTTTGAGCATCATATCGACTTGGCTTTCCTTGGGAAACTTTCTTCAAAAAGTGTCTAGCTTTTTGTCCACTCATTGACATTTGTTGAGCAATTTCATGGGCCTCCCGTGTGTTCTGTGTAGCAACGATAGACACATTTCCACCGTGACAACCAATGGAATTCAAGATTACCTCCACTCTTTCGATCGCTTCCGGGGTTTTTTCCAACGGTTTCATTGTGAAAGCATAGTCAATGTGGAACTTCAATAGCCTATCAAAAATGCGCATGAATGCGTGTAATGTACAAAAATGTACATTCGATAGAGGAAATCGAAAGATTGGATTCCAAGCGTGGTCCTTTTGATCACGGTTTGGGGCATTGAGCATGGGACATCTCAGAATAGATGCTTCCCATTCTCTACCTTCATCTCCGACATCACGACAATCTAACCCTTGTTCTCCATGCCCTTGCCATGGAAGCATGGAACCGGCCTTTGCAGTGCTCTTATGTGATTTTTTTCCATTAGGTTTGTACCCTCGAGTGCAAAATGGACAAGGCATGAGAGAAGAAGCCCCTTGTTTGCAGCCAAGCAAACACTTTATGGTCTTCAAATCCCCACCTAAGTGCCACTCCACATCATAACTACCAAAACCCTCAATCTCCAACTTCTGACCTGCAATTTGGGAGTGTATTACTTCTGTGATCCATGGAGTTCTCTCAAAAATCCATGAAAGTACTCCATTGGTCTCTTTGGGCACCTCAATAGCACCCAACCACCAAATGTCTTTCTTTGATTGCACGCTAAAAGATGGGGTGGGAGATGGCCCGACTGAATCCCTTCGCTTGTTTTGCAGAAGGGCCTCGTTCATTAGAGTGACACTTAGCCTCTCTAACCTTCGGCCTTTCACTATTTGACACTCATCGAGTTTCAGCACAAAAGCGACTTTTGTGCCAAGCACTACAAAATAAATAGTGCTAAGACCTTAAACTTCAGAGTCTATGATAAGAATAATACCAAAGAAAAAATTAAAGTGTGTCACCTTCTTCAGGTAACTCGTAAAATCTAAGCATGGCTTCTTGAAGCCTTCTAATATCCACGAAAATATTGTTCCACATTGTGTAAGGAAAGCTCTTCTCCGAAGGTCTTATGGATTGTTTCTTACCTTTTCCCCTTGTCTTTGTTGCGCACGAAGCATAAAGGGAAGTTGGCATTGTGTCCTCAATGTGTAGGTATGTCCCAATGCGGGAGAGCACATCTTCGTTTGTGGCCTTCTTTGCGAGCTTGACCTTGTGAGGAACGGGAAATAGGTTTTCCACAATGCCATGTTCTTTGAGGGCATCCTTTAGGAGTTGGAAAATAACTTGATAGGCTTTGGTGTTGATTCCAGCCTCATCACAAGCTTGTTGAACATCATCATCACTAACCACATTTCTTAATTTACGCATAAGGTCCTTGGTGACTGAATCCTTAATGTGCTTACCTCCAGGTGATTGTAAGATAGAAATCACGTCCTGGGTATTGAGACAACTAGTGAGAAGGTTGACTCGATCATCTTGGCTTGTTCCACCGCATGCCTCCTGGATGAAGTTTCTAGCAACAAATAAACATAAATGCTAGAAAATAGTGTGAAGTAAGAATGCATCATGCAAGTAAAGACCAAATCACCTTGTGGCTGTAACTCGTCGTTTGCATATTCAATGGATGAATACGTGCGTTTGCGTTCCCTTGCACCAAGGGGTGTTTCTTTCAAGTATGTGATGTTGTTGGTAAGCTTCTGGATGTGGGACTCCTTTTCTTGCATTTGTTGTTCAAGAGTTTTAACTACCCTCTCCGAAGAGGCAACACTCTCTTGTGATGCCGTCGTCTTGAGGTGAAGAGCTTGACATTCGTGCATCCACATATGCAAAGAAGCACCTGCACCCATACAAAACAGATTGCAATAGCCTAACAAACCTGCTTCTCCCCTCCCAAGAAATTGAAGAAATGTGGGAAGGCTATTAAACGGTGGATGGAAGCGGCTTATAGGATCGTAAGGGTACAAATGGCCATCCACCCAAATGTCAACATTGGTCTCACAAGTGGTGCGACGTTCGTGTGATGACCTTTGATCACCTTCACTAGTGGTCTTCGGTGCAAATGCCGTGGGTAAGCGAATATGTATGCTTTTGGTGTGCGGAGTACGTGGTGGTGGAAGAAAACCATTTGTGATGTCCGTGAGCACCATGGAAGTTGTTGCGTGAGGAAGAAAATGATGAAAAGATAGAGGGGGAAGGGTAGAGAGGTTGAGGAAGATGGGAGGAGAGAAGGAGGGAGGGAGGGAGGGGGGGGAGGGAGAGATTGGGGAGGAGGAGGAAGGTAGGGGCAGGGAGGGAGAGGAGAGGGAGAGAGAGAGAGGAGGGAGGAGGGAGGAGGAGGAGAGAACAAAATGTTTATTACTTTTTGGGGGAAAAAAGTTTTAAAAAAATGGACTTTCTAAGCTTGTGGGTTAAAAAATGGGTCAAAAAATGATTTTTGGATATGTATATATGTTGGGAGGGAGTTTTAAGTAAAAAACAAGTAAAAATGAATGACCCACGTTTTTGCTGATGTGGACACACCCCTATGCTTCCTTCACTTTAAAAAAAGCTAGAGATTGAAAGTAACCCTTTAGGTTCACATCCTACATTTGTCTAAAAAAAAGGCTAGAAAAGCCTACTCAAAACTACCTTCTTCAATACCCTTGCCCCCTAAACCCCACACAACATTAGCCTTAATTCCTAAAAATTAGGATTCCTTCCAAGGCCCATGCAAGGTTAATATTTCTCCTAATGTTTTATACTGGGTAAAAAGATTGACCAAAAGCTCATTGACAAAGTGGGTGCCATGATCATTGGTGATTTCAAGAGGGCAACCAAACCTGCAAAATATGTTTTCATACAATAATTTTCCACCACGGTTGATGTGCAATCAGAAGTTGCCGCAACCTCTACCCATTTTGTAGCATAGTTTGTGGCAATCAAAAGATACCTTCTATTCCCTGGCTAACCTATTGGGTTGATTGGTCCAACAAAATCAATGCTCCATCTTTCAAAAGGAAACCATGCCAAAGAGACCTGTAAGGGGCGGTTGGTGGGCTGGCGAGTTGGTTTTAGGGCGCACCATTGGCATGAATCGCAAGACCTAGCATATTGTAGTGCATCTTGAAGCACATATGGCCACCACAACCCAATATGCAAAAGGCGATGGAGAGTGATGTGTCTTGGGTAGTGGCCACCTATACTAAATCCGATGGATAGTGGCCACCTATACTAAATCTGATGGATAAGAACCTATGGACAAAATATGCATAATGTCCGAGTACCAGTATGTGGCAGTGTCCACCATGAAAAGAAAACTGTCTGGAAGGTCATCTTCAACACCTGTGGTGGCTGGTTCCCCTGATTCAATTATAGAGAGATGGTCGGCCATCTGAAGCTCTTTGCCAGGGTGAAGAACAACTTCAAAATCAAATTCTTGAAATAGCAATAACCACCAGCAAACACGCCCGACTACCTGAGGCTTGTTGAGGAGATACTTGAGAGCCTGGTGGTCAATTATTACAACAAAATGGACACCCAAAAGATAATGCCTGAACTTCTGCAAAGTGTAGACAATATCCAAACCCTCTCTTTCAGTGGTCCCTGTAGTTTATTTCCACTTTTGTGAGTATCCGACTTGCATAGCAGATAGGACGATCTAATTTGTACTCCTTGCTAGGCTGGGTAAGGACTGCACCTATGGCTGTGATACCAGCATCAGGGGCTCCTGTGAAGTAAGCAAAAAAATGACTGAGATCATGTTGAGAGAAGAAGATGGATGTTGCTTGGGGCAGTCTCTCAAATACTGATCTTTAGTATCTGGACAATGTCTGCATGGTGGAGCTCCTTCTGGTAGAGAACATCTAGTTTGATAGTGACGATATTCACTAGACCTATAGCACTTCACTCGGAGGTTGGCCGCCCTAGGGTCAGTAGGGCGTGGAGGGCGCGGTGCCATTGGGGCTGAGACTTGGTCTGGGCTAGATGTACTAGCATCGAAGTGAGTAGCCCAATGTGAGCTGGTAGACGGGCCCATGGGGGCAGTGCTCATGTGCATGGCCGAGGCCAAGTTTTGGTGCAGATGATGGACACCCTTCAGATGGTAGAAATCCATAGCTTCATGACCACCTTTACCACAAAATTGATAATGGACCATCATGGGACATTCCCGAGGCGGGTGGCCAGGGTTGTTGCAGTTTATGCACCATACTTGGGCCCTAGCCTCTTGTTGTGATTTCAGTTCCTCTAGCTCCCTTTTGAGTTGTGCCCCCACATCTAGCGGCTGAGATGATTGAACCAATGTTGACAAATGACGTCTTTTCATCCTATAGTGCCCTCAATAGCTTAAGGGTTTCTAAATCTCTTTTGAGAGACACCACGCTGTTAGAAGTAGGGTCATTCATACGAACATTGGGCAAAGAGTTACGTGGTGAGCTGGCAAACTGTAATCTAGTATTTTTTTAATTCTAGTGGCAGTTGCAAAAAAAACATTCATGGTAGCTTTAGTGCACAAGGTTTCACAAAGCTTTTGTTGAGTCAAAGCAAGCAAGGCCTTCTCCACCCACTTTTTGATCATGAAATCTCTTGTGTTGGGGTAAGCTGGCTACCAAGGATCCATCCCTGGTCATCAACTATGCAAGCGTCTCCCCATGACCCAACTCCAAGCTTTCTAGTTGGTCAAAGGCCTCCTTCCGCCTAATTGAAACTCAGCAGTGAAAGCCGCCTTGAGGGCATTCGAGGTGGTGAAGTGGCCCTCTGCAAACTGACTATACCACTTGTCTGCCAATCCTTCCAGGGTGGAGGGAAAAAGCACCACGTAGGCATCTTCTTGGTTTAGCCCACGGATTTGGTAGAGGAGTGACAAGAACCGCCTCACATGGTCGACAACATCCTCAAGAGGATAGTCCCTTAAAACTAGGAAACTTGATTCTGACCCTCGAGAGAAAGTTTGTCAATTCCTCCACCATGGTAGGCTTGATGAGAGGGTGGGAGGTGGTTTTGGAGAAAAATTTAGAGAGGGCGATGATGGTGGAGACGGTGAAGGTGACCTCGATGGATCATGAAAAGGCTTGGGCGAAGGTAGAGGCAATGATGCAGTCCAGGTGGCAGAAGGCGAGTATGTGACAACGATGCTGAATCTTCACAAGACTTCTTAGACGTGCTCCACTTGACTTAGAGCAAGTAACAGGCATGCATAGATGCAAAAATTGAGTTTCCTAAATTTTAGGCTAAAACTTAGGGTACGTGGTCAGAGCAACTACATATGCCTATGACACCCTAGAAAGTGGCCATTCTATTGGCTTGCCTCAATCTAGCTTCCCAGATGACTAGGCTAGCTTGAGACCTGATAGAGTTGTCCCATCGAGCATGCCAAAAATGAGAGCATCTATAGATGGAAATGGTGCATTGTGCTCTCTAGTTGTGGTGGGGTGCTCTGGATGCAGTGTGCATGCAAACTCACAAGCTAGAAAACTCAACAAAATGAAAGAACGACAAATGAAAAGATAGACAACGACGACTCAACAATAGACAAGACAGCCCCACAAGCCCTCCAAGGAAACACCCTGTACATAACCAAAAAGACCTTACAAAGACTATTTTGGCTGCGGCCAACTCTGCCCAGTCCATGACTATCAACAAGGTACAATGGGGATGTAGAGGCTGCAGTGCCATGGAGTGTGCAGTGGTGCAACAGGACTGAAAACCACAAAGAAATAGGCTACAAGCTACATGACTCACACGCCCAACTGCTTACAACCAAGGTGAAGTGATCCAAGCAAGTGCTCCAAAGTGTGATACACAATGGAGTCTAACTGGAACTTTGGCTACTCTCAAGACTCGCTATATGCTGTCCACATGCTCTGTATATATCCACAAGCTAGGGGCATCATCCGGCCACCACACATATATGATCCAACTGGAAATATCTAGCCGAGGTGACCCCTGGAAAGTGAAAGTATCCGCTAGTGGTGGCCTAGAAAAGCCATTGGTGAGTCGGGCCACCAGTCACCTAGCTGGCCACTGGACGGCCTAGCCCCCGACCCTGGTCCACTATCGCCCCGGCTACTAAGAAGTGCTATCTTGTAGCTCCCAAATGATCTTAAAAGGGGGGCCACAAATTGGCAACACTCTAGATGATCAATGCTGTCTCTTTGGACAAGGTGGTATGAGCCCCACCCGGACCGGCCGGTGTGTCCACACTCGGCGCCAGTCGGTGGGCGGTTTAAGGGTGCCTAGGCGCCTGCGGACCAAGGATGGTCCAACTCAAAGATGATGTCCTCTTGAGTACGTCCACCAAGGTGGCCATGCAAGCTGAGCTCTGTGTAGCCCTGTAGCCGTGCTACAAGTTTATTGTAGACCGTATCAAAGAGTATGAGAAGATTTTGGCAAGGTTGGAAGAAGTCAATCTTACCTTGTCAGGACAAAGGACCGTGTATTTGGAGTTGATGAAGTGCTGTTTGTGGGGCATATATTGGTCCTTATGTTATTCAAAAAAGATGGATTCAATAAAAAACATGAAAGAAACATGCACAAATGTAGTGTAGTTTGAAGATTTCTTGGTGCTTGTATCTTATATCTTATTTGGATGCCACATTATACACATATAGTGCATCCTTTTTATAAGTTGTAGATAAAAAATGAGAAGTATAAATGGGAAGAAGAGCACACAAAATCCATGAGGAAGCTAAAGAAGTTACTTCTTTCATCACTAACCTTGAGAAAGGTAGACTATGCATGAGAAAGACCTAACATTATGACAATGGACACAAGTCCTATAGGGATAGGATGGGCAATAGGGAAAGATTATAATGAAGGAAAAAGGTATGTGGTGAGGTTTGGTGCCAAGGTTCTAAGTTTTTTCCAACGAGATTATGAGTAGGTACTGAGATGAAGAAGTGGGAACAATAGAGAGCTGTATGGAAGAAAAAAGGCAATGATAAGGTAGTTGATGAATGGCAAGAGTAGCAAGAGTTGGAAACTAAGATTATAGAGAATCTGGCCAAGAAGATTCTAGAACAGCTAGAGTGTTCAGACGCCCGAACGATTCAAAAACTCCAACCTCAAGCTTTCAATGCTAAAGAGGAGTGCTATGACAAACAAGGGAGAAGAAAGTATTTGGACTGAATGAGTCCATGATAGGTACAATCAGAGTCTGGTTGAGGAGGTATGGCAAGTCAGATCAGACTTGACCAAAGCTGGAGCCATTGAACTGATGAAGGACCAGTCAGAAGGTCCATTAGAGGGTTTGCCAACAACCAAACAAGGGAAGTTAGCTGAGTGGAACTACAAAGACAACCAAGAGGAGAAGACTTTTAGTTCAGATTGTAGCTCTGGTAATGAACATGATGAAATATATGTAAAGGTCTATGAAAGGATTTACAAACTAACAATAGAACTAGATATCAGGCATACCCTACTAGAGGCTACAAAGTTCATAAGACAAAAGAGGAAAGCTGAAGTTGAAGCAAGAGTAATGGACCTGATAGCCATCAAAGATGATGAGGTTCTAGTAATTCCCATTGAATACAAGCTAAGAAGATAGTGGGAGCCCATATCAGGAGTGATACTAGATGGGGGAGCTAGAATCAACATTCTCGAGGAGCATTTAAGACAAAAACTGGGGATTATTGATTTCAAACCATCACCATTTAGAGTCAAAATGGCTGACCATAGGGTGGTCAAGGCTACTCATCTTCTCAAGGAAGGACTCATAACAAATGTGGCAAGCGGTGATTGGCTATAGATCCCAAGAAGAATGGAAAGCTAAGGGTATGTGTGGAATACACGTAGCTAAATTCTCAGACCATCAAGGACCGTCGTTTACATATATGTTATTAGATGAGATTGCAGGCCATGAAATGTATAAATTTATGGATGGCAGTGGCTACAATCAACTAAATATTTCACTTGAGGACCGAACTAAAACAACATGATCACTGAATGCAAAGAATTCATGTACCTAGTCATGCCATTTTGACTTTGTAATGCTCCAGCAACTTCCAGAGATGCATGATGAAAATATTCAGTGAGTTTTTGCACAAATTTCAAGTCATATTTGTAGACGATTCCACCATCTTCTCTACGGAGGTAATGCATTTGCTATTTTTGGAGATGGTTTTTGAGAGGTGTAGAGAGAAAAGAATATGACTGAACCCCTTCAAATCAGTATTAATGGTATGGAAGGGACAAATTTTGGGATATGTTGTCTCGAGAAATGGTATTGAAATGACTAGTGGTAAGGTTAAGTGTGTTCAACAAGCCAACGTGCCAACGATGATGTATGAACTAAGCTCTTTATTAGGGTATGTCAACTTCTACAGACAGTTTATCCATATGTTTGCAGCAAAATCTCTTCCTTTGTTTGAATTTATTGAGAAAGGGAAGAAGTTTATCTGGACCCCACAATGCAAGTGTAGTTTTTAGTGCTTAAAAGATGTGATCATCAGGAAGCCAATCCTTCACCAACCAAATTGGGATGTCATTTTCCATGTTCATGTTAATGCATCTTGAATTGAGTTGGGGGCTATACTGGCCCAGCTTGATGGGAAGATAGACTACCCAATCTACTTTGCCAATCGCAGTTTCAACCTAGCTAAACAAGGGTATTCCTCAAATGAAATAGAAGCACTATGAATGGTGTTCCTTGCTACAAAATTCAAACACTTTCTACTGAGAAAATTGCTTCACTTCTATGTGAATCATCAGGCTCTGCTATTTTATAAGGTTATTATTTAGGGTAGATTGATCAGATGGATGATTTTCACAATGTAATTTTAACTTAAGGTCTTTCATAAGCCAGGGCAAGATACACTGTGGTGCAAAATTCCTTTCCAACAGTACTAAGAGATTTGCACAGTATGGCTTGTTGATATAAATTGTTACTGACCTAGGAACCCATTTTTTTAATGAATTCATTGACTATTTTCTTGATGAGTTCATGGTTATACATAAAAAAACTAACCCCTTATCATCAGCAAGCTAATGGTCAAGCTGAAAGCACCAGTAAAGTCTTGTGCACAATGCTCACTAAAATTGTGAGCAACAATAGGTTGGACTGGCATCAAAAGTTGAACTTTTCCATTTGGGCTTATAGAGTTGCATAGAAGACGGTATTGGGAACCACACCTTAGGGTTTCTAATCACCGAGCCAAAAATCCGAGCAAATCGATACAAGGGCAACAATAGTGAAAGAAAAAATTTTATGCCATGCACATTACTTCACTACCACAAATCTGATACTTAATCAACAAAAAAGAGAGATTTTAGAACCATTATGAAGATTGAATACTCGAGACACAAGCAATATTTTCATATTTAAAACATATATCTAGTTAAATTCCATGTGGCATACCTCCTCTCAAAAATAGCCCACCAAAACTTTGGCACCTAGATTTTGCAAAAAAGTCAACACAACCTCGTAAGCCTACAATGCTAACCTCCTAAATCTTGAAACAACTCCACTTTTGTAAAGCAAGAGAAAAAAAGTGCCTAAAGCAAGCAAAAATAAGCACACTCTCTCTCTTCTCTTAGTTTCACAGTGTAGCACCGTTGAGCTGTCCTCCCTTTCCCCTTGCCAAATCGGCACTAAAATGGTGGAGGAAATGAGAGAAGCAAATTGTGGATACACCCACTACAACTACATCAATGGTATATGTAGTGGAAACAATGATGAAGTGATGTGCCCAATGCATGATGAGCTCAAGCATACAGAACTGCCTCATGACCATCTGAACAAGATTCTTAAGGTATGATTTGTCTACTGATTTTTTTGAGACTTGACTAACAGCTAATCCAAGTTAATATATGCTAAGAATAGAAGAGAGGGCCCATGCTATGAGGCTCATGTGAAATAGGTAGATGTTTAGTTGTTTCTTTGTTCAGTTGTGACAAAAGTTGATTCCTAAAGTCTCCTTTACTCAAACAAATTTACAAACAACGACATTCATTAATGGAAGCTTGCAAGTGCAAATTTGGGCTTGTCTGGATGGACAAGACCATGAAAAGGGTTGAATGGATAGCTCCAACCTATAGAATTAAAAAAAATCAATCAAGGAAGCAAATGAGGTTTTCAGCTCCTTTCATGGTTTCATCACATTGAGAGTGGTCCTTTGGAAGTTAATACTTTTGAAGAGAACTAGAGATTTTTTCTTGAGAGAGAAATTGACAGAGTCACAATTATAGTGGAAAATCTGAGTAAAACGGAGTTCATTTTAGAGAATTTAGCAGGTGCTTATACAAGAAAGTTAAATTGATTGAGAGATTAACATGCCTATCTGTCATAGATCTGCCTAACCTTGTGGGAACATATTTCTCTTTTGCATTTGTGAACATAGCTGATAACATGCATGTGGTCTTAGACAATATTTTAAGGGAGGAGTCCAAGACAAAAGTGAAGCAGCAAGGTATTTTAAGAAGAGGTAGTACAAGGGTTGTGGCAAGCTCCAGTTTCCTGGCAGCGATGTAGTATTGGCTTCTAAGCTGCCTCTTAATTCTCCAAGACGTCCTAATTAAAAATTTCAGGATAAAATAAAGCTTGAAGAGGTTCCTTACATGGAGCTCCAAATGGCTTCTTGATCTAATCATTTTGCTTCTAGAACCACTTTCCGTGAGGACAATTTCTTGCTTAACAAGTCTATCGTGATCATTAAATAGAAGCGATCCAACCTAGAGCCAAATGCAAGTTCTTCTGCATAGGAAATGCCCAAGTCTCAGGTGCATTTTCCTACTGGATAGAGAGGTAAATTCATGAAGCAATAATCTCGTATGATCTCCTATGCTCTGAGTGCCCTCACTCCTCAAAACACCCAAGGTCCTAGGATATCCAGGCAAAGATTGGAAGAATATTTTTGTCCTAGCTCAAATAATGGAGATTTAAAGCTTCAAAATCCTACTAATCCTTTGCAGTAGCACGTAAACAAGAGCAACCATCGCGGAAGAAGAGTTGTTTCTTCTACAGGCCAACGTCTCTGTCCAATGCCCTAATCCCTTCAATCATGAAAAAAAATCCCTCGCATTGCTTACCATCACATTGTAGTCGTTGTACTGTTGTCCGCCCTACATCAAGGCACTTTGCTATTGTTTTCTCAAGAGGCACATAGCTGAATGATCTCCTAATGCAAACTATCGCTTGTGCCGCTTTCTTTGCATGTGGTGCCACCTAGAACAATAGCTCCTTGGTCTGCTTCAAGTTTTTTATTAAAAAAAGGACCCTACCCGCATGACCATACTGAGCCCTGGTCTGCTGCTGCAACTAGTTTGCACCGGTGCAGACTGGTTGCTATAGCAGACCAAAGCCAAGTAGGGTCATGTAGGTAAGGTCATTTTTTAAAGAAAATAACTTCAAGCCAGTTTGTCATCACCTTTTTGAAAGTTGTTCTATGAGTGGAATCTATTGCATAAGCGAGGCCTGTGAGAAGCCGAGACGGAGAAAGAGGTGTGTCGTGTAGAGAGGTGAACATTGCAGGCTGTGCCACCCTCAGTGGAGAGAGAGAGAGAGAGAGAGAGAGAGAGAGAGAGAGAGAGAGAGAGAGAGAGAGAGAGAGAGAGAGAGAGAGAGTGATATACTCTATCAAGGGTGTTTAGAATAGAAGGTCTTCACGTTTGATCCAATAAGGCATACTCATCCAGACAAGTTAAAAGAGGGGTTTTGAAAATACCCCACGAACGCACGTTATATAAGGGGTACTGAATGGTGAACCCCCCGAGTTTCACATCCGAGCGTGTCGGTATGCTCGTATTTGCAATGTAGCACCACACGAGGGAGATACAAAAGTTTGAAACAACAGAGAGCTCACATGATTGTATTGGAACTTACACTCACTTTCATTATCCAAAACTTCAGTTCAAAGTTACAAAAATTGTCTTTTATACCTTAGTCAAGGTTTAAAATGTGCAATGTCCAGGAACCCAAGACCTTTGAGGCTCCACAAATTATTGTATGTGCAAACTAGGCACACTAGCTGACCTATTCTTTACATCTTGGAACTCTCATTGAGCCCGTAACATGTTACAATATCACTATGGCTAAATAAATCAAAAGATTACGATATATGGCCATTTTGGAAAAAATGTGAAAAATATGTAACTCCAATCTTCACTGCTTCTCCGTATTTATCAGTGATGTGTATTCATAGGGCTTTGATCATTAGCAGCTCCTGTTAACTAACATCGGCTCAGTTATGGTACACATAATTCATATGCAGACTATGTAGACCAAGAACGGAAACTATACAAAAAGGATCAACGAGTGTTTGAACCGCCCACATACCAGCTTATAGAATAATGCCTAGTGGTAGATCAGAAAGGATGGTTCATTTCAAAGGAAAGAATCTATTATAGCCCATCCTCTCTAAAGCTAAATGACATTATCCAAATGAACCCAAAAATCTGTTCAAAGCCAAACTCTCCTCCATCGGAGATCAAGCTTTGACAATTTGACCAAACGAGCATATATTTTGACCAAAATAGTCATAGATATAGATGAGAGTCTGTTAACCACCGGTGTCCACTTCTAATAGTCATGGGCCGGGCTTGTTGGTCCAATAGGAAAAGGGTAAGAGTGATCGCCGATGAGAGGTGCACTCTAACTGGAACATTCAAGGGCTGGTTGGCTAAGCATGGGCGCCCAAGTGTGAATGGGCAAGCTCATATAAAAGCCACCTGAACCTAAAAATCACTCATTCTCTCATTTATGCAATTCAAGAGTGCTCTTGCTCCATCTCTATTTTCTTCATCTCCTTGTGTGCGCGCGCGTGTGTGTGTGTGTGTGTGTGTGTGTGTGTGTGTGTGTGTGTGTGAGAGAGAGAGAGAGAGAGAGAGAGAGAGAGAGAGAGAGAGAGAGAGAGAGAGAGAGAGAGAGAGAGAGAGAGAGCATTGTGACGGCACGACGGCGGCGAGACGGTTGAGCGCGGCACGGTGGTAGCTCCCTCTTCTTTGCCGCGAGGAATCCTCCACGAAGGTGAACATAGGGAGGTGAGTGACACACCCTTGCTCTCTTGAGCTTTCTAGATTAGTCTCGTTGTGTGCTTGCAGTCATTTTTGGCTCGCACACAGTGTACAACAAGTTTCTTGCTTTGACACGTGCGATAGATGCAAACATTTTTGGTGGCGTTGCCGAGGAAATGTCCTGCACTAAGCTCGAATAGCACTCTATGCTGCTTTGTGGTGTAATGTAAAATGTAGGAAAGGTAGAGAAAGAAGGCGTGTGGCTTGTTGAGAAGGATTTGTGAACTTTGTTTTTGTTGCAGTGTACTGTTAAGGTGTTAGATTTTTTGTTCTAAGGTACTGTTTTCTGTTGATAAGGTGTTAGCTTTAAGGTATTAGTTAATGTAGGTAGGGTACAATAATAAGTAGATATGTTAGTTAAGTAGTTATTGTAGTACTGTGTTAGTATGTAATAGTAGCTCTGTTAGTTGCAAGTAGGTAGGTTAGGTGTGTGTGTGCTCGCGCGCGTGGAGCGACCGCGACGACCTTATCCAAAAAGAAAAAAAAAAATAAAAATAAAATTTTTAAAAAGGTAGGACTGAGATCGGGAACATTTCCCAGGTCCAAGCCCAAGCCCAAGCCCAAGCCTCCGCTCACGCTCAGGCTCAGGCTTCAGTCACCCTTTGAAATTACTTATTTTAGCCTCACGCCTAAGTAAAAATTGACCCTTTTGAGGACCATCAGAGCTTTGGAGAATTGAACACTGTGCTGCAAAGCACACCATGACCCCCTTTGAGGTACGCTTATTTCGAGCTATCACACACTCTAATCCAAAAATTGATTGTAAAATGACATTAAAAAACATAAAAAAACGAGTGAAAATGGGGTACAAAACACCTAAAAAATCAAGCGGTTAACCTTCGAGGGTATTTGCTGACGCTTGTAGGGTGCCAAAGGCACATGCATCTGCGCTCAGGTTGTGTGCTAGAGGCCGAGAAACTAGCGAGCACTTTGACTTACGCAGGTGTTAGTAGCGGCTAACACAGGCTACACCGATTATGCATCAAGCGGGAGATATGCTATGGATGTGCACAATGTTTCCCACTCACTTTGTATAAGGTCTTGGTCTAATTGGGAGTTCCAAAGTTGTATATGCGAGCTAGGGGGCTCAAGCTTAAACCCATAGTAGAAGGGATTGTTGTGAAAGCCTTTATAAGGAAGCCTTTATGCAAGGAGGCTTCATTCTTGAGTATCCACTTTTGAGAGATCTCTCTCTCTTGAGTGTTTACTCTATCGATGGCCTAGCCTTGAGCTTGATTCCCATGCTTAAGAGGCTAGTGCTAATCCATTGTAATTAGCGAACCTTTTTTAATCTAATCTCTACTTTTTCATTAGTCTCAATTCTTCTATTCCATTATGTCATGAAGTAGTTTCACCTTTCTCATTATTCTAGATTTGAGTATGTGTGATGACTTCTTACTTATTAACCACTCTTATCCTTCTATGAGCATTCAATTTGTGATATTAAACATCACTAATTAGGTTGATTAAGTTGGTTCTTAATCTTGCAATTAGTGAGTGCCCCCTATTGTTTGCTTGTGTGTGGATAGGTTCTATGAAACTATAGCACCATTCACCTTATGTGTATAGCTTTCGATGAATGCCTTGATTGGCATGTGGTGATTGGAGAGCCAACACCAATGCAATTAGTGTTAAGAAAATAAGACGTAGCTAAATAGATAATTGAGTAGATTACTTAATGGAGAGAGACAGATTTATATACATGAGATTATAGAGTAGAGAGAGAGAGAGAGAGAGTACACACGATATACGTGGTTCACCCAATGTGGGCTACGTCCACGGGAAAGCAGCCACTCAATGGCTTTAGTACTTCAAAACAAGAAGTAGTTTACAAAGGGATTATACCCTTAATGGAGCTCCCGCCTTGCTTCACTCTCACCACCTCACACTCACCTTGTTGCATCAACTTCACACTATGAAATGTGTGTAGAAATGGACTCCTTTTATAGGCCAAAAGGGCTGCCCTCTCTTATGAGAGACAGCCATGTGTAGCCGCCCTTGTGCGAATAAGTCCAAATCGGACCCTCCAATCCGCCCATGTGTGGCCGCCCTTGAGAAGACAAGTCCGCTTTTGAATTCGGCCACCGGCCATTGAATTCGGCCATCGGCCACCGGCCATTGACTTCCGACCACCGACCACCGGCCATTGACTTCCGACCACCGGCCATCGGCCATTGACTACCGACCACCGGCCAACCGACTGGTTGTTTTCCGACCACTTTCCGGCCGCCGTCCGGCCATAATATTCCGGCGAAAAAAAAGTCTCAGGGGCCTCCGCCCCCGAGGCCTTTAAAGTTGCCCGTGATTCTTGTCCGTGAAAATTTTGGTTTCCGGTGAGTGATTTTCCTTCACGCACGATGGCTTCTCCTCATAATGGGGGCCTTACAAATGTGCGCTTTTACCACAAAAAATTCCAAGGGTAAATCAGGCTCCATACTTAACAATCTCCCAGTTGGAGACTGATCTCCAAACCAAACCTGTGATTGCTTTCCATTCTTGCTTCTTATCCTTGAATGCCGATTGAAGATGAGCAAAAGCTCAACTTCTCCTTGTTGACCACCTTTGTAAACATGTCTGCAGGATTTTCACTTGTATGCACCTTTCCTAGCTTTAGTTGTCCCTCTTCCAAAAGAGTGCGTATGAAGTGATATCTCACCTCAATGTGCTTTGTCCTTGAATGAAAGGCCGAGTTCTTCGCAAGATGGATAGCGCTTTGGCTATCACTGTACAAGACACAATTGTCTTGTTTGAATCCAAGCTCTTCTAAGAATCTGTGAAGCCACAAAATTTCTTTGCTTGCCTCCGTCATTGCTACATACTCTGCTTCCGTGGTAGAAAGTGAAACCACTTTCTGCAGCTTTGAAGCCCAGCTTATTGCTGTGCCTCCAACCGTGAACACATAGCCAGTAGTGCTCCTTCGAGTATCTTTGTCACCTGCCATATCTGCATCACTATACCCTTCCAGAAAAATATCAGTTCCTCCAAAATACAAAGCATTTGTTGTTGTCCCTTTTAGATACCTAAGTATCCACTTCACAGCTTGCCAATGCTCTTTACCTGGGTTGTCCATGAACCTACTCACAACTCCCACTACATGTGCAATGTCTGGCCTTGTCGAGACGATAGAATACATTAGAGAACCTACCGCTGCAGCATATGGAACTTTAGACATATAGGCTATCTCCTCTTGTGTCTTTGGACACATATCCTTCGTTAGTTTAAAATGACCAGCCTAAGGTGTAGAAACTGGTTTTGCATTTTGCATTGCAAACCTTTCTAGTACCTTCTTGATGTAATCTTCTTGAGATAGCTTTATTGTCTTCTTCGTCCTGTCCCTTGATATTTTCATACCAAGTATCCTCTTTGCAGCACCTAAATCTTTCATTGAAAAAGATTTGGATAGCTCCTCTTTTAGGTCTTTGATGTCCTGCATGTTAGCACTTGCAATCAACATGTCATCAACATACAACATTAGGATGATGAATTTCCCATCTCCCGAATTCTCCGTGTAGACACAGTGATCCGAGTTGCATCTTGTGAATCCATTATCCAACATCCATCGATCAAACTTCAAGTACCATTGTCTTGATGCTTGCTTTAAACCATACAAGCTCTTCTTTAATCTGCAAACCATTTTCTCCTTACCTTTTACTTCATACCCCTTTGGTTGAAGCATGTAGATTTCCTCCTCTAAGTCATTGTGAGGGAATGCCGTATTTACATCCATTTGCTCGAGATTTAGATCATGAGCAGCCACAAGGGTGAAGACAAGCCTAATTGAGTTCATTTTTACAACAAGAGAAAATATTTCATTGAAGTCAATACCTTTCTTTTGAGAAAAACCTTTTACCACAAGACTAGACTTGTACCTTTTCTTCCCACCTTCTTCTTCCTTTAGCTTGTACACCCATTTGTTTTGAAGTGCCCACTTACCTTTAGGCAACTCAACCAACTCCCATGTTTGGTTGCGATGTAGTGAGTCCATATCCACTTGCATGCTCTTCGTCCATTCTTCTTTGGATTCATGTTGCATAGCTTCTTCATATGATTCCGGCTCTCCAGAATCTGAGATCAAGAGATGATTGAAGGAAGGAACAAACCTTTCCGGAGGTCTACTTGCTCTTGTAGATCTTTGGGAAATAGGTTGAGGCTCCTCATTTGGTTGACGTTGTTGCACATTGTCACCGTTTGCAGTCCTTGAGTCTTCACCGTCCTCAAGCTCCATGTACTCATCACCTCTTTCTTTTGTTTGTTTTCTTTCCAAGTAATCTTTGTACATATTTTGTTCGTTAAAAATTACATCCCTCCTCCTTAAGATTTTACCATCTTCAGGATTCCATAGGCGATACCCAAAGTCTCCTTCTCCATAGCCAATGAAGAAACACTTTTTGGACTTTGCATCTAACTTTGATCTTAGGCTTCTATCTATGTGGATGAAAGCCTCACACCCAAACACTTTGAGAAATGCACAATTCACCGGTTTACCTGTCCATGCCTCTTCTGGAACTCCCCCATCCAATGCCGTTCAGGGTGACCGATTGATTAAGTACACAGACGTACTTAGAGCTTTCGCCCAAAGCTCAAGCGGTAGGCCTGCATGTAGCCGCATGCTTCGTGCTCATTCCATGATTGTCCTGTTCATCCTTTCCAAAATCCCATCTTGTTGAGGTGTCCTTGGGGTTGTCCTTTGCCTCCGAATGCCATTGCTAGCACAAAAGCTTTCAAAAGCTTGGCTGCAATATTCGCCTCCATTGTCGGATCTGAGGCATTTAACCTTGGTACCTGTTTCATTCTGCACAAAGGCTTTCTACCTTTGAAATATGGAAAATACATCGGATTTATTCTTCATGACATAAACCCATGTTTTTCTAGTCGCATCGTCTATGAATGTACATAGTGCAATGAGCCACCAAGTGATGGTGTACTTGCAGGACCCCAAACATCAGAATGAACCAACTCAAGTTTTTTATTTTTTCTTTCATTTCTTGATTTTTGAAATCTTACCCTCTTTTGTTTACCATAAACACAATCTTCACAGAACTCTAAGTCCACTTCTTTCAAACCTGGTAGAAGCTTCTTTGTTTGAAGGATTTGCATTCCTTTGGCACTCATATGCCCAAGTCGGTAGTGCCACACCGCACTGTCAACTTCTGTAGTTGTTGCACAAGCTGAAGGTTGCGTGCTAACAGTACACAAGTAAAGTGTACCGACTTTTTCACACTTGGCAACCACCAAAGATCCCTTTGAGATCTTCCACCGTTTGTTTCCGAATGCAATGTTGTGACCTTCATCGTCCAATTGTCCTGTAGAGATCAAATTTTTGCGAAGAGAAGGAACATGCCTAACATCTTTAAGCTTCCATTCATTTCCGTTAGCAGTTTTGACAGAAACTGTACCTTTGCCGACAATCTCACAAGCTTCATCATCTCCCAAGTATACATACCCAAAATTACCTTTGGTGTAGTCTTGGAAATGTTGCTTGTGTGGTGTCGCATGGAATGAAGCCCCGAAATCTACTATCCAAGAATTAGACACATTGTCTAATGAGAGAATTAGAGCATCTTGCTCTACTTTACCTGCCACATTGGCATCCGATGTTGGCTTGTTGTCTTGAGACTCTGTCTCCTTCTTCTTCTTGGACCAGCAATCCTTCTTGACGTGGCCCTTCTTGCCGCAGTTCCAACATTCAAGAACTGACTTTGTGCGTGACTTGCTCCACCTTGAGCGATCACGACCCTTTTGGTTTTTGAACCTCTCCTTAAGCCTTCCTCTTGTTTCCACTGATAGTGCAGCACTTGATGATTCTCCTGTGCTTCTCCTTCGCATTTCCTCGCTTAGGAGAACACCCACAACATCATCAAACTTAAGAGTATTTGTGCCAGAGATAGAATTACTTACAGCCATCACAAGGCTGTCCCAACTATCCGGTAGAGATGATAGTATAAGGAGAGCTCGCACTTCGTCATCGAAATTGATTTTCACTGATCGAAGTTGACTTATGTTTGTGTTAAAGTCATTTAGGTGTTCTGCAACTGAACCATTCTCTGCCATCTTTAGATTGAACAAGCGCTTCATAAGAAATATCTTATTGGATGCCGATGGTTTCTCGTAGAAGTCGTCAAGTGACTTCATCAAGTCCTCCGTGGTCTTCATCTCTGAAACATTGAAGGCCACCGTTGACGCCAAGCTTAACCGGATTGTTCCCAGTGCCTTTCGATCAAGGACAATCCATGCTTCATCTGCCATTGTTGCGGGCTTCTTCGCAAGACCGCTTGGTGAAAAATAGAGGTCCTTCTGGTAGAGATAGTATTCAATCTGCATCTTCCGATGTTGGTAGTTTTTGCCGTTGAACGTCTCAATCTTGAGCTTCCCTTCCTCCGCCATAACTCCCACTCAATTCAAGGAATCCTTTCCTTGAGATAATTTAGCTACGAGCAAACCTTGCTCTGATACCAATTGTTAGGAAAATAAGACGTAGCTAAATAGATAATTGAGTAGATTACTTAATGGAGAGAGACAGATTTATATACATGAGATTATAGAGTAGAGAGAGAGAGAGAGTACACACAATATACGTGGTTCACCCAATGTGGGCTACGTCCACGGGAAAGAAGCCACTCAATGGCTTTAGTACTTCAAAACAAGAAGTAGTTTACAAAGGGATTATACCCTTAATGGAGCTCCCGCCTTGCTTCACTCTCACCACCTCACACTCACCTTGTTGCATCAACTTCACACTATGAAATGTGTGTAGAAATGGCCTCCTTTTATAGGCCAAAAGGGCTGCCCTCTCTTATGAGAGACAGCCATGTGTAGTCGCCCTTGTGCGAATAAGTCCAAATCGGACCCTCCAATCCGCCCATGTGTGGCCGCCCTTGAGAAGACAAGTCCGCTTTTGAATTCGGCCATCGGCCACCGGCCATTGACTTCCGACCACCGACCACCGGCCATTGACTTCCGACCACCGGCCATCGGCCATTGACTACCGACCACCGGCCAACCGACTGGTTGTTTTCCGACCACTTCCGGCCGCCGTCCGGCCATAATATTCCGGGGAAAAAAGAATATTCCGGCGAAAAAAAAAGTCTCAGGGGCCTCCGCCCCCGAGGCCTTTAAAGTTGCCCCTGATTCTTGTCCGTGAAAATTTTGGTTTCCGGTGAGTGATTTTCCTTCACGCACGATGGCTTCTCCTCATAATGGGGGCCTTACAAATGTGTGCTTTTACCACAAAAATTACAAGGGTAAATCAGGCTCCATACTTAACAAAGTGCACGGACCTAGTCTGTTTGCCATAGATACAGTGCTCACAAACAGGAAAGTCAACATAAGATAAATTTGGTAAGTAGCCAAAATGAGTCAGAGTTCTCATTCCTTTTTGGCTAATATGACCTAGCCGGCAATGCCACAACCCAGTAGACGACAGCTCGGCTATAGATATGTAATCATGAACAACATCTGACACATGCATGGAATACAAGGTACCATGCTTCTGACCTCTGAGTACAACAAGATTACCTTTGCGTACTATGCACGAACCATTGCCAAATGTGGTGTTGTAGCCCAAATCATCAAGCTGACCAATAGAAATCAAGCTTTTTGTCAACTTGGGCACATTTTTGACATTACATAAAGTAAAGTGCGTGCCATTCCTTAGATGAAATTTGACATTTTCGACACCCTCAATGTCTAGTTCATAAGCATCACCAAGTCTCACTTTGCCACAAGAGTGAGAATAAGTAGAGAACCACTCTCTATGTGGTGTCACATTGAAACTCACACCAGAATCTACTATCCAGTTCTGTGCATACTGTCATCTTATGTAACAAGAGCCTCGACAGGTAGATCTGCTGTGAAGACCAATAGGTCAGAGGTAAGTGGCATAACAACCGCTGGAAGAGTCTCTACAATAGGAGCATTTGAAGACTCTAGCACATTGATCTCCTCTAACTTTGCTTTGCCCTTGTTTGAATCATCAGACTTAGAAGTTCACCGGATTGTTTATCCTTCTTGCTTTGCTGCCATTTCCTGCAATCCTTCTTCACATGCCCTTTTTTATGGCAGTGATAGCACTCCACATTATGCATAGAACCCCGAGACTTACTGCGTGAGCCCCCACGTTCCTTACTTTTGGCACGACTTTGAGTGCGACCCCTCTGTCTATCACTAGCAACATACGCATCACCATCCTTCTTGCCTTTGAGAGATTTCCTGCGAATCTCCTCGGTAAACAGACTCCCAAGGACGTCATTGTACACTAGATCAGTACCAGGTGCTGAGTTGCTAATCGCATTACAGAACGTATCCCAAGACGAGGGTAAAGTGCATAGCAAGAATATACATTTGATTTCCTCATCGAAGACCAAACCCTGAGTGGTCAACTGAGTGAAAATGATATTGAACTCATTAATGTGAGTAGAAATAGTGCCCTCTTCATTCATACAAAGGTCAAACAGCTTCTTCATCAAGAAAATCTTATTAGTGGCACTTTTGTTCTCATAATTGGAACACAACTTATCCCATACATCTCTAGCAGTCCTTTCTCCAACTATAGTAAAGTACACAGATTCGGCCAATTGCAAACGGAGGGTAGATTTGGCCTTAGCATCAATTTTCTTCCACTCAACATCTGTATACTCGCCCTCTGGGTGCTCCATGATAGGATCCAGCTGGCCTTTTTGTATAAGAACATCTTGAATCTGCTCTTTCCAGATAGCAACATTTGTCCCATTAAATTTCCGGATATTGTAAATATCCTTTTCACCACTAGATGACATGGATGCAAGCTAAAGATAATATGGTGATAAACACTGGTAATTTTGGAAAAAAGTCGACAGAGTTTTCCCAAAAAAATTGACAGAATCTCAATCCAAAATTTTCACAAGTGATTAGGAGCACATCAAAAGTAATGCTCTCAGAGCATAAGACAGGCGCATTAACCACTAACTGTGCATAAAAAGTCAAAATCTTACCCAAGACTTCCCACATAGTGTCAAATGCACCTAGCCCTCTCTATACATGTCCTATGGCGAGGCCACGAAAAAGGGGTACTCCAGCAACCTGTATCACCGAAAGGATCTCAACATTTGAGAATTCCCCAGCTCAAGAAAACCTCACGCTTTCGACCATCAGAAAAGGTTATGCAGAGAAGAAACCAGCCCAGTCTCAAAAAGGGCCTCCGAACCGAGTCTCAGAAACGGTCAGGACTGCCAGAAACAAGCCAAATCGGCTCCACAAAAGGTACATATGGCAGTTTCCGCAACTCAACGTACATCCACTGTCAATAATACTGCAAGGTGCAGTATACGCGCTCAAACACGCGCCAAACGAAATGTGCAAGCAGTAAAAAAATCCTTGGCGCTCAAACACACGCCAAACGAAATGTGCAAGCAGTAAAAAATCCTTGCGGGGAGTAAAACCGCTCTCAAAAGAGCTCAAGCACTATCAAAAGTGCCAAAACAATGCATATGTGCATCAAATACTCCCACTGAAATCTGTGCTGATGCAAAACACTGCAATCTGTAAGAAACCTGGATGTCCTGTATGTATGCAAGAACTTGTGAGGAGATGGATGCTTGAAAAACCCAAGACAATGTCGATGCCAAAAAGTGACCCTAATCAGCCCATAAACACCATCTCAATAGCACATAATAGCCATAAAACGGCTATATACCATCCCAAAATAGTCTTTCAACAACCTGCACCTGTGTCCTGTACCTGTACATGTATCTGTAGCAAAAGTGGAGTTGAAAAAATACAACTCCTGAAGCGTAGCTTAGATGAAGCTTTTGACTGCACGGACAGCTTCGAAAGGGGGGTAAAACTTGATGGAAATGCTCTCGAAACGTTGAATTTGCCGATGCCGAATTGGAAATCTGTTTGCACTTATGAAAGTGCACGTGCATGGACGCGAAAACGGCAAGCACAAATCCTGCTCTGATACGAGTTGAAGGTGCCGCAGGAAGTGTGTGCGAGTCCAAGTGCAAGAGCAGAGAGAGAGAGAGAGAGAGAGAGAGAGAGAGAGAGAGAGAGAGAGAGAGAGAGAGAGAGAGAGAGAGAGAGAGAGAGAGAGAGAGAGAGAGAGAGAGAGAGAGAGAGAGAGAGAGAGAGAGAGAGAGAGAGAGAGAGAGAGAGAGAGAGAGAGAGACCTACTTTGGGTGGAGTGCACATCAACATTATCCTGTTGCAACTCCTTATTCTGTTGTATTAAAGAATAAGTCTATATTGGTTATGTTAGTAGTAAGTGGGATGTCCGACCAGTTGGCGTGAATCCCAACACTATGCACGCCGTATGAGAGCTAGCTGGATGTGAGCATCAAGTGTGTGCCTTGATTGAGCAAACACCCTATTCCACTAAAATTGTGCTTTGTTGAAAGACCAAAAGAAAAATTGGCCAATGAGTCGACATCGGGTTGTGCTTAACCAATTGAGAGAGTTTAAAATTGGCCAATGAGTCGACATCGGGTTGTGCTTAACCAATTGAGAGAGTTTAAAATTTGCTTCATCCCGACATGTATGCCAAATATGATGAAATGAGCATGATTTTGGGAGAATGGTCATTGAAAAGCATTAAATTGTGGTTTTGCTATTGAGCATAATATGGTGCACGGTTTGATTGAAATCTTATTGCTCTAAAAATTAGACAAGTTCATTTTTATATGCATGCATGCTTCACACTTAAGAGTACTAGCAAATAATGTAGTCATGTTTAGTGAAGAGTGTGCATTAAAGTTTGGATTTGACATTGATTGTACATTTTAATGCTTAAATTGAATGCAAAATCATTGAAAAGCACTAAAATTAAGCTTGTTTGATGGCCAAGAGTGAGCATTAAACCTTTGGAGTTGTGGTTGATTGTGCATTCTTGTAGTGCTCGTGTTAAAAGACCAAATGCTTAAAAGCACTAACAGTGGAGCTTCATTTTGAAGGGTTGTGGAAAAAGTTGTGATTTCATTGATCCAAGAAGGGGTCATCATTGCAAATTATTGCAAAACTTGACTATTTAGAGCCATTTCAATTCTTCTGATTAGAAGTTGTATAAATTCTAGCTCATAGTTTGGTCCAAAATGCAAATGTTTTCATTTGAGCTAGTGTTACCCAAATTTTTTGAGAGCTTTCAAGTACAAATTTTTGCTATTGAGAGCCATTCATTTTTTATTCCAAAATTTGCAGTCATCTCTAGCTCATAGATTGCTCTTGAATTGTAAAATTTCGTGTGAGCTAGTTGTTAGTCGACTTTTGTGGAGAGTGTTAAATTGTAAAATTTGGCTATCGAGAGCCACTTCATTTCATCAAAGTTGCATTAATTCTAGCTCTTTTCTTGTTTTAAATTCCATATTTCAAGTGAGCTAACACTTAATCAACTTTTGAATCATGCATGAGAGATTGTAAAAATTGTAAATTTTGCTTATGTAGAAGCTCATTATCTCTCATGGTTGTTATGTATGCATAAATTTGCTACAAAGAGCATCATCTGCACAACCAAAGGTACTTTTTTTCCTTGGGTTTTTTCCCTTTGGTAAATTCGGGTATGCAAGACCCTAGCTTTAGGTTTTCATTAATGTTTTTTTGTGTGCTTTTGGATTTCAACCAATGGCTTTTGTAGCTTGTGTTTACACTTAGCTTCAATCAGCTTGGATTGTAATAAAAATATCAAGAGACTTCTCTATACAAAGGGGATGCTTGCTCAAGGATGCACAAAGAGCATGAATAGGTGTAATCCTTCCATGATTTTGTTCTTTTTTTCATCTCTTCATTCTCTATGCTTGGCTTAAGTAATTTTTGCTTCTAAGTTATGGTTCTTTCATGTTCAAAAGCTAGGCATACTAAAGTTTCAACACTTTGCTTTGTGAATATTAACTCATCAAAAAATTAGGTTTTATGTGTGCTAATCATAGGTAATTGGCCTTGACCTTAAATTAATGTAGGTTCATTTCTCATTAGTCCTAGACTCTTAGTGATAGTTTTAATACTCCATTCATTTTTACATGACCTAGGGCTATGATTAGGTTTTTTAGTCCTTTAGTTCAATTGCCATAAATACTCTTATGATAAAAGAAATAAATAAGTGCTAAAAAAAATGAAGCAAAAAATTGTCAAGAAAAAGTAGCCAAAATGCTACTAGACACATGAAAAGAAAATTTATATGTTATGTTGTGTTTATGTGAGGCACCTTATTGGCACTTGGCACGCGAGGGAAATCACCTTGGCTCGCTTGGTTAAGGCCCTAAACCGATGCCCTGGGATGATAGGGGTTAGCCGTTGCCTTGGTAGGCTAGTAGGCTTTTGGAACACCTTCTTGAGGGTTCAAGGAGCTGAGAGTCGCACCTAAACTTGCCTTGGAGTGGTAGCCTTGTATTGTGCTTTAATTTTTTCAATGTATGACAAAAAGAAAACTTTCATGAGCTTCAAAAAGATGTGACAATGTACTAATAGATTATGAGATTTTTTATAGCCCATAGACATGATAGACTTGAATGATTTATTAAGATTGGTCACATAGTTTTTAGGCTAGTAGGTTTATGACTTTGCATTAGCCTAGTGTCTTAATTGATTACTTGTGTTTCATGCATAAAACTGAAATTTCAAGTGGTTTAATCTTCATGATAGTTTGAGTGTTTTTTTGCTTTGTGTTGTCTAGTTTTTGACTATGATTCACCCATCTCTTAGAAGAAAAAAATTCACTTTGCATGATTGTTCATTCTACTTCATGTTTTTATCCTTGTTGGCCTTTGATGCTCATTACTTGTTCTTATGTTTTGCAGCTCAACATTTCTTCCATGGACTTGCTTTCTACCATGTCACTGTGTTTTGGTTCACCGGCAAACGAGGACGTGCACCAAATGAGGAAGGGGGGAATGTTAGCAGCGGCTAACACAGGCTACACCGATTATGCATCAAGCGGGAGATATGTTATGGATGTGCACAATGTTTCCCACTCACTTTGTATAAGGTCTTGGGCTCATTGGGAGTTCCAAAGTTGTATATGCTAGCTAGAGGGCTCAAGCTTAAACCCATTGTAGAAGGGATTGTGGTGAAAGCTTTTATAAGGAAGCCTTTATGCAAGGAGGTTTCATTATTGAGTATCCACTCTTGAGGATCTACTTTTGAGAGCTCTCTCTCTCTCCCTCTCTAGAGTGTTCACTCTATGGATGGCCTAGCCTTGAGCTAAAGGCCCATGCTTAAGAGGCTAGTGCTAATCCATTGTAATTAGAGAACCTTTTTTAATCTAATCTCTACTTTCTCATTAGTTTCAATTCTTCTATTCCATTATGTCATGAAGTAGTTTCACCTTTCTCATTATTCTAGATTTGAGTATGTGTGATGACTTCTTACTTATCAACCACTCTTATCCTTCTATGAGCATTCAATTTGCGATATTTAACATCACTAATTAGATTGATTAAGTTGGTTCTTAATCTTGTAATTAGTGTGTGTGCCCTATTTTTTTCTTGTGTGTGGATAGGTTTTATGAAACTCTAGTACCATTCACCTTGTGTGTATAGCTTTTGATGAAGTGCCTTGATTGGTATGTGGTGATTGGAGAGGCCAACACCAATGCAATTAGTGTGTGCTTAGCATTAGTGTGCTTTGGGTTTCTAGTCTATGGTAAGTTGGGCTTCAGTGGGCTTAATGTGTGTAAGAGATGCTTGGTTGATGATGTGATTAGAGTTAGTGATGAATGACTAATCTCTATTACATTGGATGAACATACTCTTGAATCCTCTCATTCTATTCATTTGATACTTATGCTTCCATGCCCTAGCCCGGTTGCCGATCCTAGGATTGATAATTTTGTTGGTCTTGGATAGACTAGGCTATGCTACGATTGCCCCCAATAGTAGGTTCTCAATACCCACCTACCTTAGGTTTCAAGCCCTCGGCGGGGACCCAAGGTAGTACAACCCAAGACCCAAACATAGCGGCTAGTGACTCTTCATCTGACTACGATATTATGAAAGGGCCTCCTACACCAAACCTCAAGCAAGTAAACAAAAATGTACCTGTCTGGGCCGCACATCATGGATCTAGTGTGTTTAATCACTTTATAGAAACCTTTAGTAGAGCTACTCGCTCTGGACCTGCGGCTAGTGAAGTTAACCAAGGTGAGAGAGAGGTAGATTCACCTTATTCTTGGATACGGGAAAGGCCAGACAACTGACACTATCACAAATGGAATCTCCTTCAGTGAGTCCAATGGACCCTTCATATATTGTGTCGCCTGGAGTTTCGGTACAGTTTGAACCCACAAGTAGTAGCTTTACTTTTCCAAATCTAGCTCATGTGTCTCTCGGAGACACTATGACTACGATACCTACTGTGGTGATGAGTATAAAAAGTACACCTTGGACCTCGCTTGTTAGCACTGCACCGCTACCTAGTAGCACAGTGTCCCCAATAATACCTACAGGTGTACATCAAGCCTATGTACCTATCGCACCTCATGCCCATGTAGCTCCCACACCCCCAATTATGCCAAGGGCTGACACTTTACAATGGAATTATCTGAGCTCTTATTCAAGTGGGGCCATACCATTTAGCAATAACCTATCGTATTCAACACCGGCTATGCCTAGGGCCACACCTATGAACTTTGGACCACCACGTGGTACACCAGCATACAAGGTATGGGACCCGAGGGCCGCGCGTATGCCAAGGCCAAGGACAACTCCCATGACACATGTAGTTCTAGGAGCACTTGAACCTATGGCCACTATATACCTGCTTATTAAGGAGATTTGGCAATATTTGCTCAAACCATCAGTCGATCTATTGCTGAGAATATGCATAGCACGCGTGATAGAGAGTCTATAAGTAAGGCAGTACAAATAGCCAAGCTCACAAAAAAATTTAGTGGAGAAGGGGATGTGAGAAAGCATATCGAAGTGTTTGAACAAATAAGCAATTCTCTAGGAGAACACGATGACCTGCATAAGAGTAACGCTTTAAGCCTAACCTTAAGTGGGAAGGCTGGGGATTGGTATAGGGCCTTAAGGGTGGAAGAAAAAACGATTTACCCTACTCTTAAGGCTGGGGATTGGTATAGGACCTTAAGGGTGGAAGAAAAAAGGATTTACCCTACTCTTAGGAGACTGATCTTAAAAGAATACATACGAGAGGGAGTTCTTTGGGGTGTAGCCTCTCAGCTCCAGAAAGCCCAACGAGAGGAAGGAGAGTCAGTGAGAGACTTTATTAGTCGCTTGAAGAATTTGAATTCTCACTGTAATCCAAATGAGCGCTTCAATAATAATCAATTGCTTGATAGATTCATTAGGGGATCACGACATGAGGATATCTACAATGGCCTAGTCATTAGAGGTATCACCACTTGGGAAACATTCACCACCAATGCGATCCAATTGGAGAATAATTTAATGATTCAAGGAGAAAGAGTGTCTGTTGAGCCTAAATCTACTAGCTCGCAAGCATCGGGGCATCAGCCAATGACCCTAAAGCCTATTGCTAAGGAGACAAAGATATCTGAGATGACTTTATCAGATCTCACCAAGTCGATTGAAGAGAGTCTTAGAGACAATCGTGCTCCACAAAACAATCATATGTATCCAAGAAGGGAGCAACAATGCTACTCAGTATGCTATGGTCTGCATAGTACCAGTGAATGCCCTACTTTTAGAGCAAAATTCAATGGATATTGCAATACCTGTGGGAGGTATGGTCATCAAGCTAAGGATTGCATAGTATTTAAGTGCACGATGGACAATAAACCAACCTTAGTATGGACAAACACACCTCGAGTGCCTGCATTGATGCCAGTCCCACTTCTTGAACAAACATCACAACACATGGTCCCTAGGGACCAAAATGTTGTTCAAACAACATCCTTATCACCTCCAGTGCTAGGACCGCAACCACCACATCCGAGAATCACTTCTGTGAATCAAGTGGGCTGTGAGTCATCTATTGGTTGTTTGGAAGGCTGTGAGGGAGATATAGGCCGTAATATCTCCTATGGGATTGATGCGCTTGAAGAAAGTCCACAATACTACATGGAGGACTACTGGGGACAAGTCAAACCTGTCTATCAAGTAGCTGCTCTTGCTGCAAGAGGACAAAATATCAATTACAGTGCCAAGAGACCACCTCTTCAATGCTATGAGTGTGGAGGTCCACATCGTGTGGCCGAGTGTCCTATTAGGCTACAAAATAACGCCACACTAATCCAAACCAATCAAGCGAGCACGTCTACAATGCCGATACTCTTGTGTAATCGATGTGGCATAGATCATTTGATTGCCCAATGTATGAATAATCCAAATGTGTCAATTATCATGCCACTAAACTTGATTGAGGTTACCGAGGAGCCATCACAAAGTACACTTGTGGTACTAGTAAATAGACCCACACGATTGATGCTCCAAAAACAAAATTATATTCTTGATGGAAGAGACACGGCATCAATGGCCCAATCTCAAAAGAAAAAGAAAACATGAAGGAAGAGATCGCAAAAAACAGTGAAGTCAAACCCTAGTTCAAAAACCAACATAGGGACTGGGGACGACCCCGTATATATGAACGACGCTATTCAAGTGAAACCATGGAGACCAAAAGGACCACTAAGTAAGAAACCAACAAGGAAGATCGTCATGAGCCACAATGGCTAGGAACCAAGAAGAAGATAGGAACTTACTTAAACCCTACAGAGGTGATCGAGCGAGTCAAGCAATTAAGGAGTTTGATAGAAGATACCCAAAGGGATCTAGAGCTAGCACCTAGGCAGATCTAGATTACAGACACATTGTTCCCTACACAACAACAACCTCACAAATTCCATAGACCCCTTAGACATACCTAGTGTAATCCAAGAAGAAAGTGACTTAAAGTCATGGGAAAGTGGGCAGACTCACTTTTTGTTGGAAAGAATGTTTACAGAGGGACTACCTGGCCTTATCGAAGAAATAGAGATCCCATCTTCCCCACATCAAGGGACTGAACCCCAAAAGGTGTCGTTAAATATTGCCAAACTGATGGATTTCATGGCTTCAAAAGTCAGAACCACCATCATGTCCAAACGATATGGAGACCCTGAGCTATTCGTAGCTCTTCGAGCTTTCCTCAATGGAGAACTAAAGGTTGGGCTACCACATTTGCACAGATGAATGGAGCTAGGGAGATGCCAATAGAGGAGGAACACCTAGATCCACAACCCAACCTAGATGAGAACCTTGTTGTAGAAATCCGTGTTAACAGGTTGGGACAATACTTTGAGGGTGATGAATCCAATGAAACCATACCAATCGCTACCATGGGATTAACTGTGAAGGGAATCCTTGATGGTGGCGCTGAGGTTAGCATTGTGATTAAAAATTGATGGGAAACTATGGGAAGACCTCACCTTGGGACCACACCCGTAGTAGTAAAGATGGCCAATGGAACTATTGTTAAACCTATTGGGATGCTAGAGGATCTCAAGATCAAAATCTTTGGAAAATAAGAAATACCTTCATTGTTATGGATTTCTCCAAGCACACTATGGCATCTGAGATGAGCTTAGGACGTCCTTTCATGAGGGAAGCAAATATGGTGCATGACTGGTCTAAAAACCATGTCTACTTGCAGTTCCAAAATTCTGTCATTCGAGTGGATCTTGTAACTGGTCGAGCACATCCTCTAGGAAACAGATTTATAATTGATCATAGATCTGATACCACAGTTCACTCGGCCCCATTGCAGTATTGTTACACATGTAAAGTGGACACTGATGTTGGGGAAGATTCTCCTTATATGGATGTTCTACCTTGGATGACTGAGCTGGACAATGTGGATTGGGTCCACTTAGCAGCAACCATAGGCACTTGGGGAAACAGAGGACGACCTGGGTAACACCTGAGGGGGATGAAATGCCACCACATGTATCCTTAAATATGCTAGAAGCAATGCATATAGCTTCTGATGACCTACAAGATGAAGGTTTGATTGGCATTAGAACTAGTAGCGTCTCACAAGACTATAGCCCACACAATTCGGGGTCAGAATCATCAATTGAAATTGACTTTGAGAACAAAAAATCTGAGTTAAATCTTAGTGCAAATGTGGGGACAAACCATTCAGGGCCCAATGGTACCCTAGATGACAATCTATCTAAGGAGTTGAAGACACAAGTAGCGATTCATCCCGGGGGATTCACCATGAAAAACTTACCGCACCACGTAAGTGCAAGGGAGGGGGTTTTTTTCACAAGTTACATAAGCGTATAAATTAGGGGTAGGCCCCCAATAATTTATCTGCCATGCTTAAAAATAAGGGAGGGGGTATCATTTTTTTTGCGGGGGGGGGGGGGGGGGGGGGGGCACACATACTATTCCCTATAATTTTCTTTGTTTTATCATGTTCTAGATGCTTGAAGATCTAGCCTATATCTTTTATACTATCTTGAACCAAAACTGAAGGCCACATGTCGGTGCTCGAAACAAACCTCGGTTTAGTGTATTCCCACCTACAAATTTTGAAATCTGCCTCTTGAAATTAATTATGTGGGTTTTGGCAACTTTTAGAAAAAAAAAATGTATTAGGTTTTTTAAGTGTATGCAAAGGAAGAGGAGGTAAACTACCTTTTGAATATACAAGGATAAGATAAATGTAAGGGAAAATAAAAAAGTTATATAGTTTTTTTAGAATTTTAAAGTGCATTATGTTCTTGAAGTGAGGAATAGGACTAAGGATAGTGGGAATGAGGAATCACGATGCCTTAATAAGGTTAATGTAAAGTTTAAAGACTTTACTGTTGCTATTAGGCTTAGCTAACGTTCAAATCTAAATAAACATTATGTTTGGTTGGCAAGGCTCTCGCCCCTTTGTGTCATCCCGCCTCTTTACAATTTTCCTTGTGAGATTGTGACTTGTGAGTGTTGTCTATGAGTCCCCTCTCACTCTCTCTTCCTCTCTCTCAACATTTGTGGCACACGTGACACAAGCTCTGTCAGAATTTCTCATCCCGCATCTTTAAAGATTTTCTTTGTGAGTCTATGAGTGCTGTTGGGGTATAGGCGCCTGTGCCTTGCCTAGCCGCCCAGAGTCTGGGCGTCCACTGACTTGTATACCTTATAAATAGCATAAGTGTATAGGGAGCTGCTCACTCTTTGAGTCTCCCCACCCATATCTGTGTGTCGTGTGTCTCCTTCTCTCTCTCATTCTCCGTATGTGGGGCTCTCCGATCCTTTTCAATTGGTATCAGAGCGACAAGTGTGAGAGCGTAGATGGACGGCTTCGCGATGAACTCGTTGGCTACGACGGAGAGGTCACAGATCTGAGCAAAGAAATAGAGGAGGCTTGTGGAAAGCCATACAGAGGCTTGTAGGAGACCTCTCAGGAGCTTCCTAGTGCTCACAGATCAGCCCACAGCTCCTCTACAGATCAGCCCACTGCGTACAACATCTTCCCTCTTCTCGGCAAGCTTTGCAACGACAGATTGGAGCTTGGAGCTTCCATAGAAATGGAAGCATTGTGAGATTGATACATTCAGCTCACGCATCGAGGTGGGAAGTGAGTTTGAGCCTTTCTATGAGTTCAAAGAAGCACAACAGAAAGTCGTTCAGTTTTTGGCAGTTTGACAGCAGTCTACTCTTTTGCTCATAACTTGAGCTACAAAGCTCCGATTCCAAAACTTTTTGGTTCAAAATGGAGCTGGCTTCAAGCTCTACGACTTTGTAGAAGTAATTGTTTTCTGATTCGGAGTGCAAGTGGGTCTGAAATTAAAAACACAGAGACTGTTTTTCAGGACAGCAGTTTTGGGCTCTATTGTTTTCTTTGCTGCAGACAGCTTACCCGTGCACACTGCAGGTAGCAGGCACATATGAGGTGCTACAAGATCGGGTTTGACTCCCAGGTACAGGTTGAGTCTAGTACTCCCACAGGTGTTGCCAGTTGCAGTTGAGTGGTTCTTCTGCAGTGTTGTGGCTTGCATACATGGTCTTTTAGCGGGTAATGCTCTATGTATGCTTATGTGGTGAGGAGTAGATCTTGTGAGCAAGTGCAGAGGTTGGTTGTGGATGATATGTATGGTCACATGTGGTACTCTTTGTGAGCATTTGTTGGACATAGGTTTGCAGAGCTTATGCATGTATGTTGAGTTTAGTTTGATGCGCATTGATCGCTCATTGTATTGAGCTTGCAGGACAATGATTATTTTTTGTTGATAGCCATTGTGCGTCGAAACTTTGGCGAAATTTTCCTAGGAGTTTTACGCGCATCATTTATGCGATCTAGGTAGAGATTGCGGGTTGCACTCAGCATTTGCGTGCAATATTCTCTACAGGTGGGAGATTTGTGTGTGTGTATGCATCGATACCGCACAGTGTGGGCTTGGTGATTAGCTCACGGTTTGACAGGCGTACAGTTATTTTAGCACACTCACAAGAGTGAATATTGTGATGTATGCTTGTGTGGCTACGAGCTAGGTAGCTGGATTCAAGCTCTAATGGATTGAGGTTTTTTCAGCAGGTTTCAGCTAGAGGTTTACAAGTTTATAGGCAGGTTTGAGGGCTTATTTGGGCGCTGAATTTTCAACCATTGTTTCCTCTTTGCACGTGTCCATGTATGGCTCAGTTGTGTAGGTTGATCTGGGACACGTTTGTGACTTGTTTATGCAGCTGTTTAAGAGATGAATTTTGGGGCTGATTTGCAGCCATATTTTACAGCCATACAGGAGCTTGGTTTACTCTATAGGAGCCTCGTACACTTGGCATTTGGGATTTGCATCATTGTCATTTGTGGGAGCTTTATGCTCACAGATTGTCTCATAGATTTTGCATCGTGACTTTGCCATATTTTTGGGCAGTTGGCAGGTGCTGAGACATTGATTTTTCTTTCTAGTTTGCTACATTGTGCTCATGGCGGAGATAGATAATCGCTCAGATTATGATCTCTCTGAAATGTGCATGTTTGATGGGTCAGACTTTGCAGCATGGAGAGAGTGTATGCTTGATGCATTGACAGAGCGAGGGTTGCATGGACCATTCAGTGGTGATGCAGGTAGACCTTCATGCTTGTCTGACAATCAATGGCAGGAGCTAGATGAGATGGCATTATCTACGATATGTTTGCACCTTGCGGAGTCTATATTTGCTCTTGTTATGTATGAGACGACTACAAGAGCATGTTGGTAGAGATTGCATGAGATGTATGACAGATCTGAGTCATCTGAGACTCTTGTGAGACAACGACATTCACACAGGGTTACGTGTTGGCATTGTGGTCACACAGGGAACATTAGACGGTGATGATTTTGTCGTATGAGACAGCACAGGAGACAAGCTAGTCTCAAGGATGTAGTAGATGCTGTAGGCTCCGTTGACTTGACAGTTTGTTGCAGGATCAGATACAGTGTTTGAGTACCCTAGTGACAGTGAGGTCACATTTGCTTCCTATATTACTCCTAATTTTTTGACGTCTGAGGATAGTGCACTTCTTTTGCAGTGGGTGCTAGACAGGGACGCTACTTTTCATGTCACTCCGGTATCGTGACTGGTGCAGTAGCTATTCTAGAAGAGTGCATGGTAGTGTGCGATTGGCAGATGGGTCACTGCATGAGATTGCTGGTTCAGGAGATGTGAGATTGTCATTACCGAGCGGTGCATCCTACGTGCTCAGAGATTTGCATCATGTGCCACATTTGACGAGATGAGTCTGATCTCCGTTGGTCAGTTCAGGGATAGTGGATGTCGGGTATCACTGCTTGAGCGATCTTTTGCGTTGCATTTGGGTTCACTGGTGATTGCGAGAGGTGCTAGAGTTGGCACATGGTACCCTTGCACGTAGTACTGGTGCGAGATGTTCGAGTCTCAATCTTGTTACAGCCATAAAGAGAGCGAGAGACCCGGACAGTCTCTTTTGCTCATGGATTGCAGGGTGCTTTGCATGGAGTTCAGAGTAGTGAGCTCGTTGTGCACACAGTTGGGGCACGACTTGAGCAGTCACACAGAGAGGTGACAAAGTCAGACATGCATGCTTTGCTAGTGAGTGAGAAAAGCAGAGAGCCAGTTGTGCGAGATACTTCTATGCAGGATAGACAGGTAGAGTGGTCTTTCTCTAGTGAGTCACGAGAGGAGGAAGTTGTGCAAGAGTCTATGCATGAGGAGTTAGAGCATGAGAGCTCTAGTGAGTCACAGTAGATTGAGTGGTCATGTTTGCAGTGGATGATTGCAGAGGAGGCTGAGACGTCAACGATTATGCAATCAATCCTTTCTATGCTCGACAGTGAGCATGGGGATATAGTTGTGCAGGATATGTCTTCGAGCAGACACCTAGAGCAGCTGGTTTGCTCTGAGGTTGCACGACAGGTTGATGCGTCTTTTGCGGACAGTCAGAAGATGCATGTGGTTGACACGCCTTGTCAGTCAGATATGCCTATTGCCAGGGATATATATGTTGATGCATGCTCCGTAGAGCTAGCAGGGCCCGCTAGCATTGCATCGGCATTCGGTGGTCTCATGTATGAGATGATGATCTTGAAACCGGATATTGCAGTTGTAGTGGGAGCATTTGCAGTTGGGGTTGTCAGTCGTTTGTTGACTGATGATGGCATAGTGCACGAGGGAGATATGAAGGTATTGCGTACATACTTGCAGTACGTGTGCGGTACGTCTGATGGTGTATGGACTTACACGGGAGCAGGACAGCTGGATGCACACGATCACAGCCAGCCAGTGGGCATCGGTTGAGAGCGATTTTCTCTTGCCTTTTGTAGTCTTTAGACTAGGTTCCCTTGCTTAAAGCCACAGTCACCTTTAAGTGGGAGGTTGTTGGGGTATAGGCGCCTGTGCCTTGCCCGGCCGCCCAGATTCTGGGCGCCCACTGACTTGTATACCTTATACATAGCATAAGTGTATAGGGAGCTGCTCACTCTTTGAGTCTCCCCACCCATATCTGTGTGTCGTGTGTCTCCTTCTTTCTCTCACTCTCCGTCTGTGGTGCTCTCCGATCCGCTTCAAGTGCTGAGCAGTGAGAACCTTAAAGCGCGCGCGCACGTGTGTGTGTGTGCACGCGCGTCTATCTCTGTTGCTATTCTAGAATCCAAAGATGAAGTTTGAACAAATGCATCCTTGAGGCTTGACCTTAGGTGTTTTGTTTTAATTAACCAAGGTAGCATAATGCATTTCAATTTTTAGGTAGTAAGCCTCTGAAGTTTGAAGTTTTGAACTACAAGCAGGGTTACAGGCATGCGAACGCGCACGCACACACACACACACACACACACACATAGAGAGAGAGAGAGAGAGAGAGAGAGAGAGAGAGAGAGAGAGAGAGAGAGAGAGAGAGAGAGAGAGAGAGAGAGAGAGAGAGAGAGAGGATGCATTCCCCTCCCTAGAAACTGAGCGTGCTCTGTACCACTGAAAGGAGAAGGGAAACTCTACATGCCTATTCTCTACCCAACCACTCCCTTTTATAGACTCCATAAGCTATCTTTAGGGAACCTCTATTCTTAGCGTGCCTAGCTGATCGTGCCCCCCCTTGGTCCTATCCTTGTTGTCACATTTCCCTTGACACGAAATGATACCTCTCAACCAAAAATTTGCTCAAGATTGAAAGGGATATTTAAGTGTCCAATTGCTAGGGAGAGGGAAATAATGGTGGGATGAGGGTTCGTGTCACATAATCTACCCTTTCCAAGGCAATTGCTTTACCATTTGGCATTGGTGTGCTCTTATGATTTGGTAAAGGAGAGTTACACCATAAATTGGATGTTGTACATGAACACTCAATTCATCCAAAAAACACTTTTCATAACGTCTATTGAGTTCACCTTCACTTGACATGCAACTCACAATTGTAAGAACCCTAGGAGCTAGAGAGCTGGATCCTCCACCCAACCGCCCATACTTATAGGCTCTTAGCCCTAGGATCCCCTGTCCACACTGCTAGCTGGCCCGTGGCCGGAGTCCGTGACCCCCCTTTAGGGTAGGGCCCCGCCCGTAGGACCCGTGTCCTGACATTACTCCCCCCTTTGGAATAGTTTTCTGTTAAGTATGGAGCCTGATTTACCCTTGTAATTTTTTGTGGTAAAAGCGCACATTTGTAAGGCCCCCATTATGAGGAGAAGCCATCGTGCGTGAAGGAAAATCACTCACCGGAAACCAAAATTTTCACGGACAAGAATCAGGGGCAACTTTAAAGGCCTCGGGGGCGGAGGCTCCCGAGACTTTTTTTCGCCGGAATATTCTTTTTTGCCGGAATATTATGGCCGGATGGCGGCCGGAAAGTGGTCGGAAAACAACCGATCGGTTGGCCGGTGGTCGGAAGTCAATGGCCGATGGCCGGTGGTCAGAAGTCAATGGCCGGTGGCCGGTGGCCGAATTCAATGGCCGGTGGCCGAATTCAAAGCGGACTTGTCTTCTCAAGGGCGGCCACACATGGGCGGATTGGAGGGTCCGATTTGGACTTATTCGCACAAGGGCGGCTACACATGGCTGTCTCTCATAAGAGAGGGCAGCCCTTTTGGCCTATAAAAGGAGGCCATTGCTACACACATTTCATAGTGTGAAGTTGATGCAACAAGGTGAGTGTGAGGTGGTGAGAGTGAAGCAAGGCGGGAGCTCCATTAAGGGTATAATCCCTTTGTAAACTACTTCTTGTTTTGAAGTACTAAAGCCATTGAGTGGATGCTTTCCCGTGGATGTAGCCCACATTGGGTGAACCACGTATATCGTGTGTACTCTCTCTCTCTCTCTCTCTCTCTCTCTACTCTATAATCTCGTGTATATAAATCTTTCTCTCTCCATTAAGTAATCTACTCAATTATCTATTTAGCTACGTCTTATTTCCTAACAACTGGTATCAGAGCAAGGTTTGCTCGTAGCTAAATTATCTCAAGGAAAGGATTCCTTGAATTGAGTGGGAGTTATGGCGGAGGACGGGAAGCTTAAGATTGAGAAGTTCAACGGCAAAAACTACCAACATTGGAAGATGCAGATTGAAGACTATCTCTACCAGAAGGACCTCTATTTGCCACTAGGCGGTCTTGCGAAGAAGCCCGCAACAATGGCAGATGAAGCATGGATTGTCCTTGATCGAAAGGCACTGGGAACAATCCGGTTAAGCTTGGCGTCAATGGTGGCCTTCAATGTTTCGGAGATGAAGACCACGGAGGACTTGATGAAGTCACTTGATGACTTCTACCAGAAACCATCGGCATCCAATAAGGTATTTCTTATGAAGCGCTTGTTCAATCTAAAGATGGCAGAGAATGGTTCAGTTGCAGAACACCTAAATGACTTTAACACAAACAGAAGTCAACTTCAATCAGTGAAAATCATTTTCGATGACAAAGTGCGAGCTCTCCTTATACTATCATCTCTACCGGATAGTTGGGACAGCCTTGTGATGGCTGTAAGTAATTCTATCTCTGGCACAAATACTCTTAAGTTTGATGATGTTGTGGGTGTTCTCCTAAGCGAGGAAATGCGAAGGAGAAGCACAAGAGAATCATCAAGTGCTGCACTATCAGTGGAAACAAGAGGAAGGATTAAGGAGAGGTTCAAAAACCAAAAGGGTCGTGATCGCTCAAGGCGGAGCAAGTCACGCACAAAGTCAGTTCTTGAATGTTGGAACTGCGGCAAGAAGGGCCACGTCAAGAAGGATTGCTGGTCCAAGAAGAAGAAGGAGACAGAGTCTCAAGACAACAAGCCAACATCGGAGGCCAATGTGGCAGGTAAAGTAGAGCAAGATGCTCTAATTCTCTCATTAGACAATGTGTCTAATTCCTGGATAGTAGATTCCAGGGCTTCGTTCCATGCGACACCACACAAGCAACATTTCCAAGACTACACCAAAGGTAATTTTGGGTATGTATACTTGGGAGATGATGAAGCTTGTGAGATTGTCGTCAAAGGTACAGTTTCTGTCAAAACTGCTAACGAAAATGAATGGAAGCTTAAAGATGTTAGGCATGTTCCTTCTCTTCGCAAAAATTTGATCTCTACAGGACAATTGGACGATGAAGGTCACAACATTGCATTCGGAAACAAACGATGGAAGATCTCAAAGGGATCTTTGGTGGTTGCCAAGTGTGAAAAAGTCGGTACACTTTACTTGTGTACTGTTAGCACACAACCTTCAGCTTGTGCAACAACTACAGAAGTTGACAGTGCGGTGTGGCACTACCGACTTGGGCATATGAGTGCCAAAGGAATGCAAATCCTTCAAACAAAGAAGCTTCTACCAGGTTTGAAAGAAGTGGACTAAGAGTTCTGTGAAGATTGTGTTTATGGTAAACAAAAGAGGGTAAGATTTCAAAAATCAAGAAATGAAAGAAAAAATAAAAAACTTCAGTTGGTTCATTCTGATGTTTGGGGTCATGCAAGTACACCATCACTTGGTGGCTCATTGCACTATGTAACATTCATAGACGATGCGACTAGAAAAACATGGGTTTATGTCATGAAGAATAAATCCGATGTATTTTCCATATTTCAAAGGTGGAAAGCCTTTGTGGAGAATGAAACAGGTACCAAGGTTAAATGCCTCAGATCCGACAATGGAGGCGAATATTGCAGCCAAGCTTTTGAAAGCTTTTGTGCTAGCAATGGCATTCGGAGGCAAAGGACAACCCCAAGGACACCTCAACAAAATGGGATTTCGGAAAGGATGAACATGACAATCATGGAATGAGCACGAAGCATGCGGCTACATGCAGGCCTACCACTTGAGCTTTGGGCGGAAGCTGTAAGTACGTCTGTGTACTTAATCAATCGGTCACCCTCAACGGCATTGGATGGGGGAGTTCCAGAAGAGGCATGGACAGGTAAACCGGTGAATTATGCATTTCTCAAAGTGTTTGGGTGTGAGGCTTTCATGCACATAGATAGAAGCCTAAGATCAAAGTTAGATGCAAAGTCCAAAACGTGTTTCTTCATTGGCTATGGAGAAGGAGACTTTGGGTATCGCCTATGGAATCCTGAAGATGGTAAAATCTTAAGGAGTAGGGATGTAATTTTTAACGAACAAAATATGTACAAAGATTACTTGGAAAGAAAACAAACAAAAGAAACAGGTGATGAGTACATGGAGCTTGAGGACGGTGAAGACTCAAGGACTGCAAACGGTGACAATGTGCAACAACGTCAACCAAATGAGGAGCCTCAACCTATTCCCCGAAGATCTACAAGAGCAAGTAGACCTCCAGAAAGGTTTGTTCCTTCCTTCAACCATCTCTTGATCTCAGATTCTGGAGAGCCGGAATCATATGAAAAAGCTATGCAACATGAATCCAAAGAAGAATGGACGAAGAGCATGCAAGTGGAGATGGACTCACTACATCGCAACCAAACATGGGAGTTGGTTGAGTTGCCTAAAGGTATTCAAAACAAATACGTGTACAAGCTAAAGGAAGAAGAAGGTGGGAAGAAAAGGTACAAGTCTAGGCTTGTGGTAAAAGGTTTTTCTCAAAAGAAAGGTATTGACTTCAATGAAATATTTTCTCCTGTTGTAAAAATGAACTCAATTAGGCTTGTCTTAAGCCTTGTGGCTGCTCATGATCTAAATCTCGAGCAAATGGATGTAAATACGGCATTCCCTCATGGTGACTTAGAGGAGGAAATCTACATGCTTCAACCAAAGGGGTATGAAGTAAAAGGTAAGGAGAAAATGGTTTGCAAATTAAAGAAGAGCTTGTATGGTTTAAAGCAAGCATCAAGACAATGGTACTTGAAGTTTGATCGATGGATATTGGATCATGGATTCACAAGATGCAACTCGGATCACTGCGTCTACACAGAGAATTCGGGAGATGGAAAATTCATCATCCTAATGTTGTATGTTGATGACATGTTGATTGCAAGTGCTAACATGCAAGACATCAAAGACCTAAAAGAGGAGCTGTCCAAATCTTTTTCAATGAAAGATTTAGGTGCTGCAAAGAGGATACTTGGTATGAAAATATCAAGGGACAGGACGAAGAAGACAATAAAGCTATCTCAAGAAGATTACATCAAGAAGGTACTAGAAAGGTTTGCAATGCAAAATGCAAAACCAGTTTCTACACCTTAGGCTGGTCATTTTAAACTAACGAAGGATATGTGTCCAAAGACACAAGAGGGGATAGCCTATATGTCTAAAGTTCCATATGCTGCAGCGGTAGGTTCTCTAATGTATTCTATCGTCTCGACAAGGCCAGACATTGCACATGCAGTGGGAGTTGTGAGTAGGTTCATGGACAACCCAGGTAAAGAGCATTGGCAAGCTGTGAAGTGGATACTTAGGTATCTAAAAGGGACAACAACAAATGCTTTGTATTTTGGAGGAACTGATATTTTTCTTGAAGGGTATAGTGATGCAGATATGGCAGGTGACAAAGATACTCGAAGGAGCACTACTGGCTATGTGTTCACGGTTGGAGGCACAGCAGTAAGCTGGGCTTCAAAGCTGCAGAAAGTGGTTTCACTTTCTACCACGGAAGCAGAGTATGTAGCAATGATGGAGGCAAGCAAAGAAATTTTGTGGCTTCACAGATTCTTAGAAGAGCTTGGATTCAAACAAGACAATTGTGTCTTGTACAGTGATAGCCAAAGCGCTATCCATCTTGCAAAGAACTCAACCTTTCATTCAAGGACAAAGCACATTGAGGTGAGATATCACTTCATATGCACTCTTTTGGAAGAGGGACAACTAAAGCTAGGAAAGGTGCATACAAGTGAAAATCCTGCAGACATGTTTACAAAGGTGGTCAACAAGGAGAAGTTGAGCTTTTGCTCATCTTCAATCGGCATTCAAGGATAAGAAGCCAGAATGGAAAGCAGTCACAGGTTTGGTTTGGAGATCAGTCTCCAAGTGGGAGATTGTTAAGTATGGAGCCTGATTTACCCTTGTAATTTTTTGTGGTAAAAGCGCACATTTGTAAGGCCCCCATTATGAGGAGAAGCCATCGTGCGTGAAGGAAAATCACTCACCGGAAACCAAAATTTTCACGGACAAGAATCAGGGGCAACTTTAAAGGCCTCGGGGGCGGAGGCCCCCGAGACTTTTTTTTCGCCGGAATATTATGGCCGGACGGAGGCCGAAAAGTGGTCGGAAAACAACCGGTCGGTTGGCCGGTGGCCGGTAGTCAATGGCCGATGGCCGGTGGTCGGAAGTCAATAGCCGGTGGCCGGTGGTCGGAAGTCAATGGCCGGTGGCCGAATTCAATGGCCGGTGGCCGAATTCAAAAGCGGACTTGTCTTCTCAAGGGCGGCCACACATGGGCGGATTGGAGGGTCCGATTTGGACTTATTCGCACAAGGGAGGCTACACATGGCTGTCTCTCATAAGAGAGGGCAGCCCTTTTGGCCTATAAAAGGAGGCCATTTCTACACACATTTCATAGTGTGAAGTTGATGCAACAAGGTGAGTGTGAGGTGGTGAGAGTGAAGCAAGGCGGGAGCTCCATTAAGGGTATAATCCCTTTGTAAACTACTTCTTGTTTTGAAGTACTAAAGCCATTGAGTGGCTGCTTTCCCGTGGACGTAGCCCACATTGGGTGAACCACGTATATCGTGTGTACTCTCTCTCTCTCTCTCTCTCTCTCTCTCTACTCTATAATCTCGTGTATATAAATCTGTCTCTTTCCATTAAGTAATCTACTCAATTATCTATTTAGCTACGTCTTATTTCCTAACATTTTCGTCCTCGAAAACACAAGTGGTGGTATCTTCATAAGAACACTAATGTTTTCCACCGTGGTATCCCTCTTGGATCCAACGGTTTGTTGAATTGGAACCCGGTTCATTGGGAGGTTCAATGAAATCAAGAATAACATCTTGATTTTCCACATTGTTGTCCCTGTACAACCGTCTTGGTTAACCGACCCATAACCAACATAATGTGAAGACTCCATTTAAAACTCACTTGAGTATGTTAAACGAGTTATCCTAACTAAGAGGTGCCTAAATGCATACCGAGGTTTCAGACTTTCTGAAGGTACTTGAATGTGCAATATAACCTTGGCTCATCTTTCCATGAAAGTACTATGCTGACATACTCATCAACAGTAACCAAGTCCTTGACTTGCTATGGTTTCTTGCCAGTATTCAACCCCATCAAAACTGATGATTAAGGTTGATAACTTGAGAATAATAGGCAGAGACTAAAACTAGCCGTAACATGCCTTTCATCATATGAAGCAAACTCCAAACCAGAAAGGTAACCGATCCAGTTGTTTCGCTTCTTGCTAATGTATGCACTTAGCATATCCTTTAGCATGGTTTACTAACGTATGCACTTTGCATATCCTTAGTACTAAATAGAGTGCTTGTAAGCTGCCCATCCTACGCGGGATGAATAATAGCAGTAAGGGTGAGGTGCTTTTACCCCAACCACTTACACAAAGTCGTCCATGACTAATGACAAACTATGACTCAATCATTGAGTATCCAGCCATATACTCGATATGGAATGGAGACAACCAACTAGGTTGAAAGCAGATTGGAGTTTTAAGCATCCAATCACAAACACCCATACTTAGCCATCACCTTGTGTGGCACCCATACTAAATCTGCAAGAGAAATTGCACTGACAGTGCAAAAAATTGCAGAAACAATAATGTCCATGAATTTGCAGGCCGCTCCGAATAAATTTGTGTTAAACACTAGGGCCCATAACACCTAGTGTGCATGCATTTAACACAAACATATCCGAACCGCAATTCCATGATGAGACTTTCCACTGTACTTACGTGAAAATCTTGCAACAAAAGTTGGACCATAATAGAATGTGACAATCCGGTCACACCTAGGAACCAACCATGAGACCTTCTCATGAACGTAGCATACTTTTCTATATGTAGAAACAACCCTCCGTTAAGGTGGTTTCATGGCACTTGTAATCACAATAAGTCTGTACTTAGTACCCGACAATTTTTGGCCACTGAAATTGTACCTGATACTGTGTGCTGCGAATGGTCTAATGAACAGATGCGACCAGCACCTAGGGACTTCGTCGCGACACATCATTAAAAATTGGGCGCCAGTGTCAGTCCCAGAGACTCATATTCTCCATATGTGGAATATGTCTCAAGTAAGGATGTGAGGAAAAGTGACATCCATCAAGTACGAGCTGTACTTGTGTGTGGAGGTAACTCATAACACTCTGCGACAAGAGTGAGAGGGACCCTCATTATCATGCTCCACACTGGCTAAACCGAACTCCTGGAGTTCCTAGACCATGTTGTATCCCATGTGACAACATGTGCCAAATTGGACCCTACAAGTAGGTTCGTAACATCATAAGGTATAGTGGACGCTACAGTCCAAAATACTCCATTCCAACATGCCCTTGGCATGGCTATGAAACATTCAAGCCTATGTATACGACTTGTAGTGGAAACCGTGGGTGTTGCCTGCGCAATCCGATCCCGTTGGTTAACATCTACGTAGTCAAACCTCATGGTAATACCCTCTGTAGAAACTGCTCAACTAGCAGGCAACGGTAACCAACATAGTTAACCGTGTACATAATGATTGGAATCAACTCAAAAAGTTGAATTCGTCCGCTACCGTGTGGTAGATTGCGGAATTCTTTCCTTGAAAGTTTAACTACCCTCCGGGTCATACCCCAAACAATATGTCCGTAGACACTCTGTAGTGCTATAGAGAGAGCAGGGAATCCACACAAGTGAACTGCCTAGCTCTGGTGGATAGCCATGCTGTCGCAACTGATTGCTGCATCCATACTTCCTTGTAGAGATCAGCGGATGTGAGTTGAAGATTATCAAAAACTCAACTTGAGTGTCGCACTGAAAACGTGTAGTGCAAAAATGACACCTTAATCATCCGTAATGACAAGACTCTTGCTTGCCCATTAACATTGATGTGTACTTCCTTGGGTAGATCTGTTTAATCGTGAAAACAATCACCCGAAGAATGCCAATAGTTGGGTCTTACCCTTGGCCGAAAAATGGCTCTTAGCCTGTGTGGCTCATAGCCCTTATGCAAAGTTGTGTTCAATGGATGGACTGATGAAGACTAATTTGAGTAGCATCTTAGCCATGTGCTAGCTGAGAGTTAGAGCACCTTGGCTCAGGCTAACTCACGAGAAAAACATGTATCAAAAGCTTCTTAGAAGATTTTCATTATTCCCTTAAAGAGAGAGAAAGAGAGAAAAGAAGAGCATGCTGGGATGAGGAACTTTCCTGGAACGACTATGACGTGGGTAGTTGATTGCCATGCTCGTGTGCATCTTATGCTTAACGTGCATGCAATGATTTTCTTCTATGACTCTCTCATCTAGAGAGGTAACAGGAAAACACAACCAAGTCACAAACTGACCCACTTACCGTGTATGTGGTTGTGACGACCCAAAAATCATGGTAAACAATCCAGAACTTAGCTTGTCCTTGACAAAGGATCTGGTGTTATAGCGAAAGCGTGTTTCATGAGGCGGTAGAATTGAATCCACTTAGCTAGCATGCCGTGCATGCAAAATTTTAAGCCCGTGGCAAAAGTGATGGCCTCAAACGCGAGGGACAAAACCATAAGTGCCTTGCACTTCTAAACTGGTAGGGATTGTGTAAGGTGATATTCCCTATTTTGCCAGTTCTTCAAACGTGTGTGCCACTGCCCTTGATGCCAAGTCATTGGAGAGTACCTTGGCACAAGGGAGAAGCCTTGCTTCATGTAAAATTGCCAAAGCACTTTGCGTTGCACAATGACAGTCATTGTCAAGCAAAGTGTAAACATGGAAAAAACAAGAAAAACTTAAACTTGGCTAACCTGGTAGTTGTTGCTACAACCATTGTCATGAGAGTCCAAAGGGAAAGCTCGCGTAAAGATGGCTCATAGCCAAATCTGCCGTGCGAGAGAAACTTGTCGCATATGGATATACGCCCTCTTGTATCATATATATCCGTCGTATATGAAATGAAATAATCTGTAAACAGTTTGCTAAAGCCTTCCCAAGTTTTTATGCTCATAGCATATGCCAAACGTGGTGAGTCACTATGCAAGATGCATAAATAGAAGCCTTGCTTCACCTAAATCGGTAGCCAACTGATGTGGCTGCCAATAGCATGACAAAAATAATCGACCTTGTCGAGCAAGTTCAAGTGAAACTAACTTAGTATTGTGTGGCAAGCATCCTATGTTGGCTTGTATAAACAATGACAAGGAGTCGGCCATGCCGAGCAACTTGTTGCCCTCCACAAATCCAGTAATAGGCTATGCGTGTCACCTTGAGATATTGAAAAACCGGCCCTTGACCCTGCCTTTGAAGCAAAAAGTAACTTGTAACGAGCGTGCTCCATTAAGGTACTCACGAGAGGCCATGCTTCATATAAGTATGTCTGGCCTCATTGCCAAGAAATGCTATTAGCAATTGATGACATAGCATAAAGAGTCGACCTGCCAGGTTTGATTGCTATTGTGCATGACAATCACCACTCCTAGCATTAGTGTTTGCATCACCACAAAGTGTGGTTAAACTTTGTATAGGTAGAGAAGCCTTGCTTCTCTGCAAGCCCAAACTCAGGGCTCTTGCCAGTCGCCTTGAAATTGGCCATGCCGGTCAGCGATCCAACCATGCAAAACAACTTTTCACGCATGAGCTGAATTAGCCATCGGCCTTGCCGTTGCATCAAAGATGAAGCTTGGAAATTCGATATGTATACGTCTGCAAAATAGCATCACATAGAGATTAAGAAAATCCTTGGAAGTACAAAAAGACCAACCTGATGAGCATGGCGTTTGTCCGTGTACGCGGCAAACATATCCGCCACTTGTTCAACAATATCGTCTTTGCCTAGGAGCTTTGCCCCTTTGCCAAGTCGAACAACAGGCCTTGCCTGATGAGCATGTTCCATCAAGTTACTTTGTCAGATGCCCCTCATAGGGAGAAGCCATGCTTCTAATGCAGATTGTCGTGTCCAAGCCGTTAACGTTATGGCCTTGCCAAAACCGTGCATGAGCATGCATACCTTGGAAAAGCCGTCTTTGCCTCCCTTCGAGGCTTGCATGCAGCCTGACAAACTAGGGACGGTCCAATGGGCAGGCCTTGGATTCACCTTGTAGTCCTCGCCGACAGATATTTCGAGCGCTCGAATCTCGTCATTAAATTGGAATTTTTTGTACATGATCATAAATCTGGTTTGCCACTGCTCATCCCGGACCTCCAAGGTTGTGGAGCTGCACCCAGAACATGATGGTAGAGGTCCATCCTCGGGTTCCATCCGTGGGCTCCTTGTGGGACGGACAACCTGCTTGTGGGCGGCCCTTGGGCGCCCATAATCGGAAATGAAAAGAAGAAAAAAAATAAAATAATGCAACCCCTGGCCTCCAACGATGGCGGCCGCGTAGCAGAAGAGAACAGGAGAGAGATAACGCGCCACAAGCCTCAGCTTGCCTTGCTACTGAAACGCGTTTTGGTCTTCTATTTGTCGCGCATCTATCAAGCTTGAAAACACCCAATTCCACGCAGGCCAAAACTTGACCTCGGGTGAGTGCAAGGGTGTCGTCGACTGTGTTCGGCTCTGCAGGAGCCGCTTCCCATGGACAAGCTTGCTGTCGGGCCTTGATGCCTCTTCCTCCATGCCACTTGATGCACGACCTTACCCTCCCTTGCATGGCTTCTCGCGACACTGCCATGGCTGCGAGAGAGATCGAGAAGGATGCCTTGCATGAGAGACCGAGAGAGAGAGTGAGAACGAGAGGGAACGAGAGCCATGCTTCTTTCCCTCCTCCATGCCTCCTCCTCCTCTGGGCTCTGATACCAATGTAAGAACCCTAGGAGCTAGAGACCTGGATCCTCCACCCAACCACCCATACTTATAGGCTCTTAGCCCTAGGATCCCCTGTCCACACTACTAGCTGGCCCGTGGCCGGGGTCCGTGACCCCCCTTTAGGGTAGGGCCCTGCCCGTAGGACCCGTGTCCTGACAACAATAGCCACAAAAATAGCCATGATAGTTTACACACCCAATTTGACCACAGAGAATTGCCTTATTGCACCTTGTAAAGTGGACCATGGATCCCTTATAGGTGGGATTGTATGGGACCCCTTCCCATTGTCCAAATGTGCACACGTGCCATGTGTGATTGCCGAGGTTAGCCATTGCCGCCGATGCATCCCACTCTTAAACTCTCGCCTTTGTTTCAAAAGGTATCCATTTCTTGCTTTCTAATCTCTATGGGTTGCCCCTCTTGTGAGCTTCAGTATTCAACTTTGCCACACACCCATTTTGCGTCTTTCCCTTGACGGAGATAAACTCGCTCTCTCCCTCATCAAGGACTGATGCACTTGCATCCTTAGGGTTTCCCAAAAGCTTCACCCCAGGATGCATCCTCCCCCATCTCCACATACCTGCAAAGACGACCTCTACATTTGGATAACTTCTACATTTGGATTTTCACAGATTGTCTACGCTCTCGTTTATGAAGGAGTTGACGCACACATCACAAGAACTTCACGATACATTCCCAAATGAAAAAAGGGTATTTTTTTTCATATAATTTACCACGTTCAAGGGGGGAAAAAAACTCCAAATTTTCTTTTCCATTTAGGAAAGCTACTAGTAAAATACACCCATGTTTGAAAATGTGATGGATTTTTCCCCATGTAATTAAGTTATGAAAATAAAATTTTAATAAAAAAAGAATGGTTTTTTACTTGGAAATTATGTTGCCATGTGGAGAAATATTTTCTCAAGCTAGAAAATTAGTTTTCCTAACTTGGATTTTTTATAGAGATGGGTTCTCTTTTTGGCTGGCTAAAAATAAGATAAATTGTTTTTGAGATTTTTGGCCTGCTGCCCAAAGGGCTAAGGCCATAGTGACTTGTTTCTTTTTTGCTAATGAAAAAGAGCAATATATATTTTTAAATGCAATATTTTTTAATTGGTTGGGGCAGATAGAACACTCATTAGACAAACAAAATTGAATCATGACAAGTAATATATTTAGTATCTTTTGAATCATGGTTTGGACCTCTCCTGCCTAAATGCGTGGATGATTTTAAAAAATTGGTGGAATCCTCTATGGAGTCTGGAGTGATTGGAGTTTGAAAGGACCTCGAAAGTTTCTCTCTCTCTCTCTCTCTCTCTCTCTCTCTCTCTCTCTCTAGAAGGAAGAGGCGACCTCGAAAAATCTCCACCTCTTCTGAAGGCGGTGGGCGACGCATCTACAGTGTAGCCAATAAAATGTGATGTGTCGTGCAGGTGAGTGCAACAATGGAGCTACCTCTCTGTCGCACAAGCACGGAGTGCAAAGCCTCTCTCTCTCTCTCTCTCTCTCTCTCTCTCTCAGCAGTGTGCCATGTCTCCTGCACGGAGTGTTTTGGTTTGGGGGAAGGAAGAAGGGGGAAGGAACGCTTAGTAGAGACGCATGCATGGAGGGAAAGTTGCGAGCAGCTGTTGTCTCTTTGACTGCGATGCTGCAGGTGAATGCACAGGGTTGAAGGCGGCAGAGGGAAAAGCAGAGGTAGGGGGGTAGCACCAGAGAAATGAGCGAAGGCATCAAGGTAACTCTCGGCTCGTTGCTGAACAAAGTCATCACCGTCATCTACAAGAAGCTCTTGGGTGAGGCACCAAGAAGACGGGTCCATCGAGCTACACTAACCAGGCAAAGAACTGTAGATCTGAGAAAGGCTGATGAGCATGAACGTGTGCGTGTGCACGCACGCACGTGTGTGTGTGTGTTAGAGAGAGAGAGATAGATAGATAGATTGAATTATCGTCCACGGAGGTCAGATATGACCCATGGGACCAAAAACAAACATTACAACCACTTCTTCTAAGTGAGGGCAATGGATACATATCAGTTAAGGACTGAGGGTCCAGAAAAAGAAAAAGCAAAGTTTAAGGGGGGTCCTGTGGGGCAGGAGCAGGGGCCGGTTTAGGAGTTCGAAACTCCTGGATGATGGCCTTCTCTCTGCGGTATACTGCCCACTTGCCTTTGGCTCGTGCTTCACGCACTTTTTTCAGCTCTTCGCCTTTGTGCTTGATTTGTGTCGGGGTGAGTTCTTCGGCGATCCAAAATTCGGTGTCTCTAAGGAGACGCGATTGCTGGAGTAGTCGGAGCCGTTCCTCTTTGTCTTTGAACTCAAGAATGGCATGTCCACTAGGTGTGCGCTTGGTGTTGAATTTGTTGATGATACATTCTACCGCATCGTAGTCGACATGGACCGGTTTAAGAGTTTCGTTGAGGAGGTCGATTAATTTGCAGAAATCTTGTTTGCACTCGTCCCATGCTTGGGGCAGTCCTCCAATGCGAAGCTTGAGGGCATTCTCTTCTTGAAGTTGATGTTCCCGCAGTTCTGTCTTCACACAAGTTTCCACTTTGGCAAGTGCAAACGTGTGCGCTTGAGTGACTTTTTCTTCGACTTCCTTCACTTTGTCTGTTGTGAGGCCGACCATGGAGTCAAAGCGTGCCTCAAGCGTGCTAAGGCGAGCTTTGAGGTCGCGGTTTTCTTCCATGATCATGTCGAGAGCAGCTTGCAATTGTCCGATGCGATCTGTTTTGCTCGGGGCTGCCAAGACAGCGGCAAAGCTAGCCCGGTCTCTCCCCGATGCTTTTGTGCTGTTGGTCGCCATCCTCTCACTTACTGAAGATGGCTTTGGTGAGAACATTCTCTCCAAATGCTCAAATGCTCACACGCAGGGATTAGAGCTTGAGTTTGAGGCACGGGTCGGCAAGCCGATCCAGAAAAAACCAGAATCAGGGCCGAACCAGGCCCCAAAAGCATGCTCAGATGCTCATGCGCTGGAACTAGATCTTGAAGTAAAAAATCAATGCTTTAAAAATGCTCAAATGCTCTCTGTGAAACGAGCACATCGAAAACCAGCAGTGCAGGGTTGAATCGGCCAAAGTTGAAAATTGTTGCAAGCTCAATGTTGCAAATGGCGCCCTTCTTGAGATGCAGATCGGCAGTTTAGGTTTGGAGATGCGAGTTGAAATGGCTTGGGGGCAGGGCTGCAAATGCAGGTTGCCGTGGAGTTGAAGCTGCAGGTGTTGAATCGGCCTGTAGCAGGTTTCCGTGGAGTTGAAGGCAGGTGTTGAATCGGCTTGGGGGCAGGGCTGCAAATGCAGATGTCGCAGGATTGAAGTGCAGGTCGGCAGGTTGAAAGTGTTCGCTACAGGTCGGCAAGTTGAATATGCTTGGATAAGGGATGTGAATCGGCTTGGAGCAAAGCGAGGCAAAGCTCAAAGCTAACCCCCCCCCACAGGGCTGCCCCTTGCCCAGGGGGGGGACTGTGGAAAGGCGAGAGAGAGAGAGAGAGAGAGAGAGAGAGAGAGAGAGAGAGAGAGAGAGAGAGAGAGAGAGAGAGAGAGAGAGAGAGAGAGAGAGAGAGAGAGAGAGAGAGAGAGAGAGAGAGAGAGAGAGAGAGAGAGAGAGAGAGAGAGAGAGAGAGAGAGACTTCAACAGTAGTCGCCCACTCTGTCTGGCATACAAGGCAGGTGCATCCAGGCAGAGGCGGAAGGAGGTGGAGGCAGAGGCATGATACCCTTGGACTGCAAGCTGTCGACATGGATTTCTACAGAGAGAGCAGAGGAGAGAATATGCGTGGGGAATCCCATACTAGTGGGTTTTAAATTGGTTAGAGCTGTGTGCTTCCTGAAGAGTAAAAATGAACCATCTCCTTTCCTGGTTCTGCTCTTTTCTTTGGCTTACAACATACCCATGAAGGCACTGTCGTAGTCAAGGAAGGATATGAAGCTTTTATGTGATGTATATGAAAGAGCAGTGACCTAGATAGTTTGCTATGCTGATGAGGCAGAGCTGTGTTTGGCATGCGAGACGCAGGTGCATGCTACTAGCAAGCCAGCCATCGAGCATCATACGGTTACCCTCATTCTCGACACCTCAGAACTAGCTATCTACGACATTTGCTAGGTTTGTTTGTGTATGTCATGCATCTGGATTCATTACTGTTCTGACCATGTGATTTAGAGTGTTTTGTAACCTCTGCTCATCTGCTTGGCTCTCAAGATAAAGCTGTCCTTTTTCTTCACATCGAGGACCGAGCTCTTCTCTATAGAGATTGCGATTTATTGGCGCATTCTTCCAATGCCCTCACAACCAAGCATAGAAGACTCCTCTTGGTAGCCATTATAGTTGGCATGAGCCCTATGGGTACCCTGCCCCCGGCCCAAGAGAAGCTAAGCACTCAGCATATGCCAGCTACGTATACTAGCTCCCTCAAGGAGAACAAATTTGCCTTGAAGAATTTTGCTGCCCACGATTTTGTTTCGACTGTAGAGAGTTGCAGGAAAGATAATGGTGGCATGGGTAGAAAGGGACCTGTGAACAAGCTCCCACCCTCACCTCAAATAGTGAGAAGTAAGATGTTATCTCTTGAGTTCTATACGCTCATCCCTTCTATAGGAATCAGAGGCCAACAACAAGAATCCAAACAACAGTAGTAGCAGACAACAATAATGACAAAAACAATCACAATGATAGTGTGATGATGGATGTGGATGCCTCCTCTTCGGTTGAGGATGGAAGCATCTCTGATTATCTCAACTCTGATGCCTTTGGATGGAGGCTTGATGAGCTACTCAACGCTGATCTGGTTGGTGTAGATGATGTGATAGCGGCCGAACTTTATCGCTTTCCAAGGTAGCACTGCATTGCTGCTTGAAGTCCATTAAAGTCATTGAGTCGATAGCAAGCTGCCAGTAAATGTATTTCACATGTCACAGAAGGAACAACAAGTTTGCTTTAGGATGTTCCTAGCAATTGAAGGAGTACAAGCGGAAGTGCGACGCGAGAGAAAAAGCAAGAAGAAGAGAACGACGATATCGTGAACTCGCTCTACTATCATGTGTAGAGCATAGTGAGTTCTTATTAGGTTTTTACAAAAGAATTTGTGTACATACCTGGCAGCCCACCCACTTACCTGGGCGACCACATTGGGCTTTATACCGCAACAACCTCCCACTTAAAGTCCAATGTGGTACTTTAAGTGTGAGAGAAGCTACTATACAAGCTAATATACAAGAGATGTAGAGAAGTGATGTACTACCCTACACCTAACTGCTTGCGAAAATGCGCAAAGCTCTCTGAGGGAAGTCCTTTTGTAAGTAGATCAACAGGATTTTCTATGGTGTGAACTTTGACAAGCTGAATTTGCTTATCCTCGAGCATTTCCCTGATGATACTTCACATCCACATGCTATGATACTTCACATCCACATGCTTTGTCTTTGAGTGATAAACTGGATTGCGAGCCAATTTTATAGCACTCTGACTATCACAATATAGCATAGGCATCTCTTCTTTGATTCCCAAATCTGTTACTAGTCGATTAAGCCAAATTGATTCTTTGCATGCCTCTGATGCTGCAACATATTCAGCCTCTGTAGTAGACTGAGTAACACAATCTTGTAATCTAGAACGCCATGATACTGCTCCACAAGCCAATGTAAAGACATACCTTGACGTAGACCTTCGGTTGTCTAAGTCACCTGCATAATCTGAGTCTGTAAAACCCTTCACACTTAGCTCCTGACTCCCATAGCATATACGCATACTCTTTGTAGTTTTCAGGTATCTCAATATTCCTTTCATTGCCTCCCAATGTTTTTTGCCTGGGTTTGATATGTATCGACTTACTACTCCCACTGCAAATGCAATGTCTGGGCGAGTAGCAATCATTGCATACATCAAACTACCCACTGCAGACGCATATGGAATCTTATCCATTTCAGCCTGTTCTTCCTCAGACACAGGACAATCTTGTTTGCTAAGTTTCACATATGGTGGCAGTGGAACACATTTAATGCCTTTCCCTTCTCCATATTGAAACGTTGCAAAACCTTGTTAATATACTCTGTTTGAGATAACCAAATCAACTTCTTTGATCTGTCTCTCTCAATGCGCATACCAAGTATATGACTTGCCTCACCCATGTCTTTCATGTCAAACGATTTTGCCATCTTTGACTTCAAAGCTGAAATTTCTTCCAAGTGCTTGCCAGTAATCAACATGTCATTCACATACAAAATAAGGATCAGCCAACTGCCATCCTTAGCCTTATTTGTATATAGACAATGATCGAACTCACTACGTTTGTAGCTTTGAGAAAGCATAAACTTGTGGAACTTATGGTACCATGTCCTCGGTGATTGTTTTAAGCCATAAAGACTCTTTAACAACTGGCATACCAAATCTTCCTTGCCTTTCTCAACAAACCCTTCTGGCTGCTGCATCTAAATTTCCACATCTAAATCACCATGCAAGAACGTTGTCTTGACATCCATTTGGTGCAACACCAAATCTAATATCGCAGCCAATGCAAGAAAGCATCTCAATGTAGTCATCTTGACCACCGGAGAGAAGACTTCATCAAAGTCAATGCCTTGTTCTTGCTTAAAGCCCTTGGCAACAAGCCTTGCTTTGTAGTTTAGCTGACTATCATGAGCGGTGATCTTATACCTGTAAACCCATTTACAAGGTAGAGCCTTTTTGTCCTGTGGTAATTTAACTAGCTTCCATGTCTGGTTTTTATGCAGAGCTGTCATCTCTGTCTGCATGGCCAATTGCCAATTCCCGGAGTCCTTCATTTGCACTGCTTCCTTGTAACATGAAGGCTCATTGCAATCAGTCAGCATGACATAGTTCATAGATGGAACAAACCGATCAGGAGGTTGCGTGATACGTCCAGATATACGCAAAATAGGTGGCTCAGGCTCAACCACAACGTGTGGTTCCAATCTATCCTGTCCTTGATCCTCTTGAGCCCTGACATTTTGTCTTGCACGTGCAGGTCCAACTTCTTGGAAGACAACTCTTCTAATCTCCTCAACCCTCTCTGGTTTAGAATGATATTTGGATTCATTAAAGTGAACATCATTGCTACGGATAACCTTTTTGGATTCGGGATCCCATAGTCTATACCCCATCTCACCAAAATTACCATAGCCTAGAAAGATGCACTTTCTACTCTTTGGCTCAAGTTTGTTCCTAAATTCCTTTGGAACATGAGTATATGCCTCACAACCAATGACTCTGAGATGCTTGTATGAGGGCATTTTGCCTGACCATACCATCTCTGGCACTGAATCCTTCTGCAAAACCTTGCTAGGAGATCTATTTATAAGATGAACAGATGTTGATACAGCTTCAGCCCAAAACCCATTTGGCAGCTGTGCATTAGACAACATACTTCTGACCTTCTCTGGTATGGTCCTATTCATCCTCTCAGCAACACCATTTTGAGGAGGATTGTAAGGAGCAGTAAGTTCATGTTTTATACCTTTTGACTTACAAAAGTCCTGAAAGGCCTTTGAAACATACTCTCCACCATTGTCAGTGCGTAAGCATTTAAGCTTCTTGCCACTTTGATTCTCCACAAGTGTCACAAACGTTTTGAAAACAGTAAACGCTTCATCCTTGTGCTTGAGAAAGTAAACCCATACTTTCCTCGAGTAATCATCTATAAATGTCATAAAGTAAGAAGCTCCCCCTAGAGATAGGTTAGGCATAGGTCCACACAAATCACTATGAACAAGTGCCAACTGTGTATCTCTTCTACAGCTTCTATGCTTATGTGGCTACTGTGTTTGCTTACCATACAGACAATGTTCACATAATTCAAAATCATTAAATGAAAAGCGAGGAAAATAACCAAAACGAGACAAGATTTCCATTCCCTTCTTGGACATATGTTCTAACCGGCTATGCCACAAAGAAACGTTTGGCTGCTCGGTTACATTGATTACATTTTTAGAGACATTTGATACATAAATCATGTAAAGTCCTCCAGACTTTACTCCATGTGCTACTGTCATAGAACCCTTGGATATCTTCCACATGTTCTGTCCAAAAGTGGTGACGTAGCCAGCATCATCAAGTAAACCTGTGCTGATCAAGCTCTTTGTAATTGCGGAAACATGTCTCACATTTTTCAGCGTGAAAGAAGAGCCATTCTGAAACTTCAATTGAACATCTCCAACACCTAAGATCTCACATGTCTGCCCATTGCCTAGCCGAACATGATATTTAGTGGTCACATAAGAGGTAAACCACTCCTTGTTTGGAGACACATGAAGTGATGCCCCTGAGTCTATAATCTAGTCACTCAGTGCATGTCCATCAGATGCTGTAAGAAGAGCTGAGTCCATTGTATTCTTCAAGAAGTAGATGTCTCCTGACACTAGACTGTCATCCTCTGCAACAGTGTTTGTCACATTTATTTCTTGAATTTTCACTGAGGACTTGTTCTTCTCACCATGGTCTTCAACTTTCTCTTTGCCTTTTTCTGCTTTCCATTCTCTGCAGTCTCTTTTCATGTGACCCTTCTTGCCACAATGGTAGCATTCTATGTCACTCTTGCCTTTAGCACTGTGGGACTTGCTACGAGACTGATTCCTCTTTCCACCTTTGTACTTTTCTTTGGTCCTTCCCCTGACAACTAAGGCTGTTCCTTTGCCTTTGTCCGTTGTCCTTCTACACCTGCTATGGTCAAACCATCTGGAGGTGCAGAATTACTCAAAGCTGTGCGAAAAGTGTCCCAACTTTCCGGCAATGTGATCAACAGGAACATAGCTCTAATAGGTTCATCAAACTTGACACCTTGAGCCGACAACTGACTGTAGATGGTGTTGAATTCATTCAGATGATTGGACATAGGTGTCCCTTCTTTCATCTTCAAGTCAACAAGCTTCTTAAGCCAGTATACCTGTGAAGCTGCACTCTGCTTCTCATAAAGATCACTTAGCTTTAACCATGCTTGAGAAGTCGACATCTCGTCTGCTACATTGAAGTAAACGCTTTCTGCCAAAGTCAGCATAATGGTAGAAAGTGCCAATTCATCCATTTCGCTCCATTCATCTTCGTCCATATCTTTTGGTTTTATCCCCTTGAGCTTTATAGGTTTTATCTGCTTCTTTTGTACCAACACGTGCCAAATTTGCTTCTTCCACAATGGGAAATTGGTTCCATCCAGCTTCTTGATATTGTAAAGAGCAGTGTCCTATGATCCAGCCATAGCTACGCTTCACAGTAGTTTACTTTCCTGGGAAAAATTCGGCAGAGTTTTCCCTGTAAACTGACCTCTGAACCAATATCAACCTGTCAAATGAACCAAGAAAGCTTCAGATTCTGCAGAAATTTTGACAGAGTCTCCTTTGTGAAATGGCTATGGTGTACTCAAAACCAGACCAAAAAACAGCTCAAAAAACACTGTCTCTCTAACACTGCAATCTGCGGGTAAACCTGTACTGTCTCTCACTGTCCTGTAAGCATGGACTGCGGCAATGCCTCAATGGCAGTAAAGCAAAGATGCAATCCCAACTGTCTAACTCACAGTCAATACATCCTAGCTACCTATCTAAGGGTCCTCGAGGGAACGCTCCAAGACCTGATCCTCAACAAAGGCTGCAGTAAATCTGACAATACATAGACTTCCCACAAAGTCATACATCCACAAATTTCCCACTATATGCTGTAACCGCTGCGACGGTTGTTTGCTGCGTGACTCACAGCAAACCCTCAACAGACATACATCATCTCTAACAATACATCCCATGTGGAAGTACCTGCAATGTCAAGATGAAATCTGGAATATCAAGCAGCAAACACAAGCTACCTGATGAAGTAGTGGATGTCGCCTACAGTTTGTGTGTAGATGCGCGCGTGTCGTATGTGACACGCCTCCAAGAACTGTGAGCCGTCCTTCGATGTGTAGACAACCAAAAATCAGCACTCTGGGAGTGCCGATATCCTCAACACCTGCACTCATAGGCCAAAACCCCAGATTTGCAGAGTCGGATCTGCACCCGCCGTCGCCGAGACCACGTAGTCGAAAATGGCATGCGCAGAAGACTCTGGCTACCTGCAAATGCTGCCCCGAGCCTCGATCTGAGCTCTGATACCAGTTGAAGGAGTATGAGCGGAAGTGCGACGCGAGAGAGAGTGCGAGAAGAAGAGCACGACGATATGGTGAACTCGCTCTACTATCATGTGTAGAGCATAGTGAGTTCTTATTAGGTTTTTACAAAAGAATATGTGTACATACCTGGCGGCCCGCCCACTTACTTGGGCGACCACATTGGGCTTTATACCCCAACAACAATGGAATCAACATTTATTTATCTGTAATTATTTGTGTCTCCATAGTTGTGCAAGCACTATCTTCTAAAATACTACAGATTTGTGATGTCTTTTGTTGATTTGATTATTGAGATTTTCTTGTGTTTGCCTTTTGTTGATTTAATTATTGAGCTTTACTCGTTTTACTTTTGGTTCTCCTCTAGGAAAGCAACATACTGGGATTTGGCCTTCATGAAGAGCACTCTTGCTTTGCTAGCTAGACTTCCTAGAGGAGCATGAGCTCAGCCCTTCTCAAGAGGAGAGTGTGGCATTGGGTCCACAAATGCCTTCCCCTCCGACACATTCTGTCCTTGGTGCGTCTCGAGGGCCTGCGAATGTTATTACCTGCTTCCCCAACATCACCACCTCGAGGCAATGTAAACAAGAAGCGCAAGTATTGGCTAAATGGTGCGTATCAATATGAACAGATTTCTCTTGGTTTTCAAAGCTGATGGTGGCCCATATAGATGCAGCTGCTTAAATTCACCCCGCCATTTTTCCACCATGGTCATGAATTTTTAATGGTAGACTTGTTGGTGACCAAGTTCACGTTAGCTATGAAGGTGCAAAAATAAACCTAACTTTTCTAAAATTTCCCCTAGCCAATTGAAGGAAAGGAATTTTGTATGTTTGGAGAGATGATTTATTTTGAACAATGCTTCTATGTGGGGTAGCTCCAATAAAACAATGCTTCTATGTGGGGTAGCTCCAATAAGGTTTTACTGAAGCTTCGGGTGCGGGTGTTAGAAACTTGTGCACATTTGATGCCTTTTTCGCTTTGCTATTATGGGAGCGCCTTCGATCAGCTTTCATGATGTAGCAATTAGTCTTGGGTGTAATGGTTTATTGATTGAGAGGGTTTTAATCAGTGCAATAAGTGTTGATAAGCACACAAGTTATTGTTGGAGGTCTCTTATATTTAGTGCTCTCTATTTCTCTCTAACTCATCTGTCATTCTACCTTAGGATCTCTCTCTGTGGAATATCTCTCTCTCTCTCTCTCTCTCTCTCTCTCCCCCCCCCCCCCCCCCCCCCCCCCCCCCATGTGTGTGAGGTTGATGCAGCCTTGCCAAAGCACAGAGAAGACGTAGAGCTTCTTGCAATAGTCATGTAGGGCATATCCTGCAATCAAGGTTCTTTGAGAGTCGACATTGCAAATAGAAAGCTCATGAATGACTTCTTATGCTTTTGTAAGGGCACCATTTGCGAGTAGGATATGTGGACACTTGGTTGTATCTATGAACCTTTAGCATACGTGATGATGTAGAGAACATCTTGTATGTCCTCATAAGCTATCCCGTTGAATGCGTTCGGATAGAAATTAGCAACCAAAATTGTGCTTTTACACTTGGCCAATTTCTTGTTTGTGTAAGCCTAGCAAGAAGCTGCATTATGTGCAACACTTTGAACCCAAGCCAATACACGGAGACTTGGACGAGTAACGAGACTTAGCATGTTTATAGAAGAAAGAAGGACTCTTGAAAGGTGTAGTACAAAGTCCTAAAATTTAAGAGCCATAGCCATGTGGGGGGTTTCTAATCACCGAGCGAAGATAAATCCGAGCAGATTGATACAAGAGCAACAATGGTGAAAGAAAAAAATTATGCCATGCATATTACTTTCACTACCACGAACCTGACACTTAATTGATAAAAAAGATATTTTAGAACCATTATGAAAATTGAATACTCGAGAGACACACAATCTCTTCATACTTGAAACACATATAATTCATTTTCATGTGGCATACCTCCTCTCAAAAATAGCCCACCAAAAAATTGACACCTAGATTTTGCAACAACGTCAACACACAACCTCGTAAGCCTACAATGCTATATGAGAGCATCCTAAAGCTTGAAACAAATCTAGTTTTGTAAGAAAGAAAAAAAAAGTTCCTAAAGTAAGCGCACTCTCACTCTCTCTCCTCTCAACTTCACAGCGCAACATCCTTGAGTTGCCCTCCCTTTCCCCTTGCCAACAAGACATGGATGCACCCACTGCATCTACATCTATTATGTATGCAGTGGCAATGATGAAATATGTGTCCAATGCATGATGAGCTCAATGCATGATGTACCCAACGTATGATGAGCTCAAGCATACCCAATTGCCTCATGACCATCTCAACCTGAGTATTGAGGAATGAGTTGTCTACTACTTTTTACCAAACTTGCCTAACAGTTAATCCATGTTTTTAACACTAGTATTGTAATGGGCCACAAAAGTGGCTGGTGCCCTTAAAGTGGTTCATGCCTAGATTCTAGTATTTTAAGCATAACTTTTCCATATGACATAAAAACTTCATGAAACTCTTTGAGCATCTTGTTAGGATGTGTCTAAGACATGAGAGTCTTTATGTAGGCAACATAGAAGTGTGATAGACTCATTTGGAAAATTGGTCTACCATTAAATCAATCCAGTTAAACTATATGCATTTTATTAAATTAGTTTTTAGAGATGGCCATGTAGCAAAGAAAACTTCAACCCTTGATTTATTTTCTTGACATTTTTTATCAACTCATACTATGTGTCATGCGAATTTCTCTAAGAGGGTTTTTTGTTTAGACATCTAAATAGCTATTGAATTAAATTTTTATAGAAGCCTCTTAAAGTCACAAAAATGAAAAACCTAAGTAAAATGGAGTTCATTTCCAAAAATTTAGCAGGTGCCTATACAAGCCAGTTAAATTGATTGAGAGGCTATTAACATATATATATGTCATAGATCTGCCTAACCTTGTGGTAACTGATTGTTGTCTTCTGGATTTGTGAACATAGCTGCTGGCATGCATGAGGTCTTAGAACATATTTTAAGGGAGGAGTCCAAGACAAAGCGAAGTTGTAAGGTATTTCAAGAAGACTCTAGTAAAAGGGTTGTGGCAAGCTCTAGTTTACTAGTTACCAAAAGTTCTTGTCTCGCTTAAGTTCCATGGCATCTTGTGCATCATTGGATTTTAAGATGCCTCTTAATTCTCTAAGACCTCCTTATTGCAAATTCAAGGATAAAACAAAGCTTGAAGAGGTTCCTTGTAGGGACCTCCAAAAGGAAGCTTGGTCTGCTCATTTTGCTTCATGAACCACTTTTCGTGAGGCCAATTTCTTGCCTAGCTAGCCTTTCACGATCATTAAATAGAAGCGATCGGACCTAGAGTCAAATGCAAGTTCTTCTGCATAGGAAAGGCCCAAGTCTCAAGTGCATTTGCCTGCTTGATGGCAAGGTAAAGTCATGAAGCGACAATTCCTTAAAAGCTCCTATGTTGTGAGTGCTCTCACTGCTGAAAACAACCAAGTTCCTAGGATATCAAGGCCAAGATTAAAGAATATTTTAGTCCTAAATCACATAATGAAAATTTAAAGCTTCTAGAGTCTCTCGCCTTTGTAGCAGCACGTAAACAAGAGAAGAGTTGTTTTTGCTACACACCAACGTCTGTGGCTACAATTTAATGCCCCAATCCCTACAATCATGAAAATAAAAAGGCCTTGCTTTGCTCGCCATCACATTGCAGTGGGGGTTGTACTGTCATCCGTCCTCAACACCTCAACATTATGCCGCCTCACAATCGTTTGCCTAAGGGCATGTACTTGCCTGATTCCTACTGCAAACCATCACCTCCACCACTTTTTTTGTGTGTGATACTGCCTACTACAATAGCTCCGTGGTCTAATTTACATTTTTTGAAAAGAAACAATCGTAAGCACATGACCCTACCCCTCCCTGGTTTGGTGTTGGAACCATTCCGAGCCGGCGCGGAATGGTTCCAGCAGCAAACCAGGGGCTTTAATGTCGTCACCATTTTAAAAATTGTTATATAAGTGCAGTCTATGCGCTTGCTGTGTGCGCACGAGAGAGAGAGAGAGAGAGAGAGAGAGAGAGAGAGAGAGAGAGAGAGAGAGAGAGAGAGAGAGAGAGAGAGAGAGAGAGAGAGAGAGAGAGAGAGAGAGAGAGAGAGAGAGAGAGAGAGAGAGAGAGAGAGAGAGAGAGCTGCCCTAGTCCTGCAGGTGGCCCTCATTGGCTCCCATTCAAAGTTTCAAATCCACAAGAAAGGAACGTCCGGGTCGTGGTGGTGGTGGTGGTGTGTGTGTGCGTGCATGCGAAAGTTTCCATGCAGGGGTGGAGGCTGGACAAGCAACCGGAGGCATCACTAGTGTTGTTTGTGGTGTTTGGGAGCTTCAACCCTGCGTGAAGCTTCTACAGACCCTCACGCTGCCTCTCCCCCTCGCTGCCTTGTCCCGACCTTGTGTTTCCCTGCGTCACCCCCTGCTCTGTCCCGTCACACGCTTGCCCTGTCCCACCTCAACACTACCGTGCCCCTGTCGTGTCTCAACACTTCTTGCGTCTTTTGCCTGCATCACGCCTTCACTGGCATCTCCGCCGCGCAAGCTCAACACACAACACGAAGAGAGAGAGAGAGAGAGAGAGAGAGAGAGAGAGAGAGAGAGAGAGAGAGAGAGAGAGAGAGAGAGAGAGAGAGAGAGAGAGAGAGAGAGAGAGAGAGAGAGAGAGAGAGAGAGAGAGAGAGAGAGAGAGAGAGAGAGAGAGCTCTACTGTTAGTGATTATTAAGTGTGGTCACCGTTAGCAAAAATTGCTCTTCTTCTTTTATAGTATTTTGTGGTACCCTCAGCAACAGATTGCTTTTGAGGTGTAGTTGGAGCCAAATTCTGCAAAGTGGTTAAATCATCTTGGGAGCCAAAATCCAGAAGACCTCCAGTAGTTATGTCTTTGAATGCCTGATGCTCAACAGTCCGCCGATGCCTGACTCTGCTTCTCAAACGGCAAACCAATCAGGAAAAGAAAGTGTACCCATAATTTCCGAGTGCTTCAATTGAGAACTCTCATGTTTGTTTTAAATGATGATTTTAAAAAAATCAAGTCTCCCAAAAATGCGACCTCATTGCACGAACATGTAACAGAGCTTCATCACCACAGTGCACACATCAAATTAAGAGATTCTCCATACCTGCTCCAGAAGCACATCCTAATTAGTGCACCTACTTGAGACGAACCATACTTGAAGCCTCCCAACATTAAAAAAAATCATGAAGTTTTGTATGCACACGATGGACAAATGAGAGCTGCTTTAGTGCACTTACCAAATTCACCACCCTAGTCTATCATCTTCAACCCATGCATATCCTACAGGTGCTCCAACTTATTTCAAAGATAGAACTTTCAGAACTAAATAATTAAATGACTTCATAATTGCCGTAATGATTCCGTGTTGCTCCACTATGGAATCCATCCCAACTGGTGGTTAGTGGCATATCATCCATCTCTCAGTCAAAATAACCCCTGTTGAAACTTCACATCCCCGGTTGTGGCATGATTATGGCTCCTTCAACTCCAAATTAAAGATACTACAAATTACAAAAAAAACTTATCCTTGACGTTTTTGACAGTTGTTCAAAATATTTCTGTTGCAAATTGGTTAAGGGAGAAATTAAGCAAGAAATAAAGTCTCCTAAGAAGGATTCGATTCAAAAGAGCAGCTTTGACTGCAAAGAGATGAGATCACACCTACAACATGAGGTGGCACTTGACCTATGCACATTGTACACATGGGCATGCTCAAAAAACTCTCTCACTGCCTTGTGTGGAAGAAGCGAGATGTGCCAGACTTTCTTGGGATAGGATGGTGGGAGCACATGGAAGCCGTTTGAAGATAGCTAACCGTGGATACAAATTGTTGCTCCTGCTAAGTACGTTGGTAGACTTTCTGAAGTTTTGGGGTTAGGAGTCTATGCCCCCTACATACATCTCTAAGCCAACAGGTTGCATAGAGATGACGGTGACAAGCCATATGAAAGTTTAAGAATAAGAGAGTCCAAAGCCATAATGATTTGGTGGCGGAGCATTTTGAAATGATAGCGAGATAAGGCACCAACATTAGCTCACACATTCACTATGGCAGATTGAGAGGGATTTTTAGCTAGTTGGTTTAGACCATATAATATTTAAAGAGTGGAGAACGCTTTGCTTCAAAGACCACAGAACCACCATGTTGATCATCTATTGGCCACAATATATGATTGGAGCAAGCTTTGAGCAATTGGGAAGAGATGCACACAAAGTTATACTTTGTCACCGTAGTAGTGCACGCCCTTGTCAACACATTCCCCTTTCTAGGAGGCACATGCAAGAGAGAGAGAGAGAGAGAGAGAGAGAGAGAGAGAGAGAGAGAGAGAGAGAGAGAGAGAGAGAGAGAGAGAGAGAGAGAGAGAGAGAGAGAGAGAGAGAGAGAGAGAGTTGATAAGGCCACAAAAATAATAGATAGGGTCCAAAATATTCTTGGAGGGGTAGATCATATTATAATTGTGATCAACTCTAGCATCTTGATGTATCGTTCCAAAATTCTAATTGTTTTTGGAAGAAAGATGAATGAGCAATTTCTACTAGGGTAATTGGTGCCCACAAAAAAAGTAAAAATTTTGGTAGATAATGACTATTATTTTGGTGGAATACGCTCGATTTTTGGTTCACTCGAAAAATATCTCTCGGTGTATGGTAAGACTCGCCATGTGGAAAACTTCAAAAAAGGGAGGGGGTGGGTCTACATCAATTATCGATGCCCATCCCTTTCCCCACACGCTCAAAGTCTCTCTCTCTCTCTCTCTCTCTCTTTTGTATCCTTGCCTTTCTTTATCTCTTGTTAAATAATAACTGCTAGCAGTAAGAAGCATGAGCTTTTTAGTACTTGTAATTTTCAAGGCACACCAAAAGATTAGAAGAAGGACAAGAGTTGAGTCTCGGGGCGGGTTCAGACGAGCTCATTGGTAAAAGAGGTACAAAAACTTTTTTCCCACCTTATTGTTCATATAAGGTGACTACAACACATGTATGCAAACGTTACAAACAAGCTTTCAACTAATCAATGATAATGCAATGGTGAAGTGGATGGTATGATCATGGATTCTTACACCCAAGCTGCATAATGTTTTCGTGCATGATGGCTTGTCACACTGTTAGATTACGTCAGCATAATGTCTTTGCTCTTGACCTGCCATTATTTGTTATATAGAGAACAATCCATTTTGTGTGTGCTTTATATCCCATGTGGGAAGCCTACTGAGTAGGAAGCTAGCATCATTTGTTTTGAGATTAAGATGTGTATCAGTTTACAAAGGAAATGTTGTTCGCTTTTTGACAAATTACATTGAATCAATTGGTTTATTTTAATCTAGTATTCATTTTATTTCTTACTTTTCATGGTGGTTTGTTTTCTCAAATGAAAACACTACAATTTACACTTCTGATCATTTACAATTCAACATGTATTTTTGCAAAGCATGTGTCATGTTACTAGTATACATAAAATAGTGGGCCATTACATTGCATACAAAATCCATATGGGGAAACGGCTCATTACGAGAACGTCCATATCTTGTCTGTATATAGGGAACTATGTTAGAATTTTAGATACTGTATATAAGGGGGTTTCTATAATTTGGATGCACGCATGTGACATCCTCCCATTACTAATAGTGAATCCCTCCATGTCACTATGCTATACACTATTTGACTAGTTTTACTCAGTTAGATAATGTGAGGCATAAATTTTATATGTAAGATAGGGGTATGATAGTTTTCTTCATTGATTGTCGTATAAGCGTAGAAAGGGGGTTCATATTCCCTAGCATGAGTCGTATATAGGGGTTTTATCAAAGTTGTCCGCTCGCAGGTGGCATCCCGTTTTGTATATAGAGTGAATCCCCCGGGCAATTCATCTATTGACTCTTCACTAGAGATCGGCCGTATTAAAAAATTAGACAAGAAGAATAAGAGATAAAGGAGGCAACAATATTGAGCAAATGTGCGTGCTAGAACAAATGAAAATAAATCTACCGTAGAATGGCTTAATTATCTAGTGGAAGAGCTTAAAAATATCCAAGCAAGCTCGAGAAAGACAACAACATCTTAGACGCCAACAAGATGCTAATCTAGGAATCACAAAAGCATTTTTTGAAGACACTGATGATGATTCATTGGAATCTGAGCCACCACTACGATATCCAATTGAACTAAATAGCCTCTATGGGAGAGTACTATATAACGCATTATTGGATACAAGAGTTCAACATAATTTGTTATCCTATGGAGTTTAGTGTCAACTAGGAAAACCACCCCTATCCACAAGCACCATCCAAGTCAAAAGTGTCAATAAGAAGAAGACCATTGTTTTTGGAATCCTACACCGTGACTCTTGTTATTTATGACAATGAAACCGTGGTTTAAAGCTTTTTGGTCATGCCTGTTGGTACTATGGAGGGTAATATAAACCTGGGGTGCAAATGGATGTCTACAGTCAAATGTAATATCGATTGGGAGACCAAGAGTATCACGACGCAGAAACCAACTCATGGCCCTACGGCTCAAGGAATAACACCTGAAATCTCACCTCTTTATAACACAAAAAACAACGAAATATTGCCAATCCAAAAAGTCACAACATCCTTGCTAGTAGCACAACCCTCTAAAGCTTCAACTTCCATGGCTACGACAGACAGTGCTACATCAAAGGCTCCACGTGATCTGACCAAGGGTACATATCAATGGGTCCCCAAGGTATCGTTATCGGACTCCCCTATGGTTCAAGTTGGATCACAAAGGAAACCTCGAAGGAAGGCGTCCACTCAAGTTAAGATGGTGAAAACCAAATCATGTTGGATTCCCAAACAACTATTAAAAGCCATAGGCTACTATGATGGAAATGATCAAATTTGGGTACCTAAACGTAAATCGTGTCATTCCCTATCCACTACAAAACCATGTGAGTCAAACCTTGTGATTCCAAAGCCGATGGAAGACCGTGGGAAGGGAAAGATCACAGAATGCTACACACCTATTCCAGAGCTAGTTTGGGTTCCAAGGCAAAACCAATCTATTCGGCTTAGCTCAGGAAAGGGGGAGTTCCATGAAGCTTCTAGCTCCTCAGTAATTCATCCATAGAGGTAAAAGCTTTTACAAAAACTCCACCTACCATAGGTAGCCTCCATGAAGCTACAAAATATTCGACACCTCCCATTGTCCAATTATTACTTGATGCACTACTTCAAGTTTGTTCATGGGAGAGTACCTTACCACCCTTGCAACTGGATGAGGCACTGAAGGTAATAGAGAACTATTGGTTAAAATCCTCACCTATTACCAATTGGAATAACCGGTTCCAAAAGGTAATGACATCCTTTTAAAGTATGATCTACCCAAGCAAGGGGGGAGTCTTCATTCACGTCAGCCTATTGAATTATTTCCCTCTTACCCTTCTTTCCTTGACCCTTAAGCTTTCCGATTTTAGGGATTGTATATATATAGATATATAGTAATTAACCACCCTAGTTTTTATATATATATATATATAAGAAAGTAAAGATCAAGAGCAATTAGCAAACGAGTGTGCACAATAGTAGTCAAAATCATTGATCCATACCTACACATGTCACATCAGGTACATTGAAACAAAAACTTATGTCATCAAACACCTGACCATCCTCTAATTGTATTCACAGATATGGCTGATTCTTACGAATATTCTTTTTAGCTGTCCCAAGTAATGCATTTATGCTATTCTCATATCTCCTCGGAATGGGATTCGATTGAAACAATCGCTTGTGAGAGAAATGTTGAGGGGCTAGAGTGGCTGGTCCGCCTCTTGATTACTACGACGGATCCCTATTCTATTGAGGAAGTTTGCCCAATTGAACAAGTTTACCCTTTTGCCCTGAGTATGCACGCCTTGTGACATTCCTAATACTATTCTGCACGAAAGAGGACGAGGACGATAATGGTGATTGGACAGACGAGACACACGGCCTTATCGAAGAGAATTACACCTGCCTTGATAATAAGGATGGCGGTTTAGCCTTAGAGCTATCGACTGAGCTCTCCAACCTCCACTTACTTTGATGCTCATCACTTGAGTGATGGAGGGTAGGTAGGATTAGTACGATAGGAGTGTTTTTGTTTTAGATTTTAGTAATTAGCAAAGTTATTTCTTCCCACTGATGTGCCTCTAGAAGGTGGATGTTTGGTGGTGACTATTGTGCAGTTTGTGACTAAATAAGGATGCCTTCAAAGGACAATGACAATGGATGTTTACTTGTTATGTTCTCCATTATATCAGGTGTACTACATCCTTTTATCTATGCTTTTCTTGAGTTTCTAACAATGCATAAAATTTATGAAGTTGTGACATTGCCAATTTAGATGCTATAATTTTTTCAAACTTCTAGTACCTTGTTCTTCTCTTTGAGTTTGGTCTATTAGTTGGCTTTAAGTAGGTATCAAGACCTTTGGCTAAAATAGGCCACTTAATTTTTGACTTAAATTTTTAAATAGTCTATCAATTGTAGTAACTTTAAAAATGTTTTAAGCTATGAGGATATAGTTCTCTCTAGCTTATTCCACCTAAGCGTGACTTGTGTCGTGGAAGTCTATGTGTTAAGCTGGTATTTGAGACCTCGAGTCTCCCGGCTAGTTTATGCCAAGCTGGTATTTGAGACCTCGAGTCTCCCAGCTGTCTGCTGGTATTTAAGACCTTGAGGCCCCCAGCTACTTGTAGCAGCTATGACAAAAAAAAAAAAAAAGAGAAAAGAGAAAGCAAATAGCACAAACTTCCTTGTATTTTATGTTGATCACACTTAAGTGGTTTAAGTGACAAGATCACTAGTCTTTAGACCCCAACGAGCATTCCTAGGGTTAACTACTCTTTAGTCGAATTTTTTAAATTAATGTTGGTCAATCTAGTACTTACTTTAGCCCTAGCTCTTGTGTACTTCTCTTAGAGTCAACCTAGTAGACCTTAACTCAATTGCATTTCATTCAGGTACTACGCTTGTTCTAGTTGGCAAATGTTACAATTCATAATTTCTTTTGCATTTCCTCGAATATCATGTATGCATCTCACTTATTGCACGCCTGCACATGCTACCTTTGAGCTTTCACAATGTTTTTTTTCTTCTGCTATAGGTACTCCTATGGTGGATCCCAATGATGCACTGTTATATTCCAAGGGCGGACTCTACATCAGGAAGGGGGGCATGTTAACCACTGGTGTCCACTTCTAGTAGTCATGGGATGGGCTTGTCGATCCAATAGGAAAAGGGTAAGAGTGATGGCCGATGAGAGGTGCACTCTAACTGGAACATTCAAGGGTTGGTTGGCTAAGCATGGGCGCCCAAGTCTGAATGGTGGGCGAGCTCATATAAAAGTCACCTAAACCTAGAAATATGGGCCGGGCTTGTCGATCTAATAGGAAAAGGGTAAGAGTGATCGCCGATGAGAGGCGCACTCGAACTGGAACATTCAAGGTCTAGTTGGCTAAGCATGGGCATCCAAGTGTGAATGGTCGAGCTCATATAAAAGTCACCTAAACCTAAAAATCACTCATTCTCTCATTTGTGCAATTGAAGAGTGCTCTTTCTCCATCTCCATCTCCTTGTGTGTGTGTGTGTGTGGTGCATGCGCGCGCACGCACGTGCGCGCGCACGTGCGCGCGCGCGAGAGAGAGAGAGAGAGAGAGAGAGAGAGAGAGAGAGAGAGAGAGAGAGAGAGAGAGAGAGAGAGAGAGAGAGAGAGAGAGAGAGAGAGAGAGAGAGAGAGAGAGCATCGTGACGGCAAGGCGATTGAATGCGGCACAACGGTAGCTTGCTCTTCTTAGTGGCAAGGAATCCTCCACGAAGGTGAGCATAGGGTAGTGAGTGACACACCCTTTCTCTCTTCAGCTTTCTAGATTAGCCTGGTTGTGTGCTTCCATCCATTTGTGGCTCGCACACAGGCGAGTCCCTTGCTTTGATACATGCAACATATGGGCACAGAGTCTAATATCTATGATGCCTTGGGTCCTAAAACCACAAAAGCTCATATCATAGGAGACCCATGGGATAGAAAATACAATATCAAGGCGAAGATAATGCTATCTACAACTTGACTTGGGGTAACATTTGTCATGTTTCATGGAGGTACATAGGAAACTATACAGAAGGTTTGCAATTGCACAACATCGACAATGTTACACACAGTATGCTTTCATATTCTCAATAGGTGAGATCAAACCAAAGTCAAACAGACTTGAGCTCTCATCATAGAGAAAGTTTTAGTGATCACCCTAGGAAGGGGGGAGCTATAAATTCATCAAACTCAGATATTGTACCAAAAAACACAATGTCAGTTAGAAGCCCTAGAACTTCTAACCAACCCTCTTCAAATCAGAAGCCATTAAAAGACCATATGGTTGCTGGAAGCTCCCAGTTGACCCAAATTCCCTCAGAATTTGATGACAAGTGCCAGTATGAAGTCATCAAGGACAAAAGTTTCAAATGACTTCCTCAAGACAAAGTCAAAAGACAATGAATCCAATAGTGTTCAAAAAATTGCATGGGACTAAGCTCACAAATGCATATTGCGATGCAGATGGCAATGAATACCAGCAGGTTCATGACCTTGTACAAACCCTTACAGATAGAGAGATTGAAGTCAAAGATTATCTCAAGATGGTGCAAAACCTCAAGCTACCAGAACAGGTGAAGCATAGTTCAAATTCAACGAAAGCTAAAGATCAGAAAGCTACACAAAGGGCACCACCAAAATCTCCTCCTAAGAGACAAATTTTTTCAAAATGTACAGGTGATCTTCTAAGATAAAATTTTACTCAAATGCAGGTATCCAATGCTCCAAAGTTGAAACCAAATGGTGCAATATCAGAGTCATACAAGTCAGCATCAACTAAAGAAAATGGCCAAAGCAAAGAAGATGTAAAAAATCTCAACCCAAGGACACTACCACAAAAAGGCCTTTCAATACAAAAAGGAATCCTAAGAAGATCAAGTGCAACATTACCGGTGAACATGAAAAAAAGCTGACAAGTGAAGTAACGCTAGATTTTGAGCTAGACAAGAAGCTCATGTTATTTTGCACTTGGAAAAAATGTGGCCAACCACAGTTGGAAGATGCTCCTGACTTCATAAGCATATGTGGAAACAAGCAAGAAGAGTGTTGGGAAATCATTTCTACGACCATTTAAATAAGTGAATCAACCATCATAGCCCAGTTCCACATGATCACAACAAGGATATAACAGATGACATCATATAATGCCAATGCCCCAGAAGGTTTTAGGGATGTGGAGTGCAAACAAGATGAAGTCTTCAAAGACAACAAAGAATGAAGATCAGGAATGGTCACCCGCGACGACGACACAAATTCCTAGAGTAAAACTTAAATGGAGACCGATGACAAAGTAGAGTTTATTGAATATGAATCCTCTCCACGCAATAGAACTTCAGAAAAGCTTAAAGCAGATCAGGAAAAAGCAGGTGTAGATCAAACAGAACAAACAAAATCCATAAAAGCTATTGACTAGAGAATTCGATCAAGACAAGAAGTAAAGAAGAACCAGGATGCAAATAACCAGGAAGCAATAGAATGTCCAAAGATCCATAAATTTCTAGTTGAATCAGCTGATGTAAGTCAAATTGGAAAACAAAGTCTCAAGTCACCTTTCATAGAGGTCAAGGTAGATAAGCACAAGACTATGACAAAAGTAGGACAAAAATCTTCAAGAGAACCACCAAGGAGGATAGCTATAGTCCTCAATAGTATAAAAGGGAGCAAGTATTCAATGCAATGCTCTATTGGATAAAGAATCAAAGTGCAATATGGTTGCAAATAGCATCCCAAGAATCCTTCAAATCACACCAAGCAAACATGATAGTAAAGCAATGCAAGGTAAGGCTACAAAACAAGAAGAAATGGTTGTTATTCTTACTATCCAAAAGCATGAAGAGCAGGTAAAGTTTCAAATAAAGCCTTCAAAAGAAATCCTTGTAGATGTCATCCTTGGACATCAGTGGTTAGACCAACACAAGGCCTACAGAGAAGATACAATGTTGATAATCTCTTTCCCAAGTGGTAGCAAGAAACAAATACAGATACAATTAATGCTAGATTTAGAGTTGTAGAAGTCACAAGAATTGACGACAAATCTTGCACACAAAGGTAAAGCTAAAGTGGACCTTCCATTGATGAGAAGGAGGAATTTTACCATGCAACAGTAGAATTTGTGAGGAGACAACTTTATAGACCAACTCAACATGGACTCGAGTCAGGACTCGAGTCAAGCCAAGGTTCAAGCGGACCAGAGCTAGTAGTCAATGGCAGTAGCAAAGGCATATATGCAATATAGCGAATGCAATAGTGTTCAAGAAATTTAATGGAAACAAGCTCACATATGCATATCAAGATGCACATGGCAATGAATACTAGAGGTTCATGACCTTATACAAACCCTTACAGATGGCGAGATTGAAGTCAACGATTATCTCAAGATGGTGTAAAATGTCACGCTTCTAGAACAGGTGAAGCATTGTTCAAATTCAACAGAAGCTAAATATTACAAAGCTACACAAGGTCACCACCAAAATCTCCTCCTAAGAGACAGATTTTGTCAAAAAGTACAATCGATCTTCTAAGATCAAAGGTTACTCAATTGCAGGCAGATAATTGTCAAAAGTTGCAAGCAAATGGAGCAATATTAGAGTCATACAAAGTCAACATCAACTAAAGAAAATGGTCAAAGCAAAGAAGATGTAGAAAAATCTCAACCCAAGGACACTACCATAGCAAAATCAGTCAATATAGAAAGAAATCCTGAGAAGATCAAGTGCAACATTATTGGTGAACATAAAGAAAATCTGACAAGTGAAGCAAAGCTAGATTTTTAGCTAGACAAGAATCTCATGTTATTTTGCATTGGAAAAAATGTGGCCAACCACAGAGCTAGAAGATGCTCTTGAATTCATTAGCATATATGGAAACAAGCAAGCAAAATGTTGGGGAATCATTTCTATGACCATTTAGATAAGTGCAAAAACCATCATAGCCCAGTTTCACGTGATCACAACAAAAGATATAACAGATAACATCATATAATTCCAATGGCCCATAAGGTTTTAGAGATGCAAAGTGCAAACAAGATGCAGTCTTAGAAGGCAACAAATAATAAAGATCAGGAACGGTCACGTGTGGACAATCGCACAAATTCCTCGAGTAAAACTTAAATGGAGAAAAATACCAAAGTAGAGTTTATTGAAGATGAATCATCTCCACAGAACAAAATTTCAAAAGAGCTTAAAGCAGATTAGGCAAAAGCAGGTGCAGATCAAATAGAACAAACAAAATCCATGAAAGACATTAAGCAGAGAATGCCATCAAGACAAGAAGTAAAGAAGAACCAGGATACAAATAACCAAGAAGCAATAGGACATCCAAAGACCCAAAAATTGCCAGTCGAATCAACTGATGTAAGACATATTGGGAAACAAAGTCTCAAGTCGCCTTTCATAGAGACTAAGCTAGATCAAGACAAGACTATGGCAAAAATAGGAGAAAAATATTCAAGAGCACCACCAAGGAGGATAGCTATAGTCCTCAAAACTATAAAGGGAGCAAGTGTCTGATGCAATGCTCTATTGGATAAAGAATCAAAGTGCAATATGGTTGTAGATAGAATCCAAAGGATACTCCAAATCACACCAAGCAAACAGGATAGTAAAGCAATTCAAGGTATGGCTACAAAACAAGAAGAAATGGTTGCTATTCATAGCATCAAAAATCATGAAGAGCAGGTAAAGTTTCAAATAAATCCTTCAAAAGAAATTCTTGTAGATGCCATCCTTGGACGTCAATGGTTAGACCAACACAAGGCCTATAGAGAAGATACAATGTTGATACTCTCTTTCCCAAGTGATAGCAAGCAACAAATACAAATACCATTAATTCTAGATTCAAAGTTGCAGAAGTCACAAAAATCAAAGACAAATCTTGCATACAAAGGTAAAGATAAAATGGACCTTCCATTGACTAGCACAAAAGATGTGACATCATATGACTCAACATCAAAGAACCCTTATGGATCAACTTCTTCAAGAAAATTAGGCTGTAGGAACTTCAAGTCGATTGCTGACCCACAAAACATCTTTAGGGAGACACCCGAAAAAACAAAGGTATATCAGTCCAAGTACTCAAGAAAATAAAATAAAGTCAAGAAATTGTTTGTTTCGAGCAATCTAGTAAAAGTCAATGATTTGATCTGGATTGACAATGAAAGATCAACTCAAAAATAAAAACATATGGGATTGACAACATCACAATGGAGTTTGAAAGAACAGAAGTACTATAGAGGTAATAGATAGATATGGGTACCAAAACCAAAGGTCAAGGCATATGACGTGAAATCAAGACCCTCCCAAGAAAGACGGCCTACTAGGTATCAATCTCAATACTATCCTAGGATACCTCAAAAGTGGTTAAAAAATAGAACAAGGGCCGAATGCCACTAAGGTCTATTACAACTCTCAAGATGATACAGAATAGAGATGGATCTCAAAGACTCTTCCTCTTGGACAAGTATTCTACACATGTTATACAAATATTTGGCTACCAGTGAACCACAAGCTAACTACAACTAGAGCCGACCCATATGAAGATCTCAAGAGGTCAACAAGACCTAGAGCTAAACAAAGGAGTTATAAAGGTCATCAAGAGATTTGCATTCCTAAGTCTTCCAATGCTCCCTCCCAGTCAAAATCTAGATGCCAACATCCAATAGAGGCCTACAACACCTCAAAGACTCCTTACAATACGCCTAATTGGAGAATCAAATGGACAATGGAGTCTTTACACTCAAAGAAGGAAACTCAACCAACAAAGATGTGGATTCCAAGATAAAACAAGTATGGAAAAAGGAACCTTCAATGCCAACTTGGTCCTTCAATAATTCTCTTTTGGAGGTTGCAAATACAATATGTTTTGGAGCCTCAAAGGTTCTGGATGACCAAAGGGAAAAAAACCCACTAGGAAAAAAGTGCCTTTGGGATGCGTACATTATTGGAGTACTTATTAGCATGGGAAATATTAATAAAGTACTAAAGGGATTATTTTCCGATGGATGTGGAAATAAAGGGGTAGCAATTATTTGGGCGGCAAGATGAAGTATTTGCTTGTTGTAGTCCACTCAAGGTGCATAGGTGGAAGAAAAAAAGAGTGTCTAATGCATATGTCCAACGGTGGGACATCCTATATGCATACACATAAATGCATGGTCAACAATATGTTGTGCAAGAAGTATTTTTGAGGGGTTGTTTGAAAAGAAGGTGTAGCTATAAAAGCATATGATGTGGCTTTACAACTGGCACCACTTAAGGAAGGGTTTTTGTTGTCTAGGATATGTGCCCTCATCTTAGTGTGCATTGTGCGTGAGTGTTGAACTCTACATCACTCCACCATGATTAAGTTAATAGACTTCTACTCTTCTTCTGATCTCGCTCATGCCTTAAGTTAATAGATTTCACGTCATATGCCTTGACCTTTGGTTTCAGCTACCATACTTGTCTATTACCTCTATAGTACTTCTGTTCTTTTAAACTCCATTTTGATGCTATCCATCCCATGCGTTTGTTTTTCTGAGTTGATATTTTTTGTCTTCAATGTAGATCGAATCATTGACTTTTACGAGACTGCTTGGGACAAACACTTGCTTGAATTTATTTTGTTTTCTTGAGTACTTGGACTAATATACCTTTGTTTTTTTGGGTGTCTCCCTAAAGATGTTTTGTGGGTCATCAATTGACTTGAAGTTCCTACAGCCTCATTTGCTTGAAGAAGTTGATCCATAAGGGTTCTTTGATTTTGAGGCATATGATGTCACATCTTTGTGCTTGCTTGTGCCCTAGCAATTATGGAAATCGAATGCTTTCTAAATACACAAGAGTTGGGCAACTGTAGCTCTAATGCATTAAAATTGATTGCAACCCTTTGAAACAATGAAAAACTAGGGCTCCAAATAGCTTGATCTGCAATCACATGTACCCTTGGTGATAACAAGCTATTTTTGGGACGCCAAAGATAAAATTTCACTATTTTAAGAGATTTTTGTCCAAGGTGATTTTTCTATGTGTGCATAAGATAAATTCTTCAAATTTTGAACTTGACCACTTGAATGGGGTTCCTATGATAAGACAAAGCTAACCCTAGTGTCAAAATAAAAAAAATCACCTTTCTAGTGAAAAATTTATCTTTGGCATGCATAAGATAAATTTTCACTATTTCAAGAGATTTTTTCTCAAGGTGTTTTTCTTGGATTTTTATATGTAATCCTGATGTCAAATCAAGAAAATTACCCTTCTGGTGATAATTTCATTTTATGCACGTATATGATAAATTTACCCTATTTCAACATATTTTTGCCCACTGTGACTTGTGTAGGTTCTTATATGTGGACAATTTACGAGTGTTTTGTCACCCTTTTCGATCCCGTAGTTAGGGTTTCCAATTTTCTTGGTGTTTGTACCCTTGCACAACTCCAAATTTGATAAAACTTGCTTAGGAGTTGTATTATGGTCTACATAGACCCTGTGAGGATATTTTGGCAAAATACCCTCTCTGGAGAGATTTCTATCTTTGATGCACCTAAGATAGATCTCTACCAGATTTTGATCTTTTTTATGTCTTTCTTCACATATTGAGTTTTCCACAAGTTTTAGGATTTATCCATACCCTGCTTTCAAGTTTTAGCCCGATTTGACTTTTCCTTGTTGGTTTTCTATGAAGTCTGTGGTTTTTTCCAAATTTGGGCTTGACCAAGTGTTTTAGTGATCCAAATGTTTCCAAAATCAAAGGAAGTAGTCTACTCAAGTTGATCTACCACTTTGTAAGTCCAGTTTGCTAGTATCAATCTCAGAAACCCCCTGTCTATCTTCGGTGCACTTAAGATAGATTTGACAATTTTTTGGTTTTCTTCAATGCACCTTACATCAGATGCAATGGTTTTCTACTTACCCTACTCCTATTGAACATGAAAAAAGAGTGCAAAAAGTGGAAACCTCAAATTTCAATATCAAATCTCTACTTCCTACTTAGGTGATACCCTTATCGACCACTAGAAAGTCTCAAGGATCTTTCACCTAATCCGTCCTAATAAAGTAATGCTCTTGAGGGCCTTAATGGGTATCTCTACTCTTAAGCACTTCCCAGCCATGAAAAAGTAAAAAATGTGTTACTCTAGCCAAAACTAGAGGAAATAATGGAAATTCAAGTGAATGCTTTGGGTTTTCTCCAGTTTAAATTGCCTCGTCCCTAGCAACGATGCCAAAATGTCGACCGACTGCCAAGCCTCACCATATCGATGCTAGAAAAGCAAGAAAATCAGAAATAAAATGTCAATCCATGGGACATAGCTGACTCAACTAGTGCATGGAGGCTACAAGAGATAGCTAATCTCTTGGAAAACCAAGTCTAGTGTGCTCACACCTAGATCAGACACCAAAAGAAATTTTCCTTACTGCAAGCTTGATTTGATGAATTTGTATAGCTATGGTGCTCAGAATGCAACAAAACTTAATGTCTAGCATGTGCAGAGTATTCTCAACATCCCTATGTGCTCAAAAATCATTTTTGACACTCTGGAAAAATCATGCCTAAGATAAACAACATGTTTACCGAAGCGTAATACATTGATTTTATGTAGTTACAATGCTCCAAATGCAACAAATCTTACTACTAGAATATGAAAAGTATCCTCAACACTCTCATGTGCTCAAATGTCATTTTTGACACTAAAAAATAACCACACATAAGATAAATATCCTACTTTAGGTCAGTCGGTTTTGGACTCTGAAGCACTCTATAGCTTCCTTAGGACGTTCTCTATCTATTCCTATGGTTGAAAACCAATTCAGATGCGTGTATTGTCTATAGGGAATGAAAACAGCTTGTAAATGGGCACGCTATCATGTAGCTCCTCTCCCATGCTAAGAAAGATACCAAAAAGATGCATGACAAGATTATTTGAAGCTTACCTAATTAATGATCAATGTTCAAGGCTTGCTAACAAGCTAGTTTTACAATTAATGTATGTCAGATGCGGATTTAAAGGACCAATATATGCCTTAATGATGCTAAAAGGGAGTATTCTTGAGGTGATCAGAGATAGGAGATTATGATCTAGAACTGCAGTGCTTGAAGTGCTCTATCGGCCTGTCTTTATGGCTCATCGATTGGAGCTACAGTGAGGAAGTTATGGCAGTTTGAAGTTTAAGTTGATGTAGATCCGTAGCGGATTGGGCAACTGCAACTTAGAGGTTTGGGTTAAAGTGAATGCATGGGCCTAAAGTTCTTAGTTTGTGGAGCACGTTAGTCTTTTTAAATCATTGTGTCCTCTCTATACCTATTTGATCCACAATTGGGACACTATTTCAAATTCGCATACTCATTTCAAAAGAGTATACAATCATTAGGGCTTGCATGTATTTTATGATAATCCAAGTCCAAGTTAGCAAGAAGGTTTTTAGTAGTTGGACAGGTAGGGGGCATGTGATTGCCTTCCGGCAAGATTTGCTCGTTGAGCAACCTGGCATTACATCAACAAGTGAACAAAAAAATCATATTACTGAAAAGATTTGCTCGTTGAGCAACCTGTCATTACATCAACAAGTGAACAAAATGATCATATTATTGAACTTTAAATTTGCCTTTGGTATGCTTAGGATACAATATATTTACCTAAAAATCTTTGTGACACTTGTGTCAAACCACCCATGGACAGACTGCAGGTTAAGCATTGCCAGGTGATAAGAAGAACTGAGATTTTTGCAACATTGTAAGAGGCATACGTGCAAGAGTCTGCAGCATCTGACCCTCTTTATTGTTGCTATCATGTTGTCGATATGGACGGGATGACTGCGATTCATTTGCATTGTTGCCTTGAATATTGTTTCCACTTTGGTTTTCAATGACGGGGTCCATGTCAAAGAACACATCTAACATCTGCTCCATCTCAAATTCTTGGAATGTGGAATCTGGTATTGGTGGGGTAGAATCCATCGATGGTTGTTTGTTTGATAATCTCCTTCTCTATGATGAAATAAGAGCAATATCTAATTGCAGGGGTTGAGCTACTACCTCCAGACCATGAGATCGATAACACAGATCTTGTTGTTTCTCTATGGAAAAGAGACCGTTATTGTGTATGTGATGATCATAGATTTTTTTGTTTTTCAAAGATCTGATGCTTGCATCCTACACAAGGACACACCATCCTATCGTCCATACTTTATCTAACAACAATGATGCAACAAATGAAAAAATCACTCGTGTTATAAGTACACACCCATGTCTACATGACAATGCATGTATGTAAATATAGTATAAACCCTAATCTAGTACATGCGGATTACTTAAATGGACCGATCCTCAACAGACTATTTTTGAAGATCATTTGCGTTTTTGGAATCCGATTACATTATTGAAGTCCGTTTGCGTTATTCTACTTCATTTGCCAAAGTCCGTTTGTGTTTTTGAAGTACACAAGTCTTTTCTGAAGCCCGTTTGTATTCTTTCTACCATTTGCCGCTAGCTCTAGCTACCTCACATTCTCTAGCCATGCCCAATCCCCACACACCTTGGTCTAGATGTGCATGGAGATCAGGACCACTAGATAATAATCTTGTCTTTATTGGTCAATGCCTATATTTGAGGGTTCGTCATAAGTACACATCCATAACTACATGACAATACATGTACCTAGATATTGTACAAAACCTAATCTAGTACCTATGGATTACTTAGAGGATTGATCTAATACGAGCCAATCCTCAACAGACTATCATTTCTGAAGATCATTTGCATTTTTGGAATCTGTTTGCAATTCTAAAGTCTAGTGCGTCATTGAAGTCCGTCTTTGTTATTTTACTTTGTTTGTCAAAGTCTGTTTGCATTTTTGAAGAACACAAGTCGTTTCCAAAGACTATTTGAGTTTCTGAAGTCCATTTACGTTTTTTTAAACCATTTTTCGTTGGCTCTAACTACCTCACATTCTCTACCCATGCCCGATCCCTGCACACCTCAGTCTAGAGGTGCACGGAGATCAGGACCACCGGGCCGGGTAATAATCTTGTCTTTATTGGTCAATGCTTATATTCGAGGGTTTTAGATATGTACACACGCATGTCTACATGGATATTAATGCATGTACATAGATCCAATACAAACTCTAATTTAATACATGTGGATTACTTAAATGGATCAATCTAATACGGACCGATCCTCAATAGACCGCAAAATCATTTACGTTTTCTGAATCCGTTTGCGTTTCTAAAGTCTATTTGCATTTTGAAGTCTGTTTACATTATTTTACTTCACTGGTAAATGTCTGTTAGCATGTTTGAAGTACACAATCTATTTCGGAAGTCCGTTTGTATTATTAAAGTCCGTTTGTGTTAATTTACTTCGTCTATCAAAGTCCGTTTGTGTTTTCTTAAGTACTCAAGCCATTTCTGAAGTTCATTTGCATTTTTAAAATCTGTTTGTATTTTTTCTACCCTAAGTCGTCAAAACATAGCCATATTCTAGCAAATAAACCTTGAGCGTCTTTGTACGACCCAACACATAAGCAACTAGCCCTGCCTAAGTAACGAAATGAGTAGGCCTAAATATTTTGGCAAAGAGACTGTTAACCTAAATGGCTAGCCCTAAGTGGCAAGCCCTAAGCGATAAGGTTAAGCTGTTTGAATACCGGTTCGCCATAAGCGACTAGCTCTAGTTAAGTAGCTAAACGGCTATATAAGGAAGTGGATGGTCCTAAGCGGTGCGGCTAAGCAACTAAATACCTAAGCAGGTGGCCCTAAGTGGCGTAACCTAAATAATTAGCGGTGTGAATACTGATTAGCCCTATTCGACTAGTCCTAAGCGACTAAATAAAGAAGGGGGTAGGACTAAGCAACGCGGCTAAGCGATTGAATACCTCCACGGCTAGTCCTAAACGGCTAACAATAAGTGGCTAGCCCAAAGTGTCTGGCCTTCAACGGCCTAAATATGAACTAGTCCTAAGCGGTTGAGCAATTGAATATCTAAGCGGCTAGCTTTAAGCAGCAAGCCCTAATAAGCCGTCTGAATACCGATTAGACACAAACGACTAGCGCTAAGTGTTATAGAAATGATATTTTATGATTTATTGCAGCTGACAGGTGGAAAAGACTAGACCCATCTTGGCCTATACAAATGTATTTGTATATCATGTACATTTTATTATTCAAGTGCTCTTTTATGAGCTTTGGCCAATTATGACCGGCCGGCCAGTTTGTAACCAATTTGACCATTCAAGAAATCTATATAACAAATACATGCAAGAGGGAAATGGTCACTCTTGCACGGGGGGAGATTGCACCCAGTATCCGTGTATGTCTTCTCCCTCTCCCCTCTTCTCTCTCGCCGTGCCGGCGTAGCACTCCGCTCTGGGAGGTGCGCCTGCACGTGCTCTCTCGCTCTATCTCGCACTCTGTCTCTCTCTGTTTGTGTATCTCGCGATTATGCGGCTATGTGGTTGCCAGGTATGTCGATTAGTCTGTTTTATGGTTTGTAGTATGCTATTTTGGATATTTTGCAGGGAACTCCACGCCTTCGACTGTAGCAGTGGTATCAGAGCAAGGCTACGCTCCAAAATCAAATAATTTGACGAGCACCAACTAAGTATTTTATTTTTGTCATGTAGCTTGTAGGTGTTATTAGTTGCTTCAGCTTGTAGTAATTGGTGTTGATTGCATGATACAGTTAGTGACCTTCGAAATTAAAGAGAATTTCTTCTTTATCATCATGATAGAATAATTACTGGCAAAAAGAAATAATTATGATTCGTTAAACATAGTAATTGAATAGATTAAACTTAATCTCATGATCTAAAGGCTAGGCCATGACTCGCCCCATAGAATAAAGAGTGAAATAAGTTTATAATTGATCAACGAGAACTTAATTAGAGGGAATTAATATGGTGTTATTAGATTTCAATTACTCGTCGTGGAATTTGACACATGAGAATACGGAGAAGAAGTAGAAATAGCTGAATTTTATTAATTCTTAAGTTTCACTTGTTGAAGAATGAGAAGTAGAAAGAAGAAGAGGGTCGACAAAACTTCATGAGCTTGACTTTGAATTCAAATTCCACTTTGATGGTCGAGGGTGATGAATCTCATGGTCAACACGAAAAAATCAGCAGGATGTAGCTATCGTATAGCAAGGCAAAGAAACGGCCAACCATGGACTACTGTTGAGACGATAGCCAGTGCTACTCGTAGGTTGTGAAGAGCATGCAAAGTATCGAGGCGGTTCTTGATCTTCACGAAGGTCGCAGACCATTGAATCAATGACTACGGTTTTAATTGGACAGGGTGAGGAGCAGCCGAGGATACATTGCTTGGTATGAGCTATGACCGCGACAAGAAGATCTGCAGAAGTAGCGAAGCTGGTTGGCATGGGCCTTGACTAATCTGCAAGCTAGCAAGGAAAGCGTGCAGACCGAAGTCTCTCTCTCTCTCTCTCTCTCTCTCTCCCTTTGCTCAGCTAGCGACCAATCTCTCTCTCTCTCTCTCTCTCTCTCTCTCTCCTCGGCTAGTTGCCATCTAGCATGTGGTTGTGGTGCGTTAAGGAGCAGCAGCCCTCCCTCTTCCTCATCACCTCACAGCCACACACAGGTGCAAGTCAAACTCCCTACCACCTACTGACTTGGGGTGATAATCTCTTACCTTCTCTCGTAGAGACAACACCTTCTCTCAACTCACTCGCCCACCATGCAGCACACGAACTTTCTCGCCTGCCACTTTCAGCCATACACAGCGGCGCCAACCCCAAATGTCTGTCTCTCAATATTTTTTTATTTATTATTATTTTTTTCCAAGCAGAATAGTTTCGATCTCTATCTCTCCCTCGGTTGTTTGTGGGCACTCCTTTTCAGCGGCAGTCCTGCGTGCTGGTGACAACAAGCCAGCCACCCCTCTAGTCTCTATTTTCGTAGAGTTACCTGCAACCACCATGCAAACTCGTGAACAGGTGGGCCTTGAGAGCTGGGATGCCGATTTCCTCTGCCTTTCATGGTTTCTGCATGTCCGTCATTATCAGATAGTTCCCCTCCTCCATCAACCCCACCCAGCGTCTCACAACCACCTCATATTCAAGCCGCCGCCATGCATCTGTACTGCATTAACAAGCACCCCCGCCACCTAGTTATGTCACAGATGAACTGTAGTTCTCTTTTTCTCTTACTGTCTTGGCTACTCACCCACCTTTTTTCACACTCTCTGTCTCTCTTTCTTTCTCTATTGTCCCTTCTTTCGCCCGCAGTCCTCCAGAATTTACGCCTGTCATTAGAGGCCTCTCAGAACAGATCCATGCAGTGTAATCAACCTGCTTTGGTGCACCGTGAGTGAGGCAGTGGACACCAAAATAGCTCATGGTTGATGCTCACAGAAAATTAAGGCTGTAGCATGCAAGCCCACTCCTCATAATGTTTATAATCTTGCCAACTGCAAACCTGATAGATAGTACTCTAGCCACAACCAAGCCAGCCATCGCAAGAAGCCAAACCATTGCCCCATTTTGTTTTAGTGGAAGGAAGGGACCCCGTGTCTCACAGTCTAGCTTCTCCCACCATTTTGCATCGAGCTTTCCCCATGCGGTCAAGTGAGAATTTGCAACTTTGGACGCGTTGAGCAGAGGGTTGTTCTCTTCCAAAGCGGTTGAGTTCAATGTGTACTTCATGCCCACATGGAGAGGTTGCCTAGAAAACTCTTTGCACATAGTACTCCACTCTTAGGCCGCCAGGGACCTGGGTTCATCCACTTTTGAGGTGTTGAGAATTTAAGACTCAAGTAAAATTAAAATGGAGAATGTCTCGAGAAAAGCAGAACATGAGCTTCCCCTGTTTCAATGTCCAGCGTAAAATTCCTCTACAGGTTAAGTACAAGAGCCCATGGCTATGCAGGAGTCCAACGAAAACAGAAATGAGCCTTTCGCGTCATTCAAGCATGCATAAACGGTCCTTGGGGCCCTGCACCTACCCTTTCGCTAGAGTTTGTAAGCCGTCAAGTAATGACATTTATCGGTAGAAAGAAATCAAGCAAACACAGACTGGCACTTAGCCGCCCTCACTCCCCAATGTGCAATGAGCTCACGGTCCATCCATGTTACTTAGTGCCCTTATTTTACTTCATTTTATTTTGCACCCAAACATTGTATTAGCTGTATAAGGATTGTAGCGGTTTGGTCACGTAGGGATTTGAAGATGAGTAATTTCATTTTGTTTCTCTCTCTCTCTTCCCCCTCCCAGTATGGCTACTTACAGAAGCGGCCATCGGCAAAGCACTTCAACAACCCGTGGAATCTTTTCTCGCCTGACACCCTTTGTCGCGTCTCCTCCGGCATACGATGATCATGATTATGATTTTAATCACACTTTTAGGATTTTAATTTTAGTCTTTTAGTGTACTTCTTTTTCTTTTTTGTATCTAGGAATTGGTTTACAACCACAAGGATTTGGTCTCATTGGTAATTTTGGCCTTTTGACGACAATTAATAGGACATTTTATTCCATCTCTCTTTCCCCCTCGCCCCCTTACCTTTTGGACCTTGATTGATATCAATACCGAAACCAAGCAGCGAACCCTACTTTTGTATTCGATTGTCCACCCTCAAGGAAACATGTATACGAACCCGCACAATATCTAAGGGCATCTACATAATCAGATAATTAAACAACTTAAATTATAACTATAACCTCTGAGACATGCTAGATATCTGTCATTGGGATGTATTTTCACTAACCTTCATTATTTTGTGCATGGTGAAGCTGTATCAGGCCTAGGCATTCTAACAAAGATAACCATATGAGAACTCTAAGTAGATACACTTCTAGCTACCAACACTTAAAAGTGACTCCTATCCCGATTACAAGAATACAACTCCAACTCTGTAAGAACTATATACTGTAAATGAGACACTTACTCTATCATCCCTATTTGCATAATACACCTTTCATCCTGTACTGTCAGATTGTACCCATTAGTAGTCATGTAATGGAATTTGATTTTCAAATTGATTGCTCTATTTTAATTTTAATGTTCCATCATACACTCTAATGGTAGTGCAATGTTTTACAATAGTAAAAAAAAAAACCCCTTGATTAGTAACTTAATTGGACCTCCTATTTCACTTTCGTATTGTTATCACACGACCCTCCTCTCTACTGCCACCCATCCTCCATTGATCACAACTCTCATTATCAACTTTTAACCTGTTCATACAATTAGTGTGTGCTTCAATTTGTTTTACAACTGATCACACGTCATTTTCACTACTTTGTCTTTCAGGATTACTATTGTAGATAAAGCTACGAGTACTAGTTTCACGTCAACAAACCCTCAGTCATAAACATCCTCCATGTGCAATCAAGCTCAATGTGTAGTCTAATATACATTGGTATCACTAGAGCGGCCAAGTAGTACTTCTCTTCTTTTGAGATACATTGAATTATCTTAAACAGGTTGCAATTCTATTTTATTACATACCCTATTTCAGCACAAAATTAACACATTTTCTAATTGTAAACTATACTTTTGTGCAAGAGCCAAAGTGGCAGTCCTTCCTCCTTGTATCTCTCTCCATGCACACACTGGTATATATATATTCAAAAACAGTATACCCTCCTGGTCATGACTTCTAATATTATGGAAAGGGAATTTTTACTGAGCTAACTTGTCTAAAAGATACGCAGCTACTCATGTGAGCTAAGGTGATTTGGGATACTAGAAAAATTGTTTGTACATACTTTGTCACATAAGCATACTCCAATTTTGTGTCAAACAGGTAGTAGATGTTTTGTTTTTATGCCTGGTCTAGTCCATTGGTCACATACACACAGATTTGCCAATCTACTACAGCCGGAGGCGTGGAGTTCCCTGCAAAATACCCGAAATAGCATACTACAAACCATAAAACATACTAATTGACATACCTGGCAACCACATAGACGCATAATAGCGAGATACCCGAACAGAAGGAGACGGAGTGCGAGAGAGAGCAATAGGGCGCGTGCAAACGCACCTCCTAGAAGGGAGTGCTACGCTGGCACGCGAGAGAGAAGAGAGGAGAGGTGAGAAGAAGAACGCAGACACTGGGTGCAATCTCCCCCCGTGCCAGAGTGACCATTTCCCTCTTGCACGTATTTAATTTATAGATTCTTGAATGGTCAAAGTGAGTACAAACTGGCCAGCCGGTCATAATTGGCCAAAGCTCATAAAAGAGCACTTGAATAATAAAATATACATGATATACAAATACATTTGCATAGGCCAAGCTGGGTCTAGTCTTTTCCACTTGTCAGCTGCAATAAATCATAAATATCATTTCTATAACATACCTCTCCGTTGGAAAGCAACTGTGCTCAGTTGCGAATATAAAAATCTGCAAACAATACTTGTCAAAAACAGTGATTAGTATGTTGTGTCAAAAACATCACGTAATAAAATAAAAATTTATGAGACTAAACAACTTTAGCTTATGCCTGCCGTCATCCACATACTACCTATTATAGTGTCCCATACCACTAGAATAAGCAGTATATGTCATACCCTGATGAATCAGGATATCATTGGTCACACTCATCATCAATCTCATAATGTCAAGTCTCATCACATAAACACTATCGTAATAATTACCAGATACCAAATCCCAATCCAATTCCAATTCCACAATATAAATCCAAATCCAAAATATATTTCATTTTCTATACCCGGGTAACAAAATCATACCAGTTACAGTGGTGGCCAGCCATTGCAGCATGATTTTGTGATTGGTGTTGCCTAAATCAGCGAATCTACACCAATAAAACGTGCTGCCTAAATGGGAGAATCTGCATTTGGTATAAGTTTAGAAATCATGAATCTGCAATTTGTCAATGTGCTGCCTAAATCGGCGGATCTGCACCAAGATGAGCATTGACACAGCCTAAATCGGCGAATCTGTGTGCATGTGACGAATGGACTAGACAGGGCATAAAACGTGAGAAATAAATGACCTGTCTGATATGAAATTGGACTAGAATGCGGAAACATATACCAAATGTTAGCAATCATCACACACCACCTGAGCTCACGTAATTAGTGGTATGACAAGTCATCTCTGGAAGAGTCCAATCAAAGAAAGTAGAACCCATGACAGTAGAAACAATGGATTTTGCAAGATAATGTAAACAAGTAAGGAAGTTATGTCTTCTTAAAAGCATTTGAAAAAATTCTTGTCTATTGTAAAGGTGCTTGGGTATTTATAGCGGTGTGAAAATATCTGCAAGAAGACTCACTTTAAAGAGATTTAATATAATAAACATTAATTTATCAAACCACTATTAAACTAGAGGATTCACGCATAAGGAGATGTGATGAAGGGTGGGGGAATTTGGAGGGGTCAAGGTAAGAGAAGAGATGGGATAGGTACTTGTGGTGAATTAGATAATGTTACTTTGAGGTCTAAAGATACATAGATAGATCTTACTTATCAAGAATAATTGAGATGATGTTTGAAGAGGGGTATTATCAGAATGCATCAAGAAATGACATACCATCAAGAAATGACATACCTGGAGCTTGATATGAGAACATTGTATTTAGATTTTATCTGCAAAACTTGTCTAAAAAAAACAAAGCACTAAAAAAGACTTTGTGTTAAATTCAACAACAATCTAATCATACACTAAATTTACATGGCCAAGAGGCGGAATATCTTGAGGCTATTGATTTTAAAACTAACAATTCGGGTTATAGAGTTGTGAGAATATCTGTCAGAAGACTTACTGAAAAGAAATTAAATATAACAAGCATGAATTTATCAGAACCCATAACCAAGGTAGGGGAATTTATAGCTGGAGGGTCTACAATATGGTAGCCTTGTACTTAGGTTTATCTGCAAACATGTTTCTCAAAGACAAAGCCCTAAAAAAGATTTCGTATTAAATTTATTAACAGGTTAACTGCACACTAAATACTCAGGTATATGGTGATGATGATGAGTCTATATTCGAATACAAAAAAAAAGTATGACTCATGATGCGAGGAGTTTGGTTTTTAATTTTAGCATGAGAGTAAGTACCTAACTGTAAATAATCGTAGTTGTCTAAACTCCAATAACAAATTTAGGAACGTATAGTGCCATAGTGGAAATAATCGTTGCAAGCATACCAAACTACAAATGGAATTACATTAAAGTATTGCTAATGAGACAATCTTACATCATCTGGCCAAGGGCATGTGAGGAGAGAGAAATGTTCTCCTTTTTAGTAGAAAACTTCTTTCAAATTTTATAGATTCTACATATTTAGATAGTCTATTTATACAAAATAGATCATATTTTTATGTGTAAGTGCCAAGAGACAATGGATAGCGACAAAAAAAATTTGACCTATTAGCAGTGTACAAGGAAGATTTAGGTCAATTTACTTGGGGAAGAAGAGTTTCATGGCAGGCTCAAAGTTAAATCACTCTCGGTGTAAAATAAAAATAATAATTTGTGAATGCTTTAGAGAAGAGGCGATCTTTCGCATCATTGATGTGCATGAGGTTGATGATAGTCATACTGATCCTGAGGGATTTTCCTAAGGATGAAGCACCCATATGCAGATTATTGTGAGCATGTGCACTTACATGCTCTCTCCACTGTCTCCTACAAATATTGCACCCTTTTTTCTGCTACCATGTTTGATCAACTTGCTCTCCATTACAATGATTTTATGACTAGCTTAAGCCTACCGACAATCAATAAAGTCAAAAAGCTCAAATACTTTAATGACTGTGATTCTCGTTTTGATGCGTTGGAACTCAAGATTTTGCGGAGATCAATTTTACTCGAGAAGAGGAGAGAGGGTCGGAGGGCACCATGGAAACTACTCGCACCCAAAGAACTCAATAAGAATGAGGCTAAAGTGAGTTGTGGCCTACAAGTGAGCAAAGCAAAAGCTTCCATCCTTAGGGTGTTCAGTAGAGCGACTGTAACAACCAAACGATGATGAAGTTTCAGCCTGCGTCCCAACAGTAATTGTTTTTTTGAGCTCTAGGTAGTGAGCTTGACAATTAGCATCTTATCGGAGCTTCTTCTTGATGTTTCCCCTATCAACCACGATGTTGTCTTCCTGCTTCGTTCTCCAGCCCGAGCTCCTTCGGCCAAATGAAACAAGATATGGCGCTCCCATGTGTGCGTGTTTTGCTAGTTGGTAAAGCTGCAATCTCTGGACCGTGTAGGCAATGAGGTGGTTGTTGCAGGGACTGCGCCGTCAACCACACATGAGGGAGAGAGAAAGAGTGAAGCGTGCGAAGGATGCAGTGAGAGAGAGAATGGTTGTTGCTCAGACAGATGGAGACTTTGTTGATGGGTAAAGGGTGCTGGGTAGCACATTTCTCCAAGAGTATCTGCAGTAGTCGTGATTAGACAAAGAAGAGAAGAGAAATATACAGATGATGCTGTGGTAGGTGCCAATAAGGATTTGCTCATCTAGTGGTTGGCAGTTGCATATAATAGGAAAACGGAAAAAAAAACTAGCCGTCGCCTCTTTTTCTTTTTTCTTTGGTGGCTGCCATTGCGCCATGCGAAAGGTGTGAGGGTGCGTGCTGTAGCCATGCAAGCAGCTGTTACTGGCCAGTGCGAGATGCTGAGTGAGGGATAGTAGACAAAGACCTTTTTTTAACGACGCGTGCATGCATGGGTAGGTAAAGGAGACCGAATCGCAACTCTAGATGCCCGCTCTTGCATGACATGTGCGGTGCAGTAGGAGAAGGAGTTTGTGGGAGGCTGCAAGACATGATTAGCACCAGTGATTAGTAGAGAGAGAGAGAGAGTTGGACACTTACTGTTGTCTGTAGTTTAGGAGAGGGTGTCGTTTAGAGAGAGAAAGAGTTGGTGGCGGTTCTGAGAGAGAGAATGCGTGTATGTGGCTGCTGAGAGAAACAAAAAATGATCGTCACGGCGTTCATCTGCATGGCGTGGTGGATGAGGTGAGAGAGAGATTACGGCAGCAGCCAATGCATGCACGCATGCGAGGTGGTGGGTGAAAGTGAGTCGGAACTGGAGAGCAATTCGATACATCAAGGTGGCCTCTCAAAGACATACATGAGTGCAGCAAAAGGAGCCCAACAACCCCTCTACATGGTACAGTGACGGAATGCCCAAAATATACCAATAAGCCATCTGACCAAAAATGGGCGGAGACAAATGGCGAGGCAAATGTAGAGTAGTGTCTTCTACAAGAAGAGGAACATGAAAGAAACCACCCACTTGGGCCACCTCTCTCTTATCTCTCTCCCTCTCAGAGCTATGACGCAAGAACAAAGTCTCTCTCTCTCTCTCTCTCTCTCTCTCTCTCTCTCTCTCTCTCTCTCTCTCTCTCTCTCTCTCTCTCTCTCTCTCTCTCTCTCTCTCTCTCTCTCTCTCTCTCTCTCTCTCTCTCTCTCTCTCTCTCTCTCTCTCTCTCTCTCTCTCTCTCTCTCTCTCTCTCTCTCTCTCTCTCTCTCTCTCTCTCTCTCTCTCTCTCTCGCGTGCGCTGCAGCAGAGATCTTGGTAGCATGGAGGTCCAAGGAAACGACTGGAGTAGAGTCTACAGGAGCACATAACACCGGACGACTGCTTCCAGAGGTGGACATTGACGAATCTGGGCAGTGCCGACTGCAATACTTTCTCTGACGATGCTTTTAGTCTGCACCTTTAGATTTAGTTTTTGTTTTTCACTTTACTTCATTTTATTTTGTACCCAGACATTGTACTCGATGCACATGGATTGTATTGGTTTAGTCTCATCGGTCATTTTGGCATTTTGAAGCCGGGTAATATAACATCTCATTTCATTGTGCTCTCCCTCTTCCCCCTCCCAGTACTACTCCTTACCACGACGGACATTGAGGAAGCTCTTCCGCGACCATTGCAATACTTTCGCATATAAACGTCCATTGTCGGGTATCCATGAGAATCGACGATGATGATGCCGACTTCAGTCTAACGATTTTAGGGTTTTAATTTTAGTCTTTCAATTTATTTATTTTTATTTTTATTTTGTATCCAGGCAGTGGATTAGATTCACAAGATTGTATCAGTTTGGCCTCATATTTCATTTTTGGTATTTTGAAGACTATTAATATAGCATTTTACGCCCCTTCCTCTTACTTACTGGAACACAACACAATTGGTCACAATAATAAAATATCATTACTGGATAGCAGGGTATGCTTCTGGCAATGCTAACCTCAACCTTGCGAGCCTTTAAAGGGTAATGATTTTGGCGACGATAACCTCAACCATATGAACCTCTGAATCCCACCCTTAAGATGCAAGTCCGTCCATTAAGCTCTAATTGCTCAAGCATAAGTCTTGCCAATGGCACTAGACTAACCAGATCTTAATTATAATCCCCATACGATTATTGATAAATAGAATCGCCAAGTAGGCATGCACCACTACGATTTCCCTTGGCCCTTGACTTTACAGAAGGGTTTGATGCAAGTGCACATATTTCAGAAAGATATTTTCATGATCACTAGTCAAACTATTAAAATAGAGAACTCTAACCAAACTATTAAAATTAGGTACTTCAAAATTGCCTAAACACAAGATGACCTACAAAAATCTATATAATTGATACATACTGCTCTACGATTAAAATATTCATAATTAATTTTTATGTCTATTTTGCATCCTTTCAAATGTAGCCTCCTAACTTTTAGTCACGCGGACCATTTGTGTGTTATAGTTTTTATGCCAATTGTAAGTAGGTATGCCACACATTCATGTCTATTTCTAACTGGTAACGTGGCATGTCCAACGTATGTCTGCTAGCTGTATGTTTCTTCACAATGATTTCACATTCTAAAGACATAAGATATTCATACTTCTGGCACTTTATGGATTTTAATGAAGCACATGTTGGGCACCAATTTACTAAGGGTACTCATCTCTACACCAAAATGTGATACCAACTTGGCACTACTTTGTTATCAGACCAATATCCGCCGATTATCCCAGTCTTGCAGAACAGTTTTTTTTATTTTTATAGCACCTTCATTATCCACGTGTTTGAATCAATTTTATTGTAAAATTTTGATGTATTTAGAGTGCAATGAAATTATTGTTGAACTTAACAAGAAATCATCTTTAGTACTTGTCTTTGAGAAACACGTTTGCAAATATTATTGTAGCCATCTCTCACATTGTGGATTACACTTGTAGTAATTGGACTTTCTATTGACATCATTTGACATTATGGTATAACATGAATTTAATTGATTTGGGGACGATCATCACATTTGGTACATGTTTCAGCATTCCAATCTATTCTAGTTTGATGCCAAGTAAGTATTTTAGATTTTTATTATTATTTTTATTTTTTTATTTTTATTTTTTGTTAATAATGTTTTGGTCTAGTCCATTGGTCACATGCACACAGATTCGTTGATTTAGGCAGTGTGTAGATACTCATCTTGGTGCATATCCGCCGATTTAGGCAGCACATTGATAAATTGCAGATTCATGGTTATTAAATTTATACCAAATGCAGATTTGCCGATTTAGGCAGCATTAGTGCAGATTCGCCGATTTAGGCAGCATCAGTGCAGATTCGCCGATTTAGGCAGCACATCTTATTGGTGTAGATTCGCCGATTTAGGCAACACCGATCACAAAATCATGCTGCAGTGGCTGGCCACCACTGCAACTGGTATGGTTTTGTTACCCGGGTACATAATGAAAGTGATTTGGATTTGAACTTATATTGTGGAATTGGATTGGCATTTGGTATCTGGTGATTATTTAGCAGTGTTTATGTGATAAAACTTGACATTATGAGATTGATGATGAGCGTGACCAATGATATCCTGATTCATCAGGGTATGACATATACTGCTTATTCTAGTGGTATGGGACACTAGAATAGGTAGTATGTGGATGACGGCAGGCATAAGAAATATTTTCTAATTTTATGAATTTTGTCACTATTTGATACAGATTTCTAATCATTGTTTTTGACAAGTATTGTTTGCAGATTTTTATCTTCGCAACTGAGGACAGTTGCTTTCCAACGGAGAGGTATGTTATAGAATGACATTTTATTATTTATTGCAGCTGACAGGTGGAAAAGACTAGACCCAACTTGGCCTATGCGAATGGATTTGTATATCATGTATATTTGATTATTCAAGTGCTCTTTATGAGCTTGGGCCAAATTATGTCCGGCCGGCCAGTTTGTACTCATTTTTGGGCATTCAAGAAATCTATAAATAAATACGTGCAAGAGGAAAATTCTCACTCTTGCACGGGGGGAGATTGCACCCAGTGCTTGTGTCTTGTTCTCTCCTCTCCCCTCTTCTCTCTCGCCGTGCCAGGCATAGCACTCCGCTCTAGGAGGTGCGCCTGCACGTGCTCTCTCAATCTTTCTTGCTCTCTGTCTCTCTCTATTCGTGTACCTTGCGATCATGCGACCACGTGATTGTGCCAAGTATGCCGATTATCCTGTTTTATATTGTTTATTGTGTTATATCGGGTATTTCGTAGGGCAGCCACGCTCTCGTTTGTAGCAGATGTTATAGAAATGATATTTTATGATTTATTGCAGCTGACAGGTGGAAAAGACTAGACCCATCTTGGCCTATACAAATGTATTTGTATATCATGTACATTTTATTATTCAAGTGCTCTTTTATGAGCTTTGGCCAATTATGACCGGCCGGCCAGTTTGTAACCAATTTGACCATTCAAGAAATCTATATAAAAAATACGTGCAAGAGGGAAATGGTCACTCTTGCACGGGGGGAGATTGCACCCAGTGTCCGTGTATTTCTTCTCCTTCTCCCCTCTTCTCTCTCGCTGTGCCGGCGTAGCACTACGCTCTGGGAGGTGCGCCTGCACGTGCTCTCTTGCTCTATCTCGCACTCTGTCTCTCTCTGTTCGTGTATCTCGTGATTATGCGGCTATGTGGTTGCCAGGTATGTCAATTAGTCTGTTTTATGGTTTGTAGTATGCTATTTTGGATATTTTGCAGGGAACTCCACGCCTTCGGCTGTAGCAATGTAGATGAGCTTCCTTTTATTGAGTTGTGGCATAGCCAACTTGGTCATATGAGTCAGAAGAGAATGAAGCATTTGCAGCATTTTAGATATATCCCTACGTTAAATTACTCTAATTTTAGCTTGTGTAAGCATTGCACATATGGGAAATAGACTAGGCTTACCGCTTTGCCATTGGATAGGAAGTTATGAAATCCTCTAGATTTGGTACATAGTGATCTATGCAGACTGATGTTGCATAAGTTTCTATGGAGAGCATTATATTTCTTGACTTTCTTAGGTGACTCTGCTCAAAAGGTGTGGGTCTACCTCTTGAAGAGGAAATACGAAGTCTTTAGTGTTGAGATGTCGAGCTCTACACCTTGAGCTGGCATCCACTATGGGTCTTGGCCGCTTACGGCATTTACTCACTGGCGCGTTAGGTGACCGACACGAAGGATCTCTGCCAGTGATTCTACAGCTGGACTACACTTATAGTGCCAGCCTAGTAGGCTTCTAGCGAGTTCACACTTAGTGACCACATGTACATATGTGCTACTTTTCAGCTTTAACACTTAGTCATTTTGTACTCTCTTTTCTGTAAATAAAAAGAAGAAGCTTTCCATCTCTGTGTGCTTTGTTCTTGTCTTGTGTAGCTCTCTTGCATCCTCATTCTTTACATGGTATCAGAGCCTGGTGCAGGCAAGAGAGGCTAAGAGAGCAAGAGCATCACAATCCCTTCGTTCGCAATCCACGACCAGATGCACAAGTTTCTGAACAGGTCTCCAAAGTGCAGTATACAGAGATTTACTGTACAAGTACAGTGGTTGTATGCACGCTTGATTGTGGACACTCGTTGAGTGTAGAAAGCGTTACAGGTACCACGATAGCAGGTTCAACAGATTTGCAGGTTTTTGCAGATTGCAGCTATTTTGTCTTAGTGCTTCAAGATGTCTGACGGTTTCAGTCAGATTGTTACTGAGAAGCTTGAGAAAAATAACTACCCTGCATGGAAGTTCAGAATAACAAATTTCCTAAAAGGAAAAGTTTATTGGGACTATGTAGAAGGAGACAATGAAAAGGAACCAGAGATTCCCGAGGCAAATGCTACAGCCGAAGGCGTGGAGTTTCCTGCAAAATATCCAAAATAGCATACTACAAACCATAATACAGACTAATCGACTTACCTGGCAACCACATAGCCGCATAATCGCGAGATACACGAACAGAGAGAGAGACAGAGTGTGAGATAGAGCGAGAGAGCACGTGCAGGCGCACCTCCCAGAGCGGAGTGATACGCCGGCACGGCGAGAGAGAAGAGGGGAGAGGGAGAAAAAATACACGGACACTGGGTGCAATCTCCCCCCGTGCAAGAGTAACCATTTCCCTCTTGCACGTATTTGTTATATAGATTTCTTGAATGGTCAAATTGGTTACAAACTGGCCGGCCGGTCATAATTGGCCAAAGCTCATAAAAGAGCACTTGAATAATAAAATGTACATGATATACAAATACGTTTGCATAGGCCAAGATGGGTCTAGACTTTTCCACCTGTCAGCTGCAATAAATCATAAAATATCATTTCTATAACACTAAGTGGCTAAATAACGAAGCTAGCCGAGTCGCGGGTAAGCAGGCTCGGCTAGGCGACTGAATACCTAAGCAGTTAACCCTAAGCAACTAGCCTTCAACGATCTAAATACAGATCAGTCTTAAGCAGTGAAACCACTTATCACCTAAATGGTTAGCCTTAAGGGGCTAACCCTAATTAAGCGAATAGCTCAAAGCAAGCAACTATGTTCGATCGACATAACTTCACTTTGTCATCATAAGAGATTGATATAACAACGGTGATTGATGATTTGCAAAACGAATAAAGCTAATCAAAGGTACTTAGAACCTAACACTGTAAAGTTTCTAATTTACATTTACAACACCTACGATAAGTCACAATAAAATAAAAATCTTAATTATTAAATTTCTAAATTAATTTACATAAAAATAACAAAACTAATTATAAACTGACATAATTCAAAATTATTCTTTTTTAATGATCAAATTGTTATCTTTCTTTGTTAATGATGATTTTTAATTGATTAGCATTCCCTAATCTTTATTTGAGTTAGCTCAATAATCCCAATCCCTAATCACCACGTGGGCAAGAGCATGCTACACTACCCTTTGACGATTAGATGAAGGGGAACTCGCATTCAACATTGGTTGTGTATGCCAGTGTGCATTTCATGCTCATTTTGAGCCTACTTTGTGTTAATATGATTCTCATAATAATGGTCATCACTTGTGTGTGTACATAGGCATTATCAAAAGCTATCCAACAACTATTTGTTTTCTCTAATTGGGTTCCAGATTTGTACCATTAATTTTTGCAAGATTAGTGGTTCCATTTGCTCTCCATAATTCCTGCCTTGCAATAGCTCACAATTGTGTGTGTGTGTGTGTGTGTGTGCGTGTCTGCGAGTGCACGTGCCCGCGGGCGCCTAAGAGGCATTCAATGCCCACCATGTCCTTGTGGGAAAATGGCCCCAGCTAATTTCAAGGTTGGGTCCCACTTTGGTGGGAACCTAGGCAAACCTAAATTCAAATCCCTCTAAAGGGGGCACTTACACACATAAGATCGCCCATTGGGAGGATTTCAAACCACGCCCAAAACCCAATACAATTCTATCGTCGGGTCCGATCGTCCGCAACCAATTGAATGGCGCTCAATTTGCTTGTCCCGATAGTCCATTGGCCGCCGGTCTACTCGGAACCGTGCTCAATTGCCCGCGCCTGTTGGAAAGTGCCCAAGGCTACCAATTTCTAGGGGGGATGCCAACCATAATCCTTGGAGCATGCGCGGGATCCTTTCCCACAAGCCTCACCAAAAGCCCCTCTTTTAGAAGACTTTATCACGACCAAGTTCTTGCAAGGGCCTTAAAGCCATTCTTCTTGCCATTATTCCCCCCTTCTCACGGGCTGCATCTACATCGAGGACCACATCCGGCATTCAAGAGACCTCCACCAAGCTTTCAAAGAAGGAATCTCCAAGGCCATTAAAATACCAAACCTCAAAGCCAAGATCTTCAAAAGGCTTCATTTGGCTACTTCAAAGCAAAAAGCACCACCACGTATGAAGAGGAGATTCACTCTAGTGAAGAGCAGCTTCACAGAAGGATTCTCTCTCTCTCTCTCTCTCTCTCTCACACACACACACACACACACACACACACACACACACACACACACACACACACACATTACAACTTCAAAAATTTGTAGCCAAGGACAATAACTTAAAATACTTTTTTAATCATCTCCTAAGGGGTATTTGTGCTTGTGTAAAGAGTTAGACACTGGCTAGGAGAGTCTCCTAAGCTAAAACCCCTCTATTAGTGCAATGGAAGAGAAAGTGCTTAGGAAATTTAACGCGGAGGGATTTCACACTTGGCAAACCAAGTTGAAAGGCTACTTAATAAAAAAGCAGTTGTGGGGAGTAGTCTAGCCAACAATCACTGATCCGTCATCCATTGATGGAGCCTATATACAGACACGAGCTATGAGCGCACAAAATCAAGTCAAGGTCGAGTAGGAATCAGGAATCATAATCACTACACTACATGACAATTATGTACACTTTAGAAAATGATTATGAAACCTCATCGGCTGCATGGAAGCACTAGAAAAAAACTTTGGATCTAGGAAAAAGAAGAGCAAAGTGAGCTTAAAAAAGGATCTATAAAATTAAAAATGGAACATAACAAAGACATTGCAAACTTGGTCAATCGCTTTAAAATCATGACCACACAACTAGCTTATGTAAACAATGCAGTGTTAGAGGAGGACAAAATTGCAGTTCTTCTAGGAACCTTACTACCTAGCTTTGATCAAATAATGACCATCATTGAGGAGAAGAATCCAACACCAGATTTCCACGATGTAATCAACTCTTTGATGTTAGAGGAGAAGAAGCAAGGGAGGAATGCTACTTCAGGGGGAGGAGATTTTGCAGTTAGCTCTAGTAGAAAACTTGTTTTAAGTGTGGCAAATAAGGGCACATAGCAAAGGACTTTCTAGCATCGAAGACTTGCAGCATTTGCGAGAAGAAGAGTCATCTTCCTTCCAAGTGTTTCAAAAAGGACAGAGGCAACACCATCAAAAACCCAAGGCCCAAAAAAAGGAGACAAAGATGAAGATAAAGAAGAAAGTGGCAGTAGCTTTCTAGTCTACGACGATATTCTCTAGCTTTCGTTTTGGCCTTTCCCCTTCAGTTTTTTTTTTTTTGAGATAGCTTGGACTAGCTTGGTCTCAATGCTATACATCTGTTTGAGGGGAGGTGTTGAGTAGAGATAGTTTGTCTCTTGGATTGGAGATGTTCTTTTTTCCTATTGGATTGGAGTGTGCCAGAGATGTTAGTTTCTTCAGTTTCTTCATAGTCCAAACCTCAAGGGGAGAATTGTAAGGTGAGCTTTGTCCTATAGTACTAGAACATGAGTCAAGGAGAGAAAAGGTGGAATTATCCCACATGTATTGGTGCAAGAATGTAGAGCTACTTAAAGCTCATTTCATGAATAAACAGTACCATTCCATTTTCATTAAATCTCCCTTGTTTATGGTGAGCTTGTGATGGGTTAGAAACTTCTCAAGATCGTGTTTATGAGTCGAAGTTAATTGATCTTTGAACCTAATTCTCTTGAGCGATAATCTAACCTACACACACTCACTTGTGTGCGCCATGTTTTTCTTTCATCCACCCTAGCTAGCATTCCCATCAATAATCCATATGTCCTTTACAATTTGTTTGCTCTATAGTCCAAGCGTGCTCTTGCCTTTCTTGGTGCAAAGCTTGGAGGTACTTGGAAAGAGATTAAATGCTTCAATGGGGGCTCTACGATACACTCAATGTATTGCATGGTAGGTAACTGGATGTTGTAGAGTAGTTGAGAGTGAGACTGTGTGCAATTCCTTCTTTCAGATCAAGATTGATTGACACCAAAGAATCATCTTATTTTTTATCTCTGTGTATTCAAATGTTTCTGGTCATTCTTGTTTTTGATGGGTAAGGGATCTCCTCGTTGAAGTTGGATGGGGGTGGAAGGAACCTCTTATTTAGGGCTAGGAGTTTCATTTTGAGCATGTTCGTAGATCTAGGTTTTAGCAGTGCATTGATATGGGTTTGCAGATCCCTTTACCCTAGCACATAAAAGGTAACTTGGAAATGCTGTTCGTGGAAAAGGATCAATAGAACTCATTGGTAGTTACTCTAGCAACATCCAACTTTCCAACCCCTCCTTGGTAGCTCGGCTTTACCTCAAATCCTATCTTGCTCTTATAAGCTTGCTCTGACACTTTTCTTTCGATGCTACACACTCATTTGTCTCAGGTGATGCTTCAGTGAGAGGACGCATATGTTCATTTTTCAAACTTTGAGAATTTTCACTTGAGAACATTTGTGGTTAATTCTTATCTTGATGGCTAGCCCGGTCCATGCAATTTCATCTCATTTTAGATCCAATAATTTTTCTCAATTTACTTGTTATTTTTTGGGTGTTGCATGCCCATACTTGTATTCACTTGAAAAAGTTACCTGCCTGCCTTCTAGTTAGACCATGTGGAAGCTCTTTCGTTTGTGTGTGATGGGTCTCTTCTGAGTACACTTCCCTGCATAATGGTTATCTTACATTACTCTATATTGTCTCATTCTACCAGAAACTTGCCGACATATCAATTCTTGCTTCACTAATATCCTTTGTGTGGAATCAAAGAAAGTATTTCCTTTGGACATTGCGTGTGAAATTTGGCTGGTAATTTTTGAGGGGTCTTCAAATTTTACTTTGAATAATTCACATTGTTTGTAATGGAGAGGCTTAGAAGATCATATTTATGATGGAGCCTCTTAGGGTATAAATTTTTTGTAAAGTGGTGATGCATGGTCACTATTATTTTTGTTTTGGCTTGGATTTTTACTTGCTTTTCACCCTTCTATATTGCATTGATGATGGCATGCTATGAGGAGAAATCAAACTTTGGGTTAATGAGATTGACATCTCTGGCCTACTACATGCTCTCGAAAGGAATTTTAAAAATACTTGTTGATTTGGCTTGTGAGGTGATTTAAGTGTGATGTCAAAGTTTTGCATGGAGGATATATTCACTCCATTGCTTGCCTTTGTTGATTTTGCTAAGGATGTCACTGACTAGAGGCATCCTTTGTTTTTTTAAACATGTATGATTTTGAATGTGCCTTGCTTCTTTGCAAATTTTATTGTGCTTTATGACCTAGATCATTTTGTTTGTTTGTGACTTGCGACTTGTGGCTTTGTGGATGTGAAGTGGACTACTTAAAGCTGTGCTGTGTGGTTTAGAAGGACATAAAGAATCAGGACAATCAAATTTTTGTATGTGCCATCTTTTTTATTCACACCATTTGAGTTGTCTTCCTACATCTATACTTAAATTTGTTACATTCTTCAACTTCCCCTTTCACGTTGTGTAGCCTATTGCCAATATGTTGTGGATGTTGTCTATCGAGTTTTTGTGTAAACGCTGTTTTCCCCTCCTTGTACATTACATCATTTTCCCCCCACCCCCCCTAACCTCTCTCTCTCTCTCTCTCTCTCTCTCTCTCTCTCTCTCTCTCTCTCCCTCCCCACATCGTGTGTGTGTGTGTGTGTAGGAAAGAGATAGAGAGAGAGAGAGAAAGAGAGAGAGAGAGAGCGGTGTGTGTGTGTATATGTAGGAAAGAGAGAGAGAGAGAGAGCGGTGTGTGTGTGTGTTTGTGTAGGAAAGAGAGAGAGAGAGAGAGAGCGGTGTGTGTGTGTGTGTAGGAAAGAGAAAGAGAGAGAGAGTGGTGTGTGTGTGTGTATGTAGGAAAGAGAGAGAGAGAGAGAGAGAGAGAGAGAGAGAGAGAGAGAGAGAGAGAGCGGTGTGTGTGTGTGTGTGTGTGTGTTTGTGTAGGAAAGAGAGAGAGAGAGAGAGAGAGAGAGAGAGAGAGAGAGAGCGGTGTCTGTGTGTGTAGGAAAGAGAAAGAGAGAGAGAGCGGTGTGTGTGTGTAGGAAAGAGAGAGAGAGAGAGAGAGAGAGAGAGAGAGAGAGAGAGAGAGAGAGAGAGAGAGAAGTGTGTGTGCGTGTAGGAAATTAAAGAGAGAGATAGAGAGTGGTGTGTGTGTGTGTGTGTGTGTAGGAAAGAGAGAGAGAGAGAGAGAGAGAGAAGTGTGTGTGTGTGTGTAGGAAAGAGAGAGAAAGAGAGAAATGTGTGTGCGTGTAGGAAATTAAAGAAAGAGAGTGAGAGAGAGAGATAGATAGATAGATAGATAGTTCTATTATCGTCCTGGGAGGTCAAATATGACCTATGGGACCAAATGAACATGTCACGTGGTGTGAGTGGAGTTCATAAGTGACTCTCGATGCTCAAAAATGGCTGAAATGAGCGTCGCAATAGAGAGTCCACATCGTGGTTGGGAGAGGAAGGTATGTAGGGAGAGCTCATGGCTGAATATATGGGGAAAAGAGGACCTAATGTGGTCAAAAGCTGAGCACTCAAGTAGTGTGTGGTACTCACTCTCTCGCACTTGACGAGGGCATAAGGTGCAAAGTCGATGACACTCCTCGCCAGTGCCCCAACGTCCTGTCTCGCAGCGTAGAGAATGGGAGCTAAGACGAATGGAGGCAATGGTGTGGATCGCACTCAACGGGATGGGCTCAAGGATGTAGGAATGGGTTCGGTTACCTCGTTCCGAGAAGAAGAGAGATTTGTAGTTTGGGGCAACGTGTGTGGTGTAATGGCTGAAGCGAGAACCTCCGGATTTCTCCCAAGCCATGATACATTGGCGTTGTAAGAAGGCCTCATTAACTTGGGAGTCGATCGACGCATCCTTGACCAAGTGACATGCATCCCATCTTCCAAACCATTTCTTGATATCAAGCATCCACCCCGAACTTAGTATTTTGCTCTTGCACGTCTTTTGAACCTTTTGACTTGCTTCATATGCGATTCTAGGAAGTCGATGCAAAGGGCTACATTGTGTCTTACGCATGTACTCCACAACCCTTTCGATGCCCAAGACCTCAATGGGAAGCGCTCCGGACTCAAGAAGTAAGAGCATGTAGGGTGTTTGTGTCTTGACTTGGAGAAAGTTGGTGAGAAAACGCTTTTGGACATTCTCAAACTCTTTCCAAGTAGACTTCCCGATGCTTCCACCCCACACCTCCACTCCATAAAGAAGCACCGGTGTCACCAATGTGTCAAAGAGGTACTTTTTGAGAGCCCAACACTTGATCTCTCCTGCATTGCACATGTTCTCAAATGCATAATAAGCCCTCTTTCCGGCTTCCAAGCGACGCATTGCACAATCCTTCCATTTATGATTGGATGGAACCTCAAGGCCAAGGTACTTGAAGTGATCCACCACTTCAAGTTTCTCATTGTTGTATACAATGCATGGATTTTCGTCATTGAGGGTCTTTACAAGCATAACCTTGGTTTTGGATCCATTCACGATCAGCCCGCTATGTAGGCAAAAGCGTTCCAAGACACTCATAAGCTTTTGTGCATCTTCTAAGGTATGTGCCAAGAGCACTACATCATCGGCATAAAGCAAAAGCATGATCACCGCATTTCCAATCTTAACCTCTTCTATGCCTTCTTGCTGCATAAAATCAAGAACCATGTATTCCAATTCATCAATGAGTAGCCCAAAGAGGGTTGGGGAAAGTGGGCATCCTTGTTTGACACCAATAGTGCTTGCAAAAAATTCTGAAATTCCATCTCCCATACGTAATCGACATATCACTTTTTGGTAGATGCGAAAGACTGCATGCATAAATTCTCTCGGCACTTGAAGGCTTTGCATACGTCTCCAAAGATTTCCTCGTGGTACCATGTCAAAAGCTTTCTTGAAATCCACAAAGCAACAATACAACTTTTTTCCTTTCAATCGAGACGCTTCCATAAGAACTCGAAGAGTAACAAGGAGAGAGAGAGAGAGAGAGAGAGTTATGGTTTGCGTAAAAAATTAAAATTAAAGAAAGAAATGAAGTGAAATGTTATGTTAACTCTTCAAAAGGCCAAAGTGACCTATGAGACCAGAAAGTTACAATGTGGTAGACTGATACTAGGTTAGAATAACAAAATGACAAAATAACATATTATGGAATCATAAACTACTGGGTGTGGACTAAGCAGCTAAAACAACTAGCTGAAAGTATCTGTAGTTCATTAGGTAGTCTTAAAGCAATGTCAATAGCGCGTATGGCAAGCCGTAGGTCGATGGGTTTGAATTAACGTCAAATACACAAGCCGTAGGTCAAATCCGGTTGCATTTTTCTACGGAAAAACGTAAAAGGACTTCGGAAATGGCTTCTATGCCTTCTGAAACCATCCGTAGACGATTAGGTAGTCTTTAGGCAATGTCAAGAGCGTGTATGGCAAACCGTAGGTCAAACGGATAGAAGAAACGCCAAATACACAACGGGTAGGTCAAATCCGGTTGCGTTTTTCTACGGAAAAATGCAAACGGACTTCGAAGATGGCTTCTATGCCTTATGAAACCATCCGTAGACGATTAGGTAGTCTTTAGGCAATTTCAATAGCGCCTATGGCAAGCCGTAGGTCACTGGGTTTGAATTAACGTCAAATACACAAGCTGTAGGTCAAATCCGGTTGCGTTTTTCTACGGAAAAACGCAAACGGACTTCGAAATCGGCTTCTATGCCTTTTAAAACCATCCGTAGACGATTAGGTAGTCTTTAGGCAATGTCAATAGCGCGTATGGAAAGCCGTAGGTCAATGGGTTTGAATTAATGTCAAACACACAAGCCGTAGGTCAAATCCGGTAGCGTTTTTCTATGGAAAAACGCAAATCGACTTCGGAAATGGCTTCTATGCCTTCTGAAACCATCTGTAGAGGATAAGGTAGTCTTTAGGCAATGTCAAGAGCGCGTATGGCAAGCCGTAGGTCAAACGGATAGAAGAAACGCCAAATACAGAAGCCGTAGGTCAAATCCGGTTGCGTTTTTCTACGAAAAAAAGCAAACGGACTTCGGAAATGGCTTCTATGCCTTGTGAAACCATCCGTAGATGATTAGGTACTATTTAGGCAATGCCAAGAGCGCGTATGGCAAGCCATAGGTTTAACGGATAGAAGAAACGCCAAATACACAAGCCGTAGGTCAAATCAGGTTGCGTTTTTCTACGGAAAAACGCAAACGGACTTCGGAAATGGCTTCTATGCCTTCTGAAACCATCCGTAAATGATTAGGTAGTCTTTAGGCAATGTCAAGAGCACGTATGGAAAGCCGTAGGTCAAACAGATAGAAGAAACGTCAAATACACAAGCCGTAGATCAAATCCGGTTGTGTTTTTCTATGGAAAAACACAAACGGTCTTCGGAAATGGCTTCTATGCCTTCTGAAACCATCCGAGACGATTAGATAGTCTTCACGCAATGTGCAGAGCGCATATGGCAAGCCGTAGGCCAAACAGATCAAAGAAACGCCAAATACACAAGCCGTAGGTCAAATCCGGTTGCGTTTTTCTACGAAAAAACGCAAACGGACTTTGGAAATGGCTTCTATGCCTTTTGAAACCATCCGTAGACGATTAGGTAGTCTTTAGGCAATGTCAAGAGCGCGTATGGCAAGCCGTAGGTCTAACGGATAGAAGAAACGTCAAATACACAAGCCGTACGTAGGTCAAATCCGGTAGCGTTTTTCCACGGAAAAACGCAAACGGATTTCGAAAATGGCTTCTATGCCTTCTGAAACCATCCATAGAGGATAAGGTAGTCTTTAGGCAATGTCAAGAGCGCGTATGGCAAGCCGTAGGTCAAACGGATAGAAGAAACGCCAAATACAAAAGCCGTAGGTCAAATCCGGTTTCGTTTTTCTACGGAAAAATGCAAACGGACTTCGGAAATGGCTTCTATGCCTTCTGAAACCATCCGTAGACGATTAGGTAGTCTTTAAGAAATGTCAAGAGTGCGTATGGCAAGCCGTAGGTCAAACGGATAGAAGAAACGCCAAATACACAAGCAGTAGGTCAAATCCGGTTGCGTTTTTCTATGGAAAAACGCAAACGGACTTCGGAAATGGCTTCTATGCCTTCTGAAACCATCCGTAGACGATTAGGTAGTTTTTAGGCAATGTCAAGAGCGCGTATGGCAAGCCGTAGGTCAAACGGATAGAAGAAACGCCAAATACACAAGCCGTAGGTCAAATCCGGTTGCGTTTTTCTACGAAAAAATGCAAACGGACTTCGAAAATGGCTTCTATCCATACCGAAACCATCCATAGTTCATTAAGTAGTTTTAAAGCAATGTCAAGAGCGTGTATGGCAAGCCGTAGGTCAATGGGTTTCAATTAACATCAACTACACAAGCCGTAGGTAGCCGTAGGATGTTGAAGAAAGTATGGAACTAAGAGAGGCAAAGGGGTTTTGCCCGCTACATGCATTGCCATGTACACCTGGGAGTGCACGTATGTGTCTACCCATATAGTATTTGACCAATAGAGACGAGATTTTGACCCAGTGGTCCTGATCTCCGTACACCTTTGGACTGAGGTGTACGGAGATTGGGCAAGACTAGAGAATGTGAGGTAGTTTACATTGTGAGGAGTATATATATTAAAACAACATTCATAATCATTGTAGATGGCAATGTCATCAACTAACATGGAGGAAAAGATTGCACTACAAGAGGCTCTTCACATTAGCGACGCTCACACAGCGACGCTAAAAAAAAAAAATCCCGGCGTCGCTATGAGCGTCGCAAATTTCTTTGTAAATTTGCGACGCTCATAGCGACGCTCATAGCGACGCCAGCTGGGGTAAAAAAAATAACCGAGCGCGCCCAAAAACTCAGATCTCAGATCTGAGTTTTTCGGCGCCCTCAAGCAAAGAGCAGGTAACGCTCTCCCTCACTCTCTCTCTCTCTCTCTCTCTCTCTCTCTTTTTCTTTTACACACACACACACACACACACACACACACACACGAGGAGAGGAAGGAGAGCCAGGTATGCTCCTTCCCTCTCCTCATTCTCATGTTCCCTTCCCCTCTTTCTCTCTCCATCGCGCTCTCTCTCACACACACACACATACACACACACATATAGTGTTTTTGAGAGAGAGAGAGAGAGAGAGAGAGAGAGAGAGAGAGAGAGTGCAAAAACGCACACACATACATAAACAAAGAATGCACACACACATTGAGAGAGAAAAAGAGAGAGAGAGCATGCATAAACAAAAAACGCACGCATTGAGAGAGGAAAAGAGAGAGAGAACATGCATAAACAAAAAACGCACACATTGAGAGAGGAAAAGAGAAAGAAAACATGCATACGATCCAAAAAAACGCACACACATTGAGAGAGAAAGAAAGAGAAACTAAGGGAGCGTCGTAGGAAACTAATTAAAATTAAAAGACCTAAAGATCTAGCCGACGAGGAGTTGAACTGAAGACCTATTATTCAAGAGAGAAATGGCATAATCAATCTATCATACTTGGCATGGGTGATAGAAAGGTTATACCATTTATCTCTTTTTATTGGCACACACATCCACACACGCGCACACACACAGGAAGAAGAGAGTTATAACGTCGTAGGAAACTATTTTAAAAGACGTTAAAGATTAGGTTATATGTAGACTTACATTAAATTAGATTTAGGTTTATTTTTAACTAGATTTACATTTATTTAAGCTAGATTTAGATTTATGTTATATTAGATTAGATGCGGGTCTCCATAGACTGCGATGCCTGCATGAAGCGGGTGAAGAAAGCCCTCAATGGAATATAGGGTATTGCTGCCTTCACTCATAGTGGGCTCCGTCGATCCAAAAGTACTGGTGAAATGTCTTCAGAAGATAGGGAAGAAGGTGGATCTTAGGGCGGCAAGAGTCACTACATCCCCGACACAATGACCATCTAGACAACCTCTAGTCATTAGACTTACGTTAAATTAGATTTAGCTTTATTTTTAGTTAGATTTACGTTTATTTAGATTTACGCTTATTTACGTTAGATCGAGTCCACGCAAGAATTACTTACGGTTTAGGGTTTAGAGTTAGACGAACAGTGAAAAGATCTACTGTGAAAAGATGTTAAGATGAAGTGAAGTGCTACAGCTAGAGAAGAGGCAAAGGGATTTTGTCCACTACATGCAGTATCATGTAGACGTGGGTGTCTAGATTTCTTGTACCCACAAATATAGGTATTGACCAATAAAGACGAGATTATAACCCGGTGGTTCTGATCTCCGTGCACCTCTAGACCGAGGTGTGCGGGGATTGGACATGACTAGAGAATGTGAGGTAAGAGAGAGAGAGAGAGAGAGAGAGAGAGAGAGAGAGAGAGAGAGATAAGATGAAGAATGCCAATAGAATATTAAATTTGTTGTCCAGGTTATAAGTTTTTTATCCTCATTATGAGTAGCGACGAGGATGTGGGATCGTCCAACCGAAACACCTATCTCTCAACGAGGGTCTTATGTCCTTGTAATCAATGCAAGCATGCTGTGCGACGGACAAGACGTGTTTCTTTGCAGCACGTTCGTGAATTTGGCGAGTTCGATCCATCTATTATAGATCGAGTTGTTGCCAATTATAACTCGTCGGACTCTGACGCTGGCCAACAAGCAGCAATCTTGCAACCCAATAGACGTATTCGCAGGCGCTTTGGTCAAGCAGCATATGTGAGGCCACAAGATGTAGCCTCTGACAGCTCGGGGGATGATCATGCAGAGCACATTCCAACGAGGCAATGTTTGAGCCCGAGATTGATGAAATGATCGAGACGATCATGGATTCAGAAAGGCTTATCTATGATGATATGAAAAGTGAAGCCGATACATCATTGTATAATGGAGCACGTATGTCTAGATTGAAAGCACTCCTGGTTCTTCTCAACATGCAGGCAAAGTTTGGATGGAGTGACACTAGCGTCACAGCGCTTTTCAGGTGATCTATTACAATTAGTTTACTTTAATAGAACTCATGGTGTATAATGATCTGATAGATTTTTACACGACTGTATCATATTTTTATGTTGTGTAGATTGCTGAAAGAGCACATTCTACCAGCTGACAATGTGATGCCAGATTCCCGAGATGAAGCAAGAAAGATTTTGCGAAACTTGGGGATGGATTACAATTCTATCCACGCTTGTCCTAATGACTGCATTCTTTTCAGAGGGGAATACACAGACATGGAGAAGTGTCCGAAATGTGATTCCGAAAGATATCGAGTAGATCTCCACGGGACAAAAATTCCACAAAAGGTTTTGCGACATTTTCCTTTGCTTCCTCGCATCAAGCATTTCTTCGAATGTAAGTCCATGGCCGCCCTAGCATCATGGCATGAGGAGAATAAATCTTCGGATGGTGTGCTACGAATTCCTGCAGATTGCGCAGCCTGGAAACATATAGATGGAACATGGTCGGATTTTGCCAGGGAAGCTCGAAATTTGCGCTTAGGCCTGGCTATGGATGGCGTAAATCCATTTGGTCAAAGATCAACATCTTACAGTGTATGGCCCGTTGTCATCGTCAACTACAACATTCCCCCGTGGTTGACTACGAAGAAGGGGCACCTATGGCTAAGCTTGATTGTGCCAGGGCGATATAAAGTGGGGAATATGGATGTGTATCTTCGTCCACTATTGGAAGAGCTACAACAATTGTGGATTGGCATAGAGGTGGTGGATATGAGCCGACACACAGGACGACGGAATGCTTTGATCAGAGGTATTCTAATGTGGACCATGCATGACTATCCCGGGCTAACAGAATGCTCAGGTGATCTATTGACACTCCTCTCTCAGACACTGTAAATCTTGTTTTTTCCCCATAGTTGATCTATTATCATGTGTATACATGCAGGGCTTCAAACAAGCGGATACAGAGCATGTGTCACATGTGGACCTAGACTGAATGCACGTAGGGCACCCTCACTGAAGAAGCAAATCTACGAAGGTCATCAAGCGTATCTTCCGGAGAATCATGTGTTACGCGACGGCTTTTTGGGAAGAGAGCCACCAAGGATGTCTGCACAAGCATGGTTAGAGCAGAAGGAGATGTGCGATGACGGATTGCCTCCAGGGATGAAGAGACTATCTCTATGGTACGAGTTACCATACTGGCCTCGACTCGTGATCAATCACTTGCTCGATCCAATGCACATATTCAAGAATGTGGGTAATCTACTATGGGACCATTTGACCGGCAAGAAAGATACTTTGGGAGCCAGAGTTGACCTTAGAAATGTGGATCGTATGGAGCAATATTGGCCGCAAACAGCGTCTGATGGATCGATAAAACTTCCTAAAGCACCATGGATTTTCACAGGAGCCCAAGAACGCAAAGTAAAAGAGGCCATTCGATCTTTGCGGACCCCCACTGGCGTAATGCACTCGCTCCGAACGTGTTTTACTAAAGAAGGAAAGCTTACCGGTTTGAAGTCACACGATTGGCATAAAATGTGTCAGGTACGTTCATAGTGGACTTTAATATCATTGCATAAAATGTGGACTTTAATATCATTGCTGCACATACTTTACAGTTTATTTTACCGGTTGCCATTGAGGGATGTTTGTCTCTCGACATCCGTAACACAATCTACAAACTTGCAAAGCTGGTGCAATGGATCTCACAAAAGGAGATCGACGTAGACTCCATACCATTCGCCAAACTAAATGCTGCGGAGCTTGTGTGCATGTTTGAGAAACATTTTCCTACTACAATGCTAACCATTCAGGTGCATCTTCTTATTCACATAGTTGATGAGGTGGAAATAGCTGGCACAGTTCATTCCAGATGGATGTTCTTCTTAGAGCGTTTCATGAAAACGCTTAAGGGATATGTGCGTCAAAAGGCACGTCCGGAGGGTAGCATGGCAGAAGGTTGGTTGGTATCAGAGTCCCTAGTGTACATTGGAGAGTGGCTAGACGGATTTGATAAATCCCGGGACACGCTATGGCGAACCATAGATGATGAGCGCATATCTGGGATTGTCATGTGCAATCTCGGTGTTGAGAAGAAGATGACGGAAGATCTAGAGGCTAAAATCAACCGATTTTGCATGCTTCACAATCCAGTGATGCAAAAGTGGATTTCACAATATGAGGATGCAAAGCAAGAGCGACAAAGGGCACGAATCGAGTGGAGACGGGGAAGACGACCACCGATGCACTATCCAGCGGTTCTGGAGAGCCTACCAACCTTCATGAGCTTAAGATGGTTGCACAACCAATTGAAAAGCGCACAACAATGCGGTGACGAAGTGACTGAAGAAGAGTGGGAGTACTCTCGGGGTTGCGCGACCAAGGTAAGTTTGCAATGTACGACTAGCAAGTGACTTTATTTATAAACGTTTGAACGGCCACTCATAATCTTTGTTCGTTGTAGTATAAGTCATACACAGCAGCATGGTGTAAAGGTCGACATTTTAGGGTGGAACGAATCGACAAAAAGCGTTTTACTCAAGATTGTGGAATCATGGCAAAATTTGAACAGTCTAGTCGACGACGTTCCTCTGATGCAGATCCCGTGGTGGCGGAACTCACTTACTTCGGCACGCTGCAAGAGATTTTGAGGATCGATTACAGAGGATTTTTTGTCGACTTGTTCGACGTGCAATGGTTCAAGATAATCATGGAGGGTCGAAACGCTACTGTGCGTAGAGGAGAGTCTGGTTTTCTTGAGGTGGATTCTACTAAGAAATGGACTGACCTAAGAGACACTTTCGTACTACCCGAGCATTGTGAACAAGTAAGTATATAAATAGTTAACATCCCCCTTTTACAAGTTATGTGCTTGAAAGCTCTCATGTAAGTTATGTGGCTCTGGCAGGTAGTATTTCATCCTACAAAGTCTACATCAAACTGGTGGTACGTCATAGAGTTAGCCCCTCGTAGTGCAAGGACGTATGAAGGCTACCATGTGCCAATCACAACGACATCAATGGAGGAGATCAGAGAAGATGCTCAATCAGAAGCCGCTGCGGTGGTGCCAGACGAGCATCAAGATGCTACTACTCTATATGGGGTGCATGCAGAGGAGCTACAAAATGAAACAGAGGATATGTGTTTAAACGGAGAGCTCTATATAGATATAGGAAGTTATGCTGAGTTATGCGAGGATGAGAGAGAGATCTCTTAAAGCCACAAATATTGTATTTGAACAATTTTGCTCCGTGCTGTAAAAGCTCTAGCTCTCTAAGTAGCTTCCATGGTGTGTAACGCTCTTTTCTACTCGCGCTCACATCTTTTGATTGAAAATTCTGAGTTTTCGACTTGCCTCTTCTACCACTCGATTCATTGCGTCATTGTATTTATATGCGTCATTACGTCATTGTATTTAATGGTCTTTGCGTCATTGTCTACTCTATTCATTCAATATTAAGTTTAAATATTCGTGTGTTTAATGCAGGTATGGATGATGAGGAGTTTCTTTCTTCTTTGTCACCGCAGCAGAGACAGTGGTACGTGGAGCGTCATCGCTCTGGCGCATCATCGCGCGTTCCTACACCATCCGCATCTCCCTCTCTTTCGGAGCATTCGGCGCGCTCCGAAGCTTCGGCGTCGACGAGACGAGCGTCACACTCTTCTAGACACCGGCGCTCTAGTGGTGGCGGTGGCGGTTGTTGTGGGGATTCCGCCACCGATGCCTCCACACCGCCTCGTGTTCGACGAGGCTCTTTACCCTCCCCTTCTTTGCCCGCCCCCACACCAGCCACAGCATCGCCGTCTACGCCAGGTTTTGCACGGCTGACTGTTCCTAGAAGCTACACACCTCTACCTACTCCGCCAGGAGCCACCCCACTCGACACTCCTCGCTTCGGGGCCCAGACGCCGGTGGAGACACCTGACGTCCGTACCCCCATCGACACGCCGCTAGAGACCCCTGCCGGGACACCCAGGTTCACGCGTCACCGGCCAGAGGGCTTGCCTTACTCCGTCGACATCAGCGGCGGCATCATCATGGATGATGACGGCAAGAAGGTGATCTCGCGCATGCGTGGTCTTTGCTCTCAGCTGTTTAGACACTATATACTAAACAAATGGAGTGAAGTACCAAGTGATTTAAAAAACAGAGTCATCAGCATACTTCATGATGAGTTTCCCGTTCCAACACGGGATCAGCGCTTCAATGAAGACCTGATGAAGATTCGAATGCGCGAATACTGCAAACACAAGCGTTCCGAAGTGCAAAAAGCAATTAAGAATGGGTGGAATAGGCCAGATTGGCTGGCCAAAGAAGATTGGAAGAATGCGAAGAAAGCAGCGCGCGAGAATCCTGACAAGTGGAAGCAACAAAAGGATGCAGCCAGAGCGCGAGTAGAGGCAGGGAGCTCGCACCACTTGGGGAGCGGTGGATGGGCATCATTTGAGGCCGATTTTGTAAGTCTTTTCACATTGCTCTTTATGCATGTTCGATAGTTTAGGGTTTATGAGTTTTTTAGTTCTAACATAATGAAATCTTTGTATGTTTTGACAGTGGTCGATGACAGGACGTGATCCCACACCGTACGAGCGCGAGTACGCAGGCAAGAAGGGCTTAAACGCCCTGATGGACATCTCAGTTCTCGCGGCGGCATGGTTAGTATTAGGGTTTACTCTTTTTTATTTTTTGTATTGTTTTATAAATGTTGTTATATGTTTATACTTACTGAAAACTGTCTTATTGTCTTTTTTTGCAGAATCCGACAGATACGCCGCTTGGACGCGATGAGACGTCTGATTAGTCGACGTCAGTTTAGCCGTAGCTAGATAGCATTAGTTTAGGGTTTCTCATAGCTTATGTATCATGAGACGGATTTTATACGTCTTTTTGAACCATGTATATTATTACATTTGTCACCGCAATTCCTTTTGCCAATCAATTCTTTATGCCTATGATGTTGTACAATTGTCATTATTACATTTGCCAATCAATTCAGTTTGTCTATGATGTGTACAATTGTCAATTTTGCAAACAATGCGTCTTGTGGGTGACTATTTTGGGTCTATTATTTACCTTTGCACTTTTTTTAAAAAGTGAATCAAGTACAATATGGTTGATGGGTGGCAGGGCATTCAATGTCCTGCCACCAAAAAAATATTCTCTCAGGCGTCGCTATAAGCGTCGCTATTTATGGCTCTGTAGCGTCGCTATATGCGTCGCTATACTCTTCTGTGACAGCGTCGCTATAAGCGTCGCTATAAGCGTCGCTATAGGCGTCGCTATGAGCGTCGCTATATAGCGACGCCTATAGCGACGCTTATAGCGACGGCTATAGCGACGCATATAGCGACGCTCTCGTAGCGACGCTTATAGCGACGCCGGGGGTTATAAAAACCCAATGTATTTCCGTCGCTAAGAGCGTCACAAGAGCACATAACCTCTTGTAGTGTTGCATGCTCGTGCACCCTCTGCAAGTATCAAATCCTGTGCAAGCGTAGGATATGTAATGAGCATGTGCACAAGTACGGAGAGTTTGCTAAAGAAACCATACAGAATCTACGATACGACTCTTACGGAACGGGCATTGATTTTCGCGACATAGCACCTACATCTGAGAGAGAGAGAGACAGAGAAAAAGGATTATGCGTGAAGGTCCGACCAATATAGAGACAAGGATGGAAACAGAAAAGGACTTACAGACAGAAGAGGACGGCATGGAGGAGATGTTGGATGCCTTCTTCTAGACAAGAGAGGAGAATGCTAACGAAGCAGCACCAGAAGCCGTGCGCCTATCTCCTGAAGACATGTTGAGGAAGTTGGCACATCAACCAATTTATGAAGGCGCCAAAATATCGACGCTTCGTACTTGTCTAGCATTTTTGAATCTTCAGCCAGTGTACGGGTGGTCAGATGCAAGCGTCACTGCTTTGTTTAGGTACGTAATTTATAAAAGACAGAGTTCAGGACGCCAACAGGATATATGCGATGTCTCAAGACAGCATTCACCCGTGACGATCAACTGTCACGATTGAAATCGCATGACTGGCATAAGTTCTTGCAATTCATTCTTTCAATTGCGATCAAGGGGTGTTTAACAGAGGAAGTGCAGACCTGCATATACAAGATTTCAGAGCTAGTACGGTGGATCTCTTCCAAGGAGATACAGGAGGAATCTATTGCAGTCGCAAGGGCTAACTCCATTGAGGCAGTTTGCATGATTGAGAAGTATCGACCCACGAGCTGTCTAACTATCCAAATGCACTTGCTCGTCCATGTAGTAGATGAGGTTGCAGTGGCAGGTATAGTCCACAGCCATTGGATGTTCTTTCTAGAGCGGTTCATGAAAACACATAAGGGTTTTGTTCGCCAAAAAGCGCGTCCAAAGGGGAGCATGGCAGAAGGAGGGCTGGTGCAAGAGTCTCTTGTATTGACGACCAAATTTCTATCCGTTTTTGACCCAGAAATGCCTCGACTATGGAGCGATGAGGAGGATGCAAGACTGGTGGGAGAGGAGCCGCAAGCACAAGGGGTGTCGAAGAAAATGGACGACGCCATGCGAGAAAAGATCATGAAGAAAATGGATGACCTCGGACACCTTGGGGGGCACACGATCCTAGTGCCTCCAAGCTCTATACTGTACGGCAAGATGGTTATGTTGACATGGATAGAGTCGGGACTGAGATGAGACAGCGGATTTGCCAGCTCGCGGAGCTACAGTTTTCGACCAGCCTTCTGACGTCTTGGGATCAGCGGGAAAAGGACAAAGTCAATTACATAGTGGAGACCATCCTGAGAGAGTACCAGCCTGCTCCGGGTTCTGACGTTGTTCCGATGAGCTGGATCAAGGGTGTTGCACGGGACACCGTGAAACATCGACGAGATGCATCTCGGAAGGCTTTCAGGATCGGCTCGCCGAAGCCTTCGGGCATCCCACACGAGACGTGGCTTCAGATCAGGGAGAATGAGCGGACAGCGGCCACGCGGTTCAGACAGCAGTGTGAGGCTGGCAGATACGACAGATGACCAGGGAGACATCTCATCTTGGCAGCGGAGGCTTCGACACCTTTCGCTATGAGTTTGTGAGTTTCTAATCCAAGTTTAACTATGGCGTTTTTTAAAACGCGATGAATCATGTATTCTTATTACTCTGATTTTTGTATAAACGCAGAATCTTGCGATGCATCGAGCCCCGACACGTCAGGAGGAGTCAGATGGATATCGCAAAGGTATCTATGAAGTACTGAATGGTCTTGATGCTTCAAGAGAGCCTGTAGACCGGGCGGCCTTACAGTCTCACTGATCGCTTGAGGTGAGACGTTAATATGTGCGAGTTGATTTAATTAAGTAAGTATATGTGAATACTAAATTTGTGAGTTGTCCTATGTGCAGGTTGTGACGCCTAGTCATCAGTGGCCCGGATTTCATATATATGCTTTGTGAGACACAAACACGCTTCTGTGTCTCCTTTTGTATAGACATATATATATGGTTATGATTATTGTTCAGACAGTTATTGTTTTCCTTATGGTTATGGTTGTTGTCATTGTCATTGTCATTGTATAGACATGGTTATTTCTCCTATTCTCGTATAAACATAGTTATGGTTCATGTTTTGTTTACGGTTATGTTTAACTTTTTGGTTATGCTTATGGTTATTGTTAATTTTGTTTCTGGTTATGATCAAAGTGATTATATTGGTCGGTTATGGTTTTAAGTTATGGTTATAGTTTTAAGTTATGGTTATGCTTTTAAGTTATGGTTATGGTTCGTTATGGTCATTGGCCTTAAATCTCATGTGAGATCCTACATGGATAGCATGTAGGAGGCGTATACATGATTTTTTTTTTTGAAAAGTTTATGTAAAAACAAAGAGAACTCTGTCGAAATTTCTGCGGGAGCACGGTTGATTTTGGTGCTGCTCGCTTTCTTGGGCAGATGGCAGGAAGTCTGGTTGTGGTGCCTTTGTCCATCTTTTCATTGGGCACAGGCTGGGCTACCTGCCCTCTGTCCAAGAATTATTTTTTAATGTTATGGTTGTCGATATACGCGTCGCTATACCCATCTATATACGCGTCGATATACACATCGCTAATAAAACTTTTCCACGCGTATATCGACGCTCTTTGCGAGTGCTTCTTCCCACGTACTGATCTTTTTTCACCCTTTCTCTTCTCTTCCTACAATATCATTTCCTCTCTTATGTAAGCTCACATTTTATCAATGGTGTTTACAACACCTCTCTTTGATATTGTATTATGAACTCCTCTTGCCCTTTTCTTTACTCCCCCCTTGAGCACATTCACTTTTTGACTTAATGTCTATTATTCTAAGTCTCGCCTTCGGGCTTAGATCCATTTTCTAGGTGAGGAAAAGGGTAGTTATGGTGTGCCAAGAAGCCAGTTTTGCAAGATTTTGAGCACTCAAGTTTCAAACTTGAATGTGGTTTTGCAGAACTATGATTGTCAAAATTTTTGCTTGCTTTCAACCTTTGCAAACTTGTTAGGTAAGATCATTCATGTATGAGCTAATTTTTTGTCAAGCTAAGATTAAAAGTTTCTACAGGCAACTCAAGGCATGATTCTCACTTGCTTTAGGTTTATTTGGACATGCTAAGCTATTCAAGCTTGTTGTGGAGACAAAGGGGCCCTGAAGTGTTTTTCCTAGAGCAAATTTTTATTAGAGGGTGTGTCAGGGTTCAATGTACAATATTTAGACGCATGAAACCAACCAAAATGTTGTTGTTTTTGTGGCAGGTGTGAAGATACTCATTGAATGCCATTTGATTGCTCTTCAAGGTGCTAGGATGGAAGGCATGCTATGGGACGTATTGCATGCCATTTGATTACTCTTCAAGGTGCTAGGATGGAAGGCATGCTATGGGACGTATGCAACTGTGATCATTGTAATTGGTATTTGCATCATACTACTTTTTTAGTTATTATTTCTAGTAGTTGTGTTCTTCTCTCTTTCCTATTTTATATGCAATATATATCAATGGATGGCATTATACTTGCACAAACAAATCAAACAACAGTAATAATACAAAGATGTGGGATTTACACGTAGCAATATTTATGGTTTCTCCCTCCTTAAACACACACACTCTCTCTCTCTCTCTCTCTCTCTCTCTCCAACGCGCACAATGTGATACTCGTCATGAGAGAAACGAAGGAGGCTCAATATGGCCTCCAACATACACACGCACAATATTATCTCTCCACAACACACAGCACACAGGGGGGGGGGAGAGAGAGAGAGAGAGAGAGAGAGAGAGAGAGAGATGGACGAGACAAGAGCAAACTAGGCACTACAGGGAAGCGAGAGAGCGAAGCCACTCGCCCCTGTAAGAAACCCATGATAATAGCTAAGGACTGAAATAGAGATAGTACAGCGGCAGACGCGCGCAATTATTTATATTAGCGGTACATAATAATGGGGGAGCGGCGGACATGAGAAATAAGCTGGGGGAGTCGTTAGCAGCTAGCACTGGATGAAAAAGCTCTGCCAGCCGAATGGCGAGCAGCCCTCGGCGCTGCCATCGAAGTGGGTGTGGGCGACTCCCAGGCAATTGGCGGTGTTGTAGGCAGAGGCGGTCTGGCCCTGGTACGTGAAGCGGTAGCCGCCGTGCGTGTCGGCGGCGATGTTGGAGCAGCCGCACGCATTGTACTCACGCGCCAGGTTATTGCATTCCGGCCCCGCAAACGTGATGAACTTGCTGCAGCTCCCCATCTTGGGCCCCAACGCCAGCATACAAGCCATCACCACCATGAGCATCATCATCATCCCCTTAAACGTAGCCATCGCTTGCAAGCAGTACTTGTGCTACGGACTCTCTGTTGCTCTCAGGTGCTTCAGGGAGTGCGAGTCCGTCCTTTAAATAGATCCTGAGAGACTTGAGCGAGAAGTTGAGTCCTTGACTCTGGTCACCTCCTCTTTAATGGCTAGCTTCACCGTCCATGGTTTCCACACTCTACTCCGGACCAGTTCTCTCTCTCTCTCTCTCTCCCCCCCAGGCCCCACACATACACACCCTCCCCACGAGGCTCCCCAGGCTCCCCTATCCCTTAAAGCCTTATCCATTTACGTTAAATGTTGAAACTTCATTCGCCGTCTCACAAACTATCTAAATTTGAGCCCCACCATTAGTGTCTACTTAGGGCCGAGTCGCACCCAGTGTAAGTGGGAACGAGGGAAGAAAGGTCGACCTCTCATCAGTACACTTGCCGAGGAGCCATAGAGACACACAGCTTGGGCCGCATAGCATGTGGGAATTTTGGCAAAAAGCGAGCACACTCATTGGGCAACAGTAGAGAGAAGTACGGTCGTACCATCATTTTCAAAATTATAGCTTAATCTTCTAAAAAATGAAGGGGTTATCATTGCATTAACGGGACTTCAACAAAAAAAGTTGGCTTTCTAAATTTGGGTACCTTCCTCCTCCTCCTCCCACTACTTCTGGGTGTGACCTAGCTCTTAACATGTTGTCACATGTTGGCCCCAACAAGAGCGTTGTGAGTTGCTACATGCTTATTGGCATCTCATTCCCCTGTCACATTGGAGCAGGCAAGAGCGGTCCAAGCTCAGATGACAGGCGATTATTTGCTACAGCCAAAACAAAATAATGACCGCGAGATGTTGTCAGAGGGGGGCGGCCTTGCATGTCCACCCAACTTTCCAAAGCAACGGCCAATTTCAAAAGAAAGGACGGGAAGATGCATGAGAGCCTAGAGAATTTGAACTCTGACTTGTAGCATGAGATTCGAATGCCCTTCCACTTGGACACCGCCAGTTTGTTAAAAGGGAAGCCCGAACTTTTAATTAAGAACCAGTGTGACACGAACTAGTTGCCCCATCGTTCAAAATGCCATGGGGTGCATGTCGACCCAGTGTGATAGGGGCCTCAAATGTGGGCAAAAATGGCCCCCTTGATAGTGTCGAGAATAAAAGAATTATGTGCACATTATAAAGATGAAGGCCCCGAGAGTACTTGGCTAGCCTTGAAGCCATTACATGTTCAAGCTGCACCTTCACATGGCCATTGCTCGATGGAAATTTTTGTCAATTTGTATTTATAAAAGCCTCATGACTCACTCGATGTACGCACTCATACTGTAACAAAGAATGGGATTATGCATGAAGTTGAGTACCAAAGGTAGAGTACTCATATACCTAAACAATATTGTATAGTTTTTTCTTGATTTTATCTTTGTAATTGATAAAATATATTTTCCTATTTTGTAGTGCCTTTCCTTTAACTCTACTGTGGTCAAACTTTGGTCGTCACTTTTGTACGTGCCACATTGACGAGCGTAGAACCACCATGGAATGTGGCATCATGGGAAAATTTGACACAAATGGTGATGAAGCTAGGTACCATGGAACTATTGAAAGGATATTAAAGGTTAATTTTAGAACCTTTCATACCTTCATCTTTGAGTGCGAGTGGTTTGCAAATGTGTCTAGACGGCATGAGAATTGTCTCTACATGGTGGACTCTAGTGTGCATCACACAAGGAGGTATGACAATTTAGTTTTGCCACACAATTGTGAGTAGGTAAGTGACTACCTTTTTTTTTCTTATTTGCTTGTAACATTAATTATACCAATGTTACTCACTTTGAGCTTCTCTTCTATAGGTCATCTATATCCCAACAATCCACCAACCAAAACTTTTGTTCGTAATTCCTGTAACACCTCGGGGAAGAACTAGTTTTGCCACCAATGAAGTGGAGACCATTTTTGACCCTGTTCCACCTCCTACTTTGGATGAGACGGAGACAACGAAGAAGGAGATCGATGATTCAAGTGCAAAGGCCTCGCGAGTCTTAGTGAGGATGATTTTCATGATGATGATGATATTGAGATGGAGGATGACGAATTCAAAAATGATGAAGCAAACACATCCACAAACGACCATTCTATTTCTCTGTTTATTGATTTAGGAGCCATGAGCTTAGAATTGGATGATGCTTCTTGTAGGGATCTTTTGGAAGATATTCATAAACATTTTGTATACTTTAAGTTATAAATTTTTTTGGTCATGTCATCCATTCATCTCTCTCTCCCCCCTCTTCCTCTCTCTAATTTTGTGAAGCATGCTAACTTATGTTAATCAAGTGATGGTTATTAATTTAGTTGTAATAAAGTGTAATCCACATAGCTAACTATTGTTCCATGTTTTCATTTCTTTTATAAAAAAAAAAATCATATAATGTTCTTTAATTTTTATTTAGGGAGAGGAAAACATCAAAACAAAGGGAAACATTAAATTTGAATGTTTAGGCGGTAAATCGAGTTTCTGGAATAAATGCGGTAATTTTTGCCGCAATAACAAACTCAATTTTTGCGGTAATAAGCAAGAATAAACACGGTAGTATTTGAAATGACCCCCCCCCCCCCCGGTCCCCGCCCTCTCCTCTCTTCCCTCTTAAGCTGATTTTGGACTCCCTCTCTACAAAACGCAATAAAAGGGCACAGTAAACAATCAGAAATTTTCATAGTGTAAATGAACGAGCTACACATACTATGAAAAAATATTATATATATATATATATATATAGAGGGGTACTGTTGTATGCTAATGACTAGTTGCATTCATGGTTGTCTGATGATAGATACCATCTCTTCATTGGCTTATGTATCCTACTTGCATGAGAAGCATGACGATGCCTGCCCTAGATTTTGGTTTAGCACACTGCACTAAGCCTATTGGTTTTTATTCTGTCAAAATGAGCATACACTTGGAAATTGGTTTCGAAGAACACATGCATAAAATAGTTTTTTTTAAAAAAAGAGGGGTGGCATTCTATTGGTTATGCGACTGTTGATTAAATCTTCTTGATGGTTCTTTTTTCAGGAAGTAAGAAGGCATAAAATATGGCTATGTATATATCTTTTGAAAAAATGTATGGACTATGGTTTACCTGGGGATGGATTGAGCAAACTTAAGCTCATTCTCCAGGCATAGTTGTCTTGTGGCAATTTACTACGTAGATTGTTTTTTCAAAAATAAATATAACGAGTTGGATTGATTAAGCCAATTCAAGCTCCATCCCTAAGCAGGTTTTTTTTTAATACAGCTAGGTTTATATTGATGTTCAATTAAATAAAGCAATGGCATGGCTAATCTCTTTGGATCAAAGCAAGGATTTCTTTGGCATACACAATACTAATTTAACGTAGGTTTTCTAAATGATGCTAGGCTATCTAGGAACGGCTATACTTATCTCAATTCAATCCTATGTTTTGGCTGTTGTAATAAAGTAGCATATGCCATTGAAATTTCTCTTAAAGGATGACAATCAACCCTTGCTTCTGATAAGATCATCTATTATACACATGCTCTCTTTTAATGAATAGATTAAAAATTTGGCTACTTTAGACAAAGATGCTACTGATGGAGTAATTATAATCTCCCAATACATTTGTTGGGGTATAAAGCCCAATGTGGTCGCCCACGTAAGTGGACGGGCCGCCAAGTATGTACACATATTCTTTTGTAAAAACCTAATAAGAACTCACTATGCTCTACACATTACAGTAGAGCGAGTTCACTATATCGTCGTGCTCTTCTTCTCGCACTCTCTCGCGTCGCACTTCCGCTCGTACTCCTTCAACTAGTATCAGAGCTCAGATCGAGGCTCGGGGTAGCATTTGTAGGTAGCCAGAGTCACCTGCTCAGATTGGAGTGAGATTCGACAGGCGAAGACACGGCCCCAAATCCTGTGGGAAAGCTCGAAGGGTTGGGTGTTGTCAAAATTTCATTCTGAGGTCATCTCGGCCACCGTTCGGCTTCGACAAAGTTCTGCGCAGGCCATTTTTGACTACGTGGTCTCGGCGGGTGCAGATCCGACTCTCCAAATTTGGGGTTTTCGGCCTACGATTGCAGGTGCTGAGGATGTCGGCACTCCCAAAGTGCTGATTTGTGGTTGTCTACACATCGAAGGACGACTCACAGTTCTTGGAGGCGTGTCACATACGACTGTAGGCGACATCCACTAGTTCATCAGGTAGCTTGTGTTTGCTGCTTGATATTCTAGATTTCATCCTGACATTGCAGGTACTTCCACATGGGATGTATTGTCAGAGATGATGTATGTCTGTTGAGGGTTTGCTGCCTGTGAGTCACGCAGCAAACAACCGCCGCAGAGGTTACAACATACAGTGGGAAATTTGTGGATGTATGACTTTGTGGGAAGTCTATGTACTGTCAGATTTACTGCAGCCTTTGTTGAGGGTCGAGTGAGGTTTTATTGAGCTGGGGGATTTTCGAATGTTGAGATCCTTTCGGTGATATAGGTCTTGGAGCGATCCCTCGAGCACCCTTAGATAGGCAGCTATGATGTATTGACTGTGAGTTAGACAATTGGGATTGCATCTTTGCTTTACTGCCGTTGAGGCATTGTTGTGGTCTATGCTTACAGGACAGTGACAGGACAGTGACAGACAGTACAGGTGCAGAACAGGTTTACCCACAGCTTACAGTGTTAGAGAGATAGTGGTTTTTTGAGCTGTTTTTTGGTCTGTTTTTTAGTATACCAGAGCCATTTTACAAAGGAGACTCTGTCAAAATTTATGTAGAATCTGAAGCTTTCTTGGTTCATTTGACAGGTTGATATTGGTTCAGAGGTCAGTTTACAGGGGAAACTCTGCTGAATTTTTCCCAGGAAAGTAAACTACTGTGAAGCGTAGCTATGGCTGGATCACAAGACACTACTCTTTACAATATCAAGAAGCTGGATGGAACCAATTTCCCATTGTGGAAGAAGCAGATTTGGCACGTGTTGGTACAAAAGAAGCAGATAAAACCTATAAAGCTCAAGGGAATAAAACCAGAAGATATGGACGAAGATTAATGGAGCGAAATGGATGAATTGGCAATTTCTACCATTATGCTGACTTTGGCAGAAAGCGTTTACTTCAATGTAGCAAACGAGATGTCGGCTTATCAAGCATGGTTAAAGCTGAGTGATCTTTATGAGAAGCAGAGTGCAGCTTCATAGGTATACTGGCTTAAGAAGCTTGTTGACTTGAAAATGAAAGAAGGGACACCTATGTCCAATCATCTGAATGAATTCAACACAATCTACAGTCAGTTGTTAGCTCAAGGTGTCAAGTTTGATGAACCTGTTATAGCTATGTTCCTATTGATCACATTGCCGGAAAGTTGGGACACTTTTCGCACAGCTTTGAGTAATTCTGCACCTCCAGATGGTTTGACCACAGCAGGTGTAGAAGGCAGTCTGCTTACTGAAGAAACCAATAGAAAGACAATGGACAAAGGCAAAGGAACAACCTTAGTTGTCAGGGGAAGGACCAAAGAAAAGTACAAAGGTGGAAAGAGGAATCAGTCTCATAGCAAGTCTCGCAGTGCTAAAGGCAAGAGTGACATAGAATGCTACCATTGTGGCAAGAAGGGTCACATGAAAAGAGACTGCAGAGAATGGAAAGTAGAAAAAGGCAAAGAGAAAGCTGAAGACCATGGTGAGAAGAACAAGTTCTCAGTGAAGATTCAAGAAATAAATGTGACAAACACTGTTGTAGAGGATGACAGTCTAGTGTCAGGAGATATCTACTTCTTGAAAAATACAATGGACTCAGCTCTTCTTACAGCATCTGATGGAAATGCACTGAGTGACTTGATTATAGAATCAGGGGCGTCACTTCATGTGTCTCCAAACAAGGAGTGGTTTACCTCTTACGTGATCACTAAAGATCATGTTCGGCTAGGCAATGGGCAGACATGTGAGATCTTAGGTGTTGGAGATGTTCAATTGAAGTTTCAGAATGGCTCTTCTTTCACGCTGAAAAATGTGAGACATGTTTCCGCAATTACAAAGAGCTTGATCAGCACAGGTTTACTTGATGATGCTGGCTACGTCACAACTTTTGGACAGAACATGTGGAAGATATCAAAGGGTTATATGACAGTAGCACATGGAGTAAAGTCTAGAGGACTTTACATGATTTATGTATCAAATGTCTCTAAAAATGTAATCAATGTAACAGAGTAGCCGAACGTTTCTTTGTGGCATAGCCAGTTAGGACATATGTCCAAGAAGGGAATGGAAATCTTGTCTGGTTTTGGTTATTTGCGTGGCTTGTCATTTAATGATTTTGAATTCTGTGAACATTGTTTGTATGGTAAGCAAACACAGCAGCCACATAAGCATAGAAGCAGTAGAAGAGATACACAGTTGGCACTTGTTCATAGTGATTTGTGTGGACCTATGCCTAACCTATCTCTAGGGGGAGCTTCTTACTTTATGACATTTATAGATGATTACTCGAGGAAAGTATGGGTTTACTTTCTCAAGCACAAGGATGAAGCGTTTAGTGTTTTCAAAACGTTTGTGACACTTGTGGAGAATCAGAGTGGCAAGAAGCTTAAATGCTTACGTACTGACAATGGTGGAGAGTATGTTTCAAAGGCCTTTCAGGACTTTTGTGAGTCAAAAGGTATAAAACGTGAACTTACTGCTCCTTACAATCCTCCTCAAAATGGTGTTGCTGATAGGATGAATAGGACCATACAAGAGAAGGTCAGAAGTATGTTGTCTAATGCACAACTGCCAAATGGGTTTTGGGCTGAAGCTGTATCAACAGCTGTTCATCTTATAAATAGATCTCCTAGCAAGGTTTTGCAGAAGGATTTAGTGGCAGAGATGGTATGGTCAGGCAAGGTGCCCTCATACAAGCATCTCAGAGTCTTTGGCTGTGAGGCATATACTCACGTTGCAAAGGAATTTAGGAACAAACTTGAGCCAAAGAGTAGAAAGTGCATCTTTCTAGGCTATGGTAATTCTGGTGAGATGGGGTACAGACTTTGGGATCCCGAATCCAGAAAGGTTATCCGCAGCAATGATGTTCACTTTAATGAATCCAAATATCATTCTAAACCAGAGAGGGTTGAGGAGATTAGAAGAGTTGTCTTCCAGGAAGATGGACCTGCACGTGCAAGACAAAATGTTAGGGCTCAAGAGGAGCAAGGACAGGATAGAGTGGAGCCATAGGTTGTGGCTGAGCCTGAGCCACCTATTGTGCGTAGATCTGGACGTATCACGCGACCTCCTGATAGGTTTGTTCCATCTATGAACTATGTCATGTTGACTGATTGCAATGAGCCTTCATGTTACAAGGAAGCATTGCAAATGAAGGACTCCGGGAATTGGCAATTGGCCATGCAGTCAGAGATGACAGCTCTACATAAAAACCAGACATGGAAGCTAGTTAAATTACCACAGGGCAAAAAGGCTCTACCTTGTAAATGGGTTTACAAGTATAAGATCACCGCTCATGATAGTCAGCCAAAGTACAAAGCAAGGCTTGTTGCCAAGGGCTTTAAGCAAGAACAAGGCATTGACTTTGATGAAGTCTTCTCTCCGGTGGTCAAGATGACTACATCGAGATGCTTTCTTGCATTGGTTGCCATATTAGATTTGGTGTTGCACCAAATGGATGTCAAGACAGCATTCTTGCATGGTGATTTAGATGTGGAAATTTACATGCAGCAGCGAGAAGGGTTTGTTGAGAAAGGCAAGGAAGATTTGGTATGCCAGTTGTTAAAGAGTCTTTATGGCTTAAAACAATCACCGAGGGCATGGTACCATAAATTCCACAAGTTTATGCTTTCTCAAGGCTACAAACGTAGTGAGTTCGATCACTGTCTATATACAAAAAAGGCTAAGGATGGTAGTTGGTTGATCCTTATTTTGTATGTGGATGACATGTTGATTCCTGGCAAGCACTTGGAAGAAATTTCAGCTTTGAAGTCAAAGATGGCAAAATCATTTGACATGAAAGACATGGGTGAGGCAAGTCATATACTTGGTATGCACATTGAGAGAGACAGATCAAAGAAGTTGATTTGGTTATCTCAAACAGAGTATATTGACAAGGTTTTGCAACGTTTCAATATGGAGAAGGGAAAGGCATTGAGTGTTCCATTGCCACCATATATGAAACTTAGCAAACAAGATTGTCCTGTGTCTGAGGAAGAACAGATTGAAATGGATAAGATTCCATATGCGTCTGCAGTGGGTAGTTTGATGTATGCAATGATTGCTACTCACCCAGACATTGCATTTGCAGTGGGAGTAGTAAGTCGATACATGTCAAACCCAGGCAAGAAACATTGGGAGGCAGTGAAAGGAATATTGAGATACCTGAAAGCTACAAAGAGTATGCGTATATGCTATGGGAGTCTGGAGCTAAGTGTAAAGGGTTTTACAGACTTAGATTATGCAGGTGACTTAGACAACCAAAGGTCTACATCAGGGTATGTCTTTACATTGGCCTGTGGAGCAGTATCATGGCGTTCTAGATTACAAGATTGTGTTACTCAGTCTACTACAGAGGCTGAATATGTTGCAGCTTCAGAGGCATGCAAAGAATCAATTTGGCTTAATCGACTAGTAACATATTTGGGAATCAAAGAAGAGATGCCTGTGTTATACTGTGATAGTCAGAGTGCTATACAATTGGCTCGCAATCCAGTTTATCACTCAAAGACAAAGCATGTGGATGTGAAGTATCATTTCATCAGGGAAATGCTCGAGGATAAGCAACGTCAGCTTGTCAAAGTTCACACCACATAAAATCCTGTTGATCTACTTACAAAAGGACTTCCCTCAGAGAGCTTTGCGCATTTTCACAAGCAGTTAGGTGTGGGGTAGTACATCACTTCTCTACATATCTTGTATATTAGCTTGTATAGTAGCTTCTCTCACACTTAAAGTATCACATTGGACTTTAAGTGGGAGGTTGTTGGGGTATAAAGCCCAATGTGGTCGCCCACATAAGTGGGCGGGCCGCCAGGTATGTACACATATTCTTTTGTAAAAACCTAATAAGAGCTCACTATGCTCTACACATTACAGTAGAGCGAGTTCACCATATCGTCGTGCTCTTCTTCTCGCACTCTCTCTTGCGTCGCACTTCCGCTTGTACTCCTTCAACATTGCCCAATTACTTGGTACTTGCCTTACAATACAACCAAGATTTGGCTCTGGTTTCTTCTTCTGGTGCAGATTTGTCTAGATTTCTTAAGAAATTATGCGGCCTCAATCCCGCTTTTAATAGTATCCCTACTACCTCTATAATCCCACTATCTAGCGGTACCTTTTGTAGAGACAATGCTACTCTAGAACTTGTCAAAGAATTTCAGAAAAACCTTTGCTCCCTCAGTGACTTTAACTTGCTAGAGATGGCTCCCAAAGTTTCCAAAGTCTTCCCTTTTGTTCCAGTTAGACAAATTGAGGTTGAGTCCTTTGGAGTGGACCATCAGTTTTGGGTCCTTACCAACAAAGATTTTTTGGCAGCTATCTTAAGTGCAACATGGGTATATTTGGGCTACCTCCCTGCTTCGACTGTGGAGGACTGCAGACTCAAAAGTCTTAAAGGTGGACAGTTCCTAGACAAAGGGGAGATCATTAAGGCCCCTTTTAGCCTCAATTTTATTGATCACTCTAAGTGTTCATTTAATGTTGTTATTCTATATATTCGCACAAAATGAAATATGGAGTTTGCCAAGAGAAATATAGACTTCTACGTACACTGAGTCTATCTGGAATGTCTTTTGACCATACTTAAAATGTGCTTGTAAATTTTTGGACCCAAATGCCTCGTGTGATTCAAGTATTATGTGGTTCGACCATGCTATTTGGTTCATTCTCGATCACTTGGAAAAACTCTTTCCAAAGAAACCTGTGGACTTTCATTTGTCCCTTATTTAGTCTTGGTTGGGTGGCCAAGCTAAACTCCTGGTTAATTGAACGCAGCAAAGAAGAACTACAACATGACAGAAAGAGAGGGACATGGAATAATTTATGCCTTCGCTTTTAACCTTTTCACGGGGCTTAGTGCTTTATATTCTTAAGGAACTCAAATTAGAAGAACTTGGCACTTATCTCACTACCTATGCCAACTAAAACGGGGTTAAAATTATTACTAAATTACTCAAGCCTTGCATTGAAGATGATGATTCTCCCTCACTTAAAAGACCTAAATCTTTAACCACCCCCAATAGCTCTTTCACATATTTTTTAACACCTAGCACTTGTTCTAGCTTCAATAGCGGAAAATCTCATAGCTTCACTAGAGGGAGAGGAAGAAACACACCCATGGGGCACCTCCTTGAAATGTAGCCTTGTTACCATGCAGGTTATTTTGGGCCCTTGTGGCAGGAAGCAACTTTCAAAAAAGACTTCTACGGCAAAGCATAACTATATACACTGTTTGTACCATGAATGATCTCTTGGATTGGTTTTCACCCAAATCTATCTTTTGTGAGTGTTTTTATATATTTTTTGTAACCATAATATGTTGGATAAGGTCCTAATTGGCTAGACATATCATCATCCTATCAAAAGTTTAGTCTACAGCAATGAATTTTTACGCCACAATACTATTCTTGATTGTTCTTGTGAAAAGTTTGATGCTTTTTGTAAAGACATTGGTGATTTAGGCATGCATGTCTTCAATTGTGATCTTAAAGTAATTAATGACCCTTCAATCCAAAAGATTAGTACTAAAGGAAAACCGCATTCCAGCTTTTCCAAAAAACCCATACCTTGCCCTTTCAACTTTACTTAGCTATTTGATTGAGCTGGACAATACTCTTCAATTGTAGAAGATAGTCCGACTAGACTTAACCAAATTGATTCAACATTGTTCTTTTCAAAAGGTGGCTCAATTACCACATAAATGGTTATCTACAGAAATCACTTGGATCACACCTGACCTCAGCTTAAAATTTCAAAACTCGCATAGAATTGGTTTGTTGTTGGTCTTGACAAAGCAGCCAATTGCCCTACTCTTATCTGCAAAAACCTCACAAGGAAAGTTGCTCACTTACGACTGACAGGGGGTGAGTTTGCTTTACATAGCTTATCTCCTAATGAAATTACCAATATTATTTCAAGCACTGTAGTAATCTCGGATATTCTCTAGAGAAAGTCAAATGACCTGTGTTATTTCCTACCTATAAACATCACAAAAAAAATTTCTAATGGATATCTGATGCCTCAAATGGGATCTTTACTGAAAGTACTAAAGACATTACTTTATTCCTTGAACTAATATTAACCCAGTTTGAATCAAGTTACCTGTGTTATTTCCTACCTATGTTACCTGTGTTATTTCCTACCCAGTTTGAATCTTTATTGATATTACTAAAGACATTTCTTTATGCCTTGACCTTATATTAACCGAGTTTGAATCAGCTTGTGCATCAAAGAAAAATATACATTTAGATTTCCTCAAAATCCACTACAATTTATTTTGGCTTGTTAAAAGCTTTATAGATGTTAATCTCAACCTCCCCAGTCAAATCTTTCATCTTTTTCTGCTGACATTACTCAATGTTATGAAAACATTCCCCTTATTGGTGATACAAGACTGAAAAGTGTTTTAATAAAAATGGCTAAGATTGCATCTAGCCATGCTCGGCTAAGAGGGGCCTCCCACATTTCTCTTGTTGATAAACCTAATCTAACTCATCACATACTTCCCACTTTAACGAGAATGAGCTTTTTGATGTCATCTCATGGCTTCTAGATGATTGTTCACTACACTTTGGTAGCTATTGATATAACCAAAGCCTTGGTATTCCAATGGGATTTTCTTGCTCACTCCTTATGTGCAACTTGTACCTAGCCTTTTTTGAATATGAATGGTTTCTTGAAACCATGAAGAATAAAAAACACCAACCACAAACTTTCTCTTTTTAATCATACCTATAGATACATGGGTGATATCCTTAGCCTCAATAACAAAACCTTCTTCAATGAAATCAAGCTGGTATACCACCTAGACTACCTTAATATGGAGCCAACTTATGGAAACGGTTTTGATACGTCTTCAGGGTTTTTCTCCACCTCTATGCAATTCCTTAACTTCTCTATTTTGCTACACAATCCCTGTAATGGTAACTTTGATCTCCATTTTTTCTAGAAAAGAGACAATCTTAAAACCTCTTCTATAGGATTTGTCAAAAAGATGAGTAATCGACCACATAAAGCAGCATTCAACATGTGTATTAGTCTACTACACATGATCTTATATTCTTATGGCTGCTTCTCAGCATGGAAGGACATCAATCATCTCATTCACAAATTTTGCCTCAATGGCTTCAAGAGAAATCCTAATTAATGCGATCACTAAATCTATTTCATTGAATAACTGGCCTGACTTAAGATTCAATTATACTAATCTCATCTCTTTAATCAAGCAACAGGCCCATACACAATGGGCCTAATGCTGACCCGTTTGTGTATGGTGCCTAGGATAGGGCGGGTACACACACACATGCACGCATGTACGTGTGCATGCACGCGTGCGCATGCACACACACACACACACATCACTATTGGCTATAACTGGTTTTTAAGGATTAACCCCATACCCTTACACTCACTATTCTCCATGATGTGCCATATAGGATGCCTCCACCTACTGTGTTCTGCTATAAAATGAGGTGAGGATTGATTTGGCCCCTCACTTAGCCTTGACTGTGTAAAGTGTGTGTATGTGAAAGTGAGGAGTGAGGGCTTTACCGCTTACTATGGAGTGATGGAGTTAATGGCTCATGAAATCACATCTCAACTTCATGCCTTGCCTGACTCGATCTGTTTGTCAGCTTACACTGTTATTCTCTACATATTACTACACTCGGCAATTGCCCAAATATGGTTTTCTATTTTTTGCATGTTACTAGGTATTTTATCATGAGTTATATCGTGCTCGGCAGTGTCTAGCAACAACTTTTTTCTCTTTTACATGTACTTTGGCCACTCTCTACATACGCTCTATAAGTTTTTTTTAGGATTGTCACCTCCACACATCTTATTGACTAATTTTGCCGATACTAAACACAATTGCGTATATTTTATATATATATATATATATATATATATATATAGTGTTGTATCCTAATGACTATGGTGGCATTCCTGGTTGTTTGATGATAGATACCATATGTTCATTGGCTTATGTATCCTACTTGCATGAGAAGCATGGTGGTGCATGTCCTAGATTTTGGTTTAGCACATCTTGCACTAAGCCTACTGGTTTTTTGTCTATGACAACGAGCATACACTTGGAAATTGGTTTCTGCCCAATAATGAACACATGCGTAAAAAAGCTTTAAAAAAAAGAGAAGGGTGGCATCCTACTAGTTATGCTACTGTTGATTAAATCTGCTTGATGGTTGTTTTTCAAGGAAGCAAGAAGGCATAAAATATGCCTATGTATAAAAAAAAATGTATGGACTATGGTTTAATTGGAGATTGATTGAGCAACCTTAAGCTCCTTCTCTAGGTTTAGTTGTACTATGACAATTTACTACTTAAGCTCCTTCTCTAGGCTTAGTTGAACTATGGCAGTTTACTACTTAGGTTTTGTTTTTCAAAAATATATGTAACGAGTTGGATTGATTACGAAAACTAAAGCTCCGTCCCTAAGCATGTTTTTTTCTGATACATTTTGGTTTATATTCATGTTCAATTAATTAAAGCAATGGCATGGCTAATCTCTTTGGATCAAAGCAAGAATTTCTTTGACATAAACAATACTAATCTAACATAAGTTTTGTAAATTATTTAAGGATATCTAGGAACGGCTATACTTATCTCAATTAAATCCTATAGTTTGGATGTTCTAATAAAGTAGCATATGCCATTGAAGATGTCAAAACTCTTAAAAATTGGGATAAATAATAACCATATGTATAGCCTACAAAACCTCACTTGAATCTTAAAGAAGTGATGAATTTTTTTATTACAAGTTAAAAATGAACTTGAAAAGGAACAAAAAAAGAGAACAAACCTTATACTTAAAACTTAAACAAACAGATTTAGTTTGGACAGTTGGTTTAAAGTCAGAAAATGTTGTAAGATGGACAGGGATAACAACTGGTAGGGTCCATCGACACCTGCAATATGTATTGAAGGTTAACATATATGTTGTCTTGTTTGCATAGATGCAGGTGAGGACTGTATACTTTCTTGGGATTTTTTTGGAATTAGCTGTTGTCCATCACTACCTGACTTTGGTCACATTATAGAATAATCAGTGCACATTACCCCATGTATAAAAACACTAGAATGAGACCTCATTCTCATATCTATGTACACAAATAATTCAAAGACTGAGTTGTTTTTGTGCTACTCCTTGTCCCTTGTCTAAAGACATCTATCCTTTGAACTTTTATGTTCTTTTGTGCATATGTATTAATTTAAAACAGCAACACACACACACACACACACACACTTGTCTAACCTCCGATAAGCAAGTATGAGCTACTTTGGGCATGTGGCCTAGCAAATCTTAGAAGAGAAGGACTAGAGTCAACTTCCTAGTCAAGGATGGACTGACCTAAACTTAGAGTTCAACTTTCCTCTTTTATTGATTGAAAACCCTAGTCTTACCTTCAATTCTACTAGTCAAGGATGGGTTGACCTAAACTTAGAGTTTAGCTTTCCTCTTTTATTGATTGAAAACCCTAGTCTTACCTTCAATTCTACTAGCTCGTATGCAATACCTTTGCACAATCCTTTGGAGTCTTTAAGAAGTTGATCGGGGCTAGAGCATACCTACTAAATTCACTACAACACGTCGCGCAAAAATCGGCATAGATATCGATGAGATAAAGTTAGTTTTAAAACTAAAAAGCGCTAAAATAGGCCTCGGAAAAGACGCCGGTTTTGTGTCGTCAAAGTATAAGCATCGGTATACTTTGCGTCAAAATCAACTTAGAAATACGCGCCGATAATTGTAAAGGATATTTCGATGCATCCTTCGAAGTTTATACCAACACCTGTATCGTACTCTGTACCGACAACCAAAGTTGCAATTTGTTTTTGGGCAGAGAGGGCTGGGAACTGATGCTGCATGTAAAACTGCAGCAAAAGAAAACGACCCTCTCTGCCCAAAGGAAGAGTGGACCAGTAACCACACTCTACCTACAAGCTGACGCTAAAGAGCTAGTGTATGGCAATTAGCAAAATTGTAAGAATAACATAACCACAAAATCAAAAGCTTGTTCATGGCATAACGGCATAAAGATTTTATAACCATAATTAAACCATGAGTCAAAAACTGCAAAACCATAAACATAACCCATTTTCCATACCATAACTTGCTTGTCATACCATAATCATAACAGCCATACCATCATTGCACAACCATAACCATAACCATAACCATAACCATAACCATAACCATAACCATAACCATAACCATAACCATAACCATAACCATAACCATAATCATAATCATAATCATAGCCATAACCATAACCATGACCATGACCATAACCATAACCATAACCATAACCATAACCATAACCATAACCATAACCATAACCATAACCATAACCATAACCATCACATGATTGCCATACCATCATAGCAAAACCATAACCTTAACTTGACTGCCAAACCTTAACCATAACATCTGTGCCATACCATAAACCATAAACATAAGCACTACAAAACTGTACATATGCAATCAATCACTGAGTGAGACTGTATCAAGAAGACCACAACTACAAAAAAGAATGTACCAAGAAGACTGTATAAGATGACTGGGTAAAACTGTATCAAGAAGACCCTCATGGTAATGCCTCCCAATCGACATCCTCTCCCTCCTCCTGCAGCTGGGTCAAAAGGGCCACAAGTCCATGCTTGTACCCATACTTCTCCTCTCGACGTGTCGGAGGGCGCTTCACGACAACTTCCTGCAAAAGTATGATTTAATCATTAGATAAATCTTCAAATAACATATATATTTGCAATAATTTAAAGCATACGTATAATACTTACAAACTCATGTCAAAGCGTGTCGTGGCCTCCATTCCCAAGATGTGACTCTCTAGTAGACTCCAAACCTGCTCTGGCTACATCTCTCTGCTGCCGAAATCTCTCAGGCTTTTCTTATGTCTCTCCTGCAATCCCTGGCCACTCATCTGCGTCCAACCATGCCGGCTTTGGACTGAATTTGTCTCTCACCTCTGATTGACGGTGTGACATTGTGGCCTTTTCCACACTCAAAATCTAGGGATTCAAGACTGGATCATACCCCTCCGTCGGTCTGTACTCTCTGTGAATGGCCTCGACGATGTAATTCTTTCTATCAAGATCGAATGGTACAAAGCTGCCGAATCCTCTGTCGCATGGCCTTTCCGACCCTATTCGCAACAACAGCCCCATCCCAGCTCTTGTAGACCTTGCTAAGATCATGCTTGTGTGATCCCCAAGGTGTATGTGGTGTGCCAATCAATGAACTATCTACTATAGAGAGCGGTGGACACTCTCTCGGTGGTGTGGACGCATCGGTAGAACCACTATCACAACAATCACCACCTCCAGAATGAGGCTTACCTCATCTCGAGGAAGAACCACCCGTCGGTATAGGAGGCACATGAGTCCTAGGGGTAGGGGGAACACTAGACTGAGGTGTGGGACCGCGCGGTGTAGGGATCACACTAGTCCTGGGCATAGGGTCGACCGTAGTAGGTCTAGAGGGACCTACTGCCCAAAGGTGTTGTGCCATCGTGATCTACTCTGGTGTGAACTGAGACAAAAATGAGCCCATCTGCTCGAGTGACATGCTGGTCGGAGTGATAAGAAAACTAAAACTAGGAGAGTATGGCTCCTCGTCATCGGCCATGGCTAATCATACACAAATAACACCCAAAAAATACATTAGTTTGTAGAAGAAATGCTTAATCAATACAAATAACAAATAAACAAAGCTGCAACACAAATGAATGAATCTAAAGTGTATTGTAGACTATAAAAAGAGTTTTACAAAAGAGTTCCTAGAAAAAATCATTTCTATGAGATTTGATGCACCAAAGATGTCTATCTCAATTTGTACTTCTACATCTTCATCATCAAACTCTACTTCTTTGTCGCTCTCTGCATCAACTTTAATATTTGACACCTCATCTCTAGGTTCAGACAATTTCTCACTGTTGACATCCACGTCAAAATCTAAACTTAAAGTTTTCATCGATCCTGCACTTTGTTCGTGAATCACCTCTTCAACCTCAACATCCAATCCTTCACACACTTGCTTGCTCCGTGGAGCAACTTGAACGACATAGAGCCAACAGGGTTTAGAAAGATCATTCTCATCATTTTCTGTCCATAGTGGATCGTGTGTGAACACAACTTGTTCACAATGCTACAAAAGTACGAATGTATCCCGTGTATCTGTCCACACCCGCCTAGAGTTCACTTGAATCAATCCACTCTTGTCTTTACGCACAATTGCATTAGGGCCGCTGGTAATAACTTTGAACCACTTGACATCAAAGATAAACATATCAAACTTTCTAAAGCTAATATTCAAGATGTCTTGGATGTAGCCAAAGTATTCAAGTTGGCTAGTTTCTGTGCTCTCATTCCTGGCACTACTCCTACTTTCTTGGACGAAGCTTTCCCTAACACCACTGTCAAAAGTGACCCTTTGTTTGTCGATCTGTTGCACTCTGAATTGTTTCCCATGCGACCACAAAGCTCCATATTTGTGATATTGCAGCCACAAAATTGAAACAGACTAAAATTTATTTAAGCAATGTGATCATGTGGAGCTCAAAAAGGAAGTTGTGATAATATACATGGCAATCGTAACCCCTTGACATCTCCTCTTCCTCTTCAGTAATCAACACTCCATTCCTCTTTGCCTCTAAGATTGTCGCATCTAACCACCGCCCAGTTGGAAAGGCTGGAAATTTTTGAAGATGATCTAAAAAAGGAAGGTTTCTAATGGCACGGGTGTGCTTGAATTGCAGGCGATTTGTCAAGTGTTGTTTCTTTTCCCCTTCGTACCTCTCTAGCCACTTTTGCATGATGTCAGCAGGTACCCGCATCACATCATCTATCGATCTAGTATTTGAGTGCCATGTCATCAAAGCGGCTATGGACTTGCACCTGAACATGCTCTTTATTCTTGGAATGATAGGAAAGTGTCAAAGGACCTTTGTAGGGATAAATTTTCCTTGTGTGTCCTCTCTATACCTATTTGATCTACAATTGGGACACTTTTCCAAATTTGCATACTCATTGCAAAAAAGTATACAATCATTAGGACATGCATGTATTTTGTGATAATCCAAGCCCAAATTAGTAAGAAGTTTTTTAGCGGTTGGACGTGTAGGGGGCATGTGATTCCCTTCTGGCAAGATTTGCTCATTGAGAAACTTGTCATTACACGAACAAGTGAGTCCCTTGATCACATTATTGAACTGTAATTTGCACTTTATCATGCTTAGGATACAATGTATTTACCTGAAAAGCTCCGTGACTAAGGCATCAAACCAACCGTAGACAGACTGCAAATTAAGCATTGCCAACGCGGTATGAAAAACGGAGATTTTTACATCACTATAAAGCGACATGCGTGCAATAGTTTGCATCATCTCGCCCTCTTTATCGTTGCTATCATGCTGTTGATATGAGCGGGATGACTGAGGTTGGTGGTCTGCAGTATTGTGTTCAATGTTGTCGTCTTCTATGTTTTCAATGATGGGATCCATGTCAAAGAATGTGTTCAACATCTGGTCCATATCTACTTCTTGAAATGCCACATCAGGTATTGTTTGGGAGGACTCACTCAATGGCTGTTCGTTTGAAAATTATCTTCTCTAGGATGAAGTTGGAGCAATATCTACTTGTGGAGTTTGACCTTTAATCTCTAGACCATGAGATTGATAACATAGGTCTTGTAGTTGCTCAATCACAAAGAGACCGTGATTGTGTATGTGTTGGTTGCAGATTTTTCATTTTTGAAAGCTCTGATGCTTGCAATACGCACAAGAACACACCATCCTATCATCCATACTTTATCTACCAATGATGCAACAAATAATTAAAACACTCTAGTTATTATAACTACACACTATTAAGTACATGACAATACATGACAACCTCACATTCTCTAGCTAGGCCCAATCCCCGCACACCTCGGTCTAGAGTGTTAAGTATGGAGCCTGATTTACCCTTGTAATTTTTTGTGGTAAAAGCGCACATGTGTAAGGCCCCCATTATGAGGAGAAGCCATCGTGCGTGAAGGAAAATCACTCACCGAAAACCAAAATTTTCACGGACAAGAATCAGGGGCAACTTTAAAGGTCTCGGGGGCAGAGGCCCCCGAGACTTTTTTTTTCGCCGGAATATTATGGCCGGACGGCGGCCGAAAAGTGGTCGAAAAACAACCGGTCGGTTGGCCGGTGGCCGGTAGTCAATGGCCGGTTGTCGGAAGTCAATAGCCGGTGGCCGGTGGTCGGAAGTCAATGGCCGGTGGCCGGTGGCCGAATTCAAAAGCGGCCTTGTCTTCTCAAGGGCGGCCACACATGGGCGGATTGGAGGGTCCGATTTGGACTTATTCGCACAAGGGCGGCTACACATGGCTGTCTCTCATAAGAGAGGGTAGCCCTTTTGGCCTATAAAAGGAGGCCATTTCTACACACATTTCATAGTGTGAAGTTGATGCAACAAGGTGAGTGTGAGGTGGTGAGAGTGACGCAAGGCGGGAGCTCCATTAAGGGTATAATCCCTTTGTAAACTACTTCTTGTTTTGAAGTAGTAAAGCCATTGAGTGGATGCTTTCCCGTGGACGTAGCCCACATTGGGTGAACCACGTATATCGTGTGTACTCTCTCTCTCTCTCTACTCTATAATCTTGTGTATATAAATCTGTCTCTCTCCATTAAGTAATCTACTCAATTATCTATTTAGCTACGTCTTATTTTCTTAACAACTGGTATCAGAGCAAGGTTTGCTCATAGCTAAATTATCTCAAGGAAAGGATTTCTTGAATTGAGTGGGAGTTATGGTGGAGGAAGGGAAGCTCAAGATTGAGAAGTTCAACGGCAAAAACTACCAACATTGGAAGATGCAGATTGAAGACTATCTCTACCAGAAGGACCTCTATTTGCCACTAGGCGGTCTTGCGAAGAAGCCCGCAACAATGGCAGATGAAGCATGGATTGTCCTTGATCGAAAGGCACTGGGAACAATCCGGTTAAGCTTGGCGTCAATGGTGGCCTTCAATGTTTCGGAGATGAAGACCACGGAGGACTTGATGAAGTCACTTGACGACTTCTACGAGAAACCATCGGCATCCAATAAGGTATTTCTTATGAAGCGCTTGTTCAATCTAAAGATGGCAGAGAATGGTTCAGTTGCAGAACACCTAAATGACTTTAACACAAACATAAGTCAACTTCGATCAGTGAAAATCAATTTCGATGACGAAGTGCGAGCTCTCCTTATACTATCATCTCTACCGGATAGTTGGGACAGCCTTGTGATGGATGTAAGTAATTCTATCTCTGGCACAAATACTCTTAAGTTTGATGATGTTGTGGGTGTTCTCCTTAGCGAGGAAATGCGAAGGAGAAGCACAGGAGAATCATCAAGTGCTGCACTATCAGTGGAAACAAGAGGAAGGCTTAAGGAGAGGTTCAAAAACCAAAAGGGTCGTGATCGCTCAAGGCGGAGCAAGTCACGCACAAAGTCAATTCTTGAATGTTGGAACTGCGGCAAGAAGGGCCACGTCAAGAAGGATTGCTGGTCCAAGAAGAAGAAGGAGACAGAGTCTCAAGACAACAAGCCAACATCGGAGGCCAATGTGGCAGGTAAAGTAGAGCAAGATGCTCTAATTCTCTCATTAGACAATGTGTCTAATTCCTGGATAGTAGATTCCGGGGCTTCATTCCATGCGACACCACACAAGCAACATTTTCAAGACTACACCAAAGGTAATTTTGGGTATGTATACTTGGGAGATGATGAAGCTTGTGAGATTGTCGGCAAAGGTACAGTTTCTGTCAAAACTGCTAACGGAAATGAATGGAAGCTTAAAGATGTTAGGCATGTTCCTTCTCTTCGCAAAAATTTGATCTCTACAGGACAATTGGACGATGAAGGTCACAACATTGCATTCGGAAACAAACGGTGGAAGATCTCAAAGGGATCTTTGGTGGTTGCCAAGGGTGAAAAAGTCGGTACACTTTACTTGTGTACTGTTAGCACGCAACCTTCAGCTTGTGCAGCAACTACAGAAGTTGACAGTGCGGTGTGGCACTACCGACTTGGGCATATGAGTGCCAAAGGAATGCAAATCCTTCAAACAAAGAAGCTTCTACCAAGTTTGAAAGAAGTGGACTTAGAGTTTTATGAAGATTGTGTTTATGGTAAACAAAAGAGGGTAAAATTTCAAAAATTAGGAAATGAAAGAAAAAATAAAAAACTTGAGTTGGTTCATTCTGATGTTTGGGGTCCTGCAAGTACACCATCACTTGGTGGCTCATTGTACTATGTAACATTCATAGACGATGCGACTAGAAAAACATGGGTTTATGTCATGAAGAATAAATCCGATGTATTTTCCATATTTCAACGGTGGAAAGCCTTTGTGGAGAATGAAACAGGTACCAAGGTTAAATGCCTCAGATCCGACAATGGAGGCGAATATTGCAGCCAAGCTTTTGAAAGCTTTTGTGCTAGCAATGGCATTCAGAGGCAAAGGACAACCCCAAGGACACCTCAACAAAATGGGATTTTGGAAAGGATGAACAGGACAATCATGGAACGAGCACGAAGCATGCGGCTACATGCAGGCCTACCGCTTGAGCTTTGGGCGGAAGCTGTAAGTACGTCTGTGTACTTAATCAATCGGTCACCCTCAACGGCATTGGATGGGGGAGTTCCAGAAGAGGCATGGACAGGTAAACCGGTGAATTATGCATTTCTCAAAGTGTTTGGGTGTGAGGCTTTCATGCACATAGATAGAAGCCTAAGATCAAAGTTAGATGCAAAGTCCAAAAAGTGTTTCTTCATTTGCTATGGAGAAGGAGACTTTGGGTATCGCCTATGGAATCCTGAAGATGGTAAAATCTTAAGGAGTAGGGATGTAATTTTTAACGAACAAAATATGTACAAAGATTACTTGGAAAGAAAACAAACAAAAGAAACAGGTGATGAGTACATGGAGCTCGAGGACGGTGAAGACTCAAGGACTACAAACGGTGACAATGTGCAACAACGTCAACCAAATGAGGAGCCTCAATCTATTCCCCGAAGATCTACAAGAGCAAGTAGACCTCCAGAAAGGTTTGTTCCTTCCTTCAACCATCTCTTGATCTCAGATTCTGGAGAGCCGGAATCATATGAAGAAGTTATGCAACATGAATCCAAAGAAGAATGGATGAAGAGCATGCAAGTGGAGATGGACTCACTACATCGCAACCAAACATGGGAGTTGGTTGAGTTGCCTAAAGGTAAGCGGGCACTTCAAAACAAATGGGTGTACAAGCTAAAGGAAGAAGAAGGTGGGAAGAAAAGGTACAAATCTAGGCTTGTGGTAAAAGGTTTTTCTCAAAAGAAAGGTATTGACTTCAATGAAATATTTTCTCCTGTTGTAAAAATGAACTCAATTAGGCTTGTCTTAAGCCTTGTGGCTGCTCATGATCTAAATCTCGAGCAAATGGATGTAAATACGGCATTCCCTCACGGTGACTTAGAGGAGGAAATCTACATGCTTCAACCAAAGGGGTATGAAGTAAAAGGTAAGGAGAAAATGGTTTGCAGATTAAAGAAGAGCTTGTATGGTTTAAAGCAAGCATCAAGACAATGGTACTTGAAGTTTTATCGATGGATGTTGGATCATGGATTCACAAGATGCAACTCGGATCACTACGTCTACACGAAGAATTTGGGAGATGGGAAATTCATCATCCTAATGTTGTATGTTGATGACATGTTGATTGCAAGTGCTAACATGCAGGACATCAAAGACCTAAAAGAGGAGCTGTCCAAATCTTTTTCAATGAAAGATTTAGGTGCTGCAAAGAGGATACTTGGTATGAAAATATCAAGGGACAGGATGAAGAAGACAATAAAGCTATCTCAAGAAGATTACATCAAGAAGGTACTAGAAAGGTTTCCAATGCAAAATCCAAAACCAGTTTCTACACCTTTGGCTGGTCATTTTAAACTAACGAAGGATATGTGTCCAAAGACACAAGAGGAGATAGCCTATATGTCTAAAGTTCCATATGCTGCAGCGGTAGGTTCTCTAATGTATGCTATGGTCTGGACAAGGCCAGACATTGCACATGCAGTGGGAGTTGTGAGTAGGTTCATGGACAACCCAGGTAAAGAGCATTGGCAAGCTGTGAAGTGGATACTTAGGTATCTAAAAGGGACAACAACAAATGCTTTGTATTTTGGAGGAACTGATATTTTTCTAGAAGGGTATGCTGATGCAGATATGGCAGGTGACAAAGATACTCGAAGGAGCACTACTGGCTATGTGTTCACGGTTGGAGGCACAGCAGTAAGCTGGGCTTCAAAGCTGCAGAAAGTTGTTTCACTTTCTACCACGGAAGCAGAGTATGTGGCAATGACGGAGGCAAGCAAAGAAATTCTGTGGCTTCACAGATTCTTAGAAGAGCTTGGCTTCAAACAAGACAATTGTGTCTTGTACAGTGATATCCAAAGCGCTATCCATCTTGCGAAGAACTCAGCCTTTCATTCAAGGACAAAGCACATTGAGGTGAGATATCACTTCATACGCACTCTTTTGGAAGAGGGACAACTAAAGCTAGGAAAGGTGCATACAAGTGAAAATCTTGCAGACATGTTTACAAAGGTGGTCAACAAGGAGAAGTTGAGCTTTTGCTCATCTTCAATTGGCATTCAAGGATAAGAAGCCAAAATGGAAAGTAGTCACACGTTTGGTTTGGAGATCAGTCTCCAAGTGGGAGATTGTTAAGTATGGAGCCTAATTTACCCTTGTAATTTTTTGTGGTAAAAGCGCACATTTGTAAGGCCACTGGAAACCAAAATTTTCACTGACAAGAATCAGGGGCAACTTTAAAGGCCTCGGGGACGGAGGCCCCCGATACTTTTTTTTTCGCCGGAATATTATGGCCGGACGACGGCCGAAAAGTGGTCGGAAAACAACCGGCCGGTTGGCCGGTGGCCGGTAGTCAATGGCCGATGGCCGGTGGTCGGAAGTCAATAGCCGGTGGCCGGTGGTCGGAAGTCAATGGCCGGTGGCCGGTGGCCGAATTCAAAAGCGGACTTGTCTTCTCAAGGGCGGCCACACATGGGCGGATTGGAGGGTCCGATTTGGACTTATTCGCACAAGGGCGGCTACACATGGCTGTCTCTCATAAGAGAGGGCAGCCCTTTTGGCCTATAAAAGGAGGCCATTTCTACACACATTTCATAGTGTGAAGTTGATGCAACAAGGTGAGTGTGAGGTGGTGAGAGTGAAGCAAGGCGGGAGCTCCATTAAGGGTATAATCCCTTTGTAAACTACTTCTTGTTTTGAAGTACTAAAGCCATTGAGTGGCTGCTTTCCCGTGGACGTAGCCCACATTGAGTGAACCACGTATATCATGTGTACTCTCTCTCTCTCTCTCTACTCTATAATCTTGTGTATATAAATCTGTCTCTCTCCATTAAGTAATCTACTCAATTATCTATTTAGCTACGTCTTATTTTCTTAACATAGAGGTGCACGGAGATTAGGACCATAGGGTAATAATCTTGTCTTTATTGATCAATGACTATATATTAAGGTTCTTGAAGTCTGTGTGCACTTTGGAAGTCCAATTGCGTTTTTTCAACTATTTGCTACTAGCTCTAACAACCTCACTTTCTCTAGTCAGGCCCGATCCCCGCACACCTCGGTCTAGAGGTGTACGGAGATTAGGACCACAGGGTAATAATCTTGTCTTTATTGGTCAATGACTATATATTAAGGTTCTTGAAGTCTGTGTGCACTTTGGAAGTCCGATTGCGTTTTTTCAACTATTTGCTGCTAGCTCGAGCTCTAACAATCTCACATTCTCTAGCCATGTCCGATCCCCGCACACCTCGGTTTACAGGTGCACGAAGATTAGGACCACAGGGTCAATGACTATATATTAGTGTTTTTGAAGTTTGTGTGCGCCTAACCTAAGCTATAACCAAATTAAACCTAACCGAAGTCCGTTTGCGTTTTTTGAAGTACACGAGTCATTCTTGAAGTCCGTTTTGCATTTTTTCTACTATTTGATGCTAGATCTAACTCATAATCTAACCTAAACCTAACCTAACCTAACGTAACCTAACCTATAACCAAAGTCCATTTGCATTTTTAAAAGTAACCTAAACTTAACCTAACCAAAGTCCATTTGCATTTTTTAAAGTACAGGAGTCATCTTTGAAGTCCGTTTGCGTTTTTTAACTATTCATGTCATAATAACTAATACCTAATTCTCCTAAATGATTTTCTCATGTTAAACTGATCGTTTAATATGGGGAAGTTCTAGGGGAGAAAAAGCTAGAATATTGGTTAAGCTGGCAGACCGGCTACAGTAGGGATTCAAAGGAGGGAAAATAGGGATCCAAAGGGGGAGCCATCTGCAAAAGAGCAAGGTGGAACAATGGGATTAAAAGACCCTAATGTTCAGCCCATTAAGACTTCCAAAATTCAAAGGATGTCTCCAAACACTAGGGAAATTGGATGCTTTGTGTGTTCCAAAAAGTCTTCATAATCCCTACATAGGAGGGGGCGAGCCTTGCAAGTAGGGGATGAGAGAGAAACACACACACACACACACACACACACACACACACACACACACACACACACAAGCTCCCTTTACACAAATGGGATGAGGGATACATGTCAGCTCCATAGCCCAGATGCCCACAAGGTGTACTCAAATCCTATTGGATGGCCATGGAGGTGGACCAATGAGAATTAGGCTAGAGTAAATCTAGTTTAATTAATTTTAAAACACTTAAGAAAAGATCCAATAAGAATTAAGCTCTCTAGAAGACTATTGGACAGTCTCCAAGGGGTCCAATGAGCATTCAACTTCCCAATGGCTTGCCTGATTCTTATTGGCCAAGAGACAAAGGGGTCCAATGAGAGTTTAGTTGCATTTATTAATTACCTAAAGCTCTCACAAAATGGGAAATGGGGACGGATGCCAGAAGGCTATCACTTATGCTTCGTAATACTCATTGGCTAAGCTTGGAAAGGGCCAATAGGGTTGCAGCATGAGCAAATAGCAAGAGGGGTCGACCAAGAGAGAGAGGGGGCTGATTTTATCAATTCATTATCCACACACACTCACACAAACTCATGTGTGAAGCAAGAAGACTCTTTCTCTCCTTCTCAAGCTTTAATGGAAAGCTTATCACCTACTCCAAGCTTGTGAGAAGGGAGGCCTACACTAAAAACTCTTGGCTTTGTGATGCAAATCCAACCAAGAGCCAAGCTTCAATGCATGCTCATCTCCTCTACTATGCTAATTACAAAGCTAAGCTATGCTAATATGAGTGATTATGTGAGGAGATGTACATCTTTCTCGTAAGTCTACTCCTTCTTCCTCTCAATCTACTCTCATACCCCGCTAGCTCTCACCATCTTCGAAGGTGTGTGAGGTCTTGGGTCTGAGACCGTGAGGGAATTGATGTTGTGTTTGATAAGTGTTTTGATTAGTGCTTGAAGTTTCCATCTTCATTGCACTAGCTAGTATTTAAGGAACACAAAGAATTGTATTGTAAAATGTCTCTCTTGATGGGAGAAACCATAATACAAAGCCTTTTGGGAGGGGGAACCGGCTCCATGCAAATCCAGTCCTCAACCGTTGTCAATAGCTTAATTTCTCTCTCTTTTGAAGTATTGTTCATGCTATCTAACTAGGTGTTATACTTTTTGTTGCTCTCTCTACCCAAGCACTCTTGTATTCTCATTAGGAATCTATTCTAATGAAATTCTCACTATGTTCATGCTATTTTCTGCTACACACAAGTTACTAGACCATTAAATGTTACATTGGTATCAGAGCACAAGGTTTCCCTTATCTTGCTCAAGAAGGGAGGTCCTCAAGCTAGCTATGAATGGTTGGTATTATTAATTGCATGTGAGTAAGTAGAATAGGGATTTTTCAGCCTTGCAGTGCGCCTGCCTTTGTGCAGATAACGGGGCATCACCATCAAGAGATATGGTCTTAATAGTGGAGTCCTACAAGGCTTGACTACGGCTTAACGACTATTGAGCTATTAGAAGCTTGACAGGAGCCGGTGCTATTTTGCTATTGAATGACCCTCTCTTCTATTCCTTGCAGTCAATGGTATTCGAGCCACGAGTACAGTAGCTTGAGTGCTTTTTCTAAAGGGGTAAAAAGGAGTAGCAACTAGGGCTTGAAGTGCCAAAGTACATCTAAAAATTTTACACCTAAAAGCTGTTAGAATGGATGACAATAGTAAAGAGAGTGAAATTAATGTTGCTAACTTTGATTTTGCTAATGATTAGGCTACTAATGATGCCCCTATGCTTGTTAACTACCTTGTTTCTAGGCTTCAACAAGCCATGGGCAATCCATCCCTCCAAAGTGAAGTGCAACGGCAACTTCGTGCTCATGGGATTCTCCAAGCTCCCCACCATGACGAGAGAGCACCTAGGAAGCCTCCTTGCAAGACTTTCAAAAGAGGCCTCTCTCTGATTTGAGAAGAAGAAGAGGATCCATACGAAGGGCTCAGAAATTTACTTCTTGATGATGCATCTCCTTCTCAAAGGAGAACTCAAGAGCCTCCACTAAAGGAACAAGAAAGAAGTGAGTCTCCTGCCACTTCGACGGAGATGGCTCCACAAAGAAGGCAGGCAAAACACTCTCCATCACCTCTAAAATAGAGAAGACCATCGCATGTTTCTCCACACCATAATTCAAAGAGGGATGAAAAAAAGCAAGAGAAGAAAAAGGCGAGAAAGAGGAAACCCTCTTCTCCATCTTCTTCATCCTCTTCCTCTTATGAAAGTGATGGTGAAGACAAAGAAGATCAAGGCAAGAAAAAGGCGAGAAAGAGGTCACCCTCTTCTCCATCTTCCTCAAAGTATTCATCTCTAAAGAAAGTGATGGTGAAACTTTTGAACCATCAAAAAGAAGAGGTCGTAGGAAATCCTATGCCACGTGGAAGAGGTCATCCAAGCTCAAGAAGTTCAAAGAGGGAGGAAAGAGCATCTCTTTCCTTACCTACGAGGGCACCTTTGGTGCTACAGACAAAGTCTTGGCCTTTATCCAACAATTCAATGCGGCGTTTGGAGATGAGGTCTTGACGGAGTCCTCTAAGCTACACCATGTAGCTATGCACTTTCAAAAGTTTGCCAGGCAATGGTGGTCTAGTAGCCCACGGGCCAACAGTGAAGCTCCACGAACATGGAAAGCTTTAAGAGCTTCCATTATGAAGCAGTTTTTGGTCACCGATGCCAAAGGCAAAGTACTCACCAGATGGTGAATCTTGAAGCTCTCTCCCTACGCATCCATTCAGACAAGTTTTGGGACCTACAACTCAAAGACACTATTTGCAAAAAGTTGGATTTTGGAGAGAAAAAGCAACAATTTTGTGCGGGCTTAACTGAAGAAATGGCGGAGTATGTCAATTCCAAAGGCCACGCACCATATCGGCAGTTATACACCATACTATGGTGGCTTCTTGAATCAATTTCCAATCAGGGGCTAAAAGAAATTCTAAGCCCATGGAAAAAAAGGGTTCTAATGAGCCTAAGGGGAAGGACAATGTCCAAAAGTCTCCTAAGGGCACTTCCAACAAAGCTAAGGAAAAGGGAGTTTACAAAGGCAAAAAAAAACTCTCTCCTAAAGATCTTGAGCGTTATCGCAAGGATAACCGTTGTTTCAAGTGCGGCGAGCAAGGGCATGCGTACCGTGCTTGTCCCCAAAAGAACACCCGCCATGAGCCTCCTAGAGCTACCTTGGTCGAAATCCAAGAGGAGGAAACTCGCCACAAAGGATTTCCTCTATGCCATGCTTGGAGAAAGGTAATCTACTCACAATTTTATTCCACATAGTTGGCCACCAAGCTAGGCATCCAAGCCTATGAGATGGGAGATGTCCTACCTGCAAATGGTGCTTTCAAGGGGCAAGAAGCTTCAATCACTCCCTTAATCAAGAAATTGAGGCTCCATGTCTAAAGCTATGTGGACAAAGAAGACTTCTTTATCTCTCCTCTCAAGCATGAGGATGTAATCCTAGGGGCACCATTGTTTGATCACATGGCTGCCAATGTTAAATTTCCTGAAAGGAGAATCTACTTTAGGTTCAGGGAAAAATATATGTACATAGATGCTAACCAAATGGGTAACACCATACCCATTGTACATACGCAAGCTTTTAACAAGTCAATAAAGAGCTCTATTTCCATGTACATGATTTTTGTTAAAAATTCTCAAAATGAACCTAATGCTTTAACAAAAGAAAATATAAACAATCACAAAGAATTATCCAATTTTCTCAAGGGATTTCAAGATGTCTTTATTGATGACATCCCTTGTGAGCTACCTCCTAAACGAGGCAATGATGACCATGCAATTGAACTTCTTCCAGGAAGTTCACCGCCTAACAAACCTCCTTATAGAGTTTCTCAAGCTCAACAAGAGGAGATTATGCGGCAAGTGCATGAGCTAGTTCAGAAGGGCATGGTTAGGCCTAGATCATCTCCATTTTGCTCACCTGTGCTATTAGTGCAAAAGAAAGACGACACATATCATATGTGTGTCAACTATAGAGCACTAAATAGGATCACTATCAAGAATAGGTTTCCCGTTCCATGGGTAGAAGACCTATTTGATAAGCTACAAGGATCCACCTACTTCAGTAGGATTGACCTAAAAAGTGGCTATCATCAAATAAGGATAGTTGATCAAGACATTGTAAAGACCGCATTTCGCACAACGTTTGGTATTTACGAATATATTGTCATGCCTTTTGGCTTGACCAATGCACCAGCTACATTCAACCACTTGATGGAGAAGCTATTCAAGCCTCACCGAACCTTTACTGGAGTGTTATTTGATGATATCAACATCTACTCTAGTTCATTAGACGAACACAAGCAATACCTCCATGTAATATTTTAAGTTCTAAGAGAGAATAAACTTTATGTTAATCGAAAGAAAAGTGAATTTTTCTTGCAAGGGATTCAGTATTTAGGTCACATTATCTCTCAAGATGGCATCCAAATGGATCCATCAAAGTTAGAGGTAATAAAAGGATGGCCTAAACCAAGGAATCTTCATGAACTAAGAAGCTTTATAGGTATGTGTGCATACTATAGATGCTTCATAGAAAAGTTATCACCAATAGCAGGACCATTACATGACCTAACAAAGAAAAACGTTAGGTATACATGGTCTGCCAAGGAGAACAATGCTTTTAAAAAGTTTATCTCTCAACCCGTGCTTACATTGTTGGATCTCTCAAAGCTATTTGAGGTCCAATGTGACGCTTGTGGTGATTTCCTTGGAGCTGTTTTTCTCCAAGAAGGGCACGCCATAGCCTATGAAAGTTGATGGCTCGACCCTGTTGAGAAAGCTCTAGGCATATATGAAAAGGAGCTCCTCGCAGTTCTACATGCCTTAGACTCATGGAAGCACTATATTTACGGGGGACTCCTTTCATTCTGTGAATGGATCACCAAAGTCTTAAGTACTTCATGACGCAGGCCAAGCTCTCCGACAAACAAATGAGGTGGGTAAATTTTATCTTGCAATTTCATTTTCATATTGTTCACATTGCTAGCAAGCATAATCAAGTAGCCGATGCACTCTCAAGACGGCCGAGAGTGAATGCGGTTTCCATAGCAAGTCACAATGATCTATCTTCTATGATAGATGAGTATGCGATTGATCCCGATTTTAGAGATGTGATTTCAGCCCTTGCATTAGGGAAGAAAGAGGAACCATTTACTTTACAAGATCGTTATCTTCTCTATGGAAATAGACTATAAGTTACTAGCCCACTACGTGAGAAAGTAATGTATAAATCTCATGCTCCTCCTTATTCAGGGTATAGAGGGATTCAGTCTACCGTAAAAGGGATTAAAACATATCTCTATAGACTATTGGCCTACCATGAAAGCAAACATGCAAGAATGTGTTTCTAAATGTGTGGTATGCCAAAAGACGAAGTTTGATAGAGGGAAGCAACCTGGATTGCTTCAACCTTTTCCAATCCCTAATTCACCATGGGAGATCATATCCATGGACTTTATCTTTGGATTTCCTAAGTCTAGGGCCATGGGAATACGGGAATATGGATGATAGTAGACAGGTTCAGTAAACAAGCTCATTTTATACATGTTGTCATAAAATATAATATCTAACTTTACCAAATGATTTTCTCATATTAAACTGATCATTTAATGTGGGAGAATAAACGAGAACAAGAGTTAGAATAGAGACATGTGCTTCTAAACCTATCTCAATACGGGACCAAAAGGAGAGATGGTTGCATCTCAATAGGGGTCCAAAAGGAGATGGTCTATCAAAGAGCAATGTGCAATAAGTGCTTCTAGACTTACCTCAGTAGGGGACCAAGAGGAGAGATGGTTACATCTCAATAGGGGTCCTTGTAGCGGAGAGGTAAAGATCAACATTTGCGTCTTTGTGCAAATGAAAACAAGTATATTCCGATTATAGACAAGCACATGCTAGAGGTCACTTTTCTAGTGAGACCACCGCAAGAGCAATATTGATGGCAGGCATATGGTGGCCAACACTTTTTGCAGATGCTAAAGAATATGTTCAAAGGTGTGATGCTTGTCAACGAGCAAAAATGCCAACACGCGTAGATAGCATGCCCTTAAGACCAATGATGGGGGCTAGAGCTTTCGCAAAATGGGGTATAGATTTTGTTGGACCAATACAACCACCGGATTATAGAACCCAAGTTCAATATATCATTGTAGCTACGGACTATTTGACCAAGTGGGCCGAGGCTAAGGGCCGAGACTAAAGCAACTCAAAACAATGATGCAAGAACCACTGCTGCATTCTTATATGAGTATGTATTCAGGAGATATGGACTGCCAATAGAGATTGTCAGTGATCGGGGAACTCATTTTCTCAACAATGAGGTAATAGAGTATTTGCTTAATGAGTTTATGGTGATCCATAACAAATCAGTTCCTATCACCCACAAGCAAGCGGACAAGCTGAGCATACGAATAAAATTCTTAACTCGGTGCTAACTAAAGTAGTTAGTTCAAGAAGGACAGTTTGGGAAATGAATCTCCATGTTGCTCTATGGGCTTACCGAGTTTCATTCAAAACAACTTTAAATGATACACCCTTTAACCTTGTTTATGGTCTTGATGTCATACTTCCAGTAGAATTTCCATTGCCGACATTAAGGGTAGCACAAAATATTGAGTGGACTGGACATGAATTGTCAGAAAGACTCGAAGATTTGGAAAAGCTAGATGAGCAAAGGCTAATAGCTGTAGCTCATATCTATGCACAAAAGAGGAAACAAAAACAGTTCTCTGATTCCCACTTACTCACAAAAATCTTCAAGAAAGGGGAATTAGTTTTAGTTTATTCCCTTAAGCAACACATTCCCAAGTTTAAGAAAAAGGGAAACGGACTGTTTATCATTGAAAATATATCTCCAAGTGGAGCAGTAAAATTGTCCACCCTAGATGGTGAACCAATGGCTAATTGGATTAGTTGATGTTGTTTAAAGAAATACAATTTTCCACTAACCAATGAATTGCTAGAAAGAATGCATGTAGCCAAATAAAGGAAGATCAAACGAGAGCAGGTTATTGATGAAGCCCAAGAGGAAGCTAGGCTCCGGGTACTCAAGCAGAAAGCTGCTCTCAAGAATCAACAGATACCAATTCCCATCAACACTTTGGAAATAGATGATCGACAATGGAAATTACCTAAAGATGCAATTTCAATAGATGATGACTGGTTAGATGGAATGGACCTGTGCATCAATGTACAGCTCAACAATCATAGCACCAATGCTTTGGTCGACACAAGAGCTAGAGTAAATGCAATCAGTTATTCCATATACAAGAAAGCAACAAGTCAAGCATTGATGGCAGGAATAGCGACAATAAAAGGATGCAACAAGAACCCAACTCCAACATTGGGAGTAGTCAACTTGAACGTGATAGTACATGGATGTTCATGTCCTCATCAGTTTGTATGCTTACCAAATGAACACATGAATGAGACGATGATTCTTGGAATTCCCTGTATGCGAACATACAAAGAAGTACCAGATTGGGATAGGAATCAGCTAAAGCTATCACCTAAAGGAGGGCAACTCATTGTTCCAATTGCACCAAGCAAGGAGGAATGGAAAAGAAGCAATCACCAGACCAAACCACGAAGTAGTCAATCTTCTCCAACCCCTCGACAATCAAATGCTACAAGTAGCATGCAAGGAGTCATGCAAATTTGGGTACCAAAAGCACAGCTTAAGGGTAAACCTATTCAAATATGGGTGCCTAAAACTTCACTGAAAAAACAAAAGAAGGTTCCAAGGGTTAAAACACAGAGATGAGCATCTTCGAGGAAGGGACCTAACATGGAAATGGTTTGGAAGAAAAAAGAGCACTTATCTTCTCCACAAACCGCAAAATGAATCAAGCAATGTTGAGTTAAGTCCCAAAAGACTCCACCACACCATGCAGCACCAAGCCGACCAAGATACCAATGGCGAGAAAAAGCGCGACAACAGTCAAAAGTTCTACCAACAGCTCAAGCAATCAGTGCGCTAATGCATCCGGATGGTACAATCAAACAGAGAGCACGCAAGCTACAAGATTTTCTCTTTGGAAGACATCAGCAGCAAACCTCGACATCGAAAACCCTTGAGTTAATTACTCATGACCCAGCTCTTGCACAACATATTGGTTTGAATTGAATTGATCTTCATATCATGGTAGAGCCAATCACAGCTATGCATAGACACAATTGTTCAACCCATGCACACAGTCGTCCCGAAGTACACCATCTAGGAGGGGTGAAAGGGCAATAAGTACTAAGTAATTAAGGGCAATGTTTGAAGAGGGAGGAAAAATTTCGATGTTAACGTGTGATTTTTTGTAAAATTATCTGATAATGCCCTTATAATTCATCATCAAGGAAAAATTCACTGATAATATCTTCCCGATGAGTGTAAATAGTGTAATACTATCAAAAAATCATTAAAAATAGTCTTTTTTTGGGTATTTTTCATCATTTTTATTGATAATGAGGCTTAAAAATAGAAAAATTCAACAAAAAACAATAAAGTTGTCTTTTTCAAGGGATTTTCTTAATTATTGGGTTTTTACTTTACTTTTTTAGAGCATTTTTCTATTTTATTTTATTTTTTCAAATAAACAGGTCAAAAATTAATAATAAATAGCAGGGAAGCTTAGATGGAAAAATGGAAGACACGATGGTGATCAAAAAGACAAGACGGACAAGCACAAAAATTTTCAATGAAAACAGAATATGGAAGTGCAAAGCCTAAATTAGGCGGGCAGGCCTACTTTTGCAAAATTCTTACAGAATGAGCTACAAGAATCCGATCAGGAAAATTTTTGAGTTTAACATAGATTTCACGGCCTAATAGGACTAACGGGGGAATCTGGGGAAATTTGGTTCGGGAAGTGCGGGTATAGATATCCAAGGTAGTGTAAGGTCTCTACTTTCAAATTTCACACAAGTTCTATTACGCATTTGAATTTTTTTAAACCGTCACTCATTATTTAAGATATTCAAGTTCAAATTATGAATCGTAGGTTGAGAAAACCTAGAATTTAAAATTTACGCTACAAAATTCTGACATGTTTAGCTATATGAATCACTAATTAACTTATTGTAAGACTTAGTTACTGACTATAGAACTTTCTTTTACTATGTAAAGTTAATATAAGACTGTAAAGTTTAACTTAAAAATGTAAAGTAAATATTCATTAAGGAAATAAATAAAATAATTATAAAGACAAAAGAATACATAGGGATGACAAATGAAGGCACATGGACTCACCTGGACTCACATAGGAGGGGACAAAGTGGGACACACTATCACATGAAAAGGAGAGGCTAGTCTTGACTAATCTTAATGAGGGGGGGTTGTGTGGCCTTATCTTTTGATGATAATGACAAAGTGGTCAAGCTAATGGGTACCACAAGGGTACCAAAAACGCGGGTATGATTTTTGAGGGAAAAAATATATATATATATTAAATTTAAAAAATTTAAAAATATTTATTAAAAAAATGGACGTTTTCTTTTCTGCTATAAATAGAGCATCCATGCTCACACTTTAGACATAGAGATTTCCTCTATAGCGCTCACGAAGTGTTGCCACTTCTCTTAGAGAGAAGGCGTCCACAAACCACTAAGAGAGCAAAAACTCTAGTGGACTAATAAGGTGTGTATTAATTAAGCATTCAATTAACTTTAAGAATGATGTATGTGTGCTTTCTCTTACTCTAATCTCTCTAATAGATTAGTAAGATTCAATTAGCTATGTGTGTGTGTGTATGTTATCTCTTACTCTAATCTCTCTAATAGATTAGTAAGATTCAATTAGCTTTAAGAAGGATATGTGTGTGTGTGTATGCTATCTTTTACTCTGATCTCTCTAATAGATTAGTAAGATTCAATTACCTTTAAGAAGGATATGTGTGTGTGTGTGTTTGTGTGCTATCTTTTCTCTAATCTCTCTATTAGATTAATAAGATTCAATTAGCTTAAAGAAGGAATGTGTGTGTGTACTATCTCTTACTGTAATCTCTCTAATAGATTAGTGAGATTCAATTAGTTTTAAGAAGGATATGTGTGTGTGTGTGTTATCTCTTACTGTAATCTCTTTAATAGATTAATAGGATTCAATTAAATTTAAGAATTATGTGTGTGTACGTTTTCTCTTACTCTTATCTCTCTAATAGATTAGTAAGATTCAATTAGCTTTAGAAAAGGATGTGTGTGTATTCTCTTTTACTCTAATCTTTCTAATGGATTAGTAAGATTCAATTAACTTTAGAAAATATGTGTGTGTATGTTTTCTTTTACTCCAATCTCTCTAAGTATATCTACTCTCTCTAGTTAGTACATCTTTACTATTAACTTATGTATAGTTAATTGAAAGTTAATACAAAACAAAACTCATACATGATGAAATTCTCATTCACCAATTTTATTGTCAATTAGATTAAGTAGAATTTTGAATAATACTAAAAAATTGATTTAGTTGAAGTATAGAAATTGAAGTTAGAATTGGACTAGAAATGTGAAGCATAAAAGTAATGCATTCCTAAACTTTCACTCATAGTTTACACACTTAATTTTTGATTAATTACGATTAGCAAATATTTGATGTATAGAAATTAGATGTAGAACAACAACACTAAGTGTGAATCCGAGTTGGCGAGGGTTCAAATTACAGACTCTCTTTGGAAACAAGGAGACTACTAGGGAAATTGACCAATTTAAAGTTCTAAGTGTATAACATAAGTGTAGTACAAAAAAATGGCTCCAAAGCGTGCTCGAACACAAGGCGCTAATGATCATGAAGCCGGTACAAGTAACGGGGGAACTCTTGTGGAACATGCTATGTTTCCACCAATCGGACCAATCGGAGCTATGGTACAAGTTAGTATTGCAGTTTCAAGTTATGTATCATTGCATATGCGAGATCATAGGAATATATTATTTACCTTATGAAAAGAAAACATGGACCGAAACCACGGGGCTTAACCCCAAGAAACTCGGCATATGTTTGACAAGTAGGAAAGATTGTCTCGTTAAACTGGTTGCTATAGGAAAGAATGTTTGTCCAAAACCTTCGATAGGGTTTCTCTCAAGTCTCTCTACTTATTAGCGCTGGTATTATGTGGCAGTTGCCGAGGCGTGAGATGACGCCTAGGATGGCACCGCTGATGCTGTGGTGGGAGTACACCCAGATTAGCCCACCTGGATACTGCAGGTTTGTTTTGACGTGGCATGAGGATGACGCCCAGATTGGCACCGTTGTTGCTGTGGCGAGAGTACGTCCAGATTAGCACAACGAGTACTTGTCCAACGGTATGGGACGCTCATGAGGACAAGGGTTTTTATAAATAATGTATATACCGATCGGACATAATAGCGGCAGTAGAGATTCTTAAGTGAACCTAATCCAAGGGCTTTTGGTTTAAAATTGGACGACTTCTTGTTTGACTATTGTTTGTAATACTGTTTGAAGGGCTGTTTTAATGAACCAGTATCATAAATAAAGTAAAGGAACATGTATGTTTAAACAGTGTGGTAGTAATTAGATAACAAAATAAGGGTGAGTGTGGTGTGGAAAGTGGGAGAATGATATCCCGACGGTATCATTCTATGGACAGGTGGACCTGATGAGTCGGATAACTTTCCAACGCTAGAATTTTTTTAAAAAAATTAGTCATAAATCTTAAAGAGACAAACCTTGGCGGCTGTGCTTCTGAAACATGGGGAAAAAAGCGCACAGGTTGGTCACTCTAAGATTTATACCTTTAGGTATAGTTGATTATAGATAGTTTATAGATAGGGTTATGGTGGTCACGCTCCGCCATAGCGAGATAGGACCAATCCTTCACTAACGGTTCATGCTCGTAGCTACGTAGTAGCTAAGGCAATGTCCGTTGGTTTTTCTTCTTAGGATTGGAGACCTATCAAAGGTACTCCGCTCCTCTCAAAAAGGGGCAGGGACCTCATACTGGTATTAGAGCCTAGGTTAAAGCTTGGGGAGATTTTTAGATTGATGTTTGGATATTGAAGAATGCGAATGTTTGAAATAATAGAAGAACCTAGAAAAATTGGTTTGAGTTTTTATATGGTATTGAAGACTGAACTTTCCAAGTACAGGAAAATGTTCATTCAGCCTACCAGAAATTCCAGGTGTTCACCATCATGTTTGAAAATGCATACCAATCACCAAATTATCAGTTTCGAAAAAGGGTGATGATGATTTTGGATAGGGTGTTTGCACCACCTATCCCAAGGGTGCATAGAGGATGGGGTATCAAGTGGAGTCCATCTGGAGGAATCTATACCATCGATTCTGACAAGATATGGTGCATGGATACCAACCTTAAGAAACTTCGATGGGCAGAGGAGTTAAAAGTCATCGAAGTTTATCTTTTCATTGGTACTAAGAATCCGGATGCTACCATTACCTTGGGAGGAGAAAAGATATCCCAGACTCAATGGGTCTATAACCAAGTTACAAAAGTTATCCATGGTGGTAGGATTCGACCCATATGTGTATCTCGTAGCTTTCAAGGGTCAAAAGAAACTTATTATTTTGATCCTTTAGCCTATCCTTTTGTAGTCAGTAAACTCAAAATATAGAGATATTACAATCCTTGTACCTAAAGACTACCAACCTTGGTAGCAAATAATGTGTATATAAATAAAGTTTGGTTTAATATTAGCTTTTGTTTGTATTATTGTCTGATCAAGTCTTGCCTTAAAGTGGATTAAATTTAGAGTATCCAATAAAGTTTCACTTAATCTATATTGCACAGAGTGCGGTGTACACATCTCTTCAAGAGAAAAAGCTACTTCTCAAGCAAGCTAAACTTCCCTCTTTCAAAGGGGAAGGAGCCCTAGTTGAGCACGATGCAGAAGTGTGGCTCGAAGAGATGGAGGATTATTTTGTTGCTGCTAGTACTACTCCCAATAACCAAGCAATGTTGGCTATGTTTCGTCTCACGGGGGATGCCAAGCTTTGGTGGAAACAACACTGAAAAGATAATCAAGTAGCTCAAAACACTCAAACTTGGGAATACATTAAGTGTGCTGTCAAAGGACGTTATCTTCCACCTACACACGAATCCCTTAAGATGAATGAATTCTTCAACTTACGTCAGTTTCATCTTATTGTGGAAGAATACTACTCCAAATTTGTAACTCTTAGGCGCTATACTCCGCCAATGACCCAGATCAACAAGTAGCCCGTTTCTGCCAAGGGCTAAATGCTCCTTTAAATACTCATCTAGAAGCCATGAGGCCTGTAAATTTGCAAGATGCTCTTTTAAGAGCTAAACCCTTAGCTAAAGAGATGTCAAACTCTCAAAGGATACGAAATGGAAATTTAAGGAATGTTGGAAGGAGAGGACGGCCTATGATGTGGAACCAAAGGCAAGTTCACCCAGTTCACCAAACTCATCCAATAGTTGCAGCTTCAGCAAATGGAGCTCAAAATGCAGATCTTAGATGCTATGAATGCAACGAGCTAGGAAATTTCAGGAATGTATGTCCTAGGCGAGTTAGAGGAATCGAGCTAGAGGAAGAGGCCAAATAATAAATCGTGGAGGAAGAATTGGAGGACAAGGTCGAGGGCGCGGAATGGCTACTAGAGTCAATGCTATCATAGGAGAACCAACATTGGGAGAAGAACAAGAGGAAAGAGCAACTCTACATGCTGCAATTGATAACCCAAGAGTAAGACAACAATATGCTATCATTCAAACACCTGCAAATCACCAAGGTGAAAAATTTGAGCTTCTTATTGATTGTGGTAGTACTCACTCTTTCTTGTCACCTAAATGTTTAAGGAGGTTAGGACTTAATCAATACCCTGCAAGAAAGATGAGAGTTGAATTAGCCAATGGAAAGGAGGTGTTATCTCAATACACTGTGGGAAAAATAGATTTCAAGTTGGGAGAATACTCTACTTCTGCTACTTTTCGAACCTTACCCATAGGAATCTATGACGGAATTCTTGGAATGGATTGGTTAGCCAGTCATAATGCCAATATCCATTGTGCCCAAGGAAGTGTTACTTTTGTGGACAACCAAGGTCAAGAAGTCACTATTCAAGGCCAAAATGGACGACCAAAAGCTTACTTGGTCAAAGCTAATCGTCTTTTGAAAGGGTTACGCAAGGGTCAACAAATTTTTGTAGTCAAGCTATGTCATAATAATCAATATCTAATTCTCCTAAATGATTTTCTCATATTAAACTGATCATTTAATGTGGGAAAGTGCCAGGGGAGAAAAAGCTAGAATATTGGTTAAGCTAGCAGACCGGCCACAGTAGGGATCCGAAGGAGGTAAAATAGGGATCCAAAGGGGGGGCCATCTGCAAAAGAGCCATGTGCAACAATGAGCTAAAAATACCCTAAGGTTCAGCCCATTAAGACTTCCAAAATGCTAAGGTTCCAAAATTCAAAGGTTGTGTCCAAAGGTCAAACCTAGGGAAAATTGGATGCTTTGTGTGTGCCCTAAAAGTCTTTGCACATCCCTACATGGGAGGGGGCGAGCCCTAAAGGTAGGGGATGAGAGAGAAGCCACACACACACACACACACACACACACACACACACACAGGCTCTCTTTACACAAAGGGAATGAGGGACACATGTCAGCTCCCTAGCCCAGATGCCCACAAGGTGTGCCCAATTTCTATTGGATGACCCTTGAAGTGGACCAATGAGAATAAAGCTAGAGTAAATCTAGTTTAATTAATTTAAAAACATTAAATAAAAGAAACCAATGAGAATTAAGTTTCCTCCAAGACTATTGGGCAGTCTCCCAAGGGGTCCAATGAGCATTCAGGAGCCCCATGGCTTGCCTGATTCCTATTGGCCAGGAGGCAAAGGGGTCCAATGAGAGTTTAGTTTAATTATTTAATTACCTAAAGCTCTCACAAAAGGGGAAAAGGGGACACATGTCAGAAGGCTATCACTTATGCTACTTAATTGTAATTGGCTTGACTTGGGGAGGGCCAATGAGGCTTCAGCAAGAGCAATTAGCAAGAGGGATTGCCCAAGAGAGAGAGGGGGCTGATTTTTTCAAGGCATGATCACACACACACACTCACACACAGGCTATATGTGTGAAGCAAAGAAGACTATCTCTTCCCAAGCTTTAATGGAGAACTCATCACCTACTCCAAGCTTGTGAGATAGAAGCCGACATCAACACTCTCTTGGCATGTGGATGCAAATCCAACCAAGAGCCAAGCTTCAATGCATGCTCATCTCCTCTACCAAGCTAATTACTAAGCTAAGCTATGCTACATATAAGTGATTATGTGAGGAGATGTACATCTTTCTCGTAAGATACTCCTTCTTCCTCTCAATCTACTCTCATACCCTGCTAGCTCTCACCATCTTCGAAGGTGTGTGAGGTCTTGGGTTTGAGAACGGGGATAGTTAAAGTTGTGTTTGTTAAGTGTTTTGCTTAGTGCATGAAGCTTTCATCTTCATTGCACTAGCTAGTCTTGAAGGAACACAAAGAATTGTATTGTACAATGTCTCTCTTGATGGGAGAAACCATAATACAAAGCCTTTTGGAGGGGGGACCGGCTCCATGCAAATCCGGTCCTCAACTGTTGTCATTAGCTTAATTTCTCTCTCTTTTGAAAGTATTGTCGATGCTATCTAACTAGGTGTTATGCTTTTTGTTGCTCTCTCCACCCAAGCACTCTTGTAATTCTCATTAGGAATCTATTCTAATGAAATGCCCACTATGTTCATGATAATTTTCCGCTACACATAAGTTATTAGGCCATTAAATGTTACATTGGTATCAGAGCTCAAGGTTTCTCTTTTCTTGCTCAAGAAGGGAGGTCCTCAAGTTAGCTACAAATGGTTGGTATTATTAATTTCCTGTGAGTAAGTAGAATAGGGATTTTTTAGCCTTGCAGTGCGCCTGCCTTTGTGCAGTTAACGGGGCATCACCGTTGAGAGCTATGGTCTTAATAGTGGAGTCCTACGGGGCTTGCCTACGGCTTAACCACTATTGAGCTATTAGAAGCTTGACAGGAGCCGGTGCTGTTTTGGTGTCAAAAGACCCTCTCTTCTATTCCTTGCAATTAATGGTATTCAAGCCGAAGGTACAGTAGCTTGAGTGCTTTTTCTAAAGGGGTAAAGAGGAGTAGCAACTAGGGCTTGAAGTGCCAAAGTACACCTAAAACGTTTACACCTAAAAGTTGTTAGAATGGCTGACAATAGTAAAGAGAGTGAAATTAATGTTGATAACTTTGATTTTACTCATGAGCAAGCTACTAATGATGCTTCAATGCTTGTTAACTATCTTGTTTCTAGGCTTCAACAAGCCATGGGCAATCCATCTCTCCAAAGTGAAGTGCAACGGCAGCTCTGTGCTCACGGGATTCTTCAAGCTAATCACCATGACGAGAGAACACCTAGGAAGCCTCTTTGTGAGACTACCAAAAGAGGTCTCTCTCCAATTCGGGAAGAAGAAGAGATTCCTTATGAAGGGATCAAGAATTTACTTCTTGATGATGCATCTCCTTCCCAAAGGAGAACTCAAGAGCCTCCATCGAAGGAACGAGAAAGAAGCGAGTCTCCCGCCACCTCGGCGGAGATGGCTCCACAAAGACGGCGGGCTAAATGCTCTCCATCACCACCAAAGCGGAGAAGACCATCGTATTCTTCTCCTCACCACAATTCAAAGAGGGATGATAAAAAGCAAGAGAAGAAAAAGGCGAGAAAGAGGACACCCTCTTCTCCATCTTCTTCATCCTCTTCCTCTTATGAAAGATATGGTGAAGACGACAAAGATCAGGACAAGAAAAAGGCGAGAAAGAGGTCACCCTCTTCTCCACCTTCTTCAAATTCTTCACCTTCTGAAGAAAGTGATGGTGCAACTTTTGAACCATCAAAAAGAAGAGGCCATAGGAAATCCTATGCCGCATGGAAGAGGTCGTCCAAGCTGAAGAAATTCAAAGAGGGAGGGAAGAGCATCTCTTTCCTTACCTATGAGGGTACCTTTGGTGCCACGGACAAAGTCTTGGCCTTTATCCAGCAATTCGATGCGGCGTTTGGAGATGAGGGCTTCACGGAGTCCTCTAAGCTACGCCATGTAGCTATGCACTTTCAAAAGTCCGCCAGACAATGGTGGTCTAGCCTACGAGCCAATGGTGAAGCTCCACGACATGGAAAGCTTTAAGAGCTTGCATTATGAAGCAGTTTTTGGCCACCGATGCCAAAGACAAAGTACTCACCGAATGGCGAAGCTTAAAGATCTCTCCCAATGAATCTATCCACAAATATGTAGACAAGTTTTGGGACCTACAACTCAAAGCCACTGTCTTCAAAAAGTTGGATTTTGGAGAGCAAAAGCAACAATTTTGTGTGGGCTTAACCGAAGAAATGGCGGAGTATGTCAACTCCCAAAGACCACGTACCATATCCGCGGTAATACACCACACTATGGTGGCCTCTGGAATCAATTTCCAAACGGGGGCAAAAAGAAATAATAAGCCCCCGGAAAACAAGGGTGCCAATGAGCCTAAGGGGAAGGACAATGTCCAAAAGTCTCCTAAGGGAAACTCCAACAAAGCTAAAGAGAAGGGAGTTTACAAAGGTAAGAATAAACTCTCTCCTGAAGAGCTTGAGCGTTATCGTAAGGATAACTGATGTTTCAAGTGCAGCGAACAAGGGCATGCGTACCGCGCTTGTCCCCAAAAGAACAACCGCCAAGATCCTCCTAGAGCTTCCTTGGTTGAAATCCAAGAGGAGGAAATTAACCAAACTCATCACAAAGGATCTCCTCTATGGCATGCTTGGGGAAAGGTAAGAGAACATGATGCTTTTATTCTCTTTGACCTTGGTTCTACTCACAATTTTATATCTATAGAGTTGGCCACCAAGCTAGGCATACAATCCTACGAGATGGGAGATGTCCTACCAGCAGACAGTGCCTTCAAGGGGTAAGAGGCTTCAGTCACTCCCTTAATTGGGAAATTGAGGCTTCATGTCCAAGGCTATGTGGACAAAGAGGACTTCTTTATCTCTCCTCTCAAGCATGAGGATGTAATCTAGGGGCACCATGGTTTGACCGCTTGGCTGCCGATGTTAAATTTCCTGAAAGGAGAATCTCCTTTAAGTTCAGGGAAAAAGACATGTATATAGATGCTAAGGAAATGGGTAACACCATCCCCATTGTACATACACCAGCTTTCAACAAGTCAATAAAGAGCTCTATTTCCATGTACATGATTTTTGTTAAAGATTCTCAAAATGAACCTAATGCTTTAACAAAAGAAAATAAAAGCAACCAAAAGGAATTAGAGCTATCCAATTTTCTCAAGGGGTTTCAAGATGTTTTTATTGACGACATCCCTTGTGAGCTACCTCCTAAACGAGGTAATGATGACCATGCAATTGAACTTCTTCTAGGAAGTTCACTGCCTAATAAACCTCCTTATAGAGTTTCTCAAGCGCAAGAAGAGGAGATTATGCGGAAAGTGCATGAGTTAGTTGAGAAGGGTATGGTTAGGCCAAGCTTATCTCCATTTTGCTCACCTGTGCTATTAGTGCAAAAGAAAGACGGCACATATCGTATGTGTGTCGACTATAGAGCACTAAATAGGATCACTATCAAGAATAGGTTTCCCGTTCCACGGGTAGAAGACCTATTTGATAAGCTACAAGGATCCACCTACTTCAGTAGGATTGACCTAAAAAGTGGCTATCATCAAATAAGGATAGTTGATCAAGACATTGTAAAGACCGCATTTCGTACTACATTTGGTCTTTCTGAATACATTGTCATGCCTTTTGGCTTGACCAATGCACCAGCCACATTCAACCGCTTGATAGAGAAGCTGTTCAGGCCTCATCGAATCTTCACTGGAGTGTTCTTTGATGATATTATCATCTACTCTAATTCATTGGAGGAACACAAGCAACACCTCCAGGTAATATTTCAAGTTTTGAGAGAGAATAAACTTTATGTTAATCGAAAGAAAAATGAATTTTTCTTGCAAGAGATTCAATATTTAGGTCATATTATCTCTCACAATGGCACCCAAATGGATCCATCAAAGTTAGAGGTAATAAAAGGATGGCCTAAACCAAGGAATCTTCATGAACTAAGAAGCTTTATAGGTATGTGTGCATACTATAGACGCTTCATAGAAAAGTTCTCACAAATTGCGGGACCATTACATGACCTAACAAAGAAAAGCGTTAGGTATACATGGTCTGCTAAGGAGAACAATGCTTTCAAAAAGCTTAAAGAAAAGCTTATCTCTCAACCTGTGCTTACACTACCGGATCTCTCAAAACCATTTGAAGTCCAATACGATGCTTGTGGTGATTGCCTTGGAGCTTTTTTGCTCCAAGAAGGGCACGCCATAGGCTATGAGAGTCGAAGGCTCGACCCTGTTGAGCAAGCTCTAGGCATATACGAAAAGGAACTCCTTGCAGTTCTACATGCCTTAGACTCATGGAAGCACTATTTATTGGGGACTCCTTTCATTCTGCGAACGGATCACCAAAGTCTTAAGTACTTCATGACGCAGACCAAGCTCTCCGACAAACAAATGAGGTGGGCAAATTTCCTTTCGCAATTTCATTTTCATATTGCTCACATTGCTGGCAAGCATAATCAAGTAGCTGATGCACTCTCAAGACAGCCGAGAGTGAATGCGGTTTCCATAGCAACTCACAATGATCTATCTTCAATGATAGATGAGTATGCTATTGATCCCGATTTTAAAGATGTGATTTCAGCCCTTGCATTAGGGAAGAAAGAAGAACCATTTACTTTACAAGATGGTTATCTTCTCTATGGCAATAGACTATGCGTTACTAACTCACTACATGAGAAAGTAATGTATGAATCTCATGCTCCATCTTATGCGGGGCATAGAGGGATTCAGTCTACCTTAAAGGGAATTGAAACATATTTCTATTGGCCTACCATAAAAGTGAACATACAAGAGTATGTTTCTAAATGTGTGGTATACCAAAAGACAAAATTTGATAGAGGGAAGCAACTTGGATTGCTTCAACCCTTGCCAATCCCTAATTCACCATGGGAGAGCATATCCATGGACTTTATCTTTGGATTGCCTAAGTCTATCCATGGGAATACGGGAATATGGACGATAGTAGACAGGTTCAGTAAACAAGCTCATTTTATACCTGTCAAAAAGACTATCAAAGCCCATCAAATGGCAACCCTCTTCATTTCACAAATCTTCAAGTACCATGGCTTGCCAATGTCCATAGTGCCGGATAGAGATCCTAGAATGACCAGTAATTTCTGGAAGGGTCTCTTTGAGAATTTAGGGACAAGGCTAAACTTCTCTTCGGCCTATCATCCACAAACGGATGGACAAAGTGAAATAGCTAACCTAACCATTCTCGATCTACTAAAAGCCTATGTAACGGAAGTAGATCAAAGATCCCAATGGGAGAAGTACTTACCCTTAGTGGAGTATGCTTACAATAACACTGTACATACTTCCACGGGAAAAGCACCTTTCGAGGTAATTGAGGGAAGATCAAAAAGTCCCTTTCTACTTAAGGTACATGGGAAGATCTTCGCTGCAAATGAGTATAGCCGAGACCTACAAGAATCTTTTCAAAAGATTAAGGATGCTATCTCTATCTCACAGCAAAGGCAAAAGGCTGCTACTGACAAGCACAGAAGAGCCCAAGCCTTTAAAGAAAATGATTGGGTCTTGTTAAAGTTTCCCAAGGCTCGATTAAGGCACACGATGGGCAAGAATCCTACGGGCCACCAAAAGTATTATGCTAAACTAGCAAAACGGTACTATGGTCCCTTCCAGATTCTTAGGCCAATCAACGAGATGGCCTATCATCTCAAGTTGCCCAATCATTGGCTCATACACAATGCTTTCCATGTGAGCCTATTAAAGCCTTACAAAGGAGATCCACCTCAAGAACCAACTATTGAAGACCCACCGGAGATCGAGGACCAAGAGGAGGTGCTGCAGCCCGAGTCCATTCTCCAACATGAAGACAAGGTATTAAGAGGCTGTAAGACTATCCGACGATATCTTATTAAGTTTAAGAATTATCCTTTTGAAGATGCTAGATGGATGCAAGGCATACAATTAAAGGATAACCTAAACCTTGTCAATGCGTACAATGCATCCCAAGAGTAAGCAAATGTACAAAATGTTAAAAATGAACAAATTTTTTGTCTTATAAGACTCTCTTTTTCTTTATTTGTGCACAAAAATGAAGTAGTATGCATGCTTAGATCAAGTTTGCGGAGACGACGTCTCCCAAACACCAAGTAGAGCTTGTCACTCTACTATGGAAGACTGATAGGACTAATGTGTAGACATGCTTGCGGCAGCCTCAGGCTCTCAAGCACCAAATGGACTAGTCATTCATTGTGGAATGATGTCGTAGGGTAACATAGGGATCCTCTAACCGCTAAGAAAAGGACTCATGAATATACTTTATCTTCTCTACACCATAGTCGAGGACAACTATGATTTCAACAGAGAGGTAATGTCATAATAATCAATATCTATTCTCCTAAATTATTTTCTCATATTAAACTGATCATTTAATGTGGGAAAGTGCCAGGGGAGAAAAAGCTAGAATATTGGTTAAGCTAGCAGACCGGCCACAGTAGGGATCCGAAGGAGGGAAAATAGGGATCCAAAGGGGGGGCCATCTGCAAAAGAGCCATGTGCAACAATGGGCTAAAAAGACCCTAAGGTTCAGCCCATTAAGACTTCCAAAATGCTAAGGTTCCAAATGCAAAGGTTGTGTCCAAAGGTCAAACCTAGGGAAAATTGGATGCTTTGTGTGTGCCCTAAAAGTCTTTGCACATCCCTACATGGGAGGGGGCGAGCCCTAAAGGTAGGGGATGAGAGAGAAGCCACACACACACACACACACACACACACACACACACACAGGCTCCCTTTACACAAAGGGAATGAGGGACACATGTCAGCTCCCTAGCCCAGATGCCCACAAGGTGTGCCCAATTTCTATTGGATGACCCTTGAAGTGGACCAATGAGAATAAAGCTAGAGTAAATCTAGTTTAATTAATTTAAAAACATTAAATAAAAGAAACCAATGAGAATTAAGTTTCCTCCAAGACTATTGGGCAGTCTCCCAAGGGGTCCAATGAGCATTCAGGAGCCCCATGGCTTGCCTGATTCCTATTGGCCAGGAGGCAAAGGGGTCCAATGAGAGTTTAGTTTAAATATTTAATTACCTAAAGCTCTCACAAAAGGGGAAAAGGGGACACATGTCAGAAGGCTATCACTTATGCTACTTAATTGTAATTGGCTTGACTTGGGGAGGGCCAATGAGGCTTCAGCAAGAGCAATTAGCAAGAGGGATTGCCCAAGAGAGAGAGGGGGCTGATTTTTGCAAGGCATGATCACACACACACACTCACACACAGGCTATATGTGTGAAGCAAAGAAGACTATCTCTTCCCAAGCTTTAATGGAGAACTCATCACCTACTCCAAGCTTGTGAGATAGAAGCCGACATCAACACTCTCTTGGCATGTGGATGCAAATCCAACCAAGAGCCAAGCTTCAATGCATGCTCATCTCCTCTACCAAGCTAATTACTAAGCTAAGCTATGCTACATATAAGTGATTATGTGAGGAGATGTACATCTTTCTCGTAAGATACTCCTTCTTCCTCTCAATCTACTCTCATACCCTGCTAGCTCTCACCATCTTCGAAGGTGTGTGAGGTCTTGGGTTTGAGAACGGGGATAGTTAAAGTTGTGTTTGTTAAGTGTTTTGCTTAGTGCATGAATATTTCTCTCTTGATGGGAGGAACCATAATACAAAGCCTTTTGGAGGGGGGACCGGCTCCATGCAAATCCGGTCCTCAACTGTTGTCATTAGCTTAATTTCTCTCTCTTTTGAAAGTATTGTCGATGCTATCTAACTAAGTGTTATGCTTTTTGTTGCTCTCTCCACCCAAGCACTCTTGTAATTCTCATTAGGAATCTATTCTAATGAAATGCCCACTATGTTCATGCTAATTTTCTGCTACACATAATTTATTAGGCCATTAAATGTTACAAGCTAAACAAAGTAGAAAAATATTCTTCCAACCCTGAACCAATGTGGCTAGAAGAGTTTTTGGATGTTTTCCCCGTTGAACTTTCTGAACTACCACCACCTAGGGAGGTAGACCATGAAATCAAAATTTTTCCAGGTAGTGAACCAGTCTTAAGAGCGCCGTACAAGATGTCATTTCCAGAGGCTATAGAACTCAAGGATCAGCTCAAGCAGTTGATTGAGCAAGGGTTTATCCGACCTAGTACATCTCCATGGGGTGCACCTGTTCTCTTCCAAAAGAAAAAGGATGGCTCTCTTCGACTTTGCATAGATTATAGGGGCTTAAATCAGGTTACCATCAAGAATAAATATCCAATTCCTCGTATTGATGAGATGCTAGACAGATTACATGGAGCCAAAATATTCACATAGATTGATCTTCGATTTGGCTATCATCAAATTCGAATCTAGGAGGCTGATATCTCCAAAACAGCTTTCAACACTCGTTATGGTCATTACGAATTTACGGTGATGGCTTTTGGACTTGCGAATGCTCCTGCAACTTTCAATCGTCTAATGCACGATATATTTAGAGAATTCTTGGATGATTTTGTCCTAGTATTCTTTGACGATATCTTAATTTATTTCAAATCAGAGGAAGAGCATGAAGGACATGTTAGGAAAGTGTTAGAGATTTTATGCCGAAATAGGTTGTATGCAAAGAAAAGAAAATGTACCTTCTTTACCCCTAAGGTCTGTTACTTAGGGTTTATCATTTCACCTGAAGGAGTCTCTGTTGACCCTGACAAAGTCAAAGATATTGTGGAATGGCCTCAACCCACTTCACAAACCGAAGTCAGAGGGTTCTTAGGTATCACAGGGTGGTACAGGATCTTTGTAAAGGACTATGCTCTTAAAGCTGCACCACTAACCGACTTGCTAAAGAAAGGATCTACGATACTTTGGGAAGAAAAACATGAATCTTGCTTCAAACAGCTTAAGGAGTATCTTGCTTCAGAACCGAGTCTCTTAAAACTTCCAAACTTCACCCAAGAATTCGAGGTGATCACAGATGCTAGTAACCTTGCATTAGGAGAAGTCCTTACTCAAGAAGGAAGGCCTGTAGCTTATACTTCTTGAAAGCTTAGGATTCATGAAGTGAATTATGCTACACATGATTTAGAATTGCTAGCATTTATTCATCCTCTCAAGCTATGGAGACATTATCTATTGGGATGCAAAATCCAGTTGGTAACAGATCACAAGAGTCTTAAGTGGATTTTTACCCAACCTAACCTTAACATGAGACAGAGGAGATGGATAGAGCTCATGCACGAATATGATTTTGATATTAAATTTAGACCAGGTAAGGATAATGTTGTGGAAGATGCCCTAAGCCGTAAATCTTTTCTGGGGGCAATTTCCATGGCTAACAATTCTATTTTAGACAAGGTCTTGGATGTTGCTGTCAGAGATGCAGATTACCAGATGCTTGCTAGTATCCTACGTGAAGAGAGGGTATCATCAAATCAGCCTAAACCTCTACATTATTCCTTAGAAGATGGGATAATTTACTATAGGAATCGACTATGCATACCTAAGGATTCTACCCTAAGGAATGCTATCCTATATGAAGCACATCATGGCCCAACTTCAGGACATCCAGGTTATGCCAAAACCATCAATGCAATTCGCAGAAGTTACTATTGGCAAGGTATGAAGGGTGATATCCTTCGCTATGTCAAGCAGTGTTTATCTTGTCAAAGGATTAAGGCAGAGAGACTAAAGATGCCAGGTAAATTACATCCTTTAGATATTCCCCAAATGAAAGGAATGTATTAGCATGGACTTTATCACCGGGTTTCCTTCTGTCCAAGCTGGCTATGATTCAATCATGGTCATAGTCGACTTGCTTACTAAAGTGGCTCACTTAATCCCAGTCAAGAAAACCTTTACAGCTTCAGATATTGCTCGTATGTTTGTGAAGGAGGTTTTCAGAATTCATGGTTTACCCAAGAGGATTGTCAGCGATCGTGATGCTAAGTTTACTTCAAAGTTTTGGGTATCATTGTTTCAAGCTATTGGAACCCAGTTATGTTTTAGTACTACTTATCATCCTCAAACTGATGGCCAAACTGAAAGAGTTAATCAAGTAATTGAAGACATCCTCAGAGCCTACTGCAATAGAGAACCTCGCAAGTGGATTCAATACCTACCCTTGGTAGAGTATGCATACAATTCCTCTACTCATAGAAGTATTGGAATGACACCTTTTAATGCTCTTTATGGTCAAGAATTTGTATCACCTCTTAACTTTTCTGACTCCACTATAAGGGTAGAAGCCTCAAAGAAAATGCTTGAAGCAATGGAAGCTCAAACCAAAGCTATTCGAAGGGATATTCAAGCGGCTCAAGATCGACAAAAGAAGTACGCCGACTTAAAAAGATCTGATCGTATTTTCAAAGAAGGTGACAAATTTTTCTTACGAGTAAAGCCCAAAAAGAGAAATCTGTCTCTCGAAAGGTATAAGAAGCTTAGCTACCTATATTGTGGACCTTACGAAATAATCAAGGTTGTAAGTGATCAAGCTTATACACTAAAACTCCCTTCTCATCTTAAAGTGCATGATGTATTTCATGTAAGTCTGTTAAAACCTTATGTATATAACCCTGATCATGTCCTTGATGATGAGAAAATCATTTTACCTGCTCAAGATGTTCTACAACTCCAACCTGATACTATCCTAGAAACTCGGGAGAGAAAGCTTAGGAATAGATCCATCAAAGAACATCTTATCTTATGGAAGGATTTTCCTATAGAAGATGCTACTTGGGAAGATGAGATATCACTTCTTAAGGATTACCCTTCACTGTTCTTGAGATGAGGGCATCTCAAATTCTAAGTTGGGGAGATTGTAAGGTCTCTACTTTCAAATTTCACACAAGTTCTATTACGCATTTGAATTTTTTTTAACCATCACTCATTATTTAAGATATTCAAGTTCAAATTATGAATCTTAGGTTGAGAAAACCTAGAATTTAAAATTTATGCTACAAAATTTTGATATGTTTAGCTATATGAATCACTAATTAACTTATTGTAAGACTTAGTTACTGATTGTAGAACTTTCTTTTACTATGTAAAGTTAATATAAGACTGTAAAGTTTAACTTAAAAATGTAAAGTAATTTATCATTAAAGAAATAAATAAAGTAATTATAAAGACAAAAGAATACACATGGATGACAAATGAAGGCACATGGACTCACCTGGACTCACATAGGAGGGGACAAAGTGGGACACACTATCACATGAAAAGGAGAGGCTAGTCTTGACTAATCTTAATGAGGGGGGGCTCTGTGGCATTTTCTTTTGATGATAATGACGAAGTGGTCAAGCTGATGGGTACCAAAAACGCGGGTATGATTTTTGAGGAAAAAAATTTATATATATATATATATATATGTGTGTGTGTGTGTGTGTGTATATATATATATATATATATATATATATATATATTAAAAAAATAAAAATAAATAAAAATTGGATGTTTTATTTTCTGCTATAAATAGAGCATCCATGCTCACACTTTAGACATAGAGATTTCCTCTATAGCGCTCACGAAGTGCTGCCACTTCTCTTAGAGAGAAGGCGTCCACAAACCACTAAGAGAGCAAAAACTCTAGTGGACTAATAAGGTGCGTATTAATTAAGCATTCAAATAACTTTAAGAATGATGTATGTGTGCTATCTCTTACTCTAATCTCTCTAATAGATTAGTAAGATTCAATTAACTATGTGTGTGTGTGTGTTATCTCTTACTCTAATCTCTCTAATAGATTAGTAAGATTCAATTAGCTTTAATTAAAAAGGATATGTGTGTGTGTATGCTATCTTTTACTCTAATCTCTCTAATAGATTAGTAAGATTCAATTACCTTTAAGAAGGATGTGTGTGTGTGTGTGTGTGTTTGTGTGTGCGCTATCTTTTCTCTAATCTCTCTTAATAGATTAGTAAGATTCAATTAGCTTAAAGAAGGATATGTGTGTGTGTGCTATCTCTTAATGTAATCTCTCTAATAGATTAGTAAGATTCAATTAGTTTTAAGAAGGATATGTGTGTGTGTGTGCTATCTCTTACTATAATCTCTTTAATAAATTAGTAGGATTCAATTAAATTTAGGAATTATGTGTGTGTACGTTTTCTCTTACTCTAATCTCTCTAATAGATTAGTAAGATTCAATTAGCTTTAGAAAAGGATGTGTGTGTGTTCTCTTTTACTCTAATCTTTCTAATGGACTAGTAAGATTCAATTAACTTTAGAAAAGATGTGTGTGTATGTTTTCTTTTACTCCAATCTCTCTAAGTATATCTACTCTCTCTAGTTAGTACATCTTCACTATTAACTTATGTATAGTTAATTGAAAGTTAATACATAAGAGAACTCATCATATTCTTATTATACCCTATGAAATTCTCATTCACCAATTTTATTGTCAATTAGATTAAGTAGAATTTTGAATAATACTAAAAAATTGATTTAGTTGAAGTATAGAAATTGAAGTTAGAATTGGACTAGAAATGTGAAGCATAAAAGTAATGCATTCCTAAACTTTCACTCATAGTTTACACACTTAATTTTTGATTAATTACGATTAGCAAATATTTGATGTATAGAAATTAGATGTAGAACAACAACACTAAGTGTGAATCCGAGTTGGCGAGGATTCAAATTACAGACTCTCTTTGGAAACAAGGAGACTACTAGGGAAATTGACCAATTTAAAGTTCTAAGTGTATAACATAAGTGTAGTACAAAAAAATGGCTCCAAAGCGTGCTCGAACACAAGGCGCTAATGATCATGAAGCCGGTACAAGTAACGGGGGAACTCCTACGAAACATGTTATATCTCCACCAATCGGACCAATCGGAGCTATGGTATAGGTTAGTATTGCAGTTTCAAGTTATGTATCATTGCATATGCGAGACCATAGGAATATATTATTTACCTTATGAAAAGAAAACACGGACCGAAACCACGGGGCTTGACCCCAAGAAACTCGGCATATGTTTGACAAGTAGGAAAGATTGTCTCGTTAAACTGGTTGCTATAGGAAAGAATGTTTGTCCAAAACCTTCGGTAGGGTTTCTCTCAAGTCTCTCTACTTATTAGCGCTGGTATTATGTGGCAGTTGCCGAGGCGTGAGATGACGCCCAGGATGGCACCGTTGATGCTGTGGTGGGAGTACACCCAGATTAGCCCAGCTAGATACTGCAGTTTTGTTTTGCCGTGGCATGAGGATGACGCCCAGATTGGCACCGTTGTTGCTGTGGCGGGAGTATGTCCAGATTAGCACAACGCGTACTTGTCGAGCGGTATGGGACGCTCATGAGGACAAGGGTTTTTATAAATAATGTATATACCGATCGGACATAATAGTGGCAGTAGAGATTCTTAAGTGAACCTAATCCAAGGGCTTTTGGTTTAAAATTGGATGACTTCTTGTTTGACTATTGTTTGTAATACTGTTTGAAGGGCTGTTTTAACGAACCAGTATCATAAATAAAGTAAAGGAACATGTATGTTTAAATAGTGTGGTAGTAATTAGATAACAAAATAATGGTGAGGGTGGTGTGGAAAGTGGGAGAATGATACCCGACGGTATCATTCTATGGACGGGTGGACCCGATGAGTCGGGTAACTTTTCAACGCTAGAATTTTTTTTTTTAATTAGTCATAAATCTTAAAAGAGACAAACCTTGGCGGCTGTGCTTCTGAAACATGGGGAGAAAAGCGCACAGGTTGGGCACTCTAAGATTTTTACCTTTAGGTATAGTTGATCATAGATAGTTTATAGATAGGGTTATGGTGGTCACGCTACGCCATAGCGAGATAGGACCAATCCTTCACTAACGGTTCATGCTCGTAGCTACGTAGTAGCTAAGGCAATGTCCGTTGGTTACGTAGTAGCTAAGGAAATATCCGTTGGTTTTTCTTCTGAGGATTGGAGACCTATCAAAGGTACTCTGCTCCTCTAAAAAAGGGACAGGGACCTCACAGGTAGGCTAAAACCACCTCATTTCCACTTGGAGCCTTTGTAGAGAGAGATTTCGGTCTCTTTCATGCAACTTTTCTGGAGCCCACAGTTGACCATTTTCAGCGCCGTCTCACACAAGACATGGGGGGTAAGATCTTTAGTAAAAAATGATCCATTTTGTACGACCGGTAGCTAGTCTAAAGCCTTAGAGAAAACCCTAGAAACCGAGCAGTGCACGAAGACCTACGACCTAAAACTGATCATAGTGGCCTGCTAGCTTGACCAAATCAGATGGGATTTGAACCATAGCATGCCCTAACATAATAGAACCTTTCTATATCACCAGTTGACCATTCGGCTTGGGTCGAGGGGGTCCCCAATAGAAAAGTTAGGTTTTTGGCAAATGCAAGAATTCCAACCCGACTCCACAGATGGCTTGCTTATGAGGTCCATATACAATGTATATGACTGGTTTGGTGAAATCCAAAGCCCTTGAAAAGCAGAAAACGGCTCGAAGGTTACAAAGTGTCAAATTCGACATATGAGGTCAAACTGAGTGCAAATGAGCCAGAATTGGACAGGTTGCTTCACGACTACGTTGCGGACAAGTCCAAGGCCTCAAAGTTGATCGACCAACCCAACAGACAGAGTAGTCACAAAAAGCGGTGATTTCGTAAGTGATGCCGACATGACCAAACTTGACCAAATTCAATTTAGGACTTTTATTAGGTGTATGAAACATGTCTAGGTCAAAATTTGTAGGTTTTGCAAAGATTTTGTCACTGTAGTAAATAATCGTGATTATTTACTTTTGCATCAGTTTTGCTTGGAAATTGTCACCTCACCTCACCTATCATGTGTACACACCTATTACATGCCAAAAATCAAGTATGAGCCAAAATGACCACCCATTACTTGTAAAATTGTCAAAAAACGCAAGGAAGTCCTCGCAAGCCAAATCTTGGGTTATGGACAACATTTCTTGATCCAAATCACCTCATATCTCATACCCAAGGTTTATACAATGCCTAGAACCAATTTGTACCAAAAAATGTTAATTTTGGAAGAAAAGTTAATAATCGCGATTATTTACTTTTTGGTCAAAATTGGGGAATTTTGATATTTTGCCATCATACATCCAAAGCACATCATGTGTTGAGCCTACTAGCCAATTTTGAATCAATTTGGAGCTCAAAATCTCAAATTTCCTTTATATCTACTGTTTCAGAGACCTAAAGCCAAAATCTGGTACCATTTTCACCCTGTGCATCCAATGAGCCCATATTTCACTCAGAGCATGTATTTGGTATATACTTCAAGCCTATAAAGCCAAGTTTGCAAAAAGTTGAAAATTTTCCTCAACTGTAAATAATTGCGATTATTTACTTTGGTTGCAAATATTTGTTTTGACCACACAGTTTTGTTCCTTGCATTGTTTTATGCATCTTTGCTTGTTTAAAAATTGATTTGAAGCAAATTGGACCAAATTGTCAGCATTTCAGCCTAAAGGACATTTCAAAGAAAATTCTGACAAATCTGCCAACTTTGCACTCTATTCAGTGAACAGGAGCCATGCAAGCGGCGGAGAGGGCTAAAAAGAAGCTCAATCATAAGGAGAAACTAGAGGAACTACCCGCTTATCAACTAGACCCCGAGTCAGTCAAAGCAGCAAAGGCATCCTACCTCTCCAAAGAACAATTAGAAGAGCACCACACTATGGTCTTCATCACTGGCAGGTTCAAAAGTGAAGAAGGGTATCAGGTGGAGTTTCAACTCCTACCCAAAGAAGTCTATGATGTAGCCGCAAAGCTAGAGACAAAAGAGGCTAACCACAGGATGGGCCTCATGGATTTCTACGAATAAGAGCCTTGTGGAGTGGATTTTCAGAAGGCTTATGAGCTTCTATCCACAATCAAAGAAGACGGAACCGACAGATATTCGACACCCAAGGGAACAAGGTCAAAGTAGTGATCACTAAAGAGATAGTGGCAGAGGCACTCAGACTACCCACAGAAGGGATGACCATGCGAGCAAGGGATAGGAAAACCGCAGGCACATTTACCAAAGAGACAGCCGTGGCTCCATTCGCCGATCTTATCCACAAACAAGTGGAAGATCCAGCCCGTTTGTACCACCAACACTTTCATTTTCTGGCAAAAAGGCCATCAAGGTACACTACACCAAATCACGCCGTGGCCACCACATTCACTCGGGTTCTCAAGTCGACGACAAGGCAACCAGTGGACCACGTGCAGTATGTCTTGACAACCTTGAAGGGCACCAAGAAGGAAGGCAAAATCATGTACTTGGGTGTGCCAGAGGTCTTGACAAGGAAAATCACGTACTTGGGTGCGCCCGAGGTCTTGACTAGAATAGCATATCATGTTGTCGGCCATTGGCATGGCCGACAACCTACCGCTTGCCCCTGATCAGAATACATGGATATTGGCAGCACAACCCTCTCCAAGAGCTACAAGGTCAGGTAAAAGATCATATAAATCTAATGAAGAGTCAGCTGATAGCTTGCCGGAAAGGCACAGCAGCGAGAGCTCTGACAACGAAGAAAAGAGAGCTCGGAGATAAGAGATGAAAAGAACAGTTGTGGCCACACACCAAGAAGAGCCAGCTCAAAAACAAGCGTGCTTTGAAAGAGAGAAACATGTGTACCAGCGGAGTAGCCAAGCACAAGGGAAGGACCCAAAAAAATGGGTACCTGCTGGACTTAAATGCCCTTGAACAAAGCATCATACAAGAAAAGAGGCGGATGATCCAACAGAATGTTAGAAATAATGTACCAAGAGGCTGAAGCCATTAGGAAATTTCAGAGGTCATTTGGAGGGCCATATGAAGAGAGAGAGAAATAGAGCGCGTCCAATGAGCACGAAGGCTACGTTACGTAGGAAAGTACGTGGAAAGACTCAAAAAATAGGAAAATAGCATAAAACTTTCACGAATCTAGGATTGTAGCATCGTAATTTCCTTCCTTTTACCGAGCTTTTAGGTGCTTGGATGTGGTCCCACTTCTGATATTCTCTTATGGTCATTAACGTACTGGAGGGTGACCATTAAGCCCGCACAAGATATTGGAATTCTAAAACACTTTCCCTCCATTAGAATGCTTTCAAAGTGAATCTCCCTCCACTAAAGCTTTTCTCTGAGAGCTATGGCTTCCACGTCTTCTCGCCTAAGAAGCTCCGGGTGTTTACTGTCTCTCACACCAACAACCAACATCTGCACTTTGCCTAGAAGGCCAAGTAGTAGCATATCCTCAATTACAATATCCACTTCAATAAGTGCAGAGAACCAATGGGTTGGACAAAGGATAAACAAAGGTTCATGGGTCCTCATGCAACCAAGAAGACCCAAGAGGTCTAGTGGTATCAACGTTTACCGCTCAGCATGGAAGGCCAGAGTGTTGGATTTCAAAGTTGAAATCGGCAAAAGATCTGTAAAGGAAGTTCTTGTTCAGCATGTGTTTACCCATCCAGAGGTGATAGCAAACGGTGGAAATGTATCAGATATACATCAACCACGTTGCAATTGTAAGTACTCGACATGTGAACTTACTGATACTCTCATTATAACTTTTCTTATATATTTTGCAATGTTTCTCCCGCTTGTTATGAGTAATGTCTCCATTCTTCACAGCTCAATTACATTAGATTTGTCATTTTTACTTATTGATACTCTTAGTTTAACTCTTCTTATATATAATGCAGATGTTTATCCCTCTTCTTATGAGCAATGGGAGCCTGTGGAGTGCATAATAGGCCTCTTCCATGTTGTTCATGCCCACATTGGTTCTCTACAGTATTGAGGGAGGAGTAGCAAAAGCCTGGCTGATGAGGGAATATTTTTTTATGACCACTTCTACCAACTCAGCTCAGGAAATAAGAATGGCATGTTGGTGAAAGTGCCTCTACCAACCGATTGGAACACTGTGGACTGGCCAGTTCCCGAGGAAACAATGGTGGAGGCAATGCGAAGTAATCTCTACAAGGATATACAGAGGTCTCTACGTAGCTCTATTCCCACCAAACTGGTTAGAATTGCAAACTTTTGTCCTGTTGCACTCTTCATAGAGTTGTTTCATAGCTACAACATCCGTGTTACGAAAACTATGTTCATGTGCAAGTCATTTCAGCAGTCATCCTGTGACAAACTTCTTGACAGAGGATGGTATGTAAAGGAAGAGATTGGTTTACGGTGCGAGGTCGCGCTTGATACTCTAGTTGTCAAGTACATGATTGGAAGCCAATCACTGTTACTCTTGTTTTGGTATATGCGATCACAAATGCTCAATGGTAAGTACATTCCTATGGACCAGTTTTCTGCAGGTTTGGAAGATAATCCTGCTGTGGATGTGGAAGTGATTGATAAAGAGCATGGCCTACTGTTGGTGGTTACAATAAGGGAGCTATGCAGTCTTCAGCATTTGCGGCATGACATAATTGAAGAGTCAATGGACAGGGACCTATCAGATTTTTCCTTTTTCCTAGCTGGCCGTAAGGTGATGCGGCGAAGGGAAAAAGATATTTTGTGCAAAGAGTTGGATGGTCGGGTTGAAGTAGTGTCAATGTAATAGATATTCTTGTGAACCCAAGTGTATACAAATGACTTTCAATACATGAAGTTTATTGAGCTCATTTGTCAATTGTGCCCTGTGAAAAAGTGTGCTTGAAATACATTTCTTTACCATGTCAAATCTCTCTCTCTCTCTCTCTCTCTCTCTCTCTCTCTCTCTCTCTCTCTCTCTCTCTCTCTCTCTCTCAATGTTAGACAAGACAAAGACATGATAGAAGAGTCATCTTAATTCATTAGAAAGTACAAACTCGTCCGTGAACAATGGACTGAGATACAATTTCTGTAAGTATGGAATCAGAATGTCTTCAAGGTAAAACTCGAAGGAATGCCCCTCAAAAGAAGGTGGTGAGATAGTTGTTCCCGGCGGATTTAGTTCTCCCTTTTCAGGAGCATCATCAATCAGTAGTGTATTAGTTGCATCAAAGGGTACACCGATTTGGCTAAACGGTTTGTACAAAAGAGGTAAATGTGGTTTTTTAGGGTGGTAGTGGCCCTCAACGGTAACGCATTTTCTTTGATCATACAAAAAGGCAAAATCTGACGTGTGAGCGCCGCATACACTGCAAACTATTGTAACTAGTGGCGACAAGTTTTGCCTTTGCATTGAAGACCATATGGCAACTCTGAAGCGCGGAAGAAGAAACTGAATAAATTCCTTGGTTCCTGGACGAACCACGACTCGACAAGTTCCCATCCGAAACGTTTGCAAATCCTCAAAGGGTTCTGTGTCACCGAGAGGCACGCGCATCAGCAGCAATCCATTGACGTCCAAGATAATCAACCTCTGTAAAAGTTGACAAGTACATATAAGTAGTTAGAAGCTGAACATATTTTTCCATACTTGAATAGACATTACCGGAACAACCGTATCTACAGGTAGCAAGGGTCCATACTGGGTCTCTGTAGTGTTGATGTCATTGTTGCTCTCCTCTGCTTTAGCTTCATCAGGGGTCTCCCCCATGGCTCTTTCTGCCTCATTCAAGGTTTCCTCCAAGGTCTTTTCCTCTCCCTCGGTTGACTGGCTTGCCTCATACATCCTTGCCTGATCCATATCAGTTTGCTCATCCCTAGGTATGCTTTCCTCATCCATATCCTTTTGCTCATCTATAGGCCTGATTTCCTCATCTTGGGTTTCATCCATAGGCTCTTTTGGCTCCTCCACTGGCTGACTTGGCTCTTTCATTGTCTCCTCTGGTTGTACACTAGCACCTTCCATATGCTCATTTGACCTTTCCTCATCCTCGGCTCTTTCATCTTCTGCTGATACGACCCCCTCGGCCCGTTGTGATTCCATTGTATCGGATGCAGGGGTTTGTCATGGTGGCACGTCATGTATTGTTAGATCAATAGTGCGGTCATCCAAGTCGCTATCTTCAAGCTCTCTGGGGCTAGACATAGTAAGCAGGTGTTGTATTACACTTACCCGGTATCTTTGCAAATAATCATATGTGTAGTTTTTTAAAGCACTCTGCAAAATTGAAAGACCACATGGTGAGAATTATTTTATAAACTAAACCAAAACTGACTGAATGCATTGCCAAATGGTTACCTTAGTCATGAAAGGTTTTAATGCAAAGTAGCTTTGCAGGACATATTCTGCATGGAGAAGACATCTCCAGCCGCAAGAATTTCCATCGGTTTGATTTGGGACAGGTACATCTTTGATTGGGGCCTTGTATAGTTCATACCTTCCACATAGCTTGCCATAGGCAAGCAACAACCTCTTTATACAACTGCACAAAGCAGCGTCAAGATGTTAGCATGAGGCTTCAAATTTACATGGATATCTATAAGAAACACTTTCTGATACAAAACACTTACAGCCTAATTTCAGGGTGGGTTCCTTTTATTGAATTGAACACCCACACTGCTGGTTGGTCAACATCAAGGCATATGAGACTCCAGTGATGGTTGTTCTCATATGGAAAGATGATGACAGTAACTTCCAGCATAGCACAGTGGAGAAACCAACTCTCAAAGGTCCCAGATGGACTGTTCTTTTGTCTAATAATCACTGACATTTGTGGATCAAGAAGAAACACCTGTGTGTGGGTGTGCAGTGGGAGTTGACTTTTGATCAGGCTGTAGAGAGTTTACCTGAGTTAGCAAACCTATTATCTGAGTTTTCAAAGCTAGCAAGATAGTAACACTTACTTAAGACAAGCATAGATAATTGTGTCTGAAATCTGAGCATCTGGATTCTGCAATAAATTAATGTCCACTTTTTCCAGAGCTAGCTTTCTGGCTCCATCTACAAATGGTATCTCTGCAAGCAAACCATCCTTCATTGAAAGTAGAGTTTCTTGATTGCTTGCCTCTATGGACAGGGTCACATTGCATTCTGTTTGCCTCTGGGACTCCACTGCTACTTTTGCTTTCTCCTTAAGCTCTGCTTCCCTCATGTCCTCTGTTTGGCGAGCAATAGTCTCTGCCCTTGCCCTTGTATTCACATCATGTGTGACATCTACAACTGTGAGTTGTGGCACTAGCTCAGGGGGGTATAACAAAATTTCCCTCATTTTCTTATCCCTGCAGACATTGGGGACCAGTAGTTTGTCATACCTCCACCTTATTCTTTTCAGTGTCTCACTATCTTTGTCCATTATAGTAACCCTGTGGGCATGGGCTGCAACAATGGTGATGTCACTGAAGTACTCCAATAGGAAGTCCTCTGCTGCTTCTTGTAGAGCCATTAATGCCACCACCTTCCACCTTTTGGTGCCCCAGGTAGCTTCTTCACATATGGACCTCACCATCCTCTGAAAGGGCAGCTTTGGTATGCATAAATCTACACATTTCTGTGCCTTTCTGATTTCTCTGAAAAGTCCCATGCAGGTTTGTAACTTCTTCACCCTTGGACCTTTCAGAATTTTATTGGGTTTTCCAGGTCTTTTCTTTGGGGTTGCAGATCTGCTACTTGCCTTAGCTGCTAATCCTGGTCCCTTGCCTGCCTTCCTTGCAGTAGCTTTTGTTCTAGCCATTTCACAAAAAGAGGACTCTCTCTCTCTCTCTCTCTCTCTCTCTCTCTCTCTCTCTCTCTCTCTCTCTCTCTCTCTCTCTCTCTCTCTCTCTCCTTTCTATAGCTTAGCATATTTAAATAGAGAGTGAGTGAGAGACTCCCATTACTAAAGGCACGCGTGGAGCATGTTTTGACCTCAAAAAACACCTCCGCACGCCATTAGTATAAGGTAAAAGAAAGACTCTCTCTCTCTCTCTCTTTCCCCCCCCCTTACATCCTCTCTCTATAACACACACACTGGTCGATGCACAGTACTAACGGCACGCATAGAGACATGCACACCGGTTATGCCTCTCTATGCGCGCCTTTAGTATATATATATATATATATATATATATATATATATATATAGAGAGAGAGAGAGAGAGAGAGAGAGAGAGAGAGAGAGAGAGAGAGAGAGAGAGAAAGAGAGAGAGAGACTGTGTGTGTGTGTGTCTGTATTTGTGTGTGTGTGTGTGTGTTTGTGAGTGTGTGTGTGTGTCTCTGTATGTGTGTGTGTGTGTGTGTGTGTGTGTATGTGTGTGTGTATGTTATATTTGTGTCTCTGTGTGTTTGTGTGTATGTTATATTTGCCTGTATCTGTGTGTGTTTGTGTGTGTATGTTAGATTTGTGTGTCTCTGGGTTTGTGAGTGTGTGTGTCTTTGGTGTGTATGTTATATTTGTGTCTCTGTGTGTTTGTGTGTATGTTATATTTGTCTGTTTCTGTGTGTGTGTGTGTGTGTGTATGTTTTATTTGTGTGTCTGTGTGCTCGTGAGTGTGTGTGTGTGTGTGTGTGTGTGTGTGTGTGTGTGTTGTGTTTGTGACTGTATGTGTGTGTTGTTTGTTAAGACAGAGCTAGATATGCAATATACTGTGATAGAAACAGAGAGAGAGAGAGAGAGATAGAGGCAAAGGCAGAGGGAAATATCAGAAGCAGAGGGAGAGAGAGAGAGGGCCAAACCTCCTGAGGACGCAGACCTTCGTTATGTCTAAGATGGGTCGGCTTGCTGTCGGAGACGCAAACGACGGCTCTTTCTCTCTCTCTCTCTCTCTCTCTCTCTCTCTCTCTCTCTCTCTCTCTCTCTCTCTCTCTCTCTCTCTCTCTCTCTCACGAGGTGTGGTTTTTCTCTCTCATGACCTCTATATATGACGTACAAAAGTATACGATCTCAATAATGACCGCACGTGCAACAACATGCAATTATACTCTATTTTATAGTAACACGTGGGGCGCCGCCGTGTGTATCCGTTATGTTAAAGAATATGATGTTAAAGAATATGTCCATTGTGCTATCGGCGGCTGGACACTGACTATACTATGTTGTAAATATACTTTGGATAATAGTTCAAAGAAGAAGAAGAAGAGAAGAGCAGCTCGTTGAATGGCTGCTACAGGGTAACGATTGTGTGTGTGTCTCCATGTGTGTTGGTGTGTGTGTGTAGGCTTCTTTCCTACCTTCTCCATCACCTGCGCACTCTACAAAGTGGTATCAGAGCTCAGTTTGAGGAGATACAGTCAATACACAGGTTTCCGCAGCTCTGGAAAACAGCAAAAAAGAGAGGTTTTTTGGTCATAACTCTCACCCGAACTCAGAATACAGTGATCCAAGAGTCTATCTTTATGTTTTTGGGCGTTCCGGACGCATTGGCATACTCATATTTGCCAAAATCTGCAATTTTCTGTAGCAAATAGCCAGTTCACACAAGCATAGGAGATATTCAGTTTTGCACTCGGCAGTAGATTTACAGGTTACAGGTGAAGAATTCAGCATTTACACAGGTTTTGGAGAGCGACATAGAGCTTTTGCATCATGATATTGTGTTATCGAAGATTTGGTTGTTGTGGGTCCGTTATGGACAGCCGCCTATGTAAGAAAGGTTGTGGGAAGAAGTTGAGGCGGTTATATTGTCAGATTGAGTACTTTGTGGTTATGTATGGATATGTGGTCATGTATTTTGGAAAACTGCAGCCTTTGTGAGGATCGAGTGAGGTTTTTTGAAGCCTTGCCTTGGGAGCTTTGATACCTTGGCAAGGTGGATTAGGTACTGGAGCGAACCCCCGACTAGCCCCGTGAAAGACCTCATATGTCGTTTACGACTATGGGAAGAAGGTGGATGTATGGATATGTGGTACAGGACAGCGTATGGATTGCATTTGCATACAGGTCCATGTGGACATTGTTTTAGAGTATTTATGCATAGTACTGAGTCAGTCTGTGGCAAAGTGAGTCAGTGGATTTTCCCTTGGCAGTGAGAGATTTTCTGTCAGTGTTTATGAGCACTTTGGTTAAGATTTTCACTTGAGATATTGTCCAAATACAAACGAAACTCTGCCGAAATTTTATCAAAATCCTTTGAAAGAAATTGAGAGAGTGAAGACGACAAAAAGTTCAACTCAAGTCACACAGATTGTTGGAGAGAAGCTAACCAGAGAGAACTACAGGATATGGTCTTACAGGATGGAAAACTTTATCATGGGCAAAGGTTTATGGGATTACATTACAGGTGAACAAGAGTGTCCCGAGGTTGGTTTGGAACCAAATAGAGAGAATGTTGAAGCACATAAAACATGGCAAGCAGGAGTAGAAGCTTACAAGAAGTGGATCGAGAATTCAAGGAAAGTGATGCATTGGATTTCACTATGCATTAGTGACTTCTTTATACCACATGTGAAGAAGGCTCAATCTCCAAAGGAAGCATGGGAGATACTAGCAAGAATGAACAGCTCCAATACAGAACCACGAAAAGTTCACTTGAAGCAAAGGTTACATTGTGTATGGCGAGGAAATAGATCCATATCAGATTATGTGACAGAGATAAAGCAAATACAGGAAGATCTTGCGAGCATTAATGTTGAAGTTCCAGATGATGACTTAGTTTCAGTGACATTGAGTGGTTTGGGACCGGAATACAAGTCATTGGATACATCTATATCTGTTTGAGGACACATGCCTGATTTTGATGAGTTAGTAAACCTTTGTTTGCAAGAAGAGGTGAAGTTAGGCAAGTCAGGTTCTTCTACATCAAATAACAATTCCAGAGATCAGGTTTTTTACTCTAGAGGTCGTGGAAACAATAGAGGTGGAAGAGGAAACTATGGTCGTGGAAACAATGTTGGAAGAGGTCAATGGCAAAACCAACAAAGTCAAAGTTACAATGATTATAGCCAAAGAGGAAGGGGGAGAGCCCGAACTCATGGACGTGGAGGTGGACGATTTGTACATCCTCAAAGAGATGGATATTGTAACAGATGTGGCATTTATGGTCACTTTGAAAGAGAATGTTACACAAGGCTAAATCAAAATCGTGATCATGGTGGAAGAGGCCGAGGTTATGGCAGACATGGAGGAAACTTTGTTGGATACAATCCTCATGATCAAAATATATATGACAATAGGTCGAGTGGACATTTATTTCCTATGGAGCATGTTGTTGGAAGCATGGTGGAGCCACATCATACAGATGATTGGTATTTAGATAGTGGTGCCACAAATCATATGACATATCATGGTGAATGGTTTGACAGAAAAGAGAAGTTAGAAGAGGATGAGTTTGTCACTACAGGTGATGATACTATGCATCGGATTACACATGTTGGTTCAGTTCCATTGCTAGAAAAAGACGGGACATACAACACATTGGGAGATGTTCTATATGTGCCTTCAATCACAAAGAATTTAGCATCAGTTGGAAAAATGACAGATCAAGGGTTGCAATTTCTTTTTAATCGTTATGGCTGCTTCATAGAGGAGTTTCACAATGGCAGACCAGGCAAGATATTGGCACGTGGAAGAAAGAAAGGTCGCTTGTTCTCATTGGAAGCTGGAGATCCATGTTTACACAGTGGTATGTATGCAAACAAATCAGGCACTCAAGATGATTGGGCAAATTTTTGGCATAAGAGAATTGGTCATGTCAATTTTAGAAGACTAAAGCATATGCAATCAAATCAAATTGTACGTGGATTACCAAAGTTTGGCAGATTGAATTTTGATCATGTTTGTGAAGCTTGTCAAAGAGAGAAGGAGAGAGAGAGAGAGAGATTGAGAGAGAGATAGAGAGAGGGACTCCTTACTCTCAGAGAGAGAGAGGGAGAGAGACAGAGTCATTTTGACAGACAAAAAGCAATGGAGGAGACACCTCCCTTGGAGTTTCTGCAAACCCCACCAACAAAAGGTGATCTCTCACTCTTTCTCTCTGCATTTCCAACAGTTGGTACAAATTGTGTGTGTGTGTGTGTGTGTGTAAACAAAGAAAAACCCATACTGTTGTTCAACACACACACACACCTCAACACATACTTCCATAGACACACACACACACACACACACAGACATACACACTCTCTCTCTCCCTCCCCTCTCTGTCCCCATTACTAACGGCGCGCAGAGCCAACCAAACACTGGCTGCAGCTCTCTCCGTGCGCCTATAGTATAGTTATGACTCTCTCTTTCTCTCTCTCTCTCTCTCTCTCTCTCTCTCTCTCTCTCTCTCTCTCTCTCTCTCTCTCTCTCTCTCTCTCTCTCTCTCTCTCTCTCTCTCTCTCTCTCAATTGTACTTAAGGCGCGCGTAGAGAGTTGCAAAAAGTATGTTGTCGTCCTTGCGCGCCTTTAGTACAAAGAGACACATACAGAAAGAGAGAGAGAGAGAGAGAGAGAGAGAGAGAGAGTCTATGTGTATTTTTTTAATGTTCTTTGGAGAGAGAGAGAGAGAGAGAGAGAGAGAGACTATGTGTGTTTTTGTTTGTGCTTTGGAGAGAGACAGATATATATATATATATATATATATATATATATATATATATATATATATATATATATATATATATGGGGAGAGAGAGAGAGTGTGTGTGAGACTTGTCATGTTTCCTGATGAATAGGATTAAGGTCCAGTAGGCAGAAGAGGCTGAAACCAGACCCAGAGCTTGTGCCAAGATTTCAACCTTTGCAGGCTTAGTTGCTTAATGTTTCCGCCAAAAGAACTGTTGACTTTTGTCAGTACATATCTGAAGAAGAGTCAATTGGTGAAGATCAATCAGAGAGGTCACCAGGCCAAGAGGATCCCTCACCCTACAAGGCTCCCTCACCCTGTACAGTACTTGTCAAGAAAAATACAAGAAAGAGTAATATAGACTTCTCAAATGATGCAGATGTGCCAGAAAGTAGTCCCTGTGCAACTAAATGTAAAGCCAAAGAGGATGTGTCTTCTCTGGAAGACCCAGCTGCAACTGATTAGAGGCTGTTTGATTTTGCATCATCTTGTGGTGCTGGGGACAAGTTTGATCTAGTTCATTCTATGTTTAATCCAAAGTTTGACATTGAAGACCTGTTAGCTCAGCATAGTAATTTCTTGCAGTCCTACAGAGATAAGTTTGAAGTGATGGTGCAGGTAGGGATGGTTGTTCTGCCCACTATGACTCTTGTGCATTTAAATGACTGTGGTGGAAATGGACAGGGACTGAAGAAGTATAGGGAATTACCACCTTCTTGCTGACATTCAGCCTGCCCTTTGCACCAAAAAGAATGCAAACTCATTCAGGAAGCTTTTGGCTTTATGATTTACCTGAATAGCCTGTTTGGATTCCTCATGCAGAATCCTGATGAGGTGTTAGAGGAGCAGGATGCAGCACCAGATGAAGAATGCCAGGAGACAACTCATATACAAGAAGTCGAGGAGGTTGAAGATACAGTCGACCTTGAGGTTGAGGCAATTGAAGTACAAAGAAGTAAGATGCTCTCTGTGAAAACCACAGAAATCAAACTTCCATTGGATGTCAGTAACTTCACTGAGAAGCATGCTCAGATGATGTTGCCTGCTGTGCCTGACTTCAGGATTGGAGACAGGACCTATATCTTCTTACATGATGTGCAAAGCATCTTTTATTTAAGGGAGGATTTCTCCCTGGCCATTATTTCCAGAGTCCAAGAGGAGAGGAGTGGATTTGTTTCAGAGGATAGTAGTGATGATGAGGCAATGGAAACATCCAGCAATCCAATGGAATGCCTCCGAAGATGCTTTGAGAAAGCTGAAAAATACAAGGAGACACTACCTGATGAAGCCACCTTCCAAGCAATAAGACAAAGCCTAAGACCATCAACAAGTAACAAAGAAGTGGAGGATTGGTTTAGCCATTCAGGTCAGGGGTCAACTACATCTGTAGACCTGTGGCAGGAAAACCTCTTTCTGCAGGATGAGAGCTTCATGGTAACTCTCTCTCTCTCTCTCTCTCTCTCTCTCTCTCTCTCTCTCTCTCTCTCTCTCTCTCTCTCTCTCTCTCTCTCTCTCTCTCTCTCTCTCTCTCTCTCTCTCTCTCTCTCTCTCTCTCTTTGTGTCACTTCTGACATGATATGTGCAGTCTTGGATTGCTGACAAGGATGACTTCCTTCGGCGGCGGACTCGAGAGTATCGTGGAAGGGATGCGGCCCTAGCGCAGTACCTTTCAAAGCTTTGCGAGTCGCCGATAGTAGTTTTTCACAATTCCATGTCACAAGAGGGTTCAATAGCAACTTACACATTCAAGACACTATCACGCTTCTTGGGTGGACCCGTGCTGCCCAAAAGTGCAGATAAAGTCATTCTTGTGGACAAAGTGTTTGCTAGAGATTGTTTTGGTTACTTCCCGGGCTATACAGGTGGTCGGGCAGCGTATTACTACACCTACACAGCAATGGCACTAGATCTTGGTAGACAAAACCCAGATGAACTTTTAGAGTATGGCAAACATCTCATGATTCGTTACAAGGGTGACGTGCCAAAAAACAAAATTGAACCTTCAAAATCTTGATACACTTCAAGTAGCAATTGTATAAGATCATGTATTACATAAATTTTGTACAATGTCATCCACTCAGAGTATCTTTCTCCACTTGTGATTCACATACACCATTGTCTCTCTCCACCTTCGTTGACTTTCACGAGCTCCGGAGTTGTTGTATGCCATTGATCTTTTAACTTTTTCTTGTTGTAAATGTCTGATGGCTTGTGCTGTTGCTGAATTTCCCAAGACTTCTTTTTCCTGCATTCGATGAATGATTCTACGATAGAACCATTCAAATAGTTCTCTCAAACTGTTAGCCTTGATTCAAGAGCCACCATGTCGTGTGTGCCGGAAATAAGCATTTCTCGCCATGTAATGAGACTTTTCCATCCCTTGGGTATTCCATATTGCCGGGTTCCCATACTTTTGTATAAAATATGGTAAATGATTGAAGATGATGTGCTAGATATGAAAACAGATTAGTTAGAATGTTTTACACTCACATATTTGCACATAAGAGAGAATGAAATATACGATAAAACCATGTAGTGAGTAATCTAGGTGTCTGTCCATGCTGTCTTGAATGATTTTTTCAGAAGGTTGAGATTCTCCTTGAACTTGTTCATATCACCTTGTGACCAGTCATCTTTGTCGCACATCAAAAATAGGATGTCTATTGATCGCCAAACCTCAGCCTTCGCGTTACGAGTAGTTGGTTCTTGGTCTTTGACTGCAATATGTAGCTTTTTCCAGCTCTGATACTCTACCTTGCTAACATAAGATATGTTATATATTTTTCCATGTTTTGTTAGCTTCGGATCTCTTGTACCTTGGGGTTTAGATAAAAACCTCCGTGCCTTCACCCCACCGATGGATGGTTTGCATGGGACATCCTTCTCAGCAGTTGATCTCTTTTCATCCCGCTGGATTTTCACATTGCCACCATGAAGCTCCATATCCGACAGTACCATTTCTAAGCACTGCAGGGCTACTTGTCGTTCTACCGAGTTCTTAATCTTCCAAGCAAACCCGATATATAAGTAGACCAATTTCTCCACAATTCTACAAAGGGCATGCATTGTACAAATGTGAACATTCACAAGTGGTATTTTCAAAACCGGTCGAAAAGCAGGATCCTCAATGTGACGTGTTGGAGCTTTTCTCCACCACTTTGGGTCCATGACCTTTGCAGGCTCCATGCAGAACAAACACGGCGACTTTTCCATTGCACCCATTCCACAATTATACATGCACTTTAATGTTTTGAGGTCACCTGCAAGATGCCATTGAACTTGAAAGTCTCCCCTTCCATCTAGACGTAGTACCTCTCCCTGGTTAGTCTGTCGATCAATCACCTCCGGAATATTAGTTCGATGGAACACCCAATATAGAATCTCATGATCTTCTTTCTTTACCTGCAACACAAAATAAATGAGACTTAAGTAGATGTGAACATTTGAGCTTACCTGAGAATCTCGCTTACCTCAAACGCACCAAGCCACCATATGTTAGATTCTGATTGAACACTAAAATATAAAGGATCATCACTGGGACATTTTGAGAGGGCTCTATTCATTAAAGTAATAGTAACACGCTCTAGCTTTTTCTCTTTAACAAGCTCACACTCATCCAGTTTTAACACAAAATGTAATACCCCTCGTGACTCTTCAAATGTGATGTTGTAAAACTCCACCATTCTCTTCTGTAATATCCGCAAGTCCATAAAAATATTATTGAACTCATCATATGCCATGTTTGCTCCATGGCCACTGTAAGTTTCTTTAATATGAAAGGGTTGTCCAAGATAGTCTCCCTGTGCCTCGTTAAGCTGAAGCCTCTCTTTCCAAACACTTGAGGCTAATGGTAGAAGTTTGGATTTTATACCCTTCTTAACAAAGATGGATGAGACAGACTTTTGGATAGACTAATATCCTCTTTTGCTTACACCAAGTGAATCAAGTGTGCCTTGTATCTCTTTTGCAGGCACTGAGTTCTCTGAAATAAAGCGGTCCACTACATTTCGTTGTAGGACCTTAAACTTCTTGTCATGTACTATATCTGCTGCCAGGCTTCTACTTATAAGTGGCTTCAATCTCTTTCCTATATTGGCTTTGGGGTCAATGTTTTCCTTGTCAGGATAGATTGAATCTCTACATGAAGACAATGCATAAGTAAATAACAAAAAATTTGCTTCACTAACACTATTTAGGCACATGAAAACAATGCATAACAAGAAAAAACAAAAAGATTACTTAACTAAGACAATGTAGCCAACCAAGAAGTATCACCTTAATGCTCGAATTCTTTTCTTGAGACCTCCTGATGCAACCTGCAATGTTTCAAGATTGCGCAATTTCTTCTTTCGGATACGAGCACCCAAGATGGTGTCCTTCATTTGACAACTTCGCACCTTTCCTTTCAGTTCTTGTACCTCTGTTTTATGTTGAAAAATGGTAACCTGATCTGTAGAATGTAAATGTGAAAGGCGAACAATCTCACATTGTTGAGCTTGGAGAATGCCCTTGTAAGTTTCAGCTTCTCTTGTAAGAGATTTACAATAACCCAGAAGGCCCTTTTCTCCATCACCAGCAAAGGTCAATAAGCTTGTAGGATTGACAAATGGTGGAGACGCATTAGTCATTGGATTCTTAGGGTAGAGAGAGCCTCTCGTCCAGATATCTATGTGTTTAGCTCCCTGAGCTCTGAGCGTGTCTATGGAAGCGGGAGGTATATGTGTGTTTGTTTTACTACGCTTAATCAATGGTTGGTACTCATTGTCCAAATCAATGTGAAGGTGATATTTGGCTTGTTTCTGGGTAACATTTGTGCCATTTGAGGAGTGCGCCATTAGCCAAATGTGCAGGTTTAATGGAAAGTGAATAGCGGCTGCGCCTTCGTCCCTCCATGTTAGCCTCATTCCCTCCATATTGACGAGGTTCATTCAATGCAACTGAAAAGAGGATTATCCCTCAATCACTATGAACGAATGTTCAGAAGAGTAAGGAATCTACTTAAAGTACACTTTTTGAACTTTTACTATGAAAGAACCAGCTCTATTATTTGCCATTTTTTCTAGAGAGAGAGTGCAAAAAATACATTTTCTTAGAAGGCCCTCCAAATGACCTCCGAAATTCCCTAATGTCTAAAGCTAAAGGAGGCAGAAGAAGCTACTAAGAAAGCCAAGGAGGCGGAAGACCAAAGGCAAGCCGAGGAGACGGCTAGAGCAAAAGCCCAATAACAAGGATATGGATCTCCCCGACCAACCTCATAGACTACCGAAAAACACAAACACCCCATGCCAAGCCCACCACCATCACCTGCAGGCAAAGACACCAATGAACCTTTGGTGCTACCGACAAAGTATTGGCCTTCATCGAACAATTTGATGCGGCCTTTGGAGACGAGGGCTTCACGGCGTCCTCCAAGCTACACCATGTAGCTATGCACTTCCAAAAATCGGCTCATCAATGGTGGGCTAGCCTTCGTGGCAATGGCAAAGCCCCAAAGACATGGAAAACTCTATGAGTTCCATCATGAAGCAATTCCTTGCAAGCGATGCAAAGGACAAAGTGCTCACCGAATGGCGGAGTTTGAGGCTTCTCTCTCATGAGTCTATCCAAAAATATGTGGACAAGTTTTGGGATTTATATCTCAAAGCTATTATCTTTCAAAATATAGACTTCGCCGAGAAAAAGCAACAATTCTGTGCAATTACCCAAAGATATGGCCGAGTATGTCAACTCTCAACGGCGTGGTTCTATCACCGAAGTAATCCACCACGCCATGGTTGCTTCGCGCATCAATTTCCAACAAGGGGCTAGATGGAATGTCAAGCCCGTGGAAAATAAAGACAAAAGTGATGCCAAGAGAAAAAACAATGCCCAAAATTCTTACCATGGCTATTCCAACAACAAAAACAATCGGTCCAAGGAGAAGGGAGTTTACAAAGGTAAATATAAACTCTCTCCTAAAGAGTTAGAATATTTTCATAAGGACCATAAATGTTTTAAGTGTGGGGAGCAAGGCCATGGTTATCATCCTTGCCCCAAGAGAATTGCCCACAATGAGACTCCTAGAGCCTCTATGCTTGAAGCTCCAAAAGAATGCTCATTGCCAAGGATTTCTCCTTTCCTATGCTTGGGGAAAGATGGAAGAGCATGATGCCTTTATTTTGTTGAGCTCCTACCAAGAAGCTCATTGCCTTACAAGCCTCCTTATCGAGTTTCACAAGCTCAACAAGAGGAGATCATGAGGCAAGTGCATGAATTGGTGGAAAAAGGGATGGTGAGGTCTGACTCCTCTCCATTTTGTTCACCATTGCTTTTAGTGCAAAAGAAAGACGACACATATCACATGTGTGTTGACTATAGAGCACTAAATAAGATTACTATCAAAAATAGATTTCCCGTGCCGCGGGTAGAAGATCTATTTGATAATTTACATGTTTTGGCTTGACAAATGCTCCAGGCGCATTCAAACTCATGATGGACAAAAATCTTCAGGCCATTCAAATTCTCTTGAGGAGTACAAGCGACAACTCTAGGCAATCTTTCAAGTTGTGAGAGAGAATAAGCTTTTGATTAATCAAAAGAAAAGTGAATTTTTTCTACAAGAGATTCAATATTTAGGTCACATTATCTCTAAAGATGGCACCCGAATGGATCCAACAAAGTTAGAGATAATAAAAGGATGTGTTTAATGGTTGGTTTAGCCGAGCAGTTTTGTACACAAATTTTGACAATTTGTCTGGCATTTCACTCTGACAACAATACAAATTCAGCCTACTGCACACGCATCATTTCAGCAACACACACACTTCGAACTGGACATTTTTTGCACTTGTATTGTACTCAGAACATGGAATACATAGAGAGAATGAAACAAAAATATGACAACTAATCTAAATTCTGCATTCGACAAACTGCTACATCTGAAATACTGCATCTGGCAACTAGAAATCCACCATTACATAGAAAATCTGTCCATCCCATCACGCTACATAACTAAATGGCTTTCTTTCTCGCATGAAAGAGGAAAAACAACCCTTAACTTCCAAGATCCCAAAAGTCACTTAAAATAGACTATGGTTCACTATGGTTCACACCTTTGTCAAAAGTAATCCTCCGAAGGTCTAACTCTAACACTTGGCACATCCCGGTGGCTTGAGCCATAGGCTCTGACCTCACACCCACAATCCCTTGATCTATAAACTAGATAAAAGAAGAAACTTGCAAAGATAAAACAGAATCAGCATAACAGCCATCTGAATATCCTCCTCTTTGAAATTTTGCAAATGCTCTCACTTTTCTTCTGCAATATAATCCTCCACTAATTTTTGATGAATATGCCACACTGCTGACTTTTTGCTTCTCTGACTTCTTGCCTTGTCATTGAATAAATTCTTCCTCCACATTTTGAAAATTGGACCATACTCCCTTGTCAAACTGAATGAAAGAAACTTGACTGTCAAATCAGACAACACTTTTGCAACACTCAAAATTTCCACCTTGATGAAGAAAGTCCGCATAAACTCCATCGGATCATCCTCCTGAGTAAAGCACATTCCACTGAATCCATCTGTCGATTCCTCTTGAACTTCTTGAGCATCCATGCAAACTTGTAACACATTCCTCTTCAACAAATCAACAACTCCAAAATCTGGAACACATGAAAATCTGAATTCTGACAATCCGCCATCCACATCTGTGAGGATTCTATCTGATCCATTCTTATCAAACTCTAACCATTCTTTGCAACTAAATGTTCTCCTTTCACATACTCAATCTTTGACATCAAAATATGCTCTTGAATGTGCCAAGCATCAAGATAAGCTGCCATAAACTTTTTTGGTATTCTTGTATCACTTGCAATGTAACCATAGCAATTATCTGCAACAAACATGCTTTGACGACCTAGAATGGATTTGCCTCTTGTTCCTCCATATTCGTCGCTCGTGAAGAAATTCAATTATTGAAAATTCCTTCCATTGATAAGCTGATTCCAACTTCTATTTATAGGATTGAGATATCACTTCTGCAATATCCTTTGGTTGTATATCCTCTTGTTTTTTATGATCTTCCACCTGCTTCCTTTTTTGATATTTCGCCTGTGGCTTATTCTGATATTCCTCATTATACTTCCTCCTTGAATCCAATTTGATCCTCCACACCTGTTTTGACATAATTGGACTTGTAAAACCTGCTTCAGATCCTTCAAATATCTGGAATTGACATCCTCCAAGTTGAATGCTATCATAACAACTTTTGTCAAATATATTTGAACCCAAATCTGCCAAATAGTCGATTTGATCACCTACTTTCTTCACAATGAAAACATCCTGAAAGTTAAACTGAACATTTTTTATCCACATCAAAGATTTATCCACATACACATTTGAATCCATACCTTTCACATTAAACTGATGCTTCTACACATTTGAATCCATACCTTTCAGATTTGAATAATCCCAAGCACATACATAAATGAACTCCTGCAATAACTTCTTCAATTTCAATATAAATCTGTCATCAAGATGAACACTGATTTTGACAACGTTTGGACTCAATTTAGATCCCAAATTCAGCTCTTGCAAAGCATCCTTCTTCACCCTTGAAACTATCTCCATCATCTTGTCATACAAGCACTCAACTCTTGTATTTGCTTCTTTTGTTGCAATATCCCCGTCTAAATTGTTGAAATCCTCCTTCACATTTGACCTCTGATTGACTTCTGTATTTTGAATTAAATTCTGATCTGCATCTGTATTCTTTGACTTTTGAATTAAATTCTGATCTGCATCTGCATTCTCTGACTTATCAGATGACTTCTTAGAGTTCTCCTGACAAACTGTAAATTCAGACACAATAAAATGACTTTTTTCTTGAATCTGTAAACCATCACAATCAGCATATGTAAACTCCTTTATGGTTTGTTCAACGCACTAGGATCCTGATTTCAAAATCTTCTTATGGGGTTCATGTATCAATTCCACAACATCATCCGGCTGCAAATCCTCTTGTGTGAATATGTTTGGTAGAAGTTCCACAGTCACTGCGTGAGCATAGTCTAGTGGTAAATTAGGAGTAGCTAAGGGCTCTTTGAGGCTCTCTTGGCCAAGCTCCTTCTGCACTTCCTTCTCCTCCATCTTTGTTACTCCCACTTGGTGACTTTTAAACTCCATGCCAATCCAAATGTCATCATCATCACTGGACTCCCCTTCAAACGGATCCTCAAATGTTTCTCTCAACTTCTCACATGATTTTTGTAATTGCCCAATGCTTTTCCTGCTTGGACATGACTTCCACTTGTCCCCTTTATGAGTATCCAACCATTCATATGCATTCTCCGAGTCATCCTCAAAATCAATTAGCCTTTGTAATGCATTCTTCATTTCCCCCAAATCTAATGCTTTATGCACTTTACGGATTATTCTATGAAGCTTTGTGCATAAATCAACCATACACCATTTCCTACATGCATCTTTCATCGAGCATTCATCAATCACACATGGATAGTCATCCGCTTCATGCTTCCTACTCATACAAAAAATCTTGCACTTCTTCTTCTTATTTTTACCCCCCATTACTACGATTCTTCTCGAAAACCTTGTGATAAAATGTTACCTTCTTGTGGTTACAAATGAGATTCCATCTCTGCAATTCAGATTTCTCCTTGTATTCTGATCATCTTCTTTGTTCTGCTTTGTAAATTGTTTGTCTTCTTGTAACTGTCATCATAACTGCTACTCGGTAATCTTCTTGGCACTTGTCAATCCCACAAGAGAGATTAAATCCGACCATGAAGACGCTTCATGAGCACCGTGATTGCCAGTGTTTAATGGTTTGGTTTAGCCGAGCAGTTTTGTACACAGATTCTAACAATTCATCTGACATTTCACTTTTACAACCGTACAAATTTAGCCTACTGCACACGCATCATTTCAGCAACACACACACTTCGAACTGAACATTTTTTGCACTTGTATTGTACTCAGAACATGGAATACATAGAGAGAATGAAACACAAATACAACAACTAATTTGAATTTTGCATTTGAAATACTACATCTGACAACTAGAAATCCAGCATTACACAGAAAATCCGCCCATCCGATCACGCTACATAACTGAATGGCTTTCTTCCTCACATGAAAGAGAAAAAACGACCCTTAACTTCCAAGATCCCAAAAGTCACTTAAAATAGACTACGGTTTACACCTTTGTCAAAAGTAATCCTCCTAAGGTCTACCTCTAATAGGATGGCCTAATCCAAGGAATCTACAGGAGGTATGAAGCTTCATAGGTATGTGTGCATACTATAGATGCTTCATTAAAAGTTTTCTCGCTAATAGGAAGCCCATTACATGACTTAACAAAAAAATAACATTAAGTATTCATGGATTGCAAAAGTGCAAGCATCTTTTTAAGAAGCTTAAGGAGAATCTTATCTCTCAATGTGTGCTCACACTACTAGATCTCTCAAAGCCATTTGAGGTCCAATGTGATACTTGTGGTGATTGCCTTGGAGCTATTTTGCTTCAAGAAGGGCATGCCATAGCATATGAGAGTCAAAGACTCAACTTCAATAAGTGAGTATTGGGCAAATACAAAAAAGATCTACTAGATATTCTATACGCCCTAAACACGTGGAAACAGTATCTCTTGGGGACTCCATTCATCCTACAAATGGATCACAAAGCCTCAAGAACTTCATGACGCAAACCAAGCTCTTTGACAAACAAATGAGGTGGGAAAATTTTCTTTTTCAATTTAAATTTCATATTGCTCACATTGCTAACAAGCACAATCAAGTGGTCGATGCACTTTTACAACGACCAAGGGTAAATGTGGTGTCTATAGCAACTCACAATGATCTATCTTTTATGATAGATGAGTATGCTACTGACTGAAACTTTAAGTACGTAATTACAGCCTTTGTAATAGGGAAGAAAAAAGAACCAATCACCTTGAAGGTTGGTTATCGTCCAAACGAAAATAGGCTATGTGTTACTCACCCATACAATAAGAAAGTCATGTATGAATCCCATACTTCTCCTTATGCGGGGCAAAGAGGGAATCCATAATCTACTCTTCAAGGAGTAGAAATGTATTTCTGTTGGTCTACCATGAAAATTAAACATACAAGAGTATATTTCAAAATGCGTGGTATACCAAAAGTTGAAATCTGATCGAGGGAAGCAACTTGGATTGTTTCAGTCTCGACAGGCTTAACAAGCCAACACACTATATACCTGTCAAAAAGACTATTAAGGCACATCAAATGGAAACCCTCTTCAGATCTAAAATTTTCAAGCATCATGCCTTTCCAACACCCATAGTTTCGGACAAAGATCCTAGAATGACCAGTAAGTTCTAGAAGGGTCTCTGTGAGAATCTAAGAAGTAGATTAAATTTCTCTTTTGGCCTATCATCCACAAATGGATGACCAAAGTGAAATAACTAATCTAACGATTCTTGATATACTAAAAGCCCATGTCATGGAAGTAGATCAATGTTCTCAATGATAGAAGTACCTACCTCTTATAGAGTATACGTACAATGATATTGTACATACTTCTATGGGGAAATTACCTTTTGAGGTTAAAGAAGGAAGATCCAAAAGTCTCTTACTACTTAAAGTACATGGGAAGATCTTCGCTGCTGCTGATGAATATAGCCGAGACCTACAAGAATCTTTTCCAAAGATTAAAGGGGTTATATCCATCTCACGAGAAAGGCAAAAAGAGCTGCTGCTAATAAGCACAGAAGAGACTTAGCCTTTAAGGAAAATGATTGGGTTTTGTAAAAGTTTCTCAAGGCTCATCTGAGGCAAGGCATACTACGGGCAAGAGTCCTACGGACCACCAAGAGTATGATGCTAAACTAGCAAAAAGATACTATGGTCCTTAAAATTCTTAAGCTAGTCAATGAGATGGCTTATCGATTGAAGTTGCCCAAACATTGGCTCACGCACAATGTTTTCCATGAGAACCTACATAATACTTACAAAGGAGCACCATCAAAAGAAGCAATAGTTACAGACCCTCCAAAAATCAAAGATCAAGAATAAGTACTTCAATTTAAGTCCATCCTATGACATGAAGACAAGGTATTAAGAAACGGTAAGATTATCTGACGATATCTTATTAAGTTAAAGAATTATCCTTTTAAAGATGGTAAATGGATGCAAGGAACCTAGCTTAAGGATAATATGAACCTTGTCAATGCTTACAATGATGCACTAGAGTAAGCATATGAAAATTCATTTTAAATGAATAATGTTAAACTAGTTCTCTTTTTATTGTCAACAAATTTAAGAAATATGCATGCTTAGGATCATGTTTGTGGTGATGACGTCTCCCAAACACCAAGTAGAACTTGTCACTCTAGTTTGGAAGTATGATATGGACTAAAGAGCATACATGCTTGCGGCAGCTACGTCTCCCAAGCACCAAATGGACTAGTCATCCATCTTGGAATGATGTCGTAGGGTAAAAATGGATCCTCTACCCGCTAAGAAACATGGACTAACGACTAGGCTTTATCTTCTCTACCTCATAGTCGAGGACGACTATGATTTCAAGAGAGAGTTAATGTCATAAAATATAATATCTAACTTTAACGAATGATTTTCTCATATTAAACTGATCATTTACTGTGGGAGAATAAACGGGAACAAGAGTTAGAATAGAGACATGTGCTTCTAGACCTATTTCAACACGGGACCAAAAGGAGAGATGGTTGCATCTCAATAGGGGTCCAAAAGGAGATGGTCTATCAAAGAGCAATGTGTAATAAGTTCTTTTAGACTTACCTCAGTAGGGGACAAAGAGGAGAGATGGTTACATCTCAATAGGGGTCCAAAAGGAGGTAGTCTATCAAAGAGAAATGTGCATCTAACGGATCTTTAAGACCTTAGGGTTAGCTTCATTAAAGACCTCCAATGGTTAGTGTTAAAAGTCCTTTGACCTTAGGCAAGCTAGGGCTGAGCTTGACGTGGGAGCCCGACCTAAGCTTGAGGTGCTTGTCGTGCTTGATGGCTAAGATTCTTGAGGTGCTTGTCGTCTAAGGTGCGTGCTTGATGACTAAGCTGCTTGAGGTGCTTGTCGTGCTTGATTACTAAGGTGCGTGCTTGATGACTAAGGTTCTTGTCATGCTTGATTACTAAGGTACTTAAGGTGCTTGTCATACTTAATGAGGAAGGTGCTTGAGAAGCTTCCCATGCATGGGTGGTAATGTGCTTGAGTCAAAAAGAGACCCTACAAACTTAATGAGGATGGTGCTTGAGAAGCTTCCCATGCATGGGGGGGTAAGGTGCTTGAGTCAAAAAGAGACCCTAAAAACTTAATGAGGAAGGTGTTTGAGAATCTTCCTATGCATGAAAGTCCCAAAGTTAGGGGAATCTTTGACTTAACCTTCCACTCACCCAAAGGGCACATGGGACACATGTCGGACTCTCCCTATGCTTAACCACATGGTGTTCTTGAATGCTATTGGTTGGGCTAAAGAGGGGTCCAATGAGGTTCTAGTTCCATCCAACAAATATCTAGATATTTTCAAACTCTCTCTCTCAAGGGGTAAGGAGGACACGTCCAAAGACTACCCATGTACTTGAATGCATGTTGCATGCATGTGATTGGCTAGGGGGGAGAGGGGTCCAATGAGCTTGAAACATGTGTAAAAGCTACAACTTTCCCCAAACAAGAAAGGGGGGTATTGGGGGGGTATACACCACACACACACACACACACACACACACACACACACATTTGGTGGATTCATTCTCGCTTGGTGAGAGTTGAGGAACTCCACCTCCTTCTCCAAGCTTGTGAGAAGTGAGAGCCTACACCAACACTCTTGGCTATGGAATGCACATCCAACTAAGATCCATGCTTCAATGCTTAAGCTTGCCATCTTCTCCATCTTCATTGCTATGCTATTATGTATGCTAGCAAGAAGAGTGATGATAAGTGAGGAACTATTTCTTTCTCCTATGGAATGTTTCTTCTTTCTCTTCCCTACCCTCATTCCCCTCTAGCTCTCTCCAACTTCGAAGGTGTTTGAGGCCTTGGGACAAAGGCTTGGGATAGTTAATGCTTTCTACAAAGTTTATGTTATGCTTGTGATGCATGAATCTTTCCATCTTCATTGCATCACCTAGGTCACAAGGAACACAAAGATTGTATTGTACCAAGTCTCTCTTGATGGGAGAAACTATAATACAAATGCCTATTGGAGGGGAGACCGGCTCCGTATGAATCCGGTCCTCAACTGTTTTCATGTTCTCTAAAGTCTCTCTCTTGAAAAATTACTATTCATGAAAAGTTAACTAAGTACCATGTTTATGTTTCTACCATCAATTAAGTTCACCCGCTATGCTCACAAAGTAATCTCACAAAAGTGCTTCACCTAATTTCCTAATTCCGCTACTCTTAAAGTTCATAGGCCATTTTGTTGGAGGGAGAGCGACTCACACACCCATGAAGTGCATGCAAACACTACCTAGATCAACATAATGTCAATCAAGGACACAGATGACACGATAGGCACACGGAGGAAATCTCTTTAGCTTGTCAAGCTGAGACCATCCTACACATACAACACTCTGGAAGGCCAACTATACCACAATCAAGAACCTCACTGCCCTCAACCACACCACCTAGCCACATACACACATACGGAAGGTAACTCACCTAATCATGCCAGATTCACACGAAACTTAAGGAACACCATCCCCTCACTAGGATATACCTGTCCCTAAGCTTCTACACTCAAAACCCTCACTCTAAACCCATCTGCGGAAAACGCGTAAGATGACAGAGCAGAATTTTGAAAGTGCCCGAAACTGAAATTTATGAGTACCTATACGTAGCTTATGTCGCCACGATTCTATAGACTACTAGCACGCAGAAAACAGACATTGTTTGATACACTTACGGCCACAAATAGCTCGTAGATGTGTCGGCATATGTGCTTCGTCTCGCGTGGAATGCTTGGCGTTGTCGCATAGCTCTCCTCGAGCCTACAACAATGGTGCAGTGGGATCTCCACTTTGTTGAGCAAGCCGGGCGTAGCGAGAGGATAAAGCTCACGCTCACTCTCTTTCTCTCTCACACACAGTAGACGGCAGCGCTAAGTTTTGATTATGATTAAAAAAGTCCTCTTTACAAAATGACCTAGGTACCTTATATACTAAGGCTACCTTAGGTTTAACCAAAAATGGGGTTGAAAGGGTCAAATGGCTTTGTATTTACAATCTGGAAGTGCCATTGCACCCCGGCTTCTAAAACTAGAATAACTACTCATTACAAATGACGTTTATAGCCATAATCCGTAGCATTTCATAACTCGCAAAAGATAAGACTTTGGTACGAAACTTGAGTTATGTTGTGTTGTTGACCCAGCGGTCAAAATTCCCCCCTTCCGCGTTCATGTCGTCCCAGACATGACTTGATTGTCGATGGCGATGTGGTCTTTGCTGTCGTTTTGTTGTTGGAAAGAAAGTATAGACTATAGCCTTTGCAGTAGCTTGTCTTGTTCGTCCAATCCGATGTACATAGTCTTCACATGATTCAGGAAAATCATAATTGATGAAGAACTTTATGTCTTTCACATCCACGCTCCGAGCTGCAGCATCTGTTTCTGTCATTATAGGTCTACTGCCAGATCTAAATTCAAAAAGAACCCAATGCCGTTTAACTTGACTCTTATTATCATGGATAGAGAAAGCTCCATCCATCACTTGCTCCAGCACATCTGTCAATTCGGAGTATTTGTGATTCTCAGAAACAACTGTAGAATTGAGTGATTGGCTTTCTGATGTTGTGAGCCAATGACAACTTTGTAAGGATTTTGTAGAAATTGTATGGCTAAACCCTTAACTTCTTTAGGCCAAGTTGCACTCCAATGCAAAGTCTGTCTGTCAGGCTGAATCCAAGACTTAATTATTCTAATTTGAGGTTCAAAACCCTGCTGAGCATTCGATGCGCATTATCAAGGACAAGATTTTGAGATTTGCTGATTACCCTTATGTCTGCTCTTTGTCATTGAGGACTTCTTTGTTCTTGTGCTATCATGTTGTTAGTCTTGTCTGTAGCTTTGTCATTGTAGTCCATTCTTCGACTCGCCATTGAGGAGAAGTATGCTATGATCTGAAATTGGTGCTCCAATTCATTTGTCAATTGATTTGAGTAGCATTTCCTCATTGTTGATGTAGAAGGAATATGTACAAGAGGATGGTGATAGGTGTCTTTAGATTAGGGTCTAAAACCTGGATGACCAAAGGGAAAAAACCCGGTGGGAAAAAAATGCCTTTGGTATACGCTTTTATTGGAGTTGAGCAGTTGAACGTGAAGTGCATGTTCATGAAAGGTGAGTGCTTGGGTGAAACACGAAAAGAGTGCCTGATGCAAGTGCCAATTATGGGACACTCTATATGCATATGAGAAATTTGTCAACAAAAGCATGCAATGTGAAAGAAGGAGATGTTGGGTGTTTCGAGGAATAAATGTAGCACATGTGACATCAAAAGATGTCTCAATAGCTTCCACCTTTCTAAGAAGTGTTTTCGATGTAGAAGTTTCTCCACTCGTATCTCATTGTGCTCAGTACGTGAGTGTCTTTTGGACTTTCTCCTTCACTTCACCAAACTTAAGTACTTAGACTTCGACTCTTTTGCTCACCTATACCAGCATGAGCGACATAACGTAAATATGCTCAACTCTTCCAGCTTGAGCAGTACCTAGAATAGCTAACATGCTTAGACCACAGAGAATATTACTTGAAGCTTTGGGACTAACACCTCACTCATTTTGTGGCTTAGCTACTCGACTCTGACTGTTATGACTTGTCGGTTGCCTGTTGACACTGCTTTGTGACAAGTTCTTCGGTTGTTGTAGTGGCTGCTGAGACATACTCGTGAAGTTTCATCGTTTCCCTGTATCTTCTTCTCTTTGTAATGCTCAGGCCTCTCGTAATTCTTTTCTTCATGTGGATTATGGATTTTTTTTTCTTAATAATAAACAAAGAAAATCTTAAAACAACTCAACAAAAGAAAAAACATTCAAATAAAAATCTAAATGCTATGTACACTATACACATGTCCCTAGGGGCTCATATATGGATTTTGTCCCCATACTCCTCTGTAACACTACTATGAGGGCATATACTCTAAATTTCGTCAAAAGATTATCACAATAAAATGCAAAAATTCAATGCCTCTCACAAAACATTGCCCTCTAATAGTCATAATGTTAGGTCCGCATTCAGAATTCCCCCCCCCTTCCTATCTGGAGTTATCCTTTACGACAGGGTATCGCAAAGGGTATTGGGCAATTAAAAGTTGTGCCTATGCAGGCCTTGTAATGTGGCCCTATTATGCGTACACAGTCAATGCATGGAAAAGATTTATGTTGTGCAAGATGTGGGTATAAGCAATTGCTTATTGGCATTTGTTGGCGAGGCTTCCTATTCTAAGCAATGTAATGGTCTTTGAAGCTCCTATATCTTTGCTTGATTGAAGCGACTTGCTCTCTTTTAACTGTACTGTAATCGTAGGAAGAATTGTAAGAATTCAAGCGGCGATGCACTGACAGCAGTTTTGTTGTTCTTCTTTGGGACCCATTTCTTTGCGTTTATTGGTTGTTTTGTTGCTGGCTCTCGTTTGGGAACCCATACTTGCCGGTGCTTCGTTTGTGTTTGAAGAGACTTCTTTGGGATCCACCTTTTTGTTGTGTGAGTCGACAGTGGTCTTTGCTTCAGCCCTTCTACGCTTGGTTGGGAATGGGATTTAGGCTTTGAAAGTTGATACTGTGGTTGTTTTGGAATCCAAATGAATTCCTGACTATTTTGTGCTTGAATCAACTTCTTTGGAGCCCAAACCTGAGTTGTGAAAGCTTGCAAGTTTGTGATATTCTTACCCATTCGTGCACGCTTTCCTTGTTTTTGTTTTGGTGTTGGATCTTGTGATTTGTCATTAGAGATCTTTGTCTTCTTGATCCATATCTGTTTTTGACCGATCTGGCTTTTTGGTATCCAGATTTGTCGAGCTTTTTGGCTTTGACTTGTTGTCCTGTTCTTTTGACCTGTCATGGTTGTTGCTGAAAGGGTTGGTGATAGTGATGGCCTGAGTTGATGATAGGGATGTCGTAAGATTCATCACTATCGCTACTATCCTCAGCAAAGTTGAATTCTTATACTTTCCCTTGATTTTTTGGTTGGTAGTGGAACGTTATTGTCTGTTTGCTCGTGGGTGGTAGTTTCTTGGAGGACTTTTCTAGCGCATTGATTAGAGCATTGTTAGCTCGTTGCTCTGGTCGTATTCCTCCTAGTTGAGTCTCTGCATCCTTATTAGGAGCCATGTGTGAGGATGCTTGTGGTGGCTGTGTCTTCACGGAGGAATTTGGAATCCACTTTTGATGCACTTTATTCGTGTAGCGATGACATTGATTCCTGGGTCATCGATCTTCTTGAAGCTCGAAGTGTTCTACAGAGTCATAGAACTCATCGTCTTCTTCATCTTTTGATTCTCCACATTTATTTGTTTGCTCCTTATGTCGAGTGCTTGTTGATGTTTGGATCTCTTCGTTTTCCTGGATTACACTCACTGCAAAATAAGGAACGACATCATAGCCATTTTCATCACAAAACTTTGTTGTGGGAGCATCCTCCATAGCGCACACGTCCAGAGTAGCCAAGATGTGTTCCCATCCAAAAGGCTCTAACTCTTCTTCAGGAAATGGTTCTGGAATATAGTCCCTATCCTCTATAACCCGCTCTAGAATACATTCCTCACGTTTCAAGCTATCACATTGTGAAGCTCCACACATCCATAGTTCTTTAGGCTTACCTAACCAAGCTGGAAGTTCTGATTCTGCTACTGTGGCGGAATCCATCTCCTCAACCGGTGTTCTCGTCACATCCCTATAGCTATGATCCCTCAAGTTTATCTTTGTTATGGTTTCCATATGTCTCAGGTATATATGGTCATAACCCCAATCTTGGACCATTTTCAATTGTCGCATGAATGGTCTTCCCAGAATGATGTCATAGTTGTTCTTCTTGCCAAAGTCAACAACAGCAAAAGTGTGTTCATATTCAATGCCACAAGAAGTAACAAGTACTTTTTCTAGCAGTCCTAGGGGATTTTCTTTGTGTCCATCTGCAAGCTGCAAGGTCATTCATGTGGATATCAAGGCAGGTTTTCCCCATTTTTTCCAAACCTCTTTGGTTGCAATGGCCACACCAGCTCCACTGTCAAGGATTGCCATGGTTTTTACACCATTGAATTCCACAGGAAGGGTGGTGTTTCCATCTTCTCCCTCGTAATACTCGCCTACCTTGTTTAATGGCACTGGCCTAGTATTTAGTTGAGGCATTTCAAGCTCTTTGATGCCTTCCTCGGTTTGAGTCATTGGGGTTTTTACACCAAATTTCTCTAGACATTTACCCACATTAGCCCACATGTTTGGTCTTATTCTGAGCAACTCGGCTAACATTATTGTACAGGTGACTTGGGTAGATAGAATATCTACTAGCCCCTTTGAATCGATGGCCTTGTTGGGAGACATTCTCTGTGATGGGACTGCAACCACATCTGACTTGGTCTCGTACTGTCCCATGTAGGAAGGTAGTGTTCTTAGTGAATGGGGTTGACTATCCATAGATTGTACAGATCCTTTGTCGCCCCAATACAATCACACGTCTAGATTCATTTGAGATCCATTCTCAAATTACTCTATTGGTGGTAGAAACAATCCTCATTCATCACCAGTCTTGTCTACTCGTCTTCTTAGGTCATCGGCTTCATTGGCCTCTCTGACTTGTTTCCACAATTCGTCAAGACCATCTATCTCTTTACAATCCTCAGGTATAGCTTGGTGAAATTCCTCGGAAGATTTATCCATGGTATTCAATACTATCCTTGGTTCTAATGCTGGGTCTTTGAGGGTTGGTATGTGCTCATGACTAGAATCTCGCTCTTTTAGTTCCTGGTTTGGTGGGATTACTTGTGTAGGCATGACACGGATCACATCCTCAGGTTTTGCAACTGGTGGTTCTAGTAAAGCTTGGGCTGTTTGAATCATTTTCTGGCACATTTCAAATTTTTTCTTTTCTAGTTCCGCATAGGGATATGTCATCCACCTGTGTTCTTGGGTTTGGTTGTTTTTGAGCCTTTCATCATAGGCTTTCAAGAGGGCATCTAATGTCTCATTAACCTTCTTTGCCAACATAGATCCTCCAGAACTAGCACTTCTCGGTTTCTCATCCGTGGATGGGTCTTCTAGAGGTTTAACCATCTGTGTAAGAGAAGGTGCCTCCTTTTCCTCATGTTGTTTTATCTTCTCCTCAGCTTCGGTAAGCTTCTCAGCTAGGGATTTTTCCTCTCGTTCCCTGCGTGCTTTCATCCTAGTCTTTCTAGCTTTCCAACTATTTCGTTTGCTCTTGGTTTTCTGACTAGGTGCGTCTGTCTTTGGTCCATCATCTGTCTTTGGACTCGTGTCACTTTCCGTGTTCTTTGTCTCTGGATTCTCATCAGGTTTCTTTTGAGCTTGTGCTCTCGTAACCACTTGAACTGGTACGACATTTTCATTTTTTGAGCTACTAGGGAGCTGAACAATCCCTGATACATTTTTCGTGATTTTCCTGATTTGGTTTGGTTTTTTCGGGCAATCGGGGATCAAGTGAGTGATGCCACACTCAAGACAATAGGCATTTACTTCAGTGATCTCTGTATGAGGACATTGTTTGACCAAGTGGTTGTCACGACTTTTGTGACAATCTGTCTCTGGTTGAGGAGATTCTTTTAGCATTTCCTCTTGGCGATAAGCAAGCTTTGACCTAGATAAGCCGCTATTTGCAATGAATCACAATGTCATTTCGTCCATTTCATACCTTCTTTCTTTCGACTGAAACCCAGGAGGTGGAGGTTGTCATAAAATCTAATATCTAACCAACCCAAATGATTTTCTCATATTAAATTGATCACTTAATGTGGGAGAAAAATTGGGAACAAGTGTTAAGATATAGATATGTGCTTATAGATCTATCTCAACACGGGGCCAATAGTAAAGGGGCCCAAATGGGAGATGGTCTATCAAGAGCAAGGCTAACCAATGGAGCATAAGACCTTAGGGTTAGCTTCATTGAAGACCTCCAATAATGTGTGTAAAAGTCCTCTGACCTTAGGTAAGCTAGGGCTGAGCTTGAGGTGGGAACCCGGCCCAAACTTGAGGTGCTTGTCGTGCTTGAGGTGCTTGTCTTGCTTGAGGTGCTTGTCATGCTTGAGGTGCTTGATTAAGATGCTTGAGGTGCTTGACTGGCTCCATGCTTGAGGTGCTTGACTTGGTGCATGATTAAGGTGCTTGAGGTGCCTTGAGAAGCTTGCCTGAGATGCTTGTGGGAACACCCCCTACTTCAAGTGCTTAGTCATGCTTGATGACTAAGGGGCTTGCTCATCCAAATTCAAAAAGATCCCTACAAGGAGGGGGGCGAGCCTACAAGGGGGGGGGGATGAGAGAGAACACACACACACACACACACAAGGGAAGCCCCAGCTTGAAGAGGCAACAAGGACACTTGTCAAGTTCCTCCTCATGTTGCCCTCATGGTGTGCCTGAAACCTATTGGTTGGCCACCCAAGGGGTCCAATGATAATAAAGGATATTTAATTAATTGATTTTGAATTTATCAAGTCCTCTCTCTCAAAGGGGAAAGGGGGGCACTTGTCCCAAGGCTATCCCTGTTGCTTGTAATGGCTCCTGCTTGTGATTGGCTAGGCCTGGAGGGGTCCAATGAGCTTCAAGCATGAGCTACAAGGGGGGGTCGACCCAAGCAAGCTAGGGGGGTGCTTAGGGGGTATACTCACCCACACACACTCACAAACACTCTCATTGTGTACTATGCAAAGTGCAAGAGCTCCCTCTCTTTCTCCAAGCAAGTAGAGGTTGAGAGCCTACACCAACACTCTTGGCTATGGAGTGCAAATCCATCCAAGAGCCATGCTTCAATGCTTGAGCTTGCCATCTATTTATTCTTCATTACTATGCTATTATGTATGCTAGCACAAGAGTTATGATAAGTGAGGAACTAGCTCTTTCTCGTATGAAATGTTTCTTCTTCCTCTTCCCTACCCTCATTCCATGCTAGCTCTCTCCACCTTCGAAGGTGTTTGAGGTCTTGGGGCTGAGGCTTGGTATAGTTAAAGCTTTCTTCAAGTTTAGGTTATTCTATGATGATGATGCATGAAGCTTTCCATCTTCATTGCTTCACCTAGGTCACAAGGAACACAAAGAATGTATTGTAGCAAGTCTCTCTTTATGGGAGAAATCATAATACAAATGCCTACTGGAGGGGGGACCGGCTCCACATAAATCCGGTCCTCAACTGTTGTCATGTTCTCTAAATTCTCTCTCTTGCAAAAGTATTGCCTATGCCAAGTTAACTAATTGCTATGATTATGTTGCTATCTTCAATTATGTCAACCCGCTATGCTCACAAAATCATTTCTTGAAAGTACTCTCATTAAATTCCGCTACTCTCAAATTGAATAGGCAAATTCCATTACAGAGGTTGTACCGACCTCACCACTCCACGTGTTTCTCTAACATTTTGTTGCTCCGAAGGGTAGTACTCACTTTGGTTGCTATACCACATTGTAGCTGGTACTGGCATTGGTTTATTTGATGCTTCCATCATTGGCATGTATCTCATGTCTACCTGCATTCTAGCACCTGGCAGCGGAGGTTGTTGTCCTAAGACAAGCTGTGGCCTTAAAACTCCTATTGGTCTTGGCGCATTCCCCGTAATGTATCTAGGTGGAGTAGGTGCTTCTGGAACAGGTTGTACATACCTCTCCCTAGCATTTTCCATGCTATAATAGCACTCTTCCCCCGTATGGTTCGTCCATTTTCTCTCAATTTCACACCACTTCGGCTCTCCCGAATCAGACCTTACAAGAGGAATCAGCCTCTTGACCAAGTTGTCGATAAGCTTTTCTTGATCAATAGGTGCCGTGGGCTTGGCAATGGACTCACTTATCTGTGAAACACTGTGCTGAGAGGATGTGTCATCTCCTTGACTCTTTGAGTCCTTTTCTTTGTATGACTCACAGTTATCCACTAGATAAAGAGCTTCTTTGATCAACTCGTTTAGCGTCATCCTCCTTATCATATGCAGATCCTTCTGAAGGCCCGCATGTCTCATTCCCTGGATAAAGATCAGCATCGGTCGTGCTTGCGTAGGTAATTCCACTCTCGGACAGAGCTTAACATATCTCTTGAGCCGTAATGATGCTTTGCGTACTGATGTTGGAATTAGGGTTGCAGAGAAACACACACAGCTTGGAGAAGACAAAGGAAGCTCAAGGCACACAATAGAGAGTTACTTAGTGTGCAATGGAAAGATAGATAGCCCTAGAGTGATGGGCGTATATACAATGCACGGGGGAAAAAACCTCCTAAAGAGGGAAAAAATGCCCCGGCGGTCCTAGTGTGTTCACACACATCACTACCACATGTATATGGTAACAAATCCCCCCTGGAGTGATGCGGTGAACGAGAGCTGGCACATGAGTAAAGGGAAGTGCCATGCCCTGAGGACAGGATCAGTCCACAAAGGGGAGTAAGCCCAAAGCTTTGCGGAAAGCTTCAAGCTTCTCACGAGACAATGCCTTTGTGAAAAGATCTGCAAGGTTGTCCTGTGTTGGCACATAAGCCAAGCTGATCTCTCCTGCTGAGAGCCTCTCCCTGACATAGTGGTAATGCACCTCAATGTGCTTTGTGCGAGCATGAAAAACTGGGTTCCTCGCAACTGCCAATGCGCTCTGACTGTCAGTGTAGATAGTGTTGGCAGTGTCCTGTCCAACACCCAAGTCAGCCATAAGGCGTCTGAGCCATACACACTCAACCGTAGCTGTGAAGACTGCCCTGTACTCAGCCTCACAACTCGAAGTGGCCACAGTAGGTTGCTTCTTGCTCAACCATGATATACATGAACTGCCAAGCATGAAACAAAAACCACTTGTGGACACTCGCGTGTCAAAACAACCAGCCCAATCTGAGTCCGAAAAAGCATGTAAGTCTGGCGGCAATGATCCCCCCTTGGGATAAAACAAGCCAAGATGTAAAGTGCCACTAAGGTAGCGGAAAATCCTCTTGACAACCTGCCAATGCTTAGACCCTGGGCTATGCATAAATCTGCTGACCTGCGAGACTGCAAACTGAATATCTGGCCTCGTGTTGCATACATAAATGAGGCAGCCAACAGCAGTTTGGTAAAGAGTGACATCAGCAGGATCGCCAGCATCATGTAGACTCAACTTCAAACCTGTTTCCATGGGAGTGGCAATAGGTTTGCAATCCTCAAGTCCAAACTTACATAGCAATGTCTCTATGTAACTTTTCTGACACAAGGCAATACCACCATCACACTGCTTAAACTGTATACCCAAGTAATGATGCAACAGCCCCAAGTCTTTCATCTTGAAAGTAGCATTCAAATCAGCCTTAAATTCAGCAATATGTCTCTCATTTGGTCCAGTGATCAGCAAATCATCAACATAAAGAACCACAATGAGAAATACATCATCCTCACGCTTTACATACAATGTGCTTTCTGTTGGACTGTTACGAAAGCCTCGTTTAACCAAATGAGTGTCAGCTTTCTCATACCAAGCACGAGGAGATTGCTTCAACCCATACAAAGCCTTCTTACATTTGCACACTTTGTCCTCTTGTCCTTTTATGAAAAAACCGCGAGGCTGCGTTACATAAACTTCCTCAAATATGTCACCATTCAAGAAAGCAGTAACAATGTCTGATTGATGTACATCCCAACCAAAATGAGCTGCCAATGCACATAGAAAACGCACAGTAGTCATACGACAAGTGGGAGCAAAAGTCTCTTCATAATCTATGCCTTTTTGTTGTGCATAACCCTTTGCAACAAGTCGAGCCTTATGGCGATCGATCTCACCATCCGGCTTGCGTTTCAACTTGTAAACCCACTTGGTACCAATGGCCTTTTTGCCAGGAGGCAAATCACATAAAGTCCATGTGTCATTCTCTATAAGTGCATCATATTCTGATTTCATGGCAGCAATCCAATTTTCTGAATTCTGTGCTTCATCAAAAGACAGAGGCTCCTCAACATCATGTAAACTAGACACAGCCAAAGCATAACAATCTGATGCATAAGATGCATGGCGAGAGCCTGAACGAGTACGACTAGATAAAGGTGCATCCAATTTACTATCACGCAAAGTGTGCACCAACCATTTTGGCATACCTCTAGCCTGCTCATTTTCAGCCCTTTCCTCATCAAGTACATCATGTACATCTGCATCAGTAATAGGCTGTTCTAAAACATTTTCAGAAACCCCCATAGGCTGTACATTTGCCTCATTGGAACTTACATTCGTATTTCCACCACTGAAAAGAGGCAACAAAGTGTCATAAATGTCCTGTGAGCTTACATTACTGTCTCTAGTACATGACAGCAAGGGTTGAACAGAATCTTCCACAAACACTACATCCCGTGAAACCAAAATACGTTTTGTTTGCGGATGATACAACCTGTAACCTTTGCTTTCAGCACTATAACCAACAAAAATACATTTGACAGCCTTATCATCCAATTTTCTGCGCTGCACTTGTGGCACCAAAGCATATGCCAAACAGCCAAAAACACGCATGTGCTCAATAGAAGGTTTTCTATCATGCCATGCTTCATATGGAGTAATAGACTGCAAAGCTTTCGTAGGACACCTGTTAAGTACATAAGTGGCACACATGATGGCCTCAAGCCAAAAAGAATGCGGCAAAGCTTGACTTTTGACCATACATCGTGCCATTTCCGTTAGTGACCTGTTTTTCCTCTCAGCAACACCATTTTGCTGAGGTGTATAAGGCACTGTACATTGGTGTTTTATCCCACGACTAGCCAGAAATGCATTAAATTCATGAGACATATACTCCCCCCCTCGATCGGAACGGAGGGTGCCCATAGTACATTTTGAGACATTTTCAGCCATAGCCAAAAATTGCTTGAAGAACATAAAAACTTCGGACTTTGCTTTAAGCGGAAATACCCATGCATGCCTGGAGTAATCATCAATGAAAGTCACGAAGTACAGGTAATTGCCCAAGGACGGAGTTTGCATGGGCCCACAAACGTCACTATGCACAAGCTGCAACCTGCATGTGGCCCTAACTGAACCATCCTTTGGAAACTTAGAACGCTGCATTTTACCCAGAATACAGCCTTCACAAACATGTTTGATAGGTGCTTCAAGAGGCGGAAAAGAAGCAACCATATCAGATTTCTGCAAACGCAGCAAACTGGCAAAATTCAGATGACCAAAACGTGCATGCCAAAGTTTTGCATCTGAAATAGCCCTTGAATCTGCAACAGCATTTGCAAAATTTTGTCCACACTTGTCATACAAAGTGAGCTTATACAGCCCACGGCACAAAAGCCCAGATGCAACAATTTCATCACCAAAACTGAGATCATGAACTGTACATCTGTCATCCACAAATTTGACTACAAGTCCAAGTCTAGCAAGTGCGGATACAGACAAGAGATTCTTCTTGATCCCAGGTACATAAAGTGCATCAACAAGTGTGAAGGAACTGCCATTAGCAGCAGTGAGCACAATCTTTCCAACTCCCTGAACTGGATAAGAGGCGTTGTTGGCACAAGTGACTGAATTCCCATGAGGGACAGACTCGAGAGAGGTAAACAATTCACGATGTGAGGTAATGTGCTTTGTAGCACCACTGTCGAAATACCACACATGTGAATCTGCAGCAACTGACAAGCATGCATCATGGACAGCAGGATTGTAATTGCACTCTGCGCTAAAAGCCCATTCTGCATCAACATCAGCATCACAATCTCCTTTCACAGAAGACTCAACAATGGCTGCATTTGTAGTGGAACCAGCATTTGCAGTGGAACCACCCTCTTTCTTCTTAGCCTCTTTGGCCTTCAACTTAGGACACGACTTGATCAAGTGATCATTGGCTTTACAATAATGGCAACGCATCTTCTTTTTGCCCTTATCACCAGAATTGCCAGACGAAGTGCTGCCAGCAGAAGCATTAGGAACAAAATTTTTGCCACTCGCAGCAGAACCATAAGAAGTGGCTGCATTACTGTTACCACCCTTTCTTTGAGAAGCAATAAAAGCCTGTTCAACTGCACGCTGCCTAGTCCTATTTTTTCTAGAAAGTGACTCTTGCAACAGCAATGTGCATAATGCATCAAACTTGACAACTTCAGGATTTCCTTGGGTCATCAGTCTCCAAGTACTAGCAAAAGTCTGGTAGGAATCTGGTAAGGCATCAAGAACAGTCTGCACAAGGGAACTGTCAGAAATGACTTCACCTGCTGAAATGAGTTGCTCATTGATATCCTTGACACTAGCAAGGAAAGTGTCCATATCATCTTCCTCATGCATAATCTTCGACTCTAGCTCTTTACGCAGCAAAGCAATTTTAGCCTCATTGCGGCTTGCATAAAGACCTGCTAGAATATCCCAAGCCTGTTTTGCAGATTTTGCTGAACGGATGTGAGGAATAATGGTGCGCTTCACAGACAACGCAATCAATGCATGAGCCTGCGCATCCTTAACATCCCAACGAGCTTGTTCTGCTGTAGGCAAAACAACTCTAACAGCTGCAATCCTTGCAGCAAGACCTGCAACATCCTCAATATCGCCTACATCTTCAGAACCAGGACGTACATCAATGCCCTGCACAATGTTCCAGACACCTTTTGACACAAGAACGTGTTGCATCATATAAGCCCACATAGGGTAGTTGTCCCCATCCAACCTGTCCTCAGCAGCAAACATCTTGAACACATCTGTGTTGTTGTTGTCAGCCATGGTAAATGCTGCACCCGATGTGAAAACTGCCCGAAAATAGGAGAAATGGAGCGGGAACAACTTGTGCTATATAGCACAAACCGTAGAAGACTATAAGGAACCTGTTATGCAGAAAACGGCACTGACAGAAAATCTGCACAAAATGACGAAATAACCTGTGCAGTACTGCCCGTAGTGGAAACGGAGGCCGAAATGAGCCCAAATCAAAATTCTGAGCAGACCGAGCTCTTCGAGTTCACCCAAAAAATTTGTCGACCTGCGAACGCTTGCCAAAGCTCACTGAAATCGGAGAAAGTGAGCAGGCGTGTGCTGGAGCAGCTGGCGACTAAGCCCGGGAGGACGTGACCTGCTCTGATACCAATTGTTGGAATTAGGGTTGCAGAGAAACACACACAGCTTGGAGAAGACAAAGGAAGCTCAAGGCACACAATAGAGAGTTACTTAGTGTGCAATGGAAAGATAGATAGCCCTAGAGTGATGGGCGTATATACAATGCACGGGGGAAAAAACCTCCTAAAGAGGGAAAAAATGCCCCGGCGGTCCTAGTGTGTTCACACACATCACTACCACATGTATATGGTAGCAACTGATTCATCCTCTTTCTGTTTGAATCTATGGATTTGCGAGACCGTGTTGTGAGCAATGCCTTTTGGCGAGAATTCTTCAATAGACTCCTCAAACAGCTCCTCTAGGGTCTCAAAATCCCATTTTTCCACTGAGTCGAACCATGTAGCTGTATCATCTTCTAGAGTCAATCCAAATCCCGCAAACTATGTAGAAAAATATGAAACTTCCTCTGCCCTAATCACTCTTCTAAAAGCCGTTACGTGATCTCTCGGATCTTTATCTCCGGAGTATTTTCTGTTTACCCATTTCTGGACTTGGGATGGTCTAACTCGTCGATTGTCTACAAGTCTACGCAGAGACTCTCCCAATCCTTCTCTCGTTATCACTCTTGAAGGGAATCCTGGTGGCTCTCTTCTTGGAATTCCTATAGGAATTCTCATGTTTGGTGGAGGCATTTGTGGTCCTTCATTGACCAAATATCCACCTCTTTCTAATACAGTCTGTGGATTTCTACAACTCTGTATTCTTGTCCATACTTGTCGACAACTATAGATCTCCATTGACAGTCGACTCCGTATGTGTATACATATAAGAGCTTATAATCCGTTATCTCTTCTAGGTATGGATCTGAGCACCTATAAAGATTGACCTCATTGTCATCAATGTATCTATATAGTCCTTCACTCTCATGACCAATCATCCAAACTCTCTCAACAAGATGGGTCTTTATCAATTGCAAGTTTGGAAGATCCATTGTGGGAGGATATTCCTCTATCGTCGGGATCTCCAAGCTTGTGTAAGCTGCGTTTGAATCTAGGGTAGACATGATTTCTGTGCTTAAGAGCTTTTGCTTGGTTCAAGTAGACTTAGTCCACTGTGTTCAAGTGCTTTGGTTAGGGAAAAGTCGAAAGTATGTCCAAAACCGCAACCGTTTCGTCACAATTCTCGCAAATTGTCGCTTTTAGACACCCCTGACTTCCGGATGAATTTTGAGGCCTCAAACGATGTTTTTTTTCAAAGTTGGCATGCATTTAGTTCAAGTTTTGCTCTATGATCTGTAGAGCCGCTCTCAGGCTACGTTTTGATATAAAAACTTTTCCAATCCGATACCGTTTGTGAAAGTTATGGCCAAAACAGTGAAATGTAGTTTAGAATGGTCAAAATGAGTCCAAATTCAATTTTAAAAGAAGATTTGGGATCTCTGTGACACTGTGAACACTCCTGTATGGTCAAAAGTACAGTTGGACCCTAAAACTGGCCTAGAGACATCCTACGCGTAGGATGTCTATATGCTCAGAATTGAACAAAATTTGGTCCAGAGACTCCCCTTAAGTCCAGCAACACAATGGTATGCTCAGAATTTCATTTGGACCTAAAAATGGCCTTGAGACATCCTACGCGTAGGATGTCTTTTTGCTCAGAATGACTTGAAATTTTATTCACCCCAGCTTCTCCTTGATGTGCTGATCACAGTGGTGTGCTCATAGGTTGGTTTGGAGTCCTAAATCAAGCTGGAGACATCCTATGCGTAGGATGTCTTTTTGCTCTGTTTCAGCTCAAACTAGCAATGTAGCTTCCCCTTGATGTGCTTAACTCACAGCTATTTTTACTTTTTGATTCTGACACCTATAGGTTGGTCAAATGATCAAGAATCTGTTCCAAAAGCTTGATGTCTGTTCTGATGAATTCCTAAGTCAAATCAGCTCCAAATTGGACCAAATTTGACTAGGAGGCTTGCCTAAGGCTATACAACACCCTGCTATGTCCACAGTTTGAATTTGGCCTCTAAATCATGCCTTAGACATCCTACGCGTAGGATGTCTAACTGCTCAGAATTGCCCCAAATTTGAACCACAGACTCTCCTTAGGGTGCTGATCATTGTGGTATGCTCAGAATTTTGTTTAGAGTCCAAAATCACTCAGAAGACATCCTACGCGTAGGATGTCTTTTTTTCCTGTTTGACCCCAGACTTGTCCCACAGCTTCCCCTTGATGTCAGTAACCCAATGGTATGCTTAGATTTGAGTTTGGATGTCAAAAGACCCCAAAACTAGTTGTCCTTGCCTTTTTCAGTTAAAAATGCTAAAGTCTGTTCAATCTTCCCTTTCACTGACCCAAATGAGATGAAATTTATCACATGCACTCAATACAACATTTAGAACATGCCTATGGATTCATCCTATGGTTTGGTCTCAAAATTAGGCCTTGGACACAATTTGGGTAGAATGTCTGGCAGTTTTCGTCTTTTGGCTTTAATCTGTCAAAATTTGGTCAAATTTCCACTTTCCAGGTGAAAATAGGGTAAAACCTACCTTCTAAACACACTGGTCAACTCAGAATTTCAAAATTTCCACCAGATCACCCTGTAGACATCCTACGCGTAGGATGTCTACTGCTGATTTTTTGAGACTGAAGTGTCTCTAATGCTTCCTTATGCTCTCAGCAAGTGCAAGTATGCTTCACAATTGCAAAAACATGCAAAAGTCACTCAGTTTAAGCCTTTTTTGAAATTTTACATTTTTTGACTCCGCCTTTTGGCTTTTGGTCAACAAAAATAGGGAAAAACACCCAAGTCAATATGTTACTAGGGTAAAACCTACCCTCTGAACCCACTGGTGCAGTCAAAATTTTCAAATTTGGTCTCCAGAACCCCCTTGAGACATCCTACGCGTAGGATGTCTATGTTTACAGAATTGCGGGTTTTCTTCACAGAACCCTTGCAAATGCTCTTTTATATGCACAGCATCAGTCAGTCATACAAAAATATCCACAAAAGCTTGTTTAATGCATTTTTACCCTCAAAAGCACACTTTTCCGTGATTTCAAATGCAATCAAGCACTTTAGAAAATAATTCAATGCTGAATAGCTCTAGATCAGAATTGGATCACTTACCTAAAGCTACTCCTACAAATCATATGGGCTTTTGCATCTATGAGTAGAAAAACGCTTCACTGCCACACACGGACTAGTAAACGCTTTTATCACCTCACAAATCACTCGACCACCAACAACTACTCTAATCCACAGATCCTAACTAAACCTATCTAGTCGCAAACCCTCGGCAAGACACACGCTTCCTTGCTATCCACTTGATCGCAGAATATCCTCTTCCGGATCCACTTAAGAAAAACGCTTTCTTTAGCCGAAACTAAATCAAGCAACCATCACACGAGTGTTAGCAGGAAACCTACTTAGGTCCTTGTGTCCTCGGAAACAGCGCCAATGTTGGAGGGAGAGCGACTCACACACCCATGAAGTGCATGCAAACACTACCTAGATCAACATAATGTCAATCGAGGACACAGATGACACGATAGGCACATGGAGGAAATCTCTTTAGCTTGTCAAACTGAGACCATCCTACAAATACAACACTCTGGAAGGCCATCTATACCACAATCAAGAACCTCACTGCCCTCAACTACACCACCTAGCAACATACACACATACGGAAGGTAACTCACCTAATCATGCAAGATTCGTACGAAACTTAAGGAACACCATCCCCTCACTAGGATACACCTGTCCCTAAGCTTCTACACTCAAAACCCTCACTCTAAACCCATCTGTGGAAAACGCGTAGGATGGCAGAGCAAAATTTGAAAGTGCCCGAAACTGAAATTTATGAGTACCTATGCGTAGCTTATGTCGCCACGATTCTATAGACTACTAGCACGCAGAAAACAGACATCGTTTGATACACTTACGGCAACAAATAGCTCGTAGATGCGTCGGCGTATGTGCTTCGTCTCGCGTGGAATGCTTGGCGTTGTCGCGTAGCTCTCCTCGAGCCTACAACAATGGTGCAGTGGGATCTCCAATGTGTTGAGCGAGCCGGGCATAGCGAGAGGATAAAGCTCACGCTCACTCTCTTTCTCTCTCACACACAGTAGACGGCAGCGCTAAGTTTTGATTATGATTAAAAAATTCCTCTTTACAAAATGACCTAGGTACCTTATATACTAAGGCTACCTTAGGTTTAACCAAAAATGGGGTTGAAAGGGTCAAATGGCTTTGTATTTACAATCTGGAAGTGCCATTGCACCCCGGCTTCTAAACCTAGAATAACTACTCATTACAAATGACGTTTATAGCCATAATCCGCGGCATTTCATAACTCACAAAAGATAAGACTTTGGTACGAAACTTGAGTTATGTTGTGTTGTTGACCCAGCGGTCAACACATTTCCATTACACTTGTCAAAAAGACTATCAAAGGCCATCAAATGGCAACCCTCTTTATTTCACAAATCTTCAAGTACCATGGCTTGCCAATGTTCATAGTGTCAGATGGAGATCCTAGAATGACCAATAATTTCTGGAAGGGTCTCTTTGAGAATTTAGGAACAAGGCTAAATTTTTCTTCGGCCTATCACTTGCAAAAAGATAGCTAACCTAACAATGCCCGATCCACTAAAAGCCTATGTAATGGAAATAGATCAAAGATCCCAGTGGGAGAAGTACCTACCCTTAGTGGAGTATGCCTACAATAACACTGTACATACTTCCACGGGAAAAGCACCTTTTGAGGTAATTGAGGGAAGATCAAAAAGTCCCCTGCTACTTAAGGTACACAGGAATATCTTTGCTGCAAATGAGTATAGTCGAGACCTACAAGAATCTTTTCAAAAGATTAAGGATGATATCTCTATCTCACAGCAAAGGCAAAAGGCTATTAACTGCTGATAAGCACAAAAGAGCCCAAGCCTTAAAAGAAAATGATTGGGTCTTACTCAAATTTCCCAAGGCTCGATTAAGGCACATGACGGGCAAGAATCCTACAGGACACCAAAAGTACTATGCTAAGTTAGCAAAAAGGTACTATGGTCCCTTCCAAATTCTTAGGCCAATCAATGAGATGGCCTATGAACTCAAGTTGCCCAGCCATTGGCTCATACAAAATATGTTCCATGTGAGCCTTCTAAAGCGTTACAAAGGAGAGCCACCTCAAGAACCAACTATTGAAGACCCACAGGAGATCGAGCACCGAGAAGAGGTGCTGCAGCCGGAGTCCATTCTCTGACATGAAGACAAGGTACTAACAGGCGGTAATACTATCCGACAATATCTTCTTAAGTTTAAGAATTATCCTTTTGAAGATGCTAGATGGATGCAAGGCATACAATTAAAGGATAACCTAAACCTTGTCAATGCGTACAATGCATTCCAAGAGTAAGCAAATGTACAAAATGTTAAAAATGAACAAAGTTTTTGTCTTATAAGACTCTCTTTTTCTTTATTTGTGCACAAAAATGAAGTAGTATGCATGCTTAGATCAAGTTTGCGGAGACGACGTCTCCCAAACACCAAGTAGATCTTGTCACTCTACTATGGAAGACTGATAGGACTAATGTGTAGACATGCTTGCGGCAGCCTCAGGCTCTCAAGCGCCAAATGGACTAGTCATCCATTGTGGAATGATGTCATAGGGTAACATAGGGATCCTCTAACCGCTAAGAAAAGGACTCATGAATATACTTTATCTTCTCTACACCATAGTCGAGGACAACTATGATTTCAACAGAGAGGTAATGTCATAATAATCAATATCTAATTCTCCTAAATGATTTTCTCATATTAAACTGATCATTTAATGTGGGAAAGTGCCAGGGGAGAAAAAGCTAGAATATTGGTTAAGCTAGCAGACCGGCCACAGTAGGGATCCGAAGGAGGGAAAATAGGGATCCAAAGGGGGGGCGATCTGCAAACTAAAGGATAACATAAACCTTGTCAATGCTTACAATGCTTCCCAAGAGTAAGCAAATGTAAAAAGGTTAAAAATGAACAAAGTTTTTGTCTTATAAGACTCTCTTTTTCTTTATTGTGCACAAAAATGAAGTAGTATGCATGCTTAGATCAAGTTTGCGGAGATGACGTCTCCCAAACACCAAGTAGAGCTTGTCACTCTACTATGGAAGATTGATAGGACTAATGTGCAGACATGCTTGCAGTAGCTTAGGCTCTCAAGCACCAAATGAATTAGTCATCCATTCTGGAATGATGTCATAGGGTAACATAGGGATCCTCTACCCGCTAGAAAAAGGACTAATGAATATGCTTTATCTTCTCTACCCCATAGTCGAGGACGACTATGATTTCAAGAGAGAGGTAATGTCATCATAACTAATATCTAGTTCTCCTAACTGATTTTCTCATGTTAAATTGATCATTTAATATGGGGAAGTTCCACGGGAGAAAAAGCTAGAATATTGGTTAAGCTGGCAGACCGACCACAGTAGGGATTCAAGGAGGGAAAATAGGGATTCAAAGGGGGGGCCATCTGCAAAAGATCAAGGTGCAATAATGGGCTTAAAAGACCCTAAGGTTCAGCCCATTAAGACTTCCAAAATTCAAAGGTTTTGTCCAAGGGTCACACACTAGGGAAATTGGATGCTTTGTGTGTGTCCCAAAAAGTCTTCATAATCCATGAATAGGAGGGGGCGAGCCTTGAAAGTAGGGGATGAGAGAGAAACACACACAAGATCCCTTTACACAAAGGGAATGAGGGACACATGTCAACTCCCTAGCCCAGATGCCCACAAGGTGTCGTCAAATCCTCTTGGATGGACATGGAGGTGGACCAATGAGACTTAGGCTACAGTAAATCTAGTTTAATTAATTTAAAAACACCTAATAAAAGAACCAATGAGAACTAAGCTCTCTAGAAGACTATTTATTGGGCAGTCTCCCAAGGGGTCCAATGAGCATTCAGTAGCCCAATGGCTTGCCTGATTCCTATTGGCCAGGAGACAAAGGGGTCCAATGAGAGTTTAATTGCATTTATTAATTACCTAAAGCTCTTACAAAAGGGGAAAGGGGGACACATGTCAGAAGGCTATCACTTATGCTTCTTAATACTCATTGGCTAAGCCTGGAAAGGGCCAATAGGGTTGCAGCATGAGCAAATAGCAAGAGGGGTCGACCAAGAGAGAGAGGGGGCTGATTTTCTCAAGGCATTATCCACACACACTCACAAAAACTCATGTGTGAAGCAAGAAGACTCTCTCTCTCCTTCTCAAGATTTAATAGAAATCTTATCACCTACTCCAAGCTTGTGAGAAGGGAGGCCTACACCAACAACTCTTGGCTTTGTGATGCAAATCCAAACAAGAGCCAAGCTTCAATGCATGCTCATCTCCTCTACCATGCTAATTACTAAGCTAAGATATGCTAATATGAGTGATTATGTGAGAAGATGTACATCTTTCTAGTAAGACTACTCCTTCTTCCTCTCAATCTACTCTGATACCCGCTAGCTCTCACCATCTTCGAAGGTGTGTGAGGTCTTGCGTCTAAGACCATGAGGGAATTGATGTTGTGTTTGATAAGTGTTTTGCTTAGCACTTGAAGTTTCCATCTTCGCTCCATGCAAATCCAGTCCTCAATCGTTGTCAATAGCTTAATTTCTCTCTTAAGTATTGTTCATGCTATCTAACTAGGTGTTATACTTTTTGTTGCTCTCTCCACCCAAGCACTCTTGTTATTCTCATTAGGAAACTATTCTAATGAAATTCTCACCATGCTCATGGTATTTTCGCTACACACAAGTTACTAGACCATTAAATGTTACAATTCATTTGTCCGCTAGCTCTAACCTAACCTATAATCTCACCTAACCTATAACCTAAACCTAATCTATAGGCTAACCTAACCGAAGTCCGTTTGCGTTTTGGATAGCAATTATCCATTTCAATTCGCTTAGGGCTAGCCACCTAGGGTTAGCTTCTTAGGACTAGTGTTGGTTTAACCGCTAATAGATGACCATATTTTGGAGTGTTAGGGTGCACTATGTAAAGTTGCCTAGGTTTGGCCACTCCAAATTGGATTAGTGTAGTGCTTTTCCATTTCAATATGCTTAGGGCTATCCGCTTAGGGTTCTATGGATTCTGGTTTGACCGCTGCTAGATGGCGCACCGTGTTCGGACGGTTAGGGCACAATATGTAAATCCGTTAAGGTAAAGCACTCTAAAACAAATTAGGATATTGTTAGGCCATTTAGTCTGCTTAGGGATAGCTATTAAGGGTTATCAGCTTTAGATTAGCAACTTTTGTTTTGGCCGCCGCTAATACATTACTATATTTGAAACGTTAGGATAGGCTATGTAAATCCGCTTAGGTTTGGCAACTTTTGATTTGGTCACTCCAAATCCAATTAGTGTAGCGCTTGACCATTTAAGTCTGCTAATAGAGTTAGAGGATTATGGTTTAGATGTTGGTAGATGGTTGTGTTTGGAGGTGTCACCGATAAGTGTTTAGATTAACATAGAAGTACATAAGTTCTAACTGTCCGAACACAACATCCATGTATAACCTAAACATGAGTTAACTTAACATATAACCTAACCTAACTTTTTACGTACAACCTATATAACCTAGCCTAACCTAACCTATAACCTATCACCTAACTTGTCGCCTAAACCTGACCTATAATCTAGCTAACCTATCCTATAACCTATAGCCTAACTTATGACTTAGTTTAACCTTTAGTTTAAACCTAACCTTTAAGCTAACCTAGCATAATTAACATCCTATAAGCTAACCTAACCTAACGTAACTTAACGTATAACTTAACTTATAACTTAACATATAACCTATATATAACCTAACCTAACATATAACATAAACTAAACCTAATCAAAACCTAAAACCTAAACCTCATCAATCGCATAATTTCAAAAACGAAATTTCTTTTAACAAGATTTTTTCATAAACCAAAACAAAACTTTTTCATAGTTCAAAACGAAATTTCACAACACAAACCATAATTTATTTTAAAGCATGAAATTTTCTTTTATCAATATACAAATTAATTTAAATAAGTTTAATATACATTAAAAGTTCAAGTACTCACATGCTAAGTTGCATTATTTGTTATTCGGGAGACGTATAATACGCAAATAATGGGCGTATTATTCGTTTATCTAAATTATACGACTGTATTATACGGTGCCACATCAGCATAAACGGCTAATCGTATAACTTCTTGGTTTTTCGATCGAAAAATTTTTCGATCGAAATTATTTTCGATCAAAAATTATAACGATCGAATATGTTAGTATATATAGCAACACGCGACAGGCCTTATACCAGCTTTCACAGTCAGCGTTGTCCATGTGAGTACTCTCACCAAACGATCAAAAAAAGTAATTTGTAAAAAAATAAAATAATTTGAGTTTAATAAAAATTAAAATTCAATAGAATTTTAAGTTTTGTGATTCAAATATATGAATTTGTTTTGAAAAACTTAGTAAATAGTTGAAAGTTTGTATTTTGTGAAGAGTTTAATCTCTCACCTGATACAAACTGTAATTATAAGAATCACTTGTCAATGTGTTCAATTAATTGACACTTGAAAGTGACTAATAAAAAAAAGTAAGATATTATCGTTGTGCGTAGAGTGTACTCTCACATGAGATAATTAGTTTAAAAATATAATTACATAAAAGTTAATTTTATGTAATTTAAAGTTCGATTTTGATGTGTAGAGATTTTCTCTCACTTCGAAATGAATATAATGAAACAAAATTATATTTTTACGTTTTGTGTAGAGCTATTCACACTGCTATGCTCTCACTAGAGTAAATAATTAGGAAAAACATGTCCAAAAATATTGATATTCTCTTATCTTTATTTGGACTGTAAAATCTACCGTACTGTGTGAGAGCATACACACGCTCGCATTGTAGATAGATAATCGCTTAAAAATCTATGGTAAAGTATAAGAACTTTTTGTTCGCACTTTACATAGATACGATAATTATCAAGTATTGTAAGTGATTATCATTTTGACATTTAAAAATGTCACTTATAGCTCTTGTATGTATAGCAATTTATAATGATAATCATTTTAATACTTGATTTAATTATAATTATTGATTATTGTAATATGTTAAAGCCACAAGCTTGCACTTTAGATAAATCGATGCAATTTATATGTAATCCAATGGTATTGTTTTTTATTATTGTATTTTTGTTCATTGTTTTCAATTATTTTAATTTCGTTCAATCATTGTTAGTTAAATTAGTTTAATGTTTTAATTGATTTTGATTATGAAAATGATCATTGACTTTGTTTTTACTAGCAAATTACTTTTGTGCATCATGGTGAAAGGACAAGAGTGGAGTTATGTGCATGAGTTGAAAGCTGGGAGAAATACATCTCGACTTAAATGTAAATCTTGTGGCCACGAGTTCAGTGGTAATGCAACCATAATTAAAGAGCATTTATTTAAAGTCCCTGGCAATGTTGAAAAGTGCGGGGCACCACCAAAAGATATTCATGAAAAATTTGCCATGTATTCTCGCAAAGTAAAGTTGATTCTTGCAGCTAAACATAAAGGTGATGTTTCTAAAGATATTCATGCGAATATTGAACCATCTGTATGCAATGAGGCAATAGAAGAGGAGTGTACCACTCAAGTAAACGATCAAAGTTCTCAATTAAACCCTCTTCATGGACATGCTTCTACATCAGGAGGAGTTCCTAGCACAAGCAAATCCGACAGAGCGTCATCCAATGGACAGACAATGCCTGAAGCATTAGGTAAACAATGGTTGCTTGAGTTGCATTTAAAATGGACACAAGAATTTTTTGCGTGTGGCATATCGTTCAATGCTATGCGCAATCCAATATTTCAAGATGCTTTGATGAGTACAGCCAAAAAAGGATTTGTGCTTCCTAACTATAACAAGATGCGAACTGAATATCTTGATAAAGTCAAAGACAATACTGAAGCCATTCTCAAACGCACAGTTCTAGAGTTTGTTCCATCATATGGATGCACCATAGCATTGGATGGATGGACTAACTGTCAGAAAAAACCTTTAATCAATGTAATGCTTATTTAACCCTAGAGGGGCTATGTTCGTGGAAGCAATTGACAGCTCATTGAAAGAGAAGACTATCACCTACCTAGCAGGGGTGTATGAGCGTGCAATTTCAAAGGCAGGTGGACCAAAGAATGTGACTGCTATTGTCACAGATAATGCGGCCAACTACAAAGGAGCAGGAAGAGTTATTCAAGTCAAGTATCCACAGATTTCTTGGGTACCATGTGCAGCTCACACTTTAAATTTGCTTTTAAAAGATATTGGTAAAATGGCATGTGTGAAGCAAACTTTATTGGATGCAAATCATGTGGTGAAATTCATTAGAGAGCATCAATTTTCGTATGCTCTTTTTCGAACCAAGTCACCAAATAAAGCTTTGCAAATATTTTGCGCGACAAGGTTTGCTATGGCATACTATGTTCTTGCTGCTTTGCAAGAACATAGTATGCAAGAGTTGAAGCCTGCATTGATGGAAACCTTAGCAGACAGAAGATGGGATGGATGGCTCAGCAAGTATCCAAGTTATCAGGAAGCAGCTAGTCGATGTGCGAAATAGTAAACTCGTCAGTCTTTTGGCGTAATGTAGAAAGAATAGTAACTGTGTCAAAGCCATTTGTAGATCTTTTGAGAGCAGTTGACACAAATTCTTTTATTTTTGGTCGGGTCTACTGGTATATGTCAGAGGCTATACGCAAGCTAAGAGAAAATGTCAGTTTTGGTGCAAAGGATAAAGCTACCATGATTACAATTGTTAACAAGCGTTGGGTGCAGTTGCATACGCCATTGCATGGTGCGGCTTATGTATTGGATCCTAAGTTTCAAATGCATCAGCAATCTGCCAACAAAGAAGTTATGTCCGACTTCAAAGCAGTGTGCTCCCAACTCTTAGGGCACGAAGATGGAAAAACAGCTTTTCATCAGCGAGTAGATTATGCCAACAGAACTGGTATGTTTCAGGATCCGTGGCATATAGATGCCATTGGCAAAACAAGTGCACCTTTATGGTGGAAGGAGTATGGTGGAGAGAAAGTGGAGTTGCAACACATTGCAGTTAGAGTTTTATCAATAGCTGCATCAAGTGGAAGTTGTGAGAGAAACTGGTCAGCATTCGACTTTGTGCACACTAAAGAGAGAAACAGACTTCATACTAAACGTGCTGCTGATATTGTGTATGTTTTTTGCAATATGAGACTTATTTATAAGCCTCAAAACATTGCAACTAGAGCCACTCAAAAGCAATATGGAGTCTTCCAAACGCATGAAGCTATTTATAAGCCTCAAAACATTGCAACTAGAGCCGCTCAAAAGCATTATGGAGTCTTCCAAACGCATGAAGCTATTTCTGCAGAAGTTGATGATGATGATGATATGGAATGGGAGATAGTTTCAGAATGCTCAGATATGGACGAAGTAGATGATATGGTTGCAGTTTTTGAAGATGGAGATGATTTGTGAGAGTACCATTGTAATACTTACTCAACAAGTTTTTGTATATGATGAAAGAAAGTGTTATCTCATTGTTGTTCACATCAAAACCTCTCTCTTTCTCTCTCTCATACGCACATATTCACTCACACTCAAATACAAACTGCCGATAATATCTTGTCGAATAACAATTACATAAAGTCGATGTAGGTTTGAAATTACAACAAGGTTCTCGGAAATTACTCAATTGAAAAGAGTTTGATATAATTTTGAGATTACAAAAAGCTTCTGAGTGACTTATGAGTTTGATAGATTTGCTATAAGTTCATCTATGATAAAATCTGTAATTCCTAGCTCAGGGGACGGTTGAGCAACATCTTTATGTGAAGTGGTAGTATCATCTGGCAAAGGTCCATACAATGATTCATATCGTTGAAGCTTTGCTTGTGCATCACTTAACTCTATTTCAAGCTCAAGAATACGGCCACAAAGCATGTCCGGTGTTTCTCCTTGGCTGGCAAGGTCTTGTCCTTGGCTAGATAATTCAGTCAGTGTTTCTGACTCTTTAGGAAGTAAAACAATAGGATGCTTGCGAGGAGGCATTGGATTATTTGCATTGCGTGCTGCCACCTTTTCTGCAATGCGTCCACGTCCAACGCCAGCGGTGCTTGGACGATCTCATCAATCCACTCTCTTCAGAAAAACATATCGAACATAGCATTGCTGGATAAAGTAGATTGCTACTTGGTTGTTGTTTGGTAGGCATCTCTCTTGTCGTATAAACCTTTGCAGCAATACACGTGTCAGTCCTTTATGTTGCAAATCAGAGAGCTTTAACGGAGCTGTATCTTTTGCATTGCCACTTATTTGAAATAGTTGATGGCGTACAAAGTGATTAGGGCAAAGCTTTTTGCACTCTTTAAGGGTTAATGGTTCGCCCTGTAGCTCAGATTCATCTTCTTCAATGTTGGCAATAGTAGAAAGATCTGCTTTTCCACATCTAACTTGATCTTCTTTAATAATTGCCTAAGCTTCAGCGTGGTTGAGTTCTTCTTCCATATCTGCATATCAGGTCATGTCATTACTTTTAAATACCCATTCAATTAATTTGACATTGGACAGTATATCGAATGACAAGCATAGATATTTTGTTCAATTAAACATGCAATTAAATCTGACACCAAAAGTAAAACAATGATGAAATCATAAGACTGTGTTTTCATTAATCATCAGCTGGTCGTAAGCCAGATGTCATTACAATGTTGTAACCCACTCTATGGGCACCATTTAAACATAAGGAGAGACCAAAAGCATTAGGCCGGGTTTTGGGGTTTTGGCGCTTGCCGGTTTCAAGATGAGCAAGTACATTACTCAAAAAATGTCTCTTGCTTTGTTCTTGGGGCTCTGGTAAGCACTTCAAAATGCGTTTACATGTATGACACATGGAATAAATATCCATAGCTTTGGTCCAGGAGGGAGGATTACAAGATATACATTCGGGGGCTGCCCATGGATAATCTCTCTCATATTGTTTTCTAGTTTCTATCTGCATATCACGTAGAGGAGGAAAACCGGCTGTCGTATTTGTTTTGGTGCATGAACCCCAATCCACAATGCCGACGTAAACACCTTTTTCGCCAAAATGCAGCATCATATTCCGAGAGTGTAGATCATTGTGGAGGTAGTTATGCGTATGTATATACTTCAGAGTTTGGAGGAGAGCATTGATGATCTGCAAAATATTCTCTTGGAATAGCTCTACTGTTCCTACAGTGAGTATGTAATCGCAAATGACAGGATGGCTGTCGTCTGCAGTGCATTCTTTGATCCATTGCTCCACATGGCCGCCATTCCAAAATCGTGAAATGAGCATTGGTCACTCCACGTGGCGCACCATGGCAAGAGGGTAGATAATACCTCGATGTGAAATATCCAAAATTGTTGCTTCGTCTTTGAGCTGTTGCTCCATTGTGGGCCCATGTAGGTGTACTTTGAACACTTTTGCAGCATACACTTGATCTTTGAAAGCGGGATGTGTGACACCCACACGCCTCACATGTGCCCATCTTCCCTCTCCCAGCTGTGGAGCTTGGATATTGAATATGGTTGTGTCGGGTAAAAGGTGTAAAATAGGTGGTAGCTGAGAGAGGTCTAATGTAGCAACGGATGACGTTGCAGGCTCTGTTCTAAGAATGATTTCTGGTTCAACAGCAGCTTCAGAAGAGCTGGCTTCCACTCTTGCACGCTTTGCTCCTCTTTCTAACTTTTCCTTGCTCTTGAACTCCGTGTAAAGCTGTTGCACAAGATGTATGCGCTCAGCTATGTTTGGCAAGGAAGTAATTGAAGGATTTTTCAGTTCTTGAAAGGTTTTCATGATCTGTCCAATGGTTTGTTTGACCATGTTTACTAAAGCACCTGATGTCAGGAGGGCTATGTCAAAAATAGCTGGTGCAAAATTTGCCTGGAGCTGCTCAAACACAGACTTGGTTAGAGTCTCTGGAAGCTGATAAAAATGCTCCGGAGCGACAGGGTTTAAACAATGCCTAATCTCTGTCTCTGACGTGTAATGGAAGTGTCTCACAATCACTTTGGAGACGAACTTTTGTTGATGTTTCACTAGCTTCGTGTCTGCCATATCTGTATGACAAAATTATAAATTAAGAATCTTACGAAAAGATTGTACACCATAGTAACATAGTTATTATATAATGAGTGTTAACCCTATATATATTAAATGATGATTCAACTTTATTAAATAATATTAAATTATTGCAAATTAAAGAGAAAATCTTATGATTACAAACCAAATTGTGCGAATCGACCATGAAAATTAAATTACACACACACACACACACACACACACACACACACACACACACACACACACACACACACACACACACACACACACACACACACACAGAAACAGGCCAGGAGTGTGAGATGCTCTCAGCACAAGAACTGGACCCTGCTATGTGCAGAAGTGTGAGATGATGAAAGAAATTACATCTAAAGGGTTGGAAAATCGTACATGTGAACAGCTCAGCTAGTGTGAGATATTCTCAGCACAAGTCCTGGATGCTGTTGTAAAATAGATTGATAGTTTTTATCAATCTAATCCCTGATAAAGTGTGTGGAACTCACAACACAACTATCAATGGATAAATTAACAATTGCAGATGTAAGTTACCTATCATATGTGTTTACGTCCAAAACAACACCAAGTCATTTAATGATGAAAAATGATGTTCTTTTGGAATATGAAACACACGAGTAACCAGTATGTCACATTAAGATGAAGAGGGCATGAAAATATGCATCTCTTCACTCTTAATATAACGAGTGGTAATGCTTGTGTTTCTATGTAACACATATAAGAGAAAAACTTAATCTAAAATTGTAAATTTTATAAGCTATTTCTAATGGAGTGTGTGGAACGCACAACACAACCATCAGCAAACAGCTCAACAATCTCAAATGTAAATCAATTGTTGTATATATCTACGTTCAGAGGAACACCAAGTCATCTTCTGATGAACAATGATGTTACTACAGAAATAGAAGCACAAAAATAACGAAAGTCGCATTAAGATGAAGAGGGCATAAAGTATGCATCTCTACACTCTTAAAATGAAGAACGTTAATCTTTGTGCTTCTATGTAGAATAATCAATAATGATTTACTTTAAGATTGTAAATTTTATAGGCCACTCTGAAGTGAGAGGTGTAGCATCATGCCTACTACACTCCACGAGTCGACCTCTAATCCTAACTCATCTCTATGGTGAGAGATATACTACTACACCATACGAGTGAGAATCTAAATTTACCCTAAGCCTTCCCTGGAGTGAGTTATATAACTACACACCACGGGAAAGGAAACTATATTCTACACACCTCTGGAGTGAGCCATATGGCTACACACCACGAAGTGGCCTACGACCTGCAAGCCAACTTTGTGGTGAGAGCCCAAACTACTGTACTGAGGCGGTCCGGGGCGGGCAACAAGAAGAGCAACCTCTAGACACCCTTCAAGGCTCCCGTGCTGCTCAATGGGGCTAGGGCACAACACAACACAAACCAAAACAACAAACCCACAGCCAAATCCCAACTACACAAGGGGCACCACCTAGTTTAAGAGCGAACTAGGACGCAAAAGAGGAGAATCGTTAGAGCAACCCACAAACAAGCAAGGAATTTACACTAACCTTAACACCAATGGAACACTCTCACACACTAAAACACGAGGGAGAGAGAGAGAGAGAGAGAGAGAGAGAGAGAGAGAGAGAGAGAGAGAGAGAGAGCGAGATGGTGTACAACTTAGCTTCAACTTTATATTTTGCACAAAAAGGAACTTAGAGCTTGCGGAATCAAGTGACAAGATTTGGTTATAGCATCACTAGCACATTGTCTTAGGGTTATGGGAGCCCTCTCACCATCCACCCTCTTACAATGGTAGCCAAACAATAGCCAATGAATCACAAGCAACAAAACAATAACCTTCAATGAAACAAGTCACCTTATGAAGCTGAATGAGTTTTCCAAGCCAAATTGGAGGAGAAGCGTGAGCCTTTGGACATGAATTGCACCCAAAACTACCAATTCATTGATGTTGGGGTAGATACAACAATGGTAGGGAGAATATCTTCTACTCGCACTCACTCAAACTAGCTCAAGCTTTTCTATGCACCAAGGTGATGGTGTATAGAAAGCTTACTCTCTCTTTACAACCAAGATAGAACTGGCGTGTGGTACGCTCAATCTAGTGTGCAATGGTATAGTGATGTCTTTTACAAGGAAGAATGGGTTCTATTTATAGGTTTTAGAATCCTTGATTAGGATTAAGCCTAATCAATTTTATTAGGAAAGATCAAGGATTATGAATTTTTATGAATTTCAAATGAGAATGGGGTCTCTCTTTTCTCTTGAGTCACATGGATGTGGGCTCCAGTAAGAGAATTATTGATGTGGTGAAAGGAGAGAAACTTCCATGGGAGTGAGTGAATTTGTTTTACTTGTGCGGTTGCCTACTCCATATGTTGATAGTGTGGGTGCATTTTTACAAGAGAAGTTAGTTGTTAGTGGTAATAATCACTAGAATTGTTAGTGATACATTTACAATGGGTAGGATGAGTTGATTTGATGAAGGAAGAGGGGTGAATTAAAAGAGAATCATTGAGATGGTGAAGCTTTGAAGAAGCTTGAACTCACCCTTGTGTAGATTGTGGAAAAAATGACCGCTGGTCTTCTTCTTCTTCTTCGCTTCTTTACGCCGCCGCCACGGTTGACCACCACGTTGAAAAGAGGATTTGTTGATGAAAAATCCTCAATTTGCAGAAGTTATCATGGTTAAGATGTTGAATTTTAGATATTTTTAGGAGAGGTAAATGAAATTGTAACATAGAAGCAATAGAGAGAGACATGGAGAGGGTGTATGTATGTAGAGGTTCATAAAAGAACTACAGGGATGAGAGAGAAGGGTAATGGTGAAGAGGATGGGAGAAGCCATGGAAATTGCAGGTTTGAGTGAGGTAAGGAGAGGGAGGGATGTGTAAGAGTGAGTAGGTGTGTGGAAGGGTGAGAGAAGACTAAGGGCTACTTGTGAGAAAAGTGGGCAGACTGGGGTCCACTCAAAAAATCATAGCTCACCTCTGGTAGCTCCAAAAATCATGAAAAAATTTGAGGTGATTATTCAGTGCGTGGGCTACATTTTCTCTTTTGACCACCGCTTCAAATTCGGAGTGAAAATAGGTGCCAAAAGTCTCACCAAAAAGCCTGTTTTTATGCCTACAAAAGTCTTTTAGTGGCCCCCTCCTTTGTTGAATTTGTACAATGCATCCAAGAGTGAGCCCCTCCTTTGTCATATTATAATACAAAGCATCCAAGTTGCCCTTGACCCATGCATGGAGGAGAATTATTGGTGAATAAAGAAATATATACATGGTGGGACTAGTGTATGGACTATTCATGGACTTTAGCTCAATGAGCACATGGTGTTAGAATAATGAGTAAAAACAATAATAAAAATATGGAGGAGTTATGGATATGGAAAGATATTGGAATCATATGATATGGTCCCTCCTTGAATTATTTTGGGTGAAAGTGGAAAAGGTATGTAAGTAAATAATATAATAAACATAACCAATGAGTAGAAATCAATTTTTTGTTTTCACGAGGGTGAGGGTGAAAATGTGGGAGTGATTTGTATAAAGGAAAAAAATGAGGTTAGAGTATGTACATATTGGCAAAAAATATAATTATGGTGTAACAGGATGAAAGAAGGTGTACATAGGTTTAATAAAACACACACCTAAGTAGAAATATTTAAATAAAATACCAAAATAATTATAAAAAATCCCTATATTTAGGCCATATATACAATGAAATATTTATACACAAAGAGGCCATAATATACTTTTATTTTTTTATTATTTTTATTTTTTTGGCTCAACTAGCCCAGTGACTAGCTAGCTGAGGGTTTTTAAGAAGATATGGGAAAAGCCCCCTAACTCACACACGCCTATTTACAGTGAAATGGTAGGGATAGCCATAGTGTTTGGGTCAATTTGGTAGGGTGAGGTAGCTTACTATGGCAATTATGGAAAGCCGAAAAACGGCTAGCAGTACCACACAAGTCTGGCACAACATTAAAAAAAAGTTAGTATTTACTGAAAATTTAAAAAATTTACCTGAAAACCGCTGTATAACCGAAGACGCTGTCGCTATCTGTCAAACTCTCAGAAGCTCCAAGCTCTCCAAACTCCAAAAAAGTCCACAATGCTTTTCGATCGAATACGGTGACGATTGTATATATATACAGTTTTTCGATCGAAATGTTTTTCGATCGAAATATTTTTCGATCAAAATAGTTTTCGATCAAAAAATATCCTGATCGAAAACGGTTTTATACGGCTATTCGGTAATTATTCGGAAATACAACGTATATTGACGTTTTATACGTATAATTTTTGTTATACGGGCGTATAAATGCAACGCGGCTCACATGCACCCTATTTGAGCAAGAAAAGGTGTTGTAAACGTCCTCGAATCTCTAAAAACGTGCACACACACACACCATGTTAAACCCTAAACCATAAACCTACAAGTAAACTTGAAAACAACCTCACCTTAGTGCTATGGAGTAGTCCACGAGCAAGATTAGCACCTCCGACAACTTGTTTCGCACCAGATCTGTAAGAGGTGAGGAGGAAGAGAGCAAGAGAAAAGATGCAAGAAGAAGAGAAATGCACAGAGAAAGCCCGTGGCTTGTTTTTTGCAGGGTCCAATGGAACAGCTATCGGTACAGGTGTCGGAAAAAACATTCGTACAGGCATCGAAAAGTGCATCGAAATAGGCGTCTGAAAATACATCAGAACACGTGTCGGAAATTGAACATTGAAATTTTTTTTAAACTTCATCTCCCTCCATACTTACCTACACATATACTGACGCCCGCCATTGACGCCGGTAATTTGTCATCGGACTCTTGTAGTGATTAGGATGGGCTTTGGTAAAAGTAAAACTCAACCTTGGGAATTAGAGCTTCCTCTCCTAACGTTAGCACAATGCTTTAGAAGCTCCACAAAGTCGGTCGCAAAATTGTAGCATTGTGGTTTGTAGGTGCCACAAAGTTGGTCCCAAAACCTTAGCACTATGCTTTGGAGGTTCCATGAAGTGATCCTAAAACCTACTAAATCTAGACTAGATTTGGTTAATTTTAACTTTACTCCAAGGCTTTTCACAATTCATATTGGAAATTAAAGAGTAATTTTAATTACTTGAAATTAACATAGATAGTTTCTATTTTTATACTCCTGTAATTGCTCTAGGTAATTGCCTTTGTTCTGCACCTTTAATCATGGTTTGTTGACGTAGGTTCATCCTTCCTTCACGTGTACCTATGACTAAGATAACTAAATAGCAATTGTCCTTGCTCTTTTGTCAAATTCTCTCCTTTGGTCACATGCCTTTGACCGAGCTAGTCCATAAGCACTTTGATCAACTTCACTTGTTCTCTTTTATTTTTTCCATACTTAAATGGCCAAAGTAAAATGGTAAATACTTTTAGAAGGTTAGAAATTAATTTTCATGAAATTAACTCTCCGTTGAAGTCATAATCTTCCTTGATTGTAGAGTAGGGAGAATAAAGTTCTAGCTAGTCATGTTGCTTTGGGTAGAGCATCCCTTTTTACCCATTGACATTTTTCCACAGTGGAGACTAACTTCATTGGTGCTTGGAAGACTTAATTGTTGCAAGCATGTCTTAACTTAGTGCTTACATCTTCCAAAGTAGATTGGCAAGGTAACTCGTCGCCCTTCACTTTTGACTTGTCTTGGCAAGTGTACACACCACACACACGTATGCATACGCATGTGCGCGTATACACGCACACACACACACTTATCCAACCTCCCATAAAGAAATTATGAGCTACTTTGGACTAATGGAACCATCAAACGTAGACCCTACTGCCTTCTCATCCTCTGATCTATGGTGCCGGAAGTGGCAACACCCATCTATGGTGTTGGAGCAACTCCCATCTTTGGTTTTGGAAGTGGCATCTATGGTACTGGAACCTTATACCTGTTCACGTGAAAGCGAAGAGACATGAATAAAATCCTACCTCATCGACATAACAAGAGCATTCTTCAGTAACATAGAGTCTATAGGCCAAGCTCCTCCCTATTCATTCCAGCAGTACTATAAGGTCGACAATGTCACTGCTTGCCCCATGGCATATTGGAATTGGCCTTCTTTTGTAGTGAAGCGTCAATACTTAATTCTAAGACTACATGCACCTTCCCCGTGTAGCAATCATAGAAATTTTATGTGCAACAAGACCTAGTGGTCAGCTGAACATTCTGTCCAGCTTCAACTACCTTACTCACCTCATTTCTGCAAGTGCAACTAGTTATGACGAGCATTATGCCACTCCAAGTATAGCTCATGCAAATTCAACAATCTTGTGCCCTCGGCCATCCTTCAATGTTCATGGAAATGGTATGCCTAATTCTAAGATTCACACCAATTCTTTTCCACGCAGTTTTCCCGTGCAGCAGCAAGATGGGCAGAACCAAAATAGAGTACTAGAGACCTTTCAAACCCTGCTTATATTTTGCAGATCATCAAGCTGGAAGGTACTTCAAATGCTTGCCGACGTGATTAGCACTCTCAAAGATCAGATATTTCATGGCAGAGGTCTGTTCTGGTGCTACTAAAATAGAAGATATCAGATTTCAATCAATGATTAGTTGGCCTAATCTGGAGTTGAATCACCAAAACTCATTGCCTTCACAGGCCTGTTCAACACATTTTTTTGTTGATGCTACGAGAATGTTGGCAATGCAGACAATATAAGTTCATATCCTAATCGATCCTAAAGAAAATGTCAATGTTGTTGTCATTGGATCCTATAGAAATGTTGAAGGAGTTGTAGCATTCAGGCGTTCTGCTGTTGTGCTTCTATTGAAAGAACAAAACTCCCCCTTCACTATTGTATGTCAAGGTGATTCCCGTGGAGCGAGAAGGGTAGTGGATAGAGGTGATTGTCATGTTGTTCTCGTCTATGAATGAGAAGCACACCACCTTGTAAGACAAGCGACCAGTGTGGAGGCATACATGATGATGCCCCCTTGCTCCATCACCACTACAAATTTGCCATAGGAGACCTTGCTGAAAGAAACATTTCTGTTCTCTTGAAGGGTATATTTGTTCTCCAACCAAAATTCAACCAAGCACACTGTTGGTCCCATAGTATGAGGACATCACCTTCTACCACCCTAACACATGTACATGGAAAAATTAAACACAAGGAGATTTCTAGTCGGGGCCTCGAGGGAAAATCCTCGTTAATCTTTGCAGTGCTTTGGCCATATGTCAAATCCCCTTGAAGGCATATGGCACTGCCTTCTAAAATGTTGTCTCTTGAGATGCATTGATTGCAGGATATGCCCAACAAGGACTGGGCCACGAATCTCTATCTCACTAGTTTTTAGAATGCAAAGCGAGGACATTTCTCTTCCTACGTAGGAGTCCAATATGTCTATGATGTAGAGCATAAAGTTAGCTCTGCTTATCTTTAAGTTTAATCTATATCTTGCATCTTTTCTATATGTCTTAATGTGTGTTTTGTGTCTGACAAGGAGGACATATATTCACATAGTGGACGTTTCAATTGCACAAGCAACCTCAACTTGACAACACTACAAGATTCGTTATCTGTATCCAACACGCCATGACTATATGTTTGCTTGGCACAACACATAAACGCTATAGGGCAGGGTGCGGCTTTTGTTTCTTATAATTTTTGGAGAGATCACAATGCCAGATCTCCACCATACTTTTGTATGGCACCTCTGCATGAGGTGCAATGTATACTATGTAGTTTCAGTCTGTGACATTTCATTGCAAGACAATATGTTTAACTATTCACATTGATTTTCTGTAGCTTGACTCAAACATTGTCCGCCGGCTTGCACAATTGGATGACATTCGTACACGATTATTAGGTCGGTAGTGTAGTTCACTTTTTATAGTCTGTTCATTGACTATGCTTGATTGAGAATAAGATGGCTGTCTCAAAGATGGTTCCACAATTTAGAGACTAAATTGTCGAAATTACTAGGTTGAATGGTGCAATCTACAAATAACTACCAAAGTAGGTTAAGCTGCTGAAGGGGATCGGGGAGCACCACAGACAGAGAGTGAGAGAGAGAGAGAGAAGGAGACACACAACACAAATATGGGTGGGGAGACTCAGAAGAGTGAGCAGCCCCCTATACACTTATGCTATGTATAAGGTATACAAGTCAGTGGGCGCCCAGACTCTGGGCGGCCGGGCAAGGCACAGACGCCTATACCCCAACAACCTCCCACTTAAAGGCGACTGTGCCTTTAAGCAAGGGAACCTAGTCTAAAGACTAAAAAAGGTAAAAGAAAACCGCTCTCAACCGATGCCCACTGGCTGGCTGTGATCGTGTGCATCCGGCTGTCTTGCTCCCGTGTAAGTCCATACACCACCAGACGTACCGCACACGTACTGCAAGTATGTACGCAATACCTGCATATCTCCCTCGTGCACTATGCCATCATCAGTCAACAAACGACTGACAACCCCAACTGCAAATGCTCCCACTGCAGCTGCGATATCCGGTCTCAAGATCAACATCTCATACATGAGACCACCGAATGCCGATGCAATGCTAGCGGGCCCTGCTAGCTCTACGGAGCATGCATCAACATATATATCCCTGGCAATAGGCATCTCTGACTGACAAGGCGTGTCAGCCACATGCATCTCCAGACTGTCCGCAAAAGACGCATCAACCTGTCGTGCAACCTCATAGCAAACCAGCTGCTCTAGGTGTCTGCTGGAAGACATATCCTGCACAACTATATCCCCATGCTCACTATCGAGCATAGAAAGGAATGACTGCATAATCTCTAACATCTCAGCCTCCTCTGCAATCATCCACTGCAAACATGACCACTCAATCTGCTGTGACTCACTAGAGCTCTCTTGCTCTAACTCCGTATGCATAGACTCTTGCACAACGTCCTCCTGTCGTGACTCACTAGAGCAAGACCGCTCTACCTGTCTATCCTGCATAGAAGTATCTCGCACAACTGACTCTCTGCTTTGCTCAGTCACTAGCAAAGCATGCATGTCTGACTCTGTCACCTCTCTGCGTGACTGCTCAAGTTGTGCCCCAACTGTGTGCACAACGAGCTCACTACTCTGCACTCCATGCAAAGTATCCTGCAACCCACAAGCAAAAGAGACTCGCCTACTCTCTCGCTGTCTACCTGGCTGCATGATCACAGAGACAACACCGTCTCTCGCGTGATCCACATGCAATGGGTAACCTGTACCACTCCTGGCACCTCTCGCAATCACTAGCGAACCCAAATGCATCACAAAATCTCGCTCTTGTAGCGAAATCTGACATCCACAATCTCTAAGCTGACCAATCGAGATCAAACTCACTGTCAAATCTGGTACATAGCACACATGTCGTAACAAGTAAGATGCACCACTCGGTAATGACAGTCTCACATCTCCTGCACCTGCTATCGCATGCACCGATCCATCGGTCAAACGTACACTGCCAAGCATCCCGCTAGAATAGCTACAAAACCATGCACGATGCGACGTGACATGAAACATAGCATCTGCGTCTAGCAACCACTGCGAAGGGAGTGCACTATCCACATGTATAGCATCTCGTGCATAGCTCGAGGTAAAAGTGACATCCCCGTCACTAGTATACTCCGACACTACATGTGCCTCAACTGTCAAAGCAACTGAGTCCATGGCATCACTACATACATCTCTGAGACTGCCATGTCTCCTACGATGTCGCATACGACGAAAACAGCGTTGTCTAACGTGTCCAGAATGACCACAATACCAACATGTCACCTGTCGGCGTGCTCGTGAATGTACATGTCTCACACGAGTCCGTGATGACTCAGATCTATCATACATATCATGTAATCTGCGCCAAAGTGCTCTCGAAGTAGTCTCATACATAACAAGAGCATATACAGATTCCGCAAGGTGCAAAGAGAGTGTAGATAGTGCCATCTCCTCTAGCTCCTGCCACTGATCGTCAGACATGTTTGAAGGTCTACCTGCATCACCACTCAATGGTCGATGCAACCCTCGCTGTGTCAATGCATCAAGCATACACTCTCTCCATGCCGCAAAGTCTGACCCATCAAAGACGCGCATCTGTGAGAGGTCACAATCTGATCGATCACCTGTCTCTGCCATGAGCACAATGTAGCAAACTAGAAAGCAAAACCACCTCACCAACAACACCTGGAAACTGTCTACCAATATGGCCAGAAACACAATGTAAAACCTGTGAGACACACTCCAAAATAGAGCTCCCGCAATGTCAATACAAGCCTCGCCTGCTCTAGTATCACACTGCAATCTGTGAGCTAATCACCAAGCCCACACTGTGCGGTATCGATGCATACACACGCACAAATCTCCCACCTGCAGAGAACACCGCACGCAAATGTTGAGTGCAACCCGCAATCTCTACCTAGATCGCATAAATGATGCGCATAAAACTCCTGGGAAAATTTCGCCAAAGTTTCTTCAGTAAAACGGCCACAAAACCAGTAACCAAACTGACTGCACGCTCAAAACCATGAGCAACCAAAGCGCGTCAAATCACACTTCAAATGCATGCACCAATCTCCACATTTTGCATACATCATTGCAAACACCTGCAAATCTAGTACACAAATATCTGCTCTACCTGTGACTGCCAAAAAACATGCTCGAGGCATACATTGCCGAGCTCAAAATGCAATCACATTAGTCTCCCTGAGCATCAAACCACATAAAGCATACATCGTATCCTCCCACCTGTGAGGAAACTTGCAGCAAATATCACTCTCACATCTGAGAGCAAACCATGTGTGGAATCCTCGACACACAATAAACAACTGCTGCTGCAGAAAATTCAGCGTTCAGAATTTTAAAATTCTGATATGACGAGCGCGTCCGGAGCGTGCCAAAACCCCAAGGTAGACTCCTGGATCATATGTATCCGAGTCCGGGTGTGAAAGCTATGCCAAAAAGAGTGTTTTTGGGACCCGAAAGTGCACAAATAAACTTGCTGCTGTACCTGCTGTAATTCAAAGCATAATTTCAGCAAATAGACATCACCATCGCGTCCGGAGCGTGCCAAAACCCTGACCTAAACTCCTAGATCATGTAGATCTGACTCTGTATGATGGAGCTACGCAAAAAACTGCGTTTTAGAGCCCGAAAATGGCAAAAACGAGCTGCACACAGTCTTGAACCTGCTCCTGCTCCACTCTGCGTGATGCAATGTCCTCTCAATGCAAGCTCCAACACAAGAGCTCTGCCACAACAGCATCCAAGCACTTGAATGTCAAGCTCTCCTCCGCCGAGAACTTCTCTAACGAGCTCCACTGAGCTCAAAAGCTCCTCTCACCAAGGAAGCCGCAACCGCCTCCTCGACCAAGCTTGACCACACCAAGCTCCTAAGCTCCAAAGACAATGCTCCTCAAGCTAAAATCGCTCTCTGTGAAACTCCGCGATCGAACTCCACCGTCGAGAGCGAGCGAGCTATCGCCTCGAAGCTCTCAAAGCCGTCGTGCTCTCCGCGGTCACCATAGCTCTCATACCAATTGAAGGGGATCGGGGAGCACCACAGACAGAGAGTGAGAGAGAGAGAGAGAGAAGGAGACACACAACACAAATATGGGTGGGGAGACTCAGAAGAGTGAGCAGCCCCCTATACACTTATGCTATGTATAAGGTATACAAGTCAGTGGGCGCCCAGACTCTGGGCGGCCGGGCAAGGCACAGACGCCTATACCCCAACAGCTGCAACCCTTTTACTCGATTCAATTACCCTCTTCAGTAGCTCTTTTTCATATATAGATCACTCTAGGACACAACTTGCTTCTTCCCAATGCTCATCAAGTCCCAAGCTGAGCTATTATTGGTGCCTATCAATAGGTTCTACGCATTTTCTCGTGTCACCACAACAAAACCCAAGGCGACAACAATCACAACCAACTAACCAAGTAACGAGTTGCGCTCCAAAATCTGTCAGGTTATGTATGGCAAAGGGCCACCAAGCAAGACTAGTTGCTCTTGGTAATGTCATTGTCAACATATATGGACCCTGCTTGACGAAGAAAAGAGCAAAGCTTGGGAACACCTGAAAGGTGTCCACATGGAAGGGAAATGGCTCCTGATGGGAGACTTCAATATGGTGGAGAAGAAAAAGGATAGAATATGCTCATTGAACATGCTTGCGAGATCAAAAAGATCCAGATGGCAAAGCCAATGTGAGAAGTGGACTTTGATGGACTTGTGGGAGGTGGGTCCATTGAATAGCACACTAGGATTCACGTATACCAGCCTACAATATGTTGGCACATCATCTTGTTTGGATAGATTCTCTTGCTCACATCAAGCCGTCTGGTTGTTGCCATTGCTTCATATGAAGGTGCTCCAGGGGTTACTATGTATAAATTGTGTATATTGCAACTGTTCAAGGATTATTTATAAAACTGCTTATCTATGAAATTTTTGAAAAATTTATATACACCCTTGATGTAATTTAATAATCCCTTTTGCTGCACTCACGTAATAGTCACATAATTATTAAGTGAATCCCCCCCGAGTGAAGGTGGTAACTTCACAATGCCTATCGGATCACCTACCATCAAGCATGAAATTTCAAAAAAAACAAAGAAGAAGGTCAGTGGCCCCAAGGTTCAAAGAAGCTACTGAGCACAAGGGCTCATCTTTTTAAAGACCCTCTCTTCAAAAGCCTAGTATTGAAAGCTATAAGAAAGATTCGTAAAAATGTGGATATGGTAAACTTTCAGGCATGGGATATCTTTGCCAAGAATATTCAAAAAGCAATCAAGACTGTAGCCCTAGAAGGAGGAAACACCACGAGCAACGCTTGAAGAAACTCACTAACGAAGTAGAGCTTTTAACCACCAAAAAGCAACAAGGGTTGGCTTTTGAAGCCGAGCACAGAAGGTGGCTTGAAGCAAAATGCGACTTGATTGAACAACAACTCTAGGAGGTGAAGAAGGCCAAAATTTTACCTAGAGAGACATTCCTCCAACCGGAGGAGGCTAATCATTCGCACCTCTTTAGAATCCTCAAAGTCAAGAGAAATCGAGGGATCGTCCACTCGCTATCCCGATGTAGAAGGAAAGGAGATTAAGGACATGGATGAAATGGCTCATATGATGCTTGACCACTTGCAACACATCATTGGCCATTTGACAAGGTCATCGCCCCACACCAACACAGATTTATAAAAGGAAAATCAATATACTACAACATCAACCTGGCAGCAATGGCCGGCATAGAGTTTGCATCATTCACTAAGCAAAAGTGTGTACCACTGCAATTGGATTTAGATAAAGTGTATGATAGGATCACATGGTATTTCATTAACTCTCTCTCTCTCTCTCTCTCTCTCTCTCTCTCTCTCTCTCTCTCTCTCTCTCTCTCTCTCTCTCTCCCCCCCCCCCCCCCCCCCCCCCCCCCCCCCCCCCCCCCCCCGTGTTGCACTACAGGGGGTAGCTTAGGATGTGCAATTAGATTTCCCATCTCTGGTTGTTACTGACCACCGAGTCGCACTACAGGGAGGGATTAGCTATCTTACATCCTTTCTTCGTGGTTGTTGATGACCACTGTGTGGCATTGTAGAAAGATTAGGTTTATTAGATTCTTCGTCTCTATTTGTTGCTGACCACTGTGTCGCACTCTACGGAGGGGTTTAGGATTTCTAAATCCTTCATTCTTGGTTACTGACCATCATGTCGCACCGCAAGAAGATTGGATTTAAGAGATACCTAATCTTTAGTTGTTTTTGGACATCATGTTGCACTGCAAGGAGGGGTCTACGATATTTAAATCATTTGTTCTTGGTTGTTGCTGACCATCGTGTCGCACCGCAAGAAGATTGGATTTAATAGATTCCTCTTCTCCGGTTGTTGTTGACCACCGTGTCACACTACAAGGAGGGGCTTAGCGTTTTTAAATTTGTTGTTCTTGGTTGTTGCTGACCATTGTGTCACACTGCAAAAAGATTGGATTTGTTAGATTTCCCATCTTTGGTTGTTGTTGACCACCACATCGCACTACATGGAGGGGTTAGGTATCTGAAATTCTTCACTCCTCGATGTTGCTGACCATCGCATCACACCGCATGTTGATTGGATTTAATAAAATTCTCGTCTGTGACTATTGCTGACCACCATGTCGCATTGCAGAGAGGGGCTAGGTACAGGGATTTAATTTTTATGTAATTACCACAAATTTTATGTAATCACAAGGTCTTAGTGACACATTTACATGATTACACTAAACATGATCACAAAGAATCTGGTTTAAGGCGATTTAGAAACCCATTAAAATCCCACCAGGCTTTTCCATTTTCCATGCAGGTCCGCCGGGCTTTTATGTTTTCCCTGTAGGCCCGCCGGGAATACTAAAAAGCTTGGCAGGCCCGCAGAATTATATATATATGGGCCCTATCGGGCCCGCTGGGTGTTATTTCTTTGTTTCATCTTGTGTGTGTGTGTGTGTGTGTGTGTGTGTGTGTGTGTGTGTGTGTGTGTGTGTGTGTGTGTGTGTGTGTGTGTGTGTGTGTGTGTGTGTGAGAGAGAGAGAGAGAGAGAGAGAGAGAGCTCGTCGACCGCCTTTGCAGGTACGTCAAGAGGAGAGAGGAGGTCGTGTGGGAGCGTGCTCTGCATCGCATTGCGCGACAGTAGCGGAGTACCTGACCACACGATGCGATATGTGTTGTGTGTGTGTATGCGTTGTGTGGTAGCATGCCTTTTGTCATATTGCACAGAAATCATAAGGTACCTTACCACACAATGGGAGTGTGTGCGTAACCTGTTCTACGGAACATTGCTTACCACGGGGGTATCACCTCGGTGCCACGTGGAAAATGGTGTCCTTGTGGTAAGTATTAGCTTACTATCTGGGTACTACGCAGGTAACGCGACGAATCTAGTATCCTTATGGTAAGTCAAGTTCCCTTCCCCTTTCCCAAAAAACATATGGGCATCGATCGGTAATGCGGCTATATGATGTTCGTATGCAAGCCATTATTTCTCTTTAGCAATTTTATGTGCAACAAGACCTAGTGGCCAGCTGAACATTCTGTCCAGCTTCAACTACCTTACTCACCTCATTTCTGCAAGAGCAACTAGTTATGACCAACATTATGCCACTCCAAGTATAGCTCATGCAAATTCAACAATCTTGTGCCCTCGGCCATCCTTCAATGTTCATGGAAATTATATGCCTAATTCTGATCAAGATTCACACCAATTCTTTTCCATGTAGTTTTCCCATGCAGCAGCAAGATGGGCAAAACCAGAAAAGAGTACCAGAGACCTTTCAAACTCTGCTTATATTTTGCAGATCATCAAGCTGGAAGGTACTTCGAATGCTTGCCGACATGATCAGCACTCTCAAAGATCAGATATTTCATTGTTAGCAGTTGGACACACCCAACGGAGAATGATTGCTCGGTAGGATATTATTTTTTGTAATTATTCTTTAATTGAGAAAAACCATCATTTCACCTTTGCAAATAGTGGGGCTTGCAGAAGCTTCCAGATTGTATCCCATTTTTGACATTTAGATTGAGTAGATGGTTAAATTGGAACATTAGGGTTTGAGATAGTAAGGTATTTATACCACTTTTGACCTTAATGAAAAAAACCTTTGTCATTTTTAAAAAGTTCTTTCTGTGTGAGTGAGTGTACTCTGTGTACGAGAGAGAGTGGGAGTTTTATCTTGACGCTACACGTGCATCAGTGGTCGGAATCGAGTGCGGAGAAGTGCAGCGTGTTGCCCCCGACGAGAGCTACGCGCCAACACCTACATTGTGGGTGTACAATCTGGTTTTGCGAACTCGACCCATGAGCTACATCTGGTGATTCGGTGAGCATACGTTGTCTGTTTTCGCATTTTAGCATATCCACTCGTTCGTAATGAGTAGAGATACACATTAGGTACTTTAGTTTTCAAAAACGACAACCTGCAAATTTCGACCAAACATCATACGTGATTTTGCACCAAGTGTTTAGGGTTGGGGTTTTGGTTCATGGACCTTAGGGAGAGTGACCTATTGGTGTTAATAGGGTTTTCTTCAAGTTCTGTGGCGTTTCGAGAACGTTTGATGGGTATTTGGCTCTTGAAATCACTGTAGGAAATCTCCTCTTATTCACTCCTGAAGGCTGTAGCTTAGACATTGGGTAGAGACCTCTGTAGGAATTAGTCGAGAGTCGGTCGAGTGTAGGTTGACACCCTATGCTTGCTTCCACGCACCTGCGGGTCGAGCTTCGTCCTTAGCTGACAAATCTTGTTAGGTGAGTTCTCGTTGTGCTAACGTCCGTCGCGGCGTATCCGCTGACGAAGGAAATTTGCAATGGCGGCCTCTACACCAAAACAAACTCCATTGCGCCACAAGGGAAATGAGATGAGGGCACCACCTAGTCTTGGAAGCGTGGACTAGGACCGCTACACAAAGAGAGAGAGAGAGAGAGAGAGAGAGAGAGAGAGAGAGAGAGAGAGAGAGAGAGAGAGAGAGAGAAAGAGAGAGCGAGAGAGAGAGAGAGAGAGAGAGAGAGAGAGAGAGAGAGATCACTATGAATGAAGCATTAACCGTAGTGTGTGTACAAGGAATGGATGACTTCAAACACTCCCAACACAAATAGCATATAGATTACCAAACAATCACTCAAGGATTAGCCAAGATCACATCAAGCATTCTCACACACATATAAAACATTTCTCTTAATTAACATAAGTAAGAGGAGGAGAGGTTACTAGTATGAAACAATTTGCACTCTAGGATGTGCAAGAATAGAGTGAATGAATGAGCTTATGGGCTCATGGTGAGTGATACAAAGGCTCAATGGGGCTGAGGGAGGCTTAAAATTACAAAGGGGAAGGCCTCTTTATATAGGAAAGAGAGTGATTAGGAGTGAGGTTAAGATCCAAGTGTAATTTGTACAAATGAAGCTTGATTAGGGACATTCAACCAATGAAGAAGCTCCTTCCAAGTGATTTGTTGACCAATTAGCTCCATCATCACTTGTGTTGTCTTCACTCCTTCCTCCATAGCTTGAGTCCAAGAGCTTCCTTATTTTAAAATGTAAAGAATCTACATAAAATCAATACATATCTAGTAATAATAGGAAGGGGTTGAATGAGAATTTATGAATTGGTACAAGATTAAGCATGACTTGAGAGGTGATTAGAAGAGGAACTTTGATGGGTTTTTGAGCTTGAGAGAGAGAAGGAAGGAGAGGAGGGTGAGAAGACTAATGGCTGATTTTAGAGAAGGTCTCAATGTGGAAAAGGAAGGGTGTGTGTGTGTAAAGGTAGAGGGGGTGGTCTCCACCACAGTTGAAAAAACTGGCGTCCACCATTTTGACCATATCTCCTAGACCGTAGATGCAAAAATTATAAAAAAAATATGGCCAGAATCTCCAGCTCATCAGCTACAACTTTGATGAAGACAACTTTTCTTGGATCGGAGTGGAAGTATTTTTTAAAAATTCAACAAAATCATGTGTATGGTTTCTTCATTTACCAAGTCTTCCACTTGGGTCCCATTTGTTTGAATCATCATATGGCTCCAAAGCCATGATGATATGAGCCACTCATGACCCTTGAATCATGGGTGCATGGCTCCACAACCACATCATATCTTTTCTTTTCACATTTACATATTTTCCCTTCCCTTTACCACTAGGTTCTCCCTCTACCTTTCACCTCCGGTGAACTAGTCAAGAAAAAATCATTTTTTTAAAAAAATTTCCAAGAGGTTGTTCTCACTCTTTCTTTTATTGTAAACCTCTAGAAACAAGGAAAACCAACAAAATATGATAAACAAAAATGTGTGATAGGCTCGGATCATAGCCCCCCCAAACCTGGCTAGGGGTATTTATGCCTCTAGCCTACTTTCTTTGATCTTGAGCTGACCTTATCCTGATGTGATAAGTCTTTAGACGCCATCCATTTGTCCTGGTCTTGTGCACTTTACCATCAATGTCTTGAAGTCTGTAAGAGCCATTTTTGAACTTTTTGGTGACCAAGAACGGGCCTTCCCATCGAAAAAGAAACTTTCCATTCTTACGAGTGTCGAAGCGATAGTCATATCGAAGCACCAGAGATCCCTTTTTGATGTCTTTGGATGCTAGCTTTTTGTTGAACTTTTCTCTGCGCTTCTCTGCTTCTTGAGAATAGTGGTTGATGGCTTCTTCACGATCCAATTGCAGCCTCTCTAGATCCATGATCCTTTGATGTACTTTCTCCTTTTGAGAGCCTACCTGGCTACCCAATATTCGAAGACTTGTTAACTTCACTTCAATGGGCAAAAGCGCCTCCTTTCCATAAACCAAATGAAAGGGTGTGTACCCTAATGTGGTTTTGAAGGAGGTTCTATAGGCCCATAGAGCTCCATTCAGGTGTTTGTCCCAATCTTGGCGCCTGGCATGTACCTGTTTGGTGAGAATTTTGCAAATGATTCCATTTACCTTTTCCACCAAACCATTGCACTGAGGGTAGTAAGGAGTAGAGTGTTGATGCTGAATATTTAGCTTCTTCATAAGTTCTCCTACCAAGTCTGCTCTAAACCCTGGTCCTCTATCAGATAGTATTTCAAGAGGGGTGCCAAACCGGCAACAGATGTGGTCAAAGATGAACTGACTCACATCCTTAGCAGTAATTCTATTGGTCGGCATAGCCTCAGCCCATCTAGTCATGTAGTCTACTCCCATGATGATGTACTCTTTACCTGACTGAGTGCATGGTAGAGGTCCTATGGCATCAATTCCCCACTTCTCAAAGGGCCCATATACCTTTATTGGGTTCTGAGGTTCAGCTATGAGCCGTCGTGGTCCTGCTTTCTGACATTCATCACATGTTTGACACCAGTATTTGACATCACGATGAAGACTTGGCCAAGTAAACCCAGCTTGTAGAACCTTTCTACTAGTGACGTCGTGTGCAAAGTGTCCTCCGCACATATCATCGTGACAAGCTTTTAAAATCTCTTCAATTTCACTCTTCAAAGGCACTCTCCTAAGCACACCATCCTTACCAAGACAATACAAGTCATCATTTACTATGTGATACCTGGTAGCCTTCCTAGCTAACCATCGCCTTTCCCCTGCATTCAAGTGTTTAGGAGCCTCTCCTTGCTCCAGAATGTGCATAATATCTTCCAAGTCCTCCTTGCCTTGCTGAAGTGGAAGTTTGATGGCCACTGCTCCCACTATTGACTCATTTAACTTTGATGATGCTAGGTGGTCTGCATCCTTGTTCTGGTCTCTTGGCACATGATGTACTTGTGACTCTCTAAATCTCCTCATAAGAGCTTTGGCTTCTCTCATTTTAGTAGAGAGACGGGCATTTTTGCAAGCCCATGTACCTTGCATTTGCCTTACCAAAAGCATGGAGTCACCAAAAGCGTTTAATCTCTTAATTGAATTATCGAGGCACCAACAAAGGCCATGAATTAGAGCATGATATTCTGCTTCATTGTTGGAGTGGACATCTTCTAGAGTGATCCCTTCACCATGGATCCTCTCTCCCAATGGAGATAAGACCACAATGTCTGCAGCTGCCTTATCCTTGGTTCTCTTGTATGCTCCGTCAAAGTAGAGGCTATAAGCATTGACCAAAGCCTCTGGAGCTGGAGGTGGTGGAAGTTCCTTTCTCTTCAAATGGAAAACTTTTTCATAGCACTTGTTTGTTAAAATGTCGGCTAAGCATGCTCGAGTTGTTCTTTCAACCTGTATTGTATAATCAAACTCTTGAAGTCGCACCACCCACTTTGCTATTTTGTCACAGATTTCCATATGTTGTAGTGCATAGGGAAACATATCCTCCACAGTGATAATTACAAACCTCTTCGGCAGCAAGTATGGCCGAAATTTGGTTACCGCAAACATGAGAGCTAACACTAGCTGTTCCATTAGGGTGTAGGCCTTCTCTGTGTTTTCCATGAGGCGGCTAGCGAAATACACGGGCCTCATAAAGGATGTTTTTGGATCTTTTTGTAGGAGGGCAACACCAATGGCTTCTTCTCCCACACTAGGGTTTACAAAGAATGTTTCTTCCCAACAAGGTTGGAGGATTATAGGGAGTGACCCTAACATTTTTTTAATCTCTCTAAAATGCCCTTCACTTTCTTCACTCCAAACAAGCGTCTCTTGACGAGTCAGCTGTTGTAGAGGAAATATCACTTGGGAGAGTAAGTGTATGAATCTACTCAAATATCTTAGCTTTTGCAAGAAGGAGATTAATTGTTTGATGGAAGTTGGGGAAGGTAGATTTAGCAATGTTTCTATCTTTTCAGGATCTACCTCGATTCCATCAATGGACACTACATGCCCTAATAGTGTAACCTTGCTTTCCCCAATGTGACATTTGTCCTTGTTTAGTTGTCCACCCAGCTTAGCTAAACGAGTAAATCCTTCATCAATCTTGCCGAGATGCATACTTTTGGAGCTGTAAATAAAAAATTCATCTATGAAAACCCTTATGGACTTACCAAAGTAAGGTTGGAAGACCATGTTCATGAATCGTTGAAAGGTGGCTGGAGCGTTGGTGAGACCAAAAGGCATGACTCGAAATGCAAAACATCCCCATGGTGTGATGAAAGTAGTCTTTTTCTGGTCCTCCTCTGCAATGCGTATTTGAAAGTAGCCAGAGTAGCCATCACACACTGTGTATCTCTCATGGCCTGCTACTTCATTTAGAATCTCATCTTGAAATGGGAGAGGGAAGTGGTCCCTCTTTGTTGCAGCATTTAGTGGCTTGTAATCCACGCACACTCGCCATTTACCATTCTTCTTTGGCCTCACCACTACTGGGGAGACCCATTCTGAATCTTCTACTGGGTATATGAATCCTGCTTCTAAGAGTCTCTTCACCTCAAACAACAGTGCATTTTGTTGCACAACTCCTAATCTTCTTAGTTTTTGTACTACTGGCTTGCTCCCTTCTTTTAGATGGATATGATGCTTCACTGCAGTGACACCTGTAATGTGAGTGTAATCAGAAATAAACAATGATGCATGCTTCTTGAGAACATTTACATAACTCTCCTTTTCTTCTTCCTTTATATCCTTGGATAACATCTCCTCTAGGCTGGCATCCCACACATTCTCCATTTGGATCCTTGGGTTGCCTTCTGATGAGGTAGTTTCCTTTATGGTGACGCCCATGACTTCGAGAGTGCTATCACTCTCTTCACTTGAACTCTCTTCCTCGTCCATAGATGAGGAGCATCCACTTGAGCTCCACTCATCAGCTGACGTCTCTAGTTCAAGGTTCTCTTGTCGCCCATTCTTTAGGTTATAAACCACCTTCCGACTATGGCCACCCATGCGAGGCCTCAACTCCAAGTCTCCTGTTGCCCAATCTTGCCTAGCTCCTATACCCATGAGCCAAGGTCGTCCTAAAATAAGGGGGTATCCTTCTCCCTTTACTGGCATCACATAAGCATCAACCTCTGTAGTGATTCCAAAAACAGAAACTCTCAAAGCTTTCACTACACACACACAAGTGACCGAGACATTATTGGCCATTTTTGCCCTAACGTTTGATGATTCCATTACCTCTAAACCCAATTGATGCATTAGCTTTTCTGTCATGACACAAACCTCTGCTCCACTGTCAATGTAAGTTTTTGGAATTCGTTGTCCCTTGATTTGAGCCTCCACCAAAGGCACTATATCCTTGAGACCATATGCTTTGATTACACTTACTAGCTTACTTCGCTTTGCCCTCGTGCTCACCATTTTTGACCATTGTCGTCGAAGCTTTGGGGAGATATGAAGTAGTTGTGGCCAAGTAACCTTTGGTCCTTGAGAACTCACATCAGCTGTCAAGTCATAAGGTTGTGTCCGAGATCCCATAGGGAAATCAGAGATGTCAATTTGAAACCTAGTACGGGTCTTTCTCTTCTTGGCTTCATCTTTAGTTGCCCGAGATGTACTTGCTTCATTGCTTGCATCCTTGCTTGTTTCTTTACCTACTTCATCTTGGACACGCACACGTTTGATAGGCATTGTAGCCACTTCATCTATCTTCATCTTCCCTTTAGCTATTTCTTCCTGGTTGCTTCTGCCCTTGAGGACCTCCTCCATCCTTATGATGCTCACATTTGGTTGAGTAGCAGGGGCTTGAGCTTGAGCACGAGGTGGCTGCAAAATTTGAGGTTGCGGTTGCTCTTGTGCTTGAGCTCTAGCACGGGGTGGACTTACTTGTTGTCGAGGACCTCTGACAGGGTAGTCATATCTTCTGGGATGAGGGCAATTATACATGCCGTGGCCAATTTCCCCACAATTGTAACACAACATTTCCCTTGCTTGACGTCGCATTGGTGGCCGATTCCCACCATTTCCCTCAATAGGCCTTCTTGCACCCTGCACAAGATTTACTCTCAACCCCTCTAGCTGGTTTGTGAGATTGTTTATTTGTTGGAGCATATCTTCTTGTTGACCTCTATTGAGGTCTGGTGCATTAGGCACATTTGGAGGTATGTGAGAAGCTTCCATAGTTGTGATATTGCCTCCCAAAGCTAGCTGGCCAGCTTGGGCTTTTGATAGAGAATCTTTCTATTCTTTTCCCTAGCAATTCTTAAGGCATCTTCAAAAGCATTTGGAAATTTTCTCTTTACCTTCTCCCTTAGCAAGGGGTACAAACCTGAGATAAATCGATCCTTTTGGAGGCAATTGGGAGCTCGCTCACCAGGGTTTAGTGAGTCTGCCCATTGGCCCCAAAGTTTCAAAAAACCTTCCTCATAGGTTGCATAACCATGAGGGTCAACTTGATGAAGGGACAGAAGCCGTTGCCATAGTTCTTCTGCCGAATTGGCTCGTTGAAATCTTCGTAGGAAAGCCACCTTCAATCCCTCCCAATCAATTCTTTGGGTTGGATCTAGAGCCTGGAACCATACCCTAGCTTCTTCTTTGAGCACCAAAGGAAAAGCTCTCAATTTCAATGCTTCGTCATCCCTCCCAGAGACAAGGAAAGCCATCTCCAAGTTATCCAAAAAATCCCCAGCATTTTCCCCACTACGCCCAAAAAAATTTGGGAAAGCCATCATAAAAGTGGGTTGCCTTCCTCTCAATACAGCACAAAGATGAAAACGTCTAGGCCCAAATCATATCTTATTAAGGGTAGAATAAATGGATTGATAGATGCATTAATCTCAGCTAGACGACGAGGGCCTAGTAAGTCCCTTATGATGTTTTGGAACCTAAGCTTTGTGCTAGCTATTATATGCACAGTTTGTCTAGCAAGAGGTTGGAAAGGTCCATATAAATCCCTATGATTCATGGAGTATGCTTAAAGCAAGATGAAGATGTGAACATCAAAAGATACATTATACTCCAAAATAGGAAATATTATAGGGTCAGGGGACAGCAATATCTCTCTCAACCTCTCAGCTCCAAAATAGAAGACCAATCTTTGTTGGAAAAAAATCTTTCTATCAATGCGCACATTCACCCTAATATTCTGAACTGATTGAAAGTTGTAGAAAATGGGATTATTCATTGGTGCATTAATTACAAACTTCCATGAAGCACTTCATTGAAGTTGAGCTCTCTTGGATCCCACCATTTGAGAGATGCGAAGAATTTGCTCACCAGTGATTAGCCTAGCTTTGGTGTGACCATCTTCAGCTTTGTAGAGTTCATAGGGTTCGATGGCTACCCTCTCAACCACCTTGAGCCTTCTTGCTAGTAGTAGTTGGAGTGCATCACCATATGTAGCCTCTTGCCAATACCGCACCCCATTGATGTGTAGCTCCCCCTCCAAAAACTTGTTAATTCCTGAGTTTGAGAGTGCTTTCACCACCTGAAGTCGAGGCTTCAAAGGAAGTGTCTTCACACTAGCCACAAAGCACTCAACACAATTCTTTGACCTAGGGACTTGATGACTACAAGATTTTCCTTGAAGCAAAGAAGGGTGTGTGTAGTTAACTCTCTTTACCCGCATACGTGCCGTTTGTCGATAAAGACGCTTCTTTTCTCGATCTTCTTGGGGAGACCATAGTGGAAGTCTCGGAGAATTTGATGGATCTTCCTTCATAGGATTGATAGAGCGCTGCTTAAGAACTCCTCCGTGGGGGCACCAATTTATGACGAAGGAAATTTGCAATGGCGGCCTCTACACCAAAACAAACTCCATTGCGCCACAAGGGAAATGAGATGAGGGCACCACCTAGTCTTGGAAGCGTGGACTAGGACCGCTACACAAAGAGAGAGAGAGAGAGAGAGAGAGAGAGAGAGAGAGAGAGAGAGAGAGAGAAAAAGAGAGAGCGAGAGAGAGAGAGAGAGAGAGAGAGAGAGATCACTATGAATGAAGCATTAACCGTAGTGTGTGTACAAAGAATGGATGACTTCAAACACTCCCAACACAAATAGCATATAGATTACCAAACAATCACTCAAGGATTAGCCAAGATCACATCAAGCATTCTCACACACATATAAAACATTTCTCTTAATTAACATAAGTAAGAGGAGGAGAGGTTACTAGTATGAAACAATTTGCACTCTAGGATGTGCAAGAATAGAGTGAATGAATGAGCTTATGGGCTCATGGTGAGTGATACAAAGGCTCAATGGGGCTGAGGGAGGCTTAAAATTACAAAGGGGAAGGCCTCTTTATATAGGAAAGAGAGTGATTAGGAGTGAGGTTAAGATCCAAGTGTAATTTGTACAAATGAAGCTTGATTAGGGACATTCAACCAATGAAGAAGCTCCTTCCAAGTGATTTGTTGACCAATTAGCTCCATCATCACTTGTGTTGTCTTCACTCCTTCCTCCATAGCTTGAGTCCAAGAGCTTCCTTATTTTAAAATGTAAAGAATCTACATAAAATCAATACATATCTAGTAATAATAGGAAGGGGTTGAATGAGAACTTATGAATTGGTACAAGATTAAGCATGACTTGAGAGGTGATTAAAAGAGGAACTTTGATGGGTTTTTGAGCTTGAGAGAGAGAAGGAAGGAGAGGAGGGTGAGAAGACTAATGGCTGATTTTAGAGAAGGTCTCAATGTGGAAAAGGAAGGGTGTGTGTGTGTAAAGGTAGAGGGGGTGGTCTCCACCACAGTTGAAAAAACTGGCGTCCACCATTTTGACCATATCTCCTAGACCGTAGATGCAAAAATTATAAAAAAAATATGGCCAGAATCTCCAGCTCATCAGCTACAACTTTGATGAAGACAACTTTTCTTGGATCGGAGTGGAAGTATTTTTTAAAAATTCAACAAAATCATGTGTATGGTTTCTTCCTTTACCAAGTCTTCCACTTGGGTCCCATTTGTTTGAATCATCATATGGCTCCAAAGCCATGATGATATGAGCCACTCATGACCCTTGAATCATGGGTGCATGGCTCCACAACCACATCATATCTTTTCTTTTCACATTTACATATTTTCCCTTCCCTTTACCACTAGGTTCTCCCTCTACCTTTCACCTCCGGTGAACTAGTCAAGAAAAAATCATTTTTTTTTTAATTTTCCAAGAGGTTGTTCTCACTCTTTCTTTTATTGTAAACCTCTAGAAGCAAGGAAAACCAACAAAATATGATAAACAAAAATTTGTGATAGGCTCGGATCACCGCCAACATTGGCGCTGCTGCCGGGGACGAAAACCCTAGGTAGGTGACCGAGACTAGTCCTTGAGGAGAGGGATTCTCTGGCTTGCCAGAGTCTCGTTTTACATTTAGATAGGATCAGGGGGTGGAGGACTCTCTAGGTCTTAGGAGGAGTCTAGGGAGCGAGTGTCTGGCCTAGATCCTTCGACTTAGGTAGACTTAGATAGGTTTAGGTATTAGTTGAGTAGTGGTGTAGAGAGTAGGAGTTGGAGTGGTAGAGGCGGTGGAAGGAGATCTTGAGAGTCTGGAGAGGTCAGGAAGCAAACGAGACACCAATATCATCATCTCACATGATGAGTAGGAGTAGGGTAAGTAGGACATCATGATTTATGATCTGGAGCACTTCATGCATGTTATATTTTCTGTTAGGCTCATCACAAGGTTGTAAAAGACGGAAAAGAGTGTTTAAAATCTAAAGTGAAGTTCAAAAATTTCTGTGAGTGTTTTTGAGAGAGCTGTAGAGCATAAAGAGTATTTCTGTCAGGAAAAAATTAAATTTTAAGCCAGGAGACATCCTACGCGTAGGATGTCTACAGGGTGTTCTCGTGGAAATTTTGAAAATCTAAGTTGACCAGTGTGTTTAGAAGGTAGGTTTTATCCTATTTTCACCTGGAAAGTGGAAGTTTGACCATATCTCGATAGGATAAGGCCAAATAGAAAGGAAATTTCCACACATCCTACCCACATTGTGCCAAGGTATTATTTTAAGACCAAAACCATAAGATGGTTGCATGAGCATGATCTGCATGATTTATTGAGTGCCTGAGAAAGGTTTCATCTCAATTGGGTGAGAAAATTGGGTTTTAAGCAGACTTTAGCATTTTTGACTGAAAAGGGCTAGGAAAGCTAAAATTGGGGTCTTTTGAAATCCAAACTAAAATCTAAGCATAGCACTGAGTTGCTGACATCAAGGGGAGGCTGTGGCTCAAGTTTGGGGTCAAACATATCATATAGACAGCCTATGCGTAGGATGTGTTCTATGTGATTTAGCACTCCAAACCTAACTTTGAGCATACCAAAGTGATCAGCACCTTAAGAGGAGTCTGTGCTTTGCATTTGAATCCATTTTGAGCAGTTAGACATGCTACGTGTAGAATGTCTAATGCATGATATTGAAGCCAAAAACTGACTGTAGGCAAAGTAGGGTGTTGTATAGCCTGAGGCAAGCCTCCTAGTCAATTTTGGTCCAAATTCGAGTTGATTTGACTGGTCAGACCAACATCAGGCTGCTGGAACAGATTTCTGATCAATTGACCAGCTTATAGGTGTCCAAATCAAGAAGTAAAAACAGATGTGGACTCAGCACATCAAGGGGAATCTATAGTGAAAACTCTAGGCAAAACAGAGCAGATAGACATCCTATGCGTAGGATGTCTACAGGGGCTTAGTGAAGAGAAAAGCTGACTGAGAAAATAGAGTGATGTTCCAATTGACTTAAGAGTTCCAAAAATTCTTTCAGAAGTGAAATGGGACCTTGTTTGACCTTTTGACGGAGCAAAGACGGAATTAAAACTTTCCATGTAAATTGACCAACATCCGAGGGACGTACAGTTCTAGATTAGCAGACCTAATCAAGAACATCCAAAGTGTATAAAATACAGTAGTGGTTGAGGTTAACCCTCTAGTTATACCAATCATTACTAAGACCACCTCTAGCGGTTAAATGTTTTGATTTGATTGCCGAAATTAAACGCTTGTGTACAGGTATATTCAGCTGCAAGGCAACAAGTTGGGCAGAAACTGATCCTTTGCCAAGTGAGTGGTTGGATTTGTGATAAATTGCATTGCTAAGTTTGATGACTTTAAGATCAGGAAGACACATTCCTAGAGATCAAAAGGTGGCAGGTGATCAGGGTAGCTTAGTGTCCACCGAGGAGAGTATAACTCAGGCAAGGCTAGATCCACTAGCACCGATTATTGAGGAGGGTAGTGATACTGACACTTCATTGTATAACTCCTTCTTCATGATGGGTAGTCAACAGCCAGGAGGTTTCTCCGATGAAGGACCAATGCTAGGGGGAAGCACCTCCCAAAATCCTTTGAACGATTCCAAGTTCACTATAATCTTCTTAGAAGAAACAAACTCAAGGGTAGCCCTAGTTTATTTTGACTATCAAGGACGCAAGTGTATTTGTATAGAAGAAAGACCTGCTCAGAGACTGGAGATAATTTGAGTCTATGATGATGGAGATAGATTCCGAGACGAAAAGGGGAATCACTATCTGATAGTTAGTAACCCTGAGGATTACAACAGATATAGAGATAACGTGGCAAAAGGAAACATGGTTTCAGAAACTCAAGAACCGCCTCCAAATATTGATCGACCTGGAGCTCTTTTTATGTATGATAAGAAAACAACCAGGGTCTCTACCTATAATGAGAATGTGGGAATTTACAAGCATGAGAGTGAGGGAGTAGTCTCTTATTTTCGATGCAAAGAACCCTACCCAAACGAATTAAGCAAAGACAAGGTTCTTTACTTATTCTCCTATGAAATTGCTATGGGGAAGGATATCATTTTTGTTGATAGTTACGGGCGAGAATACAAACGTATTCTCCCAGAGGAGGTCGAAAAGGCAACAGTTCCAGATACATCAACATATGCGCCCGAGGAAGTTCCAAGGATCATCTACACCCCTAGCACATCGACAAATCCATTTTCAGAAGAGTATGATGCGACCTCACATTCTAATCTCAACAACAGCCGTTCAACTACCAAAACCAACCAGCAACTCAACCATCATTGCAGGCATGGCTTTGACAAAGTGCAACATTAAAACAAGACCAAAACCGAGATGGTTATCCAGCCGCACGAGGGCTAAGGGATTTACAAGAACCACTACTCTATTCACGGTATCAAGGCGAGAGTAAGCCAAAAACTCAAGGGTCAACAGAGCCTGGAAGACAACCCATAGAACGAGTTCAAAGAGATGAACCACCTCTTACAAAGACCGTCAGAAATTATGGCTTAGGAGTACCTCTGGGAGAGGAACCATCCCACTACCAAAGGCCAGAGGAGGTATATCGATTGGGACGAGGAGAACCAAGGATGAGATTTGTAGACCATCGTAGAATTAGACCTTCTCAGGTGCAAAAATGGGTAAACAAGAAATACATGGGAAACAGAGATCCTAGAGATCATGTAGCAACCTTTGTGCGTGTAATTAGAGCTGAAGAGGTGTTAGACTTCCCTACCCAATTTGCAGGGTTCGGACTGACCCTAGAAGAGGATGCTGCTACTTGGTTTGACTCTGTAGAGCGCAGAGACTTTCAGTCTATGCAGGAGGTGTTTGACGAGTTTATTAAGGAATTCTCACAAAGGGGGCTAGCTCATAATACAGTCTCACAAATCCATAAATTCAAACAAAAAGAAGGGGAATCTGTGCGAAAGGCAGCCCTATGACCAAAAAGATATGTTAAGTTCTGTCCTATGGAAGAACTGCCAACTCACTCCAGAATTATGCTTATATTTATTCAAGAACTAAGGAATGCAGATCTCCAGAAGGACTTACATATGAAGAGGAGCACGACGTTAAATGAGTTAACTAAGGAGGCTCTTTACCTTGTAGACAATTGTGCGGTCTACAAGGAGGGTGAATTCAAGGATCTTGATGACGATTCATCCTCACAAAAAAATGGAAGCAAGTCCGCTAAGACAACACCAAAAGGAGAAGTAGCTGTAAGCCAGGAGTAGCTTGTAGAATAAGTGCTAAAAAAGATTAACATGTATGCCAAACCTCAGGCTAAACAGCCAAAGTGGTGTGTTATTGAACAAAAATGGACAAACCATGTGACGGAGGAATGTTATTATAAAAAGGGATATGTGAGAGAACGACCTTATGCTCCCCAGGCTCAGATAGCATCTCCTCAACTTCTATCGATGCCTAGGTATCAAGTAGGCAACTTACCAGGACCTGTAGGTGTAGAAAGACCACAACCAGTGTTGGGGCAGCAACCACCCCTACCAAGATTACGACCAGTCGGCATAAGATACACACCAACAGTAAATGAACCAGAGAAGAAGGCTTTGGTACCTATGCATGCATATTACGAAGATCCCAATGGATATGCTACAAATCCTGTCTATTATCCACCGGAAGAACCCCTAACTCCAGAACCTTGGAGCATGATGGGAAGTGCAGGACCACCAACAGTTGCACAGGCAGCAGGAGAAGGAAGATATAGCTTGGATGAACGAACATTGTTGTTCATAGCCAACGGAGGCATGGGCAGGTAGAGACATACATACCAACAAAGAGGAGCTCAAGGAGCACCTCAACAGCCTAAGGGACCCTGCTACAAGTATGGTTGAGACCATTGGCTAAGAGCCTGTCCTCATGATGAAATCATTACGGTCAACGCATATTGCACCGAGTGTGGAATTACTCATTTGATTCCTGATTTCCCTAAGAACCCAAGCAAAGGAGCAAAAACTACCTTGAACATGCTGGAAGCGGTGCCTTGTAGTGGGAGGGTCAAAAAACGAGACAATAATACCTATTCAGGCAGTGACACGAGCCCAAGCTCAAAGAATGACGAATGAACCCATAATTGAAGATCCACAAACCGATGCCCCAAGTTCCGAAATGAAAAATCAAAGAAGCACTTGGAAAGCTAGAAAGGCGCGTATGAAATCCAGGAAATAACGAGAGCAAACGGCTCTATCCGAGAAGTTAAAACACACAAAGGATAGATTAGAGCGGTTAGAGGATCTAACTAGTCTAAGCTCACACACTGTGGCAACCATAGCACCCAAGGAAATAGAAGAACCCAAAAGTGCAGGATCAAGAGGATCAGTGTTGGTAGAAAAGGTAAATGAGCAGTTAGACGCACTTTTAAAAGCATACGAAGCCAGACTCAAAAACAACCAAACCCAAGAGCAAAGATGGATGACTTATCCATATTCAGAAATAGAAAAACAAAGGTTGGAAATGTGTCAAAAGATGATTGAAACAGCCCAATCCTTGATAGAAAACCCGCTTGGTAAACCTGCAAGTTGGCATGAAGTACCAGCTCCAACCCCTGTCAAACCAACTTGAGAGAAACAAGTAGACAAGAAGGAGAGACTCGTGACTACCTCTGAGTCTAGGAAAGAACCTATCATAGTGCCAAATACAACAGATGAGACAATTGATGGTTTTCAGCCTAAAACATTGAAAGAAATGGGTAAGGATTGTAACGGTCTAGACGACCTGTGGAAGAAAATCCGTGATGCCAATTAAGCTAACAGGGTGAGTTACCAAATGAATAGCACGAGAAAATAGAAAAATGAGATCTTACCTCCCATTGAAGAATTTGAGGCAAGATCACAAATGAACTTTGATACGCATTCACAAGGGGGAGACCAGGGATCAATTAGTTCGGGGCACAGCCAACTAGACTCGCTAAAAACTCTATCCTCTTACCTAGGGGAGTATGAAGCCAAGTCTGAGGTGAGAGCAATCCCATCTCAAAGACTTTCTTCCAACAGAGTGATGAGTCCACAAGGGTTGATTGAGTTATTGTCCACCCCTGTGGCATGCACAATCACTTTAGCCGAACTCCTGAGGTTACGGCCAAACATGTGGACCACCGTTGGCAAATGCTCAGAAAAATTTGGAGTAAAAGACCCCACCTCGAAGCTTCAAGAAGGGCCAGAGAATTGGACAAGCCTCAACTAGACACTATCCCAGTACCTTTAAACAAGGTTGGAGAATATTGCGAGGGAGAAGATGGAAATACCACACTACCAGTAGAATTCCAAGGAGTAATTTCCAAAGCTATTCTTGACCGTGGAGCAGGAGTTCCTCTCGCCACCAAGGAAATCTGAAAAAAATGGGAAAAACCGGCTTTGAGAGCTACCAAAATGAAATTGCAACTGGTAGATGGGTTCATGGAAAAGCCTCTAGGACTTTTAGAAAAAGTAATTGTCACCTCGTGTGGAATTGAGTATGAGCATACATTTGCAATAGTCGATTTCGACAAAAAGAACAATTACGATATCATCTTGGGAAGACCATTCATGAGACAATTAAAGATGGTCTAGGATTGGGGTTACGACCACATATACCTCAGACATGGCGAGACTACAACCAAATACACCTAAAAGACCATAGTTACAAAGATGTGAACCAGACACCAGTGGAAGAGTTTGATTCAGCTACATTGACAAGGTCCGAACCCCCAGCATGGTTAGGGCAAAACAAAGAGCTATGGATGTGCGGAGCTTCACATTGTGGGAGCTTAAAAAGAGAGGAATGCGTCTTACAAAGAGCTATTGAGGACAAGGATTCTATTCCAGAACCTTTTCATGAAGATGCCTTAGAACCTCTGGGATGGGAACACATACTAGCAACATTGGATGTATGTACCATTACAGATAGCCCAACGACAAAATTTTGCGATAAGGATGGCTATGATGTGTTACCCTATTACATGGTAAGCCTTATACTAGCAAGAGATGAGATTGTAGAACCACCAGAAAAAGAAGAGTTTTATAACTCCTCTGAGCATCTGGAGGTAAATAACGATGTAGATAACGAGTGTTCAAATAGCTCAAGCGAACATGGGGAGACAACAGCGAATATCAAGTTTTATGATTTTTTCAATCAGCACCCTAGACGCCAGGAATGCTATGTAAAAAAAAGCAAAAAACAAAATTAGAGAGAACCTGATGCCCAGGATAAAAGATAAAACTCACTATCTAATGCTTGTCAAAGCAGAGGATTGTATAAAAGACCAAATATCACGAAGATTCTCAAAAGTTCAAAGGAAAGGAACAGAGGAGGAAATAAAACAAGGACGGAAGGCTAAAACATAAACAAAATCAAAAAAACTCAACAATCAAAACAGGAAAAAACAAAAGAACCAGAGTGGATTTTGGAGCGTAAAAAGAAATACCAAGAACTAAAACGGTCGTTACGAGAGGTATGGACTACTGAGGGAGAAAGTGATGGTAAAGAGAACTCAGAAAAAGGAAACATGAATATACCATCCCACTATCGAAAATTCACCATCCAGGACAAAAAAATCATAATGACACCACCAATCAGGGAAAGAATAAACCAGGAATCTTATGATGGACCAAAAAATGCAAAATGGATAGACCTCGCTGCGCCAAGTGAAAAGCCTCAGCCGGCGGTCTATATCGCAACTGATTTAGAGCCTGAAGAAGAAGAACTGCTAACACAACTTCTCAAGAAGTATAAAGATGTGTTTGCTTGGTCCTACAAAGACCTCAAAGGAGTTGATCCACCAATATGTCAACATACAATTCCATCAAACCTAGCAAACATCGTCCTTACACATATAATGACACATTTGCTAAACGAATCAAAGAGGAGATTGACAAGCTAATGGATGTTGAATTCATCTATGAAATCGAGCATACAGATTGGGTGTCACCCATTGTGGTTGTCTCCAAAAAGAACGAAAAGCTGCGTATGTGTATGTGTGTGAACCTCAAAAAAGTAAATGCATCCACAATAAGGGATAATTATCCCTTGCCAATCACAGAACATGTACTTGAGAGGGTGGCTGGGAAACAAGCTTATTCCTTTCTAGACGGATTTTCAGGGTATAACCAACTGGCACTTGTGGTAGAGGATCAACACAAAACAGCGTTTTCCACATAATGGGGAATATATGTGTATAGAGTTATGCCTTTTGGCTTAACCAATGCCCCAGCTACCTTTCAAAGGTTAATGACTCATGCGTTCAAAGAATACCTAAGAATATACTTAGAAATATATATGGATGATCTTTGTGTCCACTCTCTTCTACGAGAAGAACATATTGACCATTTACAAAAGGTATTTGAGAAGTGCAGAACATATTGAATCTGTCTTAACCCGGAAAAGTGCATTTTTATGGTTTGGCAAGGCCGCATCTTAGGACATATTGTCTTAAGAAATGGCATAACCACTGACCTAGACAAAATCAGAGTCATAGTAGACTTGCCCAGGCCTACTAATGCCAAACAAGTACAATCCTTCATGGGACACTGCGGATATTATCGAAGATTCATATATATGTATGGAGTCATTCACAACCTCTGTATCGCTTGTTAGTCAGTTTCGACTGGACTGAGGAGTGTGAAACTTCATTCCAAAAGCTTAAGAAAAACCTTGTATCAGCACCTGTACTTAAAGCACCAGATTGGGAAAAGATATTCCATGTTCACATTGATGCATCTGCATATGCAATTGAGAGTATTCTGGCTCAACCTGGAGACGGAACAATGGATTTCCCAGTTTGTTATGCAAGCCAATAGCTAAATAGTGCAGAAAAGAACTACACAATCAAGGAAAGAGAGGGATTAGGAATGATTTATGCTGTAAAGAAATTTTGACATTATTTGCTCGCAAACAAATTTGTGTTCTTCACAGATCATCAAGCTCTTTTATATCTAGCAAATAAACCATGAAATACTGGGAGTGTTGACCGTTGGGTCAACAACACAACATAACTCAAGTTTCGTACCAAAGTCTTATCTTTTGCGAGTTATGAAATACTGCGGATTATGGCTATAAACGTCATTTGTAATGAGTAGTTATTCTAGTTTCAGAAGCCGGGGTGCAATGGCACTTCCAGATTATAAATGCAAAGCCATTTGACCCTTTCAACCCCATTTTTTGTTAAACCTAAGGTAGCCTTAGTATATAAGGTACCTAGGTCATTTTGTAAAGGGTACTTTTATCATAATCAAACTTTAGCGCTGCCGTCTACTGTGTGTGAGAGAGAAAGAGAGTGAGTGTGAGCTTCATCCTCTCGCTACGCCCGGCTCGCTCAACACATTGGAGATCCGACTACACCATTGCAGTAGGCTCGAGGAGAGCTACGCGACAACGCCAAGCATTCCACGTGAGACGAAGCACACACGCCGACGCATCTACGAGCTATTTGTGTCCGTAAGTGTATCAAACGATGTCTGTTTTCTGCGTGCTAGTAGTCTATAGAATCGTGGCAACATAAGCTACGCATAGGTACTCATAAATTTCAGTTTCGAGCACTTTAAAAATTCGGCTCTGTCATCCTACGTGTTTTCCGCAGATGGGTTTAGAGTGAGGGTTTTGAGTGTAGAAGCTTAGGGACAGGTGTATCCTAGTGAGGGGACGGTGTTCCTTAAGTTTCGTATGAATCTGGCATGATTAGGTGAGTTACCTTTCGTATGTGTGTATGTGGCTAGGTGGTGTAGTTGAGGGCAGTGAGGTTCTTGATTGTGGTTTAGTTGGCCTTCCAGAGTGTTGTATGTGTAGGATGGTCTCAGCCTGACAAGCTTAAGAGATTTCCTCCGTGTGTCTATCGTGTCATCTGTGTCCTCGATTGACATTATGTTGATCTAGGTAGTGTTTGCATGCACTTCATGGGTGTGTGAGTAGCTTCCCGTCCAACAGGGAGAATTGTACGCTGGTTTATTATATTGCTAGAGTTTGATTTCACAGTGGTGGTCAAAAAGGACGGATCATCTTTCAAGGCTCCAAAACGGGGAAGCTCCTGAAGGAGTAGATGATGACATACCTGATGCTTATCTTTTCAATATTGAAATGATACCCAAATGGTCTCAGGAAATTGTTAGCTTTCTTTCCTTTGGGGGTAGATTTGATAACAAGGAAGACAAATCTAAATAGCAAATAATTTGACAAACAAAAAACTTCCAGTTGATTGCAGGACGACTGTATCATCGAGGCTCGGACCAAATTCTAGGATTATATATAAATCCAAAGAAATTTGAGTGTTATCTTGAAGAAGCACATGTCCAGGATTGTGCATTTCATTGTTCAACAATGAAAACACACCAAAGACTGAAACAATTAGGGGTTTATTGGACAAGTATGTATGCTGACACACATGCTTATGTTAAAACTTGTACTATATGTAGTGCCAAACGGCCGGTGGATCACGCGACATTGTTTCAAGTAAACATTGCACCTGCATGGAGTCAATATATCATTGATTTCTTAACAACAAGGACATTTCCTAAAAACATAACAAAAGCGCGGAAAAGGGCTATAGAGCTGGACGCTCGCGACTTTAATTTAATTGGGAATCAACTCTATAAGCGAGGAAAGGACAATCAACTTAGAATATGTGCAAGTGAAAGTGAATACCTGTCGATTCTAGAACACGCACATGGAGGCATAAGTGGATGCCATTTTTCAGGCGATAAGACGGCAAAAATTGTCTTAACCGCAAGAATATGGTGGCCTACATTGCATATGGATGCTGAGGAGTTTGTAAAGCGTTGTGACGCATGTCAGCGCACCAAGGTGCCGATAAAGAGAGATGAGATGCCACTACGGCCAATGATGGGAGCAAGGGTATTTGCAAAATGGGGCATTGATTTTGTGGGGCCTATTTCACCCCCTACATATCGCACCCATACCCAATATATCATTGTGGCTACGGACTATCTCACAAAATGGACGGAAGCCAAGGCAACATAAAAAGCAGATGCAAGAACCACCGCACAATTTTTGTATGAGAATGTCTTTGTACGAGACGGATTACCAATAGAAATTGTCAGTGATCGAGGAACACATTTTCTTAATGAAGTCATTGAATATGTGCTAGAGGAATTCATGGTCATACATAGAAAATCTGCTCCATATCATCCACAGGAAAATGGACAAGCTGAGGCCACAAATAAAACATTATGCACTGTTCTGACTAAAATTGTATCAGAGTCAAGGAGAGACTGGGATCAGCAGTTACACTCAACACTATGGGCCTACAGGGTAGCTTACAAAACATCAATCGGAACAATACCGTACAACATGGTGTTTGGTCTAAACGCTATATTATCCATAGAGTTTTTAATTCCAACTCTACGAGTCGAGAAACGCTTAGAATGGACAGAGCATGAGATCTCTTCAAGAATAGATGATCTTGAAAAGCTAGATGAACTTTGATTGAGAGCTGTAGCTTCGATCTATGCTAAAAAGAGAAGACAAAAAGAGTTTTTTGACAAGCATGTGCGCACGAAAGAGTTCAAAAAAGGTGATTATGTACTTGTTTATACCTTGAAGCAACATGCCAAGAAACTTAAAAAGCGAGGGATGGGACCCTTTGTGATTACTGACTTATCACAAAGTGGAGCTGTCAAACTTGCTACATTAGCAGGAGAAGAAATGCCAAATTGGATTAGTGGGTGTCGATTAAAAAAGTATCATTTGCCACTAACACAAGATATGCTTCAACAAATCCATCAAGAAAAACAACGGATGAAAGAGAAACAAAGGGTACGATAAGAGGCCCAAGCAGAAGCAAAAGAACGCATTGCAAAAAGAAGGCTTCTATAACGACAATAACAATATGGATCACCGTTGCGAATAAATGCTATTCGACTAACGAATTTTGATGAAGACACAACGGAGCCAATAATTGCAGTCAAAGTGGGTAGCAATCAAGTTGAATTGACGGCATTGCTTGATTCTGGAGCTCAAGAAAATCTGATCTCTTACAAATTATACAAACAGCTCAAGCCCAAAGATCAACTACATCCTACTCCACAAGTGCTGGAAAGTAGTACATCACATTCGCTGAAAACATTGGGCTGGACTATATTGCATGTACAAATACATCAATATATTTACCCACACAAGTTTTACGTGGTGGAGGATGAAAGCACACTACACCCCATGCTGTTGGGACAACCTTGGCAAAAAGAGTATAATGTGCAGATAGATTGGAATTCGGATGCAGTCAAAATTCAGCATGCACAAGAACAACAGGTGGTAGCCTTTGCTCAGCAACCCTGGAAGAACCAGATGGCAGCACTACAATCACTGGATAAAGAACCAAAAGGATGGGTGCCACTAAAGAACAACACGATACCCATGGCAACCAACCAGGGAACTGCCAACCATGTTCGCTACCAACATAAAACAACACAAACCGCAGTGAAAAGATCAAGGTTAGCAACACGCGAAAAACAAGTATGGGTGCGGAAGGATAAAGGTGACATGGCAGACAAACCACAATACAACAGAAGAAGTCAAAAGAAGCACACAGTTCAACCAAAAACCAAGGGAATAAAAAAGATATGGATTCCAAAGAGAATGCTCAGTAACATCTTAAATGCGACTCGCATTTGGATCCTGAAACCAAAGCAACAGGAACTCCCTTCAATACAAGCAACAGTGGTATGCAGACACACACAACATATGAAACCGGCAAACCGATCTATGTGGATGCAGATCAGTAGCACAATAATGACGACCACGAACATGGCCATGAACCTCCAAAAACCTCTAAAACAAAGCTACAAATGGAAAGCAAAAGAGACAAAGACTATGGCCAATTCCGCCACGACAATTCTCTCCAAGGAGACAAACATGGCCATATCGACAGTAGTGGCAAACCAAGCGACTTTTGCAAGAAAAACGATCAAACAGAGAGTTGTAGAGTTACAACTTCTCCTTGCAAAGAATCCGCCAACCAAATCAACAACAAACAGAAAACCTCGACGTCGAATGCCAATAAGCATCTTGCTTATTCCCTCCTCTTGCACAGCATTGATTTTTCCATGCATTGATCGAGTATGCATCATATAGGGCCACATTACATGGCCGAGCATTAGCACAATTTTTAAACCCATGCACGGCACATACACCGAAGCGATACCTTGTCATCCAGGAGGACTCCGGCTAGGAGGGGGGGAAGCATTCTCAAATGCGGACCCAATGGTAAAAAGAGCAAAAAAGGACATGTTTCGACTATTTTAGAGGGTTTTCATTTTATTGCAAAAAATTTTGGACTAACATAAGTACATATGCCCTTATACAGCATGAATCTACAAGTATATGGGGCCAAACACCAAATCAAGCCTCTAGGTGTGTGTATATAGGTAAAAATAGCCATTTTTTGGGCAAAATATTGATAAACCAGAGAAATCCGGCCATGAAAATTGCATGTGAGTGTATACAGTGTTTTGCGGTGATGTTTTTGAGTTATTATGATTTTTAGGGATTTTTAGGGATTAATTGCTATTTTCTTTTTAATTTTACTAATTATCGGTAGAAAAAACTTCAACAATACAAAAAGCAGGTGAAATACGATCGTAATGAAAAACAAACAATATGGGGATAAGCAATGACTATAGGACAACCTATGGTACAATGGGGTTACAATTATGTGAATGGAGTGGAAAGCGTGTTTTGGCCAGATTTTGATCGAAACGTCAAATTTCTCGGAAACTGGGCAATTGGAGTCCAAATCAAGAATTTTTTGAGCCTAAACCGCATCTCGCAAGAAGTTGGGAGCACATGTCAAATTTCATGGAAAGTGGTTCAGGGACCCCCATTATAAGAATTTTTCACTTCATTTAAAGCTCATTTCTACTATTCTTGAGAGAGAGCTCTTGCCACCTAAGGCGAACCAGACTTCTAGCGGCTTCTACGATGCGCACAACCACCCGACAGGCTCTAGACATGAGAGGTAGGCTCACCACCTTGAGTTTTTCGCGTATGTTTGATGTTTTGTCGCGAAAACTAGCGTATGGTTCACACGGGAAGCGAGCAGTAGAGACCTACACGTAGAAGTGGCCACCTAACGGCTAACCCAAAAGCAATAATGATTCATCGGTGGCTTACCCTAGCATAGGAGACCACTTTTGAATGCACAAAGGCGGTGGAAAACCATTGGAAGAAACCCTAACTTCTAGAGCCCTGCAAGAGGCCACCAAATGGTAAATCGGTGGAAAGGCGCCCAAATGCTACCAAAACTCATGGGTAGGAGCATCTCAACATACTCGACAAGTATATATAGCCCACATGGCCATAAGGCGACTTGAAGCGGCACTAAGCTTCAGAAACGGCATCAAACACACAAAGCGTCAACTAGCTCTCACGGCCAAACCGTATGTCCGTTTGCCACCAAACTTCCCGAGCAGATTTCCTAGACCATCAACAACCAAGTGCTATGATGGTAGACCACCACAAGTCATCGACGACATGTAAACGCAACCACAGGCGCTTCCAGAGCGACAAATTGCCAAACGGAGCTCCGATGAAGCCAAATTCAACAAAAACCATATGGCAAGGATCCCCAAGGAACCGTGAAGCTATGGAGACTAACATCAAGAAATTTCATCGCCGAAAATCACTCCAAGAGTCAGAAAACGGCTCAGAGGCTCTGAAAGCCAAACAGGGAGTTTCTATCTATCTATTTGACTTTTTTGTTGAAATAGGGCTTAAAAGGGGCTCAGGGGGGCTCAGGGCAGGCACCAGTAGCACTTCTCATATAAATTTCATCAGGAGACATCCTACGCGTAGGATGTCTCAAGGCCATATCTGGGAACCAAACTCAACATCTCATATCATACACAGTTTCTACATAGCCTGTACATGCTAGCCACCAAGTTTCATCACAATTGGACAAAAGTTGACCTCATATGCATCAAAAAATGGAAAGTCAGAGCATAGAGGCAATAATGGGTCATAGACCTACCAAAACTAGTCCAAATCACATGAAACTTGCACAATATACTCATGAGCACATTTCCAAGCTAACTGTGGGGTCAGATGTGAAAATTGATGAAATAGACATCCTACGCGTAGGATGTCTAAATGACCTATTTGGCCTCCAGCTGGTATTTTTGAGTTCCAGATCTCATTATAACACCTTCACAAGCCCATGTATCAAATTTCAAGCCATTCCCATCACATTTGGCCACCAACACCTCCAAGATGCACTTTTTGAGCCTAAAAAAACTACATATGCTCTTAACAACACCAATGCTTATCCAAATCAAAATCTAAGAGCAGGGCCATGTTCCATATGCTAAGGGCTACCCCCAGAACCAACTTCAAGTCATTCTAATAAAATAGACATCCTACGCGTAGGATGTCTCCAGTGTCATTTTGACCTTCTGTGCAAGAATTGACTTCATGGGAACCATTTACATGGTGCAAGAAGCCTGTATATCAAATTTCAACCCAATTGAATATCATTTTCCACTTGTTGAGGACATCCTACCCAATTTGTGAGCCAAAAGCCTAAATCTAACCAAAAATTGCACTTTTTGATGCCCAAACCCAATTCCAATGACATAGCCATGATGCACAGGTCAAGGGCCACAAGCCTACCAAGTTCACCAAAAACAGAGAGGGTAGACATCCTACGCGTAGGATGTCTACATTATAATTTTTTAGCCAGAAAGCTACTATGAGCAAATGTAAAGTTTCCCTAGTTCCTTTTGAGTTTTATTTTCAATTTTCAAGTCATTTGGATAGTCAAAACTCAGTTTATCAGCTAATATGTAAAAAACGCTAACTTTGGACTACTGAGTGCAACAAGATCCATGGCAACCGCAAAATCACCTGCAAAGAAGAAGAGGATGACTATAAAGGACTACTTAGAAGAAGTGGAGCCTTTTGTGATTCAAGAGGGAACCCTGAATCCCACAAGCACATGGATTCAAGATGATCTGCTAGAGACCAATGATCTGAGAATCTACCAAGGAGTATTCAAAGATCTTGAGGGAAATGCAGTGGAGCTACCCATGATACCTCAAGAGCTCAATGAATTTGTCAGGAGCAAGATGGGGGATTACTTGGAGAAGTTGGATCTCCACAACTACTTTGAAGCCTTGCCAGTAGGGATTGACATTAAAAGAGTGTGGGAATTTTTCACCACAATCAAAGAAGATGGAGTGGCCCGAGTTACCGATCTGCAAGGCAAGCCTGATACATTGATTGTCATCACAGAGAAGGTGGTGGCAGCCGCACTTGGCATCTTAAACAAAGGAGACAGTGTGACAAATAGGCGAGATGAAGTCAAGGTCTACTCGGAAAAGAAGAATAACTACACATTTGAAGATATTGCAAACCCGAAGGTGGCTATCATGAGCCAACTATACAATCAATACTTCCACATGTGTACAAAGGGGCCACTGAAATTCAGGATGCCACCTGGAGCCATTGCCACCACTTTCACCTAGGCAATGCAGAAGAGCAAACCAAAAGAGATAAATTATGTTGCTTACATCCACGACAATCTTGTGAAGATGGGGACCAATTATCCCACCTATATTGTACCTGGTGAGCTGATAATAAAAGTTGTCTATGGAGCATTGCATGCCAAAGGAAACTGGCCTCTACCTCCCTCACAAAATTATTGGCTAAAGCTGAAGGAAGACAAGGAAGAAGAACCTCCCAAGGCACCCAGGGTAGCCACACGATTGAAGTGCCGGTTAGAGATCGTGCTAGAAGAGCCGCTAGAGTCAAAGAAGGGAAAGAAAGAAAGTCTATAGGTGCCAATCAAGGAAACCAAGTCACAGAAAGCGGCGCGGCTAGAAAGACTGATGGAAAGTTTCAGAGACGAAAGAGCACTCAAAGGGGATATGAGCACGTTGTGGAAGCCATCCCTTGAAGCTATGTCTGGATCATCTCGAAGGGTTCACCGAGATCGGTTCGAAGATTATATCAAAAACTTTGAGATCTTAGATGCTACGGCGGAGAATATCCCGAATATCCCATTTACAGAACAAGAAGTGGACGAAGTGAGACGGCAACTGCTAGAAGAGCAGGAAGGCCAAGAAAGATAGAGAAAAAACAAGGCGGATCGGGATTTCAAGAAGAAGCCACCAACTCCACAGTCAAGTCGGGAATCCAGCCCACCACCATCACCACCTCCTCTTAGTCCTCCACAAACACAACAAAAAGAGGAGCTGAACAGAACTGATGAACGAAAAGAGTCCAAGCAAGAGAAGAACAAAGAGGAAGAGTAGAAGGCAGAAACTGAGCCGAAGGATGAGGAGCTAGATGCAGAAGAAAGGAACTTTAGAATATTTACTAGCTACTGGGTACTCTCGAGAAGAGGCAGCTACTGTAGCTTTTGAGTTGGCAAGCACAAGACCCAAGGACCATATGCAGAGCCTTCGGTTAGTAGAGTTGAAAGAGATGGCCACAGATACAGTGGACCTACAGCCACCAACCAATGATTGGGATGTGGTAATGCAAAAACTAACTGGGCTCAGAGCAAGATCAATGGCCACTGAGAGTGAGATTGATAATCTCAAAACAAATGAAGCTCTTATCAAAGCTGAAGTGGACTCACTGCAAAAACAGGGCCAAGAAAACATAGAGAAACAAACAATGCTGCAAGCCAGTCTGGACGCGGCATTACAAAGATGCCAGGAGATGGAACGATAGAATCAGGAAGCAGAACACAAACTTCAAAGAGCAGAGGAAGAATACAAGAAAATCAGCAAGTCACTGATAGATGCGGAGAGAGAGAGGGACAATCTGACTCTACAACTTGCCGATGAGTCCAAAGAGGTGGAAACCTTGAGGAATGCCAAGGAAAAGGCCGAGATAGAACATGAGGCAAGCCAGGATGAAGTGATCGATTGAAAGATCAGATGAAATTGAAATATCAGACCATCCAAAGGCTAAGCACATCTCTGGCCAGAGTTAGAGATGCTAGCTCAACTGGCACTACTTCAGAAAATGATTTGTATGAAGAACAAATGAAGGAACTCCAAAAGGAGTTGACACTAGAGAAGAGGCAAAGACTGATGCTGGCCGAGGGATCTCTTGTAATGCAAAACCACCTAGAAGAAGAGAACAAGGCCATGAAAACTAAGCTAGAAGCCGTGAAAAAGAAGATGGACAAGGAATTTCAGAGATGGCAAACAGAAAATGAAGATATCAAGAGGAAGCTCGAGGAGGCGAAAAAAATCAATGCAGATCTGAACGACCTCCTAGTGAACATGGGAGATCAAGCGGAAGAGGCAAAGAAAACATTTCAAAAGCAGATAGATGAGCTAAAAGGCCAACAAAAAATTGAAGAGCAACAGTTTAGCACCGGTCCAGTAGCAATGGAAGGAATTGACATGAAAATGTGTCAGATCCAGTGGACACCACCATGCAAGAGGACATGCTTGCGGGACCCTCCCAAGAACCCCAAGATCTGACACAAGAAGAAGAAGAAAAGCTACAGAAGTCCATCGAAGCGGCAATAAAAGACATGGCCAAAGAAGCGATGGAGTGGGAGCAGAAAGTGTTGAAATCTATGACCGTTCAGAAGATAGATGCCAATATCATTCGGCATGAATGGCTACATCCTTCTCTCCCATATCCACTTCTAAAGTATGAAGCTACTACAATAAACAAACGAATAAAAGAGGAGCCAATAGTGCCATTATACAACGGAGATATCTCCAAACCTGAAGGAGTTAAGCTGATCGTGGATTCTCAGCCCAAGTGGAGAAAGGCATGGCTCACCAAATATCAGCAATATTTAATACATCTCGTAGAGGTTCCTAAAAGAATCAGAGACAACCTCAGTTTTTTCCCTCTACCAAGGATGCGGACATGGAAAGCACAAGAGTTGTTGCAGAGAAGCCAACCCACATGGCTCAATTACCCGAAGCTTCCAGGCTTGAAGGCAGGCAAGAGAATGAGTGAGCAATACTGGTGAAAACCCTAACGGGCGCCATTAAATTGTTCGCTGGCTCGCCTAACCTATCTTGCATCATGCTTAGAAAAATCTATAAAACCCTTCTGGCGGTTATCGAAACCTTTAAACCTGGACAGGCAACAGACAGCATCTTTTTCTTCCAAGACACATACAGATGTGCATACGATCAGCCTTCGCACGAGGTGATACATGCACTTTATCAGAGAATTATGTTTTTGCCTTCTTATCACCTACAGGCCTTTGAAGAGGCCTTCTACACCGGCTTCTTCACCATCAACACAGAGATATTCGGCCCGACATTACTAGCTCAGCATGCGCGGTATGAGTCCCTTCTAAAGAGGCACGAAAGCCTCCACCAAAGAAGCAGCTCTACTGCCATGTCGGGGACGACATGAACTAGGAGGGGGGGAGTGTTAGTAGCTGGACACGCCCAATGGAGAATGATTGCTCGGCAGGATATTATTTTTTATAATTATTCTTTAATTGAGAAAAACCGTCATTTCACCTTTGTAAATAGTGGGGCTTGCAAAAGCTTCCAGATTGTATCCCATTTTTGACATTTAGATTAAGTAGATGGTTAAATTGGAACATTAGGGTTTGAGATAGTAAGGTATTTATACCACTTTTGACCTTAATGAAAAAAACCTTTGTCATTTTTAAAAAGTTCTTTCTGTGTGAGTGAGTGTACTCTGTGTACAAGAGAGAGTGGGAGTTTTATCTTGACGCTACACGTGCATCAGTGGTCGGAATCGAGTGCGGAGAAGTGCAGCGTGTTGCCCCCGACGAGAGCTACGCGCCAACACCTACATTGTGGGTGTACAATCTGGTTTTGCGAACTCGACCCATGAGCTACATCTGGTGATTCGGTGAGCATACGTTGTCTGTTTTCGCATTTTAGCATATCCACTCATTCGTAATGAGTAGAGATACACATTAGGCACTTTAGTTTTCAAAAACGACAACCTGCAAATTTCGACCAAACATCATACGTGATTTTGCACCAAGTGTTTAGGGTTGGGGTTTTGGTTCATGGACCTTAGGGAGAGTGACCTATTGGTGTTAATAGGGTTTTCTTCAAGTTCTGTGGCGTTTCGAGAACGTTTGATGGGTATTTGGCTCTTGAAATCACTGTAGGAAATCTCCTCTTATTCACTCCTGAAGGCTGTAGCTTAGACATTGGGTAGAGACCTCTGTAGGAAGTAGTCGAGAGTCGGTCGAGTGTAGGTTGACACCCTATGCTTGCTTCCACACGCCTACGGGTCGAACTTCGTCCTTAGCTGACAAATCTTGTTAGGTGAGTTCTCGCTGTGCAGACATCCGTTGCCGCGTATCCACCAACATTCATGGCAGAGGTCTGTTCTAGTGCTACTGAAATAGAAGATATCAGATTTCAATCAATGATTAGTTGGCCTAATCTGGAGTTGAATCACCAAAACTCATTGCCTTCACAGGCCTGTTCAACACATTTTTTTGTTGATGCTACGAGACTATTGGCAATGCAGACGACAGAAATTCATATCCTAATTGAACCTAAAGAAAATGTCAATGTTGTTGTCATTGGATCCTATAGAAATGTTGAAGGAGTTGTAGCATTCAGGCGTTCTGCTGTTGTGCTTCTATTGAAAAAACACAACTCCCCCTTCACTATTGTATGTCAAGGTGATGCCCGTGCAGCGAGAAGGGTAGTGGATAGAGGTAATTGTCATGTTGTTCTCGTCTATGAATGAGAACCACACCACCTTGTAAGACAAGCGACCAGTGTGGAGGCATACATGATGATGCCCCCTTGCTCCATCACCACTACAAATTTGCCATAGGAGACCTAGCTGAAGGAAACATTTCTGTTCTCTTGAAGGCTGTATTTGTTCTCCAGCCAAAAGTCAACCAAGCACACTGCTAGTCCCACAATATGAGGAGGTCACCTTCTATCACCCTAACACACGTACATGGAAAAATTAAACACAAGGAGATTTCTAGTCGGGGCCTCGAGGGAACGGCCTCGTTAATCTTTGCAGTGCTTTGGCCATATGTCAAATCCCCTTGAAGGCATATGGCACTCCCTTCTAAAATGTTGTCTCTTGAGATGCATTGATTGCAGGATATGCCCAACAAGGACTGGGCCACGAATCTCTGGCTCATTGGTTTTTAGAATGCAAAGCGAGGACACTTCTCTTACTACGTAGGAGTCCAATACATCTATGATGTAGAGCATAAAGTTAGCTCTTATTCTCTTTAAGTTTAATCTATATCTTGCATCTTTTCTATATGTCTTCATGTGTGTTTTGTGTCTGACAAGGAGGACATATATTCACAACAGTGGACATTTCAATTGCACAAGCGACTTCAACTTGACAACACTACAAGGTTCGTTATCTGTATCCAACACCCCATGACTATACGTTTTCTTGGCGCAACATATAAACGCTACAGGACAGGGCACGGCTTTTGTTTCTTATAATTTTTGGAGAGATCACAATGCCAGATCTCCACCATACTTTTGTATGGCACCTCTGCATGAGGTGCAATGTATACTTTGCAGTTTCAGTCTGTGACATTTCATTGCAAGACAATATGTTTAACTATTCACATTGATTTTTTGTAGCTTGACTCAAACATTGTCCGTGGGCTTGCACAATTGGATGACATTCGTACACGATTATTAGGTCGGTAGTGTAGCTCACTTTATAGTCTATTAATTGACTATGCTTGATTGAGAATAAGATTGGTGTCTCAAATATGGTTCCACAATTTAGAGACTAAATTGTCGATATTACTAGGTTGAATGGTGCAATCTACAAATAACTACCAAAGTAGGTTAAGCTGCAACCCTTTTACTCGATTCAATTACCCTCTTTAGTAGCTCTTTGTCGTATGTAGATCACTCTAGGACACAACTTGATTCTTCCCAATGCTCATCAAGTCCCAAGCTGAGCTATTATTGGTGCCTATCAATAGGTTCTACTCATTTTCTCGTGTCACCACAACAAAACCCAAGGCGACAACAATCACAACCAACTAACCAAGTAACGATTTGCACTCCAAAATCTGTCAGATTATGTATGGCAAAGGGCCACCAAGCAAGACTGGTTGCTCCTGGTAATGTCATTGTCAACATATATGGACCCTGCTTGACGAAGGAAAGAGCAAAGCTTTGGGAACACCTGAAAGGTGTCCAGGTGGAAGGGAAATGGCTCCCAATGGGAGGCTTCAATATGGTGGAGAAGAAAAAGGATATAATATGCTCATTGAACATGCTTGCGGGATCAAAAAGATCCAGATGGCAAAGCCAATGTGAGAATTGGGCTTTGATGGACTTGTGGGAGGTGGATCCATTGAATAGCTCACGTATACCAGCCTACATTATGTTGGCAAATCATCTTGTTTGGATAGATGCTATTGTTCACATCAAGCAAATTGGTTGTTTCCATTGCTTGATATGCAGGTGCTCAAGGGGGTTACTATGTATAAATTGTGTATATTGCAACTGTTCAAGGATTATTTATAAAACTGCTTATCTATGAAATTTTTGAAAAATTTATATACACCCTTGATGTAGTTTAATAATCCCTTTTTCTGCACTCACTTAATACTCACATAATTATTAAGTGACCCCCCCTCCCCCCCCGAGTGAAGGTGGTAACTTCACAATGCCTATCGAATCACCTACTGTTAAGCATGAAATTTCAAAAAAAACAAAGAAGAAGGTCTGTTATGGAATTGATATTCTATTATCTGTTGTAGCTGACATGTGGAAAAGACTAGACCCAGCTTGGCCTATGCGAGTGGATATATATATCATGTACATTTTATTATTCAAATGCTCTTTTATGAGCTTTGGCCATTTATGATCGGCCGGCCAGTTTGTAACCAATTTGACCATTCAAGAAATCTATATAACAAATACGTGCAAGAGGGAAATGGTCACTCTTGCACGGGGGGAGATTGTACCCAGTGCTTGTGTGTTTCTTCTCTCCTCTCCTCCTTTCTCTCTCGCGGTGCCGGCGTAGCACTCCGCTCTAGGAGGTGCGCCTGCACGCGCTCGGTGGCACTCTCTCATCCTCTCTATCTTGCCAAGTGTATGTGCGATTGCCAGGTATGTAGATTTGTGTATTTCATTGTTTGTAGCATATTATTTGTATATTTTGTAGGCCGCGTCCACGCTCCCTCTGTAACAGTGGTATCAGAGCCCAAATTGATGCTCCTGGTTCCTCCATCATTGTGTGCAACAAATATGCAGCTAAATTTTTCTTTTTTCGATCCTTCTTCTTTGTTTGTTTGTTTTCCTGTTCCTTTTGTGCTTGATAGATATTTGTAGTGAAAAGGTGAGAAGTAAATATTGTTCGATTTTGATTATTTGTTAGTTCAAGCAAGAGTGAGTTTTAACCAATAAGAAGATTTGGCAGAGGGGAATAAAAAGTAGAAGAAGACAAACCAGAAAGGAGGACTATTGTTTTATAAATGATCGGGGAGCCATTGAAATCTATCCAAACCCCAAACAAACCTCATAGAAACTCTCGTCTCAAGAGATGAAGAGAAGGACTTAGGAGGAAATTCAAAATCAACAGGTCATTACTATTTTTGATAGCATGCAGGAGCGACTTATAAGACCTTAGAGATTGGGAAATTTATACGAACTAATGGGTTTCTGTCTGCACTCGCTGAGGTGCACAATAGACCAAGCCAACGGTGGGGACGGTAGCAACTTTGAGGGCCTTTGCTATTTGGAAACCTCAAATTTGACGTTAAGCGGGCAGCACCATTCATGTGCAGCACATGCAATGGCAAGACATATCATGAACAAAAACAGCAAGACCAACAAATTATTGCTCCCACTCCTCAACATCCGCAACCACCTCAGGATGCCAACAAACTACTTCTTTAACACTAGCAAAGCTGATGGAGATAGAAGCGGAGAGAAGTAGGGAGAGTGCAACAGGAAGGCGTCAGCAAGTTTCCATTAAACTACTGGCCCACGTCATCCTGCATGCGGCAGTAATTGATGACCTGATCCGTCAATGGACGACGATGACTATCTGTGGCTACCATTCAGAGGGTGTTCAGTTCGCAAGAAGAGCCTGTGACAACCATGCTTTTGGAGAATATCAGCTGCATGCAAGGGTGAGAAACATCACAGTTGGTAACGCTTCACACAAAAGTGGCGCCCACCTTACGCCACCTTTTTTTTTAATGGAGCACAATATTCATGGCATGGCGACTAGTGAGCAGAGGAATACTGCCAGTGGTAGATATTTCAATATTTCGCGCTACCTTCGCTATCTCTCTCGCCACCTCATTCTTCACCTACTCTCAGTTGCGTACCACTCAAATTTTCTCTTTCTTCTGGTTAATTTGGACAGTTGCTGGTTCTGCTTGAACGCCACTAAGGAACAACTTAAAACCCCCTGTTACACACACACAAGCCCGCATCACTATATTGGCATCTTGTTATGGTCTGGGTCTTATTTTTGGCTATGACCATGGAAGGTTTGGCTGCCTGTGATACTCCTTGTTTTTAGCTTCTCCTTTGATCCATTCTATAGTGCATAAGCTATCCAAGAACTTTCCTTTCTAGGAAGACCAGTTCATGGTTCCTCTTCACTAGCTTGGATCTACGCTACCCATGCTCAAGTAGGTGCAGGTATGTACGTGAATAGGAAACAAAAACAAAATCATGCAGGGGATGGTCCCTTCCCTTTTTTGAAATACAAATCCTCAAGCAATCTCGCAAAGATCAAGGGAGTAGTTGTGCTCGATTTTGATTCCACCTTGCCTGCTCTGTCAAGCAGTTCATCCTTGATCGTTTGTTGAAGCAGTGTGCATGCAGTTCACTTACGAGCTTCCTTTCGGCTTCTTTATGCACCACGTGCACGTGTCATGTTGACTCACTTGAGTGCAAGCAAATTCGCCAAGGTTTTTGCATCTGCAAGAATTTAGGGTCTTTTGGCCCAAGACTCGAATGCAGCATACAATATTAACAGGTTTTTTTCTTTTTTTGTTTGCATCTCTAAGAATTGAAGGGCCACAGCCTCCCTTTTCCGGCTCACACTCCTATCACTCTCGTTTTCTCTCTTTTTCCCCTCCCAGTTCAAAGACCTACAGAGGTGGCCAGTGATTACTGAAAGCTGCCAAGTGCATCCAGTATTTTAAATGTGCCATGCTAACATTGTAAGCTTCTTTTCGTGCTAAAGAAAGCTATTCTTACCTTTCTTGGAAATGAAGGAGCCAAAGCTGTCACACCTGCACGACCGATAACGATGAGAGTAGCTCTTTAAAGAGAAGCTAAGACCCGTGGAAGGACGAGTGATTTACTAAGTATTTGTTCGTTCCACGATTTTTGTTCCTTTAGTTGCAAACAAATAATATAACATTTTATTTCATTTCTCCATCTCTCTCTCTCTCTCTCTCTCTCTCTCTCTCTCTCTCTCTCTCTCTCTCTCTCTCTCTCTCTCTCTCTCTCTCTCTCTCTCTCTCTCTCTCTCTCTCTCTCTCTCTCTCTCTCTCTCTCTCTCTCTCTCTCTCTCTCTCTCTCTCTCTCTCTCTCTCTATCTCTCCCTGTTCGCTACATCCGACGCCCACACAACACTGGAGTCCCCCCGACTACTTACAGAGACAGACATTGACGAAGCTCTTTCGAACTTAGTCAAATGCCCAAGACTTTTAGTTTTTCACTTTATTTGATTACAATTTTGTACCGAGACATTGTATTCAATCCATAAAGATTGCATCAGCATGGTCTCATGGGCCTTTTGACGATGAGTAATATAACCTTTTATTTCATTTCACTTTCCCTCTTTCCCCTCCCAGTATCGCTGCTTACAGAGGCGCCCATTGTTGACGTTCTTCAGCGAGCAATGCACTACTTTCTCGCACAACGCCCGATGCCATGTATCCTCAGTCATCAACAATGATGCTGACAATTTTAGTATAATGTTTTTTTAGGGTTTTAATTTTAGTCTTTCATTTTAACTCATCTTATTTTTAGTACACAGATCACACTGGATTAGATTCACATTGATTGCATCAATTTTGACTCACAATATAATTTTGGCCTTTGAAGGCATTTAATGTAACATTCTATTTCATTTCATTTCTCTCTCTTTCCCCCTTGTTTGCTGCATTTGACACCTCTACAAAAGATACCTTCCCCCCCTCCCCCCCTTCCTCAGAATTACATTGACGATATGCCCCATCGACGATTACAATGTGACTAGATATTGACGAATGGTGCAAATTTGCGGTGGGTAACAACACTAATTAAGGCAGAAAGTTTTTGGAACACAACTACGAAATGATATGCTGGAGACGACCACAATCAAGCTTCATTGAGTGATAATAAGACTTAGGTTTATATAACTCTAATGTCCTCAGTGGATTCTATCACACTATTTACAGAAATTTAATTTTACTTCCAATCTTTAGATATTTACGGCAAGACTTGCATGATTTTGGGTACGTAGCATAGTATTTAACCTTTGCAATTCATGCTCATACTACTACTGCCCGCTTGCTCGGTGACCCCTTTTCGCAACTTCATCTAATTGTGACATGGCTATATTGCATGTTCTTTTTGCGATTCCTTCTGTCGACCGCGGTTGTCAAACGTCCTGCATTCTTCATTAGGGACTTGAAATTTGTAGGACTTACCAAATTGAGAAGATTTTATGGGTTTCTCTCCTCTTCGAATGGCTCATTATTTAATGTACAGTAGCACTGCTCAAACCCCATACCTTTATTCGATTTATTGTAATTTACAGGAAATTCAAATTATTTGTCTTGCTTGACTTTAATCAAATGATTTTATCATAATCTTCACTTGTTTTTGTTACATTTCTCCAACTCATTTAAGGATTCACAAAAACCGATGCATACCATAATGCAAGGACGTCAGATAAGTCATCTTTTAATTTTATTTTGTAAATTCGTTTCTACAGCTTTTGTACTAATCATCTCACTATATTTTATCAAGTTTTATGATACCCCCTACTCTGTTATCGATCCAATATCTATTCTCACCTAAACCTGTCTATCTCCTGCTTGATTATACTAAACTCTGTCATACAAGATTGTGCCAAGCTCCTAGTTATGTTTACTGATACCATTCCAAGAGACAACACAACTCCTTGACACGCAAAATTAAGTAGCCACTCTGGATCCTGCTCGTATGTACCTCGAATACGTCACTCCTCTTTTCTCTGCATTGTATTTGTCTCTACATTGTATTTAAGTTGCATACTCAAACACTGCAAAGATTATGCCCTCTAATTGAATTCAAAGGAATTTTTGTGAGATAATTTTGTTGAGATGCTTTGTCAGTAAGCTCTGCAACTCCTCATGTGAGCTACAGTACTTTGGGATAGTGCACAACAATTTGTAAGTGCCTTGATATACTGCACTGCGATGTCAACATAGTAAATATTTTTATTTTCTCCTTTATGTCTTGTCTAGTCCATTGGTCACAAGCAGACAGATCCGCCGATTTAGGTAGTGTGTCAATGCTCATCTAGTGCAGATTCGCCGATGTAGGCAGCACAACAACAAACTACAGATTCACGCTTTTTGAACTTATTTCAAATGCAGATTCGCCGATCTAGGCAGCATTAGTGCAGATTCGCCGATTTAGGCAGCACGTCGGGTGTAGATTCGCCGGTTTAGGCAACACCAATCACAAAATCATGCTGCAGTGGCTGGCCACCACTGCAACTGGTATGATTTTGTTACCCGGGTACATAATGAAAGTTGGATTTGGACTTATATTGTGGAATTTCATTGAGACTTGGTATCTGATGGTTACTTTATCACGGCAGTGTTTATGTAATAAGACTTGACATTATGATATTGATTATGAGTGTGACCAATGATATCCTGATTCATCAGGGTATAACATATACTGCTTATTCTAGTGGTATGGGACACTAGAATAGGTAGTATGTGGATGACGGCATGCATAAGCAATGATTGCCTAATTTTATGGATTTTTCTTTTACTATTTGATACAGATTTCTAATCACTGTTTTTGACAAGTATTGTTTGCAGATTTTTATCTTCGCAACTGAGGACAGTTTCTTTCCAACGGAGAGGTATGTTATGGAATTGATATTCTATTATCTGTTGTAGCTGACAGGTGGAAAAGACTAGACCCAGCTTGGCCTATGCGAGTGGATATATATATCATGTACATTTTATTATTCAAATGCTCTTTTATGAGCTTTGGCCATTTATGACCGACCGGCCAGTTTGTAACCAATTTGACCATTCAAGAAATCTATATAACAAATACGTGCAAGAGGGAAATGGTCACTCTTGCACGGGGGGAGATTGTACCCAGTGCTTGTGTGTTTCTTCTCTCCTCTCCTCCTTTCTCTCTCGCGGTGCCGGCGTAGCACTCCACTCTAGGAGGTGCGCCTGCACGCGCTCGGTGGCACTCTCTCATCCTCTCTATCTTTCCAAGTGTATGTGCGATTGCCAGGTATGCAGATTCGTGTATTTCATTGTTTGTAGCATATTATTTTTATATTTTGCAGGCCACGTCCACACTCCCTCTGTAGCAAGGTCAGTGGCCCCAAGGTTTGAAGAAGCTACTGAACACAGGGGCTCATCTTTTTAAAGACCCTCTCTTCAACAGCCTAGTATTGAAAGCTATGAGAAAGCTTCGTAAAAATGTGGATACGGTAAAATTTAAGGCATGGGATATCTTTGCCAAGAATATTCAAAAAGCAATCAAGATTGTAGCCTAGAAGGAAGAAACACCACGAGCAACACTTGAAGAAACTCACGAACAAAGTAGAGCTTTTAACCACCAAAAAACCACAAGGGTTGGCTTTTGAAGCCGAGCACAGAAGGTGGCTTGAAGCAAAATGCGACTTGAGTGAACAACAAATCGAGGAGGTGAAGAAGGCAAAAATTTTATCTAGAGAGACATTCCTCCAATTGGAGGAGGCTAATCATTCGCACCTCTTTAGAATCCTCAAAGTCAAGAGAGATCGAGGCATCGTCCACTCGCTGTCCCAATGTGGAAGGAAAGGAGGTTAAGGACCTGGATGAAATGGCTCATATGATGCTTGACCACTTGCAACACATCATTGGCCATTTGACAAGGTGATCACCCCACACCAACACAGATTTATAAAAGGAAAATCAATATACGACAACATTGACCTGGCAGCAATGGCCAGCATAGAGTTTGCATCATTCACTAAGCAAAAGTGTGTACCACTGCAATTGGATTTAGATAAAGTGTATGATATGATCACATGGTATTTCATTAACTCTCTCTCTCTCTCTCTCTCTCTCTCTCTCTCTCTCTCTCTCTCTCTCTCTCTCTCTCTCTCTCTCTCTCTCTCTCTCTCTCTCTCTCTCTCTCTCTCTCTCTCTCTCTCCCCCCCCCCCCCGTGTTGCACTACAGGGGGTAGCTTAGGATGTGCAATTAGATTTCCCATCTATGGTTGTTGCTGACCATCGAGTCGCACTACAGGGAGGGATTAGCTATCTTACATCCTTTCTTTGTGGTTGTTGCTAACCACTGTGTGGCATTGTAGAAAGACTAGGTTTATTAGATTCTTCATCTCTATCTATTGCTGACCACTGTGTCGCACTGCAAGGAGGGGTTTAGGATTTCTAAATCCTTCATTCTTGGTTACTGACCATCATGTCGCACCGCAAGAAGATTGGATTTAAGAGATACCTAATCTCTAGTTGTTTTCGGACATCATGTTGCACTGCAAGGAGGGGTCTAGGGTATTTCAATCCTTTGTTCTTGGTTGTTGCTGACCATCGTGTCGCACCGCAAGAAGATTGGATTTTATAGATTCCTCGTCTCCGGTTGTTGTTGACCACCGTGTCACACTACAGGGAGGGGCTTAGCATTTTTAAATTCGTTGTTCTTGGTTGTTGCTTACCATTGTGTCACACTGCAAAAAGATTGGATTTGTTAGATTTCCCATCTCTGGTTGTTGTTGTTGACCACCACGTTGCACTACACGAAGGGGTTAGGTATCTGACATTCTTCACTCCTGGATGTTGCTGACCATCGCATCACACTGCATGTTGATTGGATTTAATAAAATTCTCGTATGTGACTATTGCTGACCACCATGTCGCATTGTAGAGAGGGGCTAGGTACAGGGATTTAATATTTATGTAATTACCACAAATTTTATGTGATCACAAGGTCTTAGTGACACATTTACATGATTACACTAAACATGATCACAAAGAATCTGGTTTAGGGCGATCTAGAAACCCATTAAAATCCCACCGGGCTTTTCCATTTTCCATGCGGGTCCGCCGGGCTTTTATGTTTTCCCTGTAGGCCCGCCAGGAATACTAAAAAGCTTGGCAGGCCTGCAGAATTATATATATATGGGCCCTATCGGGCCCGCAGGGTGTTATTTCTTTGTTTCATCTTTTGTGTGTGTGAGAGAGAGAGAGAGAGCTCGTCAACCGCCTTTGCAAGTACGTCAAGAGGAAAGAGGAGAGAGGGAGAGAGGGGGTCGTGTAGGAGCGCGCTCTGCATCGCAGTGCGCGACAGTAGCAGAGTACTTGACCACACGATGCGATATGTATTGTGTGTGTGTGTGTGTGTATGTGTGTGTGTGTATGCGTTGTGTGGTAGCATGCCTTTTGTCATATTGCACAGCAATCATAAGGTACCTTACCACACAATGGGAGTGTGTGCATAAGCTGTTCTATGGAATAGTGCTTACCACGAGGGCATCACCTCGGTGCCATAGGAAAGATGGTGTCCTTGTGGTAAGTATTGGCTTACTATCTGGGTACTACGCCGGTAACGTGATGAATCTAGTATCCTTATGGTAAGTCAACTTCCCTTGCCCTTTCCCAAAAAACATATGGGCATCGGTCGGTAACGCGGCTATATGATGTTCGTCTGCAAGCCATTATTTCTCCTTAGATTCAGGCGGCACTCGCTCGATAACGCGGCTAATAGAGTGTCGTTTGTTAGAAGGATTTGTTTTTGCATAAATGTGGCGTTCAGGTCATTAACCCGGCCGTATGAACGTCATATAATTTGTATGTGCATGTGCATTTAATTTTTTAAGTATTAAGTATATGAAATACTTGGTTGGTAATGCGGCTGTGAAGAGTATTTTCATATACAAATGTTTGAATTGTTTGGATTGTTTTTTTTAAGTGCCCATATGAAATTATATAATCAAATTCAAAAGATTGCTTTATTCATCAATCATCGCTATTCTAAATGCTACATATATATAAATTATATCCAAAAAAGTATTCGCACACAATTTGCATGTTAAATATTCATTTTTATCTTTTTAAAGAACCTCAAGCATTGTTTTAATGCTTCATTTACATAAATTCTTTGCAAAAAAGAATTTTCACACAATTTGCATATTAAATATTCTTTTGTATCTTTTTAAAGAGCATCTATTATCATCGCTATTTTGAATGCTATATTTACATAAATTCTATGTAGAAAAGTGTATGAACACAATTTTCATGTTAAATATTTCTTTCTATCTTTTTAAAGAGCAAGACATTCTTTGCAATTTTTTAGTCCGATCTGTATACTTTCAATATTTTAAAGTTTTTGAAGTCTTTAAGTCGGTGTGTGCTATGTTTGAACTAGACTCTAGTATGTGCGCATGGAGAAAAATATAAGTTAAAAATTCAATATATGTTGAAATATGCCAGATTGTTAACATGTATTATTTGATCTGGATTAAGATCTTATAAACCGCTTGTTTGATCTACATTTTACACGTGTAACAGATTGCAATTTTAAGTAAAGATTGTTTTCAATTTTTATCAATATTTCCTTGTACATTTCTTAAAGTCTTCGAGTCATGGTTAAGGGTTTGCCTGAAATAGTGTGAGAGTGTTAGTGTCATTTGCAACCATGAATTTGTATTTGATATGTTGTTTTTTATTGTCCAATGCAAATATGATGCCAGATCAAAAGAAAAGTATTATGCGTGCCATTCGTAAAGAATGTATTTTGGAAATCTGATCATCATGTGCAGATGGTCGCATATAGCAAATTAGTGAAAGTGATGTCTTCATCAAAGACCTCACTAGTGCTATATGGGAGAACACATTGTGCAGGTTGCGAGGTGAAAGCCAATACGAGTTGTTGATTCCAGCAAGGATTCAAGAATTTGACCCCCACCACAAGGTTAGGACAGTGTTGGGCAATATGAAAGTATGTTGCGGAGACTTAAAGGAAGATATCCCACCTGCCTGCGACTTGTCAAAATTAGAGCTCTGGGATAAATTGTGGGAGGAACAAAAGATAAAGATGAAGCATTTGAAAGCGCGGGACCAAGCAGCCTTACCCAAGAGATTGGATATGGCCCAAGATGCGCAAGCAGCTTTGGGAGGTCGATCCAATGCCAACAACACCGGCACAATCATGCACACGGCTTTGAATGCCAAGTGCGCTCATCTTGTTGACATCCCTCACAAAGATTTGGTAGAAGGTATGAGGGTTGGAGCATGCTCCTTTGGTGTATGCACATTGTACACCATCAAAGGCATCTCTTTTTTTCCAGACCACATCACATATGTGGGAAAATGTCACAAGGGAGGGAGTGAGGAAAAATTTGACAGCTTTCAGACAGAGCAAGGAATGCAAATGCTTCACCCCTCCATTGTAAGGTGCATTGGCTTTACTACCAAAGCTCCTTGGATCACAATATTCCCATACTACAATGGAGATACCATGGGCGACATGATGTGCCGCTTACAATTCGCTCACGGATTGTTCAGACAACACATGCACATGCTACAACATGGCTGGAGGTCATTGCCTGCAGCAAATCTTCCTGTACAAGAGATAGACATGGCGTGGATGAAAGCAGTGATTGAGCAGATGCTAGCCAATGGCCCTTTGTCATGCCTTAATCAATGGCGTTGTGGTTGCCCACTCGGTCGGGATAGTGCATAGTGACCTGCACCCGTTCAATATAATGTTGGACTTTACTCGCACAAATAAACCCCGTGTTGGTATCATTGATTTGGGGATGATGCTCAGAATGCTACCTAAGTGCACAATAATTAATTATCTGCATCCAAGTGCACAGTCGGACTCTACAATTTTAAAGGCACAGAGAGTAGGGGATGTAGAGATGGCTAAGCAATCATGGATTGCTCCAAAACTATGCGATCCACAGTGCACAGATGCATACACAAAAGCGAGCGACATTTATGCATTGGGCTATCTATTTGACATGATGGCAGATTTTTGGAGTGCAGCTAGAAAAGTTTATTTTCCACAAGAAGGTTTTCATCACCCAAACGAAGATGCTATGAGGGCTATTTGGATTAAAGTAGATTGTTGGATGAAGTTAAAAGAGAAGAACAAAGAAGAAATGTATCTGACGTGTTGATACTTTTCAAAGAACATTTAAAGACAGACCCTAACCTTGTTCAATGTCCCCTTGTTGAACTTGAAACATCATTTTATCCAATCTAAACATTTTTATGATATACATCTGCCTTGTCCAGGGTATTCTATTTTTGATTGAAGTGTATTATCTGGTTTGAAGTGGTTTATATCCTTGAGTCAATTATCTTTAGTCATTTCAAATTTGTCGTGTTGACTGTCAGTATTTTAAATTTGCCTTATGGTTCAATTCGTCGCATTAGTTGTGGTTTGATTTAGTGGATTCTGACGTCTTATATAGTCGATGAGAAGTTGTTATCTTGTGCATCTGTGAGACTGTTGAATCATGAGAATATACGTTTGCCAATGATATTGAATATTTGTTTATCTGTCAATTGTAGCTCCAAGAGAAAATGGTAGATGAAGAAGAAGATATTGGCACCCAATCAGTGCCCGATGATCAACAACAAGCGGTTGTTAATGCATTTCGGTGCATGAAGTCTCTAGCACACGGTATGTCGGCACAACAAGTGATGCGCACTGCTTGACGACTCTCAAAATGGGCAAATCCAGACCACATGCAATGAAAAGAGATCAACAAAGAAGTGACGAAGGACATGATTAAAACAATATGGCCATGTGAGGACGCAGAGATCAAGAAAGGAAGGTGGAAGGTTTTGAAGTGCAACCATGATGCGATCAAAGAAAACGCTGAGAGGATTTACTTGGAAGTTTATGGCCATCCCAGGCACAATGCAGATTGTGTATTATATTTGAGAAAATGTTATATATTCACTTTGTGCAACAGCGACCAGTAGACTTTTCGACAAAGGAGACAACCGTTGCCACTCATGATCTAAGGGAGAGTTGTGTCCCTTTCACCCGAGATGAGCTAGTATTGATAGTGGAAGGCGTCGACCTACAGTTAAAGAGAGACAAGGATATTTACACGACACAGTTGGTAGAGAAAGATGTAGAAATAACAAGGCTTTCTATAGCCACCAACCCTTGCAGGTATGGATGGAGAAAAGCATTTACCGCTTAAGCCAGGACGTTCAAAATCTGACACAGTGAGTGAATCCAACACCTGTATAAGGGACACACATCAGCCACCTTACCTTGCATCCAGATTTGGTCCCCTCATCTACTTCATATGCATCCTCATCTTCCCAATGTCCAGTTTATTATAAGAATTTTGATGGATGGAGTGGATATTATACATTGACATGCGGTCATTATTATCACTTCGTTTGTCTTATTCATTTAATGCAAAATAGTAGCCGATGCGCAATCTGTTCACCAGATATTCTACAAGGAATATATATTATTTTTGGCATGGAATATGAGTATAAATTCAAGCAAGCCCACCAAGATACCCCTAGCACAATTAGAAATCTGTTTGGTAAACAAGATGCTGCTTCAGAGCAACACAATTGAGATCGACAAACTATGTATAATTGCGAATATAAAGCATTGTATAAACACATTTGAAAACAAGATATTTTACAATGTTTTTTGACACGATCTTTATTCTACTCTCAAGCTATATTGAATCTGTAAAGTTGTTATCTAGTTCTAAGTCTGAGTGTTGTGGTTCTCCTTGTATTTCAACCTCCACATCTATTATCAAATTCTCTTCTATTTCGTCTATAGTGCATTGAGATACACCAACATTGAACGCTTCTTCATCTTCATTTTGACAATCATACAACCAGGTTGGCATTTCCTCCTCGTAGCCAACACTTTCAATGTGATTCAATATATTTTTGTTGCAAAACATATACACTAATTTTTTTGCTCTGTCTGCTAATAGTCTATTTCGAATAGTGTTGTGAACATACTTGTACATACTCGAGTTTCTCTTTGAACTTGAGTTTGCTGCACATTGTGCCAGTACTTTCATTGCAAGGGAAAGTAAGGTAGAGTAATGCTCTCCACCATTCATCATCAACCACTTCCATGCAGGTTGCTCTTTTGCCATTACTTGTACAAAATCATTTGCAAAAAGATCTTATTTTAATCTAAATGCACTCATTTCTTTGATGCAATCAATTCGGTCATGAACGTTGGAGTGGAACGTATTGAGCACGTGATAGAAATCACTTACCACCTCTGTATTGGACATCAGATCTGAATTCCAATACTCCGGATCGACCATGTAAGCAACACTATAAAGTGGACTATGAGCGCTCTTCCACCTTGCATGAAAATACTTGGCCAAAATTTTTTGTTGTTTGCCAGAGAATGGTAGTCGCCACTCCTTCTCTACTACAGACTCTTTTAGATCTTTGGAATGTTCAAGACTCTGTTGGACTGACCACCATGTCATCCACACTTTGCACAAGTTTGGCGCCCTTTGATCAAGGTTGCGGATCGCGAACATAACGGGCATCATTACATGGTATGCATCCATTACACTCCTCCACCAACAAGCAGCATTGTTTACATTGCCACATAGACATGTAATTTTATCTTTCACTTTTTCTTTCTGCTCAAGATTCCATTCATCAAAGGCCGTGCAATTGAATGTGTCAATCATAGCGCATTTACTGCGAAGAAGTGATTCCAAGGTATAAAAGTATGTGCAGAACCGAGTTTCAGCAGGAAGTTTCAACATCATTGAGATACGCATCCTATACAAATCGAGCACTCTCTTTGTCGTTTCAAGATAAATTTCACAACTTGATGTGCTGTAACAATTATTTTGGCGAACCATGTGGTTTCTTCACTAGTGTACCAATCCTTCAACACCAAGTTTAAGTTGTGCATATTATAACCATTGGCAAAAATGTGTGGAAAGCACTTCTTTATTAATTTAATTGCGTTTTTACAATTCTTTACGTTGTCCATGACTACTTGAACGACATGTTCAACACCAATTTCTTTAATTATATTAATCAAGACCTCAAAAATGTATTTGCCACTTTTAATTGCAACAGAACTATCAAGTAACTTTATAAATGTTTCTCCCCTTGGACAAACCGGCATTACATTGATCAGCGGTCTTCTTTGAACATTTGACCAGCCATCACTCACAATCGTATATCTTGAAAGCGAAATATTTCCAAGTATTATTTTGCCAACAGGCTGTTTGACTTCGATGTAACATTTGTTCAAGAAAACATTTTGTATCATATGATAAGAAGGAGCTAGAAATCTTGGGACAAACTCGCCAATTTTCTTCCAAGCAGCCTTCCAATGATTGTTTTCTACCATGACCAAAGCACTTCCAGTAAAGAATATTGCTTTGGCGAGTGTAGTTTGTGCTTCTTCTGGAGACTACACTCAAAAGCTTTGATGTAATGATCTTTGACGCATTTGACCAAGTCCACCTTCATTGTGACGCTTAAAAGGAACACTGCCTGGAAATTCCTCTCCCTGGGCAGGTTGTTCTCTAAGGTTAGTTGGCGTCACTACAAGATTTGCGGAGTTAATACTTGGATTTGATAACTCTTGACTCAAAGCCACAGAGCTATATATCTGTTGTCTCCTCTCTTGCCACCCTTTTTGGCAAGCTCTCCTCTCAAACGCTTTGCACTGCAGGTGCTTGAGAATGTTCACATTTCTTAAAACTCTTTTTAACGCTACCAAGAAAATGATCCCTAATACGTGGTGTACCGCCTGATTTTTTTGTGATTGCCACTCCATATATCGGCCGCATATGTTGTGAGCATAATCCCACTCTCTGTCAGGAGCTTTTTTATTCTTTGGCTTCTTTGTACCACTTGTGCCCACATTTTGCTCCATTGCTTTAAAATTAAGACAAAAGAACCAGATGTTCAGTTTTTGAAACATTTTTCTTAATTTCAATATATATTAAAATTAAAAAACGATTCAATATGAAAGTAACCATGATGCACAATATGATATTTTCAATGCATGCTAGTCAATCCACATATAAATCACCTATATTGTGAGCAAATATACAAATTGTAATACAGTCTATGCATGGCATAATAACTGCAACAATGCTATGAATTTCTCAATGCAATTATTATTATAATGATTATTTATATGTCCACTTTGATTTGCAAACAATAAGACACATTTAATTTCAATTTCTATAAAAAACAAAAGAAAGCAATAAAATATATGATTGGTCATTTCATGCACTAATAATCTATCATAATGCACTCTCTGTATAAACCAATGCATGAACTAACGTAAATAAATTTTCAATATAATCACTCAATTGAGGACTACTTGTACCCAATGAAGGATTGTAGCCCCCCCATGCAACCAATTCATTATATAGAAAAATGTAAATCAACTCAAATCTATGATGGTGAAAAATGTAAGACTTCTAGGATCGTTATATGCCCACTATACTAGTACAGGACATCCGATCCTTGACTATCGACTCGTCATTTACATATGCTCATCTTCTAAAACCAATTACAGCCCTCATTTGGACCAATGGCTTCTTCGCAATGAGCATGACTCTCCAAGTTTTCAATTGTTTTGGTTTCATACTGTTATGTCGATAAACGAATTAAAAAATTTTAGAAGTGGTTATCAAATTAAGAATCATGTTCGGTCCAAAAAAAGGACCTGTGACTCTATAACCTTAGGTCAATTCACAAGGAGATGACTATACTCGGCACTCAGATACACTCCCCAAGGATTTGCCTAGCTAAAGGACTGCGGTTAGCACACTGTTTACTATATATAATTACTCCCGCCAGGCTTTTTTATTTTCCCAAAAAAAGGACGTGACTCTGTAACCTTAGGTCAATTCACAAGGAGATGACTATACTCAGCACTTAGATACACTCCCCAAGGATTTTCCTAGCTAAAGGATCGCGGTTAGCACACTGTTTACTATATATAATTACTCTCGCCGGGCTTTTTTATTTTCTCGGCAGGCACCACGTGAAAATAAAAAAGCCCGATGGGCCCCGCAGGGAAACATAAAAAACACGGAGGGCTAACTGGCTCTATGGATTTTTGCAAGTCATAATCAAAGTCATGTTAACAATTAACATGATCACGTGATTTTCTTGTGTAAATACTAGAGTTATTGACGTGAGCACACAATCATGATTACGTTAATGAAATCCCTGGCTAGGTATTTTAAATCCTTTGTTCCTAACTATTGCTGACTACCACATTGCACTGCAGGGATATTGGTTTTAATAGATTTTTTTATCTCTGGCTATTGCTAACCACCACGTTGCACTGCAAGGAGGAGTTATATATTTTTAGATCTTTCGCTGCTGGTTTTTATTATTGTTCATGAAATATTTTTGTATTTTTCTATTCTAGATCCCCCTTAATTTTCTTTGCTTCATGCATTTTCAGGCTTGAGTCATGGTAGAGACAAAGTTAATGCGTCAGCATCACAAAGTCATTTGTAATGCTCTAATTTTATCTCTATATGGAGCTTCAGGCAGTTATTTGGGGCAAACATTTGATCCACTGCAGGCAAAGCTTGATGATTTTGTGATTGAACTTGTGGAGCAGTGCTGCTTGCTAAAATTGAGCAGTGCATTTCCTGTTTCATTTGACCCACCTCTGTACACTAATGGAGTAATGCACAACATAGTAAAGCAATTATTGGGCCAAGTCACTAGAAGCTTTGAGAGTATGGTTCAGCTAGAAATCAAAGCCAAACCTTGAATCAAACAGCAAATGCAACTTGTGGCACAACTACATTCAGAATTCAAGAGCAAGGATAAGGTCGAAGTCTCTTCTAAACATCCTAGGACAGAAGAGGATGTACCGCCTCCTTCAGGTGCCGAGCCCTTAGCTATTCACCTGGATGATACTACATGTCCTCTTGTCCTACACTTACTTGGGGATCATTCTATCTTTCACCTGCAAGCACCCTAATTAGGTGAAGGACGTTATGAAAATGTGAAACAAGTTTCAGTGGCCCATCCCCTCTTCAAAGATCCTGTCTATGCAGCAAAGATCTACAAGGACCAGATAGAAAGCAAGCCGACTTTACAAACAGTGCAGAAGAAGCAACAACTACCTGTTCAGCACCGTGGCATGATATTGTCCCGTGCTCTAGTTCATTATAGCAAAAGGCCCATGTTGATCTTCAAGGTTTGGAATGGAGGTCACCTTGAGCAGTGGATTCAGGCATGTCATCATGATGGAAGCAAGCCTGCAATCAGAGAGTTTCAATACACATCTAGAACTATACAACAATTCATAGACAACATTTTTCCGATCTGCAACGCTCTTCTGCAGACAATAAAATTTGTGCATAGTCATGATTTCATTCACAACAATCTACACACTAGAAATATTCTACTACTTTTGGCGAGCGAGGATTGTATGCTAGGATCGCGGACTGGGGACAAAGTACACCATCAAACACTTTGGCAGCATTTCCAAGCTGCCAAAATCTCAACCTTCAAACTAGAGCTCAATTTGAATGAGATTATCCATGGACTACCCCTAAAAATACCAGCACCAATCCTCCTCCTCTCACCAAAGCATCTGATATATATAGTCTTTCATATATTCTTAAACTCTTGGTTGCATGTATTCCAGAGCTTTCTGAGGTTCTCAAGCGCAATTTTTTGCAAAATGTAAACAAACATCTTGCCAGTGAAAATTCCACAAATCCTTAGATAGGCCTAAAATATGAGATTTAAGCCTTTGTTTGAATGGAGCCCATAATTTTGGCTATCATGTTGTAACCTAATCTAGCTTGAGGCCTATTGATAATTAACCAGTAACGATATTTTTTTGTCATTGATGGTGTGCAATGTGTGGTGATATTTCAAACTAGATCTTTAATCGTACTTTTAGTTAAGTCTTTAAAGTTCTTGAAGTTAAAGTTTTAAAGTATTTCAAGTTGGATCACCAAAATCCTTTAAACAATCTCTCTTTTCTAAGTGCTAAGGCTTCACTCATTAAATTTTATTGTTTTGCATTTCAGATATGGAAGATATTGCTCTCGACCAGAATGTACAGCACCTTAATGATCCTTTGCTTAATCGTGACGCATTGGCACAACAAATTTACAAAGAGGAAGAGATTCGGGTGGCTCAAGGAGATCTTAGTGCTTTGGCTGCATCCTAAGAGGATGAATCAGAACTTCAAGAGGAGCCACTGAATTGCAAGCAATGCAGGTAGCTAGGCCCAAATCATTTTGTACACAATACATTGTTTCGAGTTAGTGAAAATTCTAAGGCATCCGCTCCCTTAAAAGTTTCAAATTTGCAACACACTATCCTTGCAAGAAATATGCTTTCAAGATTTATCCAAGTATACAGATCGCCACCAAATAATAATCAAGTGGCAATTTACTTTGTGCAACAATGCTATTGTTATTATGTATTTCAGCTCAAAGTAGATTGAAATGATTGTCCCACAACAAGAGGAGTCGGCAAAGGACACCCGATCGAGAAGATTCATGCTCCAGCGAAAAACAATCAAGAAGACCCTCCTTGCAAAAGGGGTTACATATATTTGCTCAAAGAAATCGTAGTCATTGAGCAGCTCGAAACCAAAGGTGTGGATTTGGCAAGTCAAGGAGAGACCTCAGCCATGTTGCGCGCTCCTATAGCACAGTTAGAAACAAAGTTGGCATGGTACGAGGCAAGATATGGGCCTGCAATCAAAGAAGAGATAGGCAATGCAAGTCCAAGCAATTCATTCAGCAATTCAAAATTTTGAGTATCTAATCTTTTAGGGGATCTAGCCCATAAATTAAATCTCCCAAAAAATAATGAGGTCTTTTTGTATCTTAAATCTCAAGATTTGTAACCAAAACCTTTTTTGATATGTAAATCTCTATTTGTTGAAAAAATGAACATGTTGGATGTTGTTGCAAATGTGTAAGTTTTATTCTCTCTCCCTCCCTCTTTCCGACAATGATAGAAAGAAGATGGAGAGAAAGAGAGACAATGTGTGTGTGTGTGTGTGTGTGTGTGTGTGTGTGTGTGTGTGTGTGTGTGTGAGAGAGAGAGAGAGAGAGAGAGAGAGGAAGAGAGAGAGAGATTGTGAAGCTAAACTCCACACAGCTTTTGCATTACAAAATTAATTTAGAATATAGTACAAAATTTATAACGCATTTGTCCCCTCAATCACAGGCACCATGTCATCAATTTCTTCGACATCTGAACATTTTGAATCATTATCTTTCGGGTTCCATTCCATTTCATCATCGGAGTTGATCTCATTTGCAATTGCTTCGTGTGTTTGAAAGCATCCGAAGCTTTCTTCAATGCCATGTGTGGCTAAGCTTGTTGGCTTATGCATAATTCGCATATTACAAAATACATGCACCAAGTCTACAGCTCGTTTAGGACTTAATCGATTCTGTTTTTTGTATGCATCTATATGCCAAGGATCCCCAAACATTCCTTCTTTGCTAGAATAGGCTATTGGAGAGGGGTAAATGGAAAAACACCTAACACACAACTTGAATGCCTCTCTATATCCCAGTGATTCCACAACACCCCTATCCCCTATTGAACACACACCAAACACCCAATCTGCAAATGACTATTGCTCGTGCCCGTACCCAACCAACCCTAATTCCACACACTTGATCGTAAAGCTAGCAATCATGGATTCCATCTACAACCCTAGAACTGCATAGCCCATACGAGTTAACATCCTTGATCACCTATAAGGTTTCGGGCATCACAAGTCCCCATGAAAACTCTCAACCTTGGCCTAGATTGCCCCCTCACAATATACACGCAATCCCCCGACGTATCCAGTGGTTCACATGTACCCAATACAAGAGTAAATTGGCATGCGTGAGCAAGGGAGAAGGGAAAAAGATAGTATTTAGAGAGACATAAAGATTACAGTGATTACAACTATGCCAATATGATTAGCAATAATGGAAAACACTTATGATATACCCACATAGTTCTTTAGCCTTGTATGTCTTTCACAAACGTAAAGAGGATCTCGTCTGAGCTCTTTTCCTGCAACTGTTGCCTGCACCTTGTACATGCAACTCTTGCCACCAACCAGCCCACAACTGATCTTGACAACCCCTTAATTTGCAGGTGATGGTTCTCCCAATGCTCCCAAAGGTAGCGCTTCTTTTATTATTGACTTGACTCCTTATCCATAGTGCTTCTCATGTGCTCTTTGGCATCACTCTCTACCTTTCTCTGTCCTGCACATGGCCAACCCTCAACTCTGCAGACCTTGTGTTCCTCCCATCAATTGCAAGCCCCCAATCACTAGCGGCCCTCAGCGCTCAAAGGCCCCAACTCCTTAGCTCTCTGTAGCGGGTCCCTCCCTCCTGCCTGCAGCTCTAGTCCACCCCTTTGTGTTGTGAGCCCCTGATCACAGCTGACAACGCCCCTCCATGCAGAACTAAAGCCCATCTCACCTTTCCATTCCAGCCCACTGTAGTGGCGCTGCCATCATCTACAGAGTTGAGCTCAACGTGTTTTTTTTAGCTCAAAGATATCTCTAGCTTACCTTGAAGAAATTTTTTCTTGGCCACAGGTCCCACGCTCACAATAGCCTCCGATTATTGGGATTGAAAAACTCCCCCTTAGCTTCTCATCATCCCTGCTTCAAGTTGTGCCCCGCATAAATATTTATAAAGAAGGGCATTTCTCATGCTAATGAATGACCTTATGGCGGCAGCCGTGACCACCTTCTATGACGGCACCATTTGGTGGAGATACCCATCGACCTTTGGAATCCTCAAGCACTTTGACCACCAAAGCTTTTGCACCATATTTGACCTATTCAATGCCTCATTTTTCGTACATTCCTTGATAGCACATGTTGTCTCTTGCATCCAGTAGTTGGTCAAGCATTGTGCCATCCACTTGCTAAGCCTCATGTACGTGCTTCCTGCGTGTCCTTGGGTCGACAGTGTTTGGCTGCACCACCGTCTTCTGTGTGTATGCCACATGTCCATCCACATTGCCTAATAGTTGGGCACACACTTTCTTGAACTCACCGATCACTTCATTGTTTGAAGATTGATCGTGCATCTAGAATTTGGGATCTAAAGACGAGCCCTGCTGCATGTAAAGGAGTATGCAGCTGCTCCCATCATCTTTTGACAAACGAAACCATCATGGATTTCTCATTCCCTACATAAGTTGTATAGTCTTTTAACTTGTGAGAGGCTTCATGCAATGTACTAGTAAACCCATCCAAAGATAGAGGCTTCTTTGTCCACTAATTGTTTATCAGATGAGCAAAGGGTACTGTGATAGTATTAATTTTGTCTATATTTCTCCACAAAACAGGATAGGTTACAAGCTAATAGCATTTGGGAGTAGCAAGTTCATACTCGAGATATTAATCAAGCCAAATGTCCATCTTCTATCTGCCACTGTTTGAACAAGGGCTGCTTTAAACTGCTCTAGTGTAGAGAGAACGTAATACGTTGTCGCAAAACGGGTTACACAAAAAATCTGTAAATTTTTTTGTTGGGGACTTTCTTCTAAATAGAGCATAATAAAATGAATGATCTAAACTTCACCAAGTGGTTTGCATCTAGAAGAATTTGCTTAATAGAAGGAACTTTTCCAAAGTCCTTTAAGAGCAGATTCAAAGTGTGGACAACACATGGAACCCATGTAATCTCTGGATACTTTACTTCAATTGCTTTTCCAGATGCATGGATCGTCTTGGACAAATCAACATCACATTAATCAATGGTTTCTTCTGACAATTTGTCCAACCATCTAGAGTGATTGTGCATCCATACTTTGGCACATACTCAAGAGTTGTGCGCTTTAAAATATTATCTAATGTAGCTTTCACTTTATATAAATATTTTTTAGGCATCTTATTATAATCGGGTACCACAAAACCCTTCTTTGTTGTGCTCATTAAAGCATCTTTGAAGATAGGATTTCAAATGACATTAAAAGGAATTCGACATGCAACAAATGCTTGCATCCACTTAAGATGGAGTTCAAGCAACCATTGTTTATCAAATTTCTGATGCAAAGTAGAACCACTTGGTGCAGGTTCTTCTCCAATCCATGCTTCACTTCGGCCTATGTTAGCAGAGCTTGCGATAGGATTAGAGCTACAAGCCCCAGCAAAGGATGAATGGCACCCTCCTTGATTATAAGCACACCCTCCTTGATTATAAGCAGGGGTCAAGTGAGGGTTTTGATCATTCTCGAGTTTCATCTCCACGTCCCTAGCCATAGATAGGGCCATCATTTTGGGACCACCCTTTCTTTTCCCCTCAAGGTGTACTCTCTTTGCCCTGAGCGCGGGAAATTTTTCTTTAATACCTCTTGGGGAGGTTTTTCAAGCTGCCACATTTCCAAGACTTTTGAGCCCATGTTTTTCTATCTAATGAGCATTTCCGCTAAATTTATGGCCGCAAGTCTTACACCTCAACTTTGAGGTTGTCTTTCCACTGACCAGTTCATCTACGTAGTTCCACTCATATCCTTTCACCATGTTCTTAAGATCTGCAAATTTAAACAACACTACTTACTAAATACACATCTAAAATCAAACTCTCATACCATTTACATTACTTTATTCGCCATCATTTTCAAAAGAACATAGATTTTCAACCTCTTTAAATTCTAAATACCAAAAATAATTTTTTTTTCAAGTATGAGCTTTATACTTGAATCACAATAAATAAATTGCTTAATCTATCTCAATAACGTCTAAGTGTGAGTAAACTCTACACAAAGCAAGATATCTTTAAAATTCCTACCTGAGTTACTTCCAAGTATGAGTGTAACTCTACACATGGCAAGCAATCAGAATTCACTACTTATCTAAATCTCTTCTAGGTGTGAGAATACCTCCACACAAATCAAGAGATTATTATTTAATCTACCTAAATTGCCTACAGTGTGAGTATTACTCTACACATGACAGACAATCATTAGATAAATCTAACCTAAGTTAGTTCCAGGTGTGAACATAGTTCAACACACAACAAGTAACTCCTAACTTTAACTATCTAGCTTAAGTTACTTCTAAGTGTGAATATAGTTCAACACAAAGCAAATAACTACTAACTTTAACTATCATAAATCACTTTCAAGTGTGAGTTTTCTCTACACAAGGCAAGTAACCATTAACCAGTTTACTTAATTTACCTCCAAGTGTAAGATATACTTCACACAGAGCAGATAAATTTCAAACTCAAAACTCCATAGCTTTAAAAAAACTACATTTAACTAATTTAACTTTTTATCCTACGCTCTAACTTTTTACTAAAAAGAATAAATAACTAATTTAAAATGCCTTTTTTGATATTTTTTTGGATGATGTAAGGCTCACCTATAGATAAGATAAGGGGGAAGAGAGATCGATAGAATGAGGAAAACAGTTTGTTTTCACGGTATATAAATGACTATATTTTGATCGAAATAATTTTTTCATCAAAATTCTAAGAAATTATATGATACGGTGTTTTTGCTGATGTGGCACCGTATAATACAGTCAAATAAAGATAGGTGTCGTATAATACACCTGTATAAAGTGTATTATATGTACACCGTATAACGTATAATTCAACTTAGCTTGCAGCTCTCCAAGTGACAACAAACCTGTGTGTGTGTGCGCGCGCGTGCGTGCATGCGCGGTAGGTATGCAAGTGCCGGGATAGGACCTTGTGGGGGAAATATTGGTCTCCCATCAAGAGCGGCCATCCCAGGGACAGGAGATGTCGCCATTTTGTCAAGCAAGCATCGATGGCGCAGCAGAGGAAGGGAGGGTGCAAGCAGGGATGGCATGGAACGGCCCTAAATGGGAAGTGCTCTTGGGCGGGGGCAAAAAATGACGAAAAGCAAAGATGGCATGGGAGGACCTTGGAGGGGAAGTTCTCATGGGTAGTGCATGTGAACATCATGCAAGAGGCAACATTCCAATTAGAAGGGAGAGAGAGACTACATCTCTCTCTCTCTCTCTCTCTCTCTCTCTCTCTCTCTCTCTCTCTCTCTCTCTCTCTCTCTCTCTCTCTCTCTCTCTCTCTCCTTCCTTTGGAGCGCGGAGTCTCTACTATTCTGTGAGTGGGGGATGCTTCCAACTACAAGAGCACCAGTTGTAGAGGCAGCTTGGGCAAGGTACGGAGCAGCTGTAGAGGTGGCCAAACGATTGTCCCTGATTGCTGCTATGGTGCAAAGTGCACGAGGTGGCGAGAGAGGGACCACCTGGAGATCATGGCATATGAGTGCATGGATCTCTGCAGAAGGGGGGGGGGGGGGGGGGGGGGGGGGGGGGGCGGGGACTTATAGGCAAAGTCATTGTTAACTGAGATGACGTCAATTAACAAGAACTGCTAATGATTGAAGCCTTATGAATGCACATCAAAGATAAATACGGAGAAGTAGTGAAGATTGGATTAACACATTTTTCATATTTTCCAAAATGGCCATGTATTGTAATTTTTGTATTTATTTACCCATTTTGATATTGCAATGTGTTACGGGCTCAATTAGAGTTCCAAGCTGTAAAGAATAGGTCAACTAGTATGCCTAGGTTGCAGATATAGTAAGTTGTGGAGCCTCAAAGGTCTTGGTCACCTGAACATTGTACATTTTAAACCTTGGCTACGATATAAAAGCCAATTTTTGTAACTTTGGACCTCAGTTTTTGATAATGAAAGTAAGCGTACGTTGTAGTACAGTCCTATGAGCTCTCTATTGTTCCAATATTTTGTGTCTCCCTTGTGACATGTTGCATTGCAAATCCGACCACACCAACGTGTTCATAGTTGAAAGCTCTCTCTTTCTACGTAAGTTTCTCACAAATGAAGTTGTGTTTTTAGGCATTGTTGGGGGATATGTGTTCAAAACGTGAGCCAAGAAGGCGCCAGGCCTCTGGCTGTGAGAGGTGTGAGAGAGAACAAGAAAAATAGATGCATATGGATTTGGCAGTCACCATAATCTTCACTTAATCAATTCAAGCTCTGAATACAATGTATACGGTAGCCAAGGCAGGCTGCTAGCAGCACCAACATTTGGATTAATTGGTAAATAAGAGTTGAAGCTCCCTTTATAGATTAATTGGGTTGTTAATGACATCAGGGTTTAATAAGACAATTAATTAATCTTTAGAATGATGACAATGAAGAAAATTTTTGCCTGTCGATTTGGGATGATCAAGATGATGAAAGAAAGAATTACATCGTCAAGGCCATTCACAGAGAGTGTAGGCTGGTAGAGGGGTATGATCTAGTCTCAAATGACCGGATCTTGAGCGTGGTGATTGCCACAATTTCACACCATCGATCAGAGGCAAGAGACAGGTACACGGATGATAATCCAAATCCAACATGGTTGGACACAGAGAAGTGGGAAGGGATTGCACAAGAGACACAAGACAATCCTCAGAGATTTCAACAGCAAAGAGATGCAGCCAAAGCAAATTTGGATTCTACTGGAGTGTCACATCTTGGGAGTGGAATCTACGACACTCTTCGGCATGAGTTTGTAAGTATTATATGTATGCTTTGAATTATGGAATATATATATGCTATTTGAATATTTATCTTATGGTTAATTGTTTATTTTGTAGGAAGTTGCCATGAAGCACTCTCCGATACGCTGAGAGGAGAAGTATGGGTACAAGCATGGACTTTTCACCCTTTTGACCCAGCTACATGAGGAGGAAGAGGCCATCAACTGGGAGGCATTACCATGAGGGTGACATCTTTCATTTTATTTTATTTTGTAGCTATGGTCTTCTTAATACATTTGTGCTCATTCATGTACAGTTTGACGTTTATGTTTATGGTTTTGCATTGTGTTTACGATTATGATTATGGTATAGGAATCAAGTTATGCTTATGGTTTTTCAATTATGGTATAGCAATCATGTTATGATTAGGGTATGGAAATCAGGTTATGGTTATGGTTTTGCAATTATGGTATGGCAATCATACTATGGTTATGGTATGGCAAGCAAATTACGATTATGGTTTTGCAAATATGGTTTGGAAATTAGGTTATGGTTATGGTTATGGTTATGGTTATGGTTATGGTTATGGTTATGGTTATGGTTATGGTTATGGTTATGGTTATGGTTATGGTTATAGTTATGGTTATGGTTATGGTTATGGTTATGGTTATGGTTATGGTTATGGTTATGGTTATGGTTATGGTTATGGTTTTGCAACAATGGTATGGCAATCATGTTATGGTTATGGTATGACAAGCAGGTTATGGTTATGGTTTTGCAAATATGGTTTGGAAATCACGTTATGGTTATGGTATGGCAATCACGTTATGGTTATGGTTTTGCAAATATGGTTTGGCAAAGTTATGTTTAACTTGTGGTTTCAATCATGTTTTAGTTATGGTTAAAAAATCTTCATGTCGTTGTGCCTATGGTTTGGGAGTCGATGTTATGGTTATGCTTTTGAAAACTTGTCATGTTTAAGATTTTTCTTTTGTGGTTTTGTTATGCTTAAAATTTTGCTAATCTGTACTAAATGTACCTCTTGCTCTTCAGTGTCAAAATGTAGGTGGAGTGTGGTTGCTTTTGTACTCTTCCTTGGGTAGAGAGGTCTAGTTACTGGTGCTACAATACATGCAACATCAGTTCTCAGCCCTCTCTGCCCAAAAAAAAAATTGCAAACTTTGGTGTCAATACAAGTGTCGAAACAGTCATCGGTATACCCTTTGAAATAGGTGCATGTATGTACCTTGTAATTGGCATCGACATGTGCGCTGTTACTAGCATTGAAATGCTATTTATCTTTTCAGTGCGTATTTCAGCCGGTTATACCGATACTCATCTCATTGTTCATTCTAATAGTTCGTATATACCGGCAGTGCAATACCGATGTTATAAGACCTAGGAGACTGAGATTTCAAATCCATCATCCTACCACCCTATATATAGGCCGACTCCTAGCCCTAGCCATAATATGGATCCCCAATCCACACTGGTCGAGTCTGAGCCATTGGCTCAGGTGCCTGACCCCCTAGGTTGAGCCTTGCTCCTTGGGATCCTTGTCCTGACATTACTCCTCCCTTGGAGAAGCGTTTTCATCCTTTAAAACAAGAGTGGTGATATACTAATGTTTTCCACCGTGGCATCCTTCATGGATCCAGCTGTTCACTTGATCCGAACACGGTTCAATAGGAGGTTCAATGAAACCAAGAATAACATCTTGATTTTCCACATTTTTGTCCATTTGCAAGCATCATGTGTTATCGGCTCCTATCCAACATAGTGTGTAGACTCCATTTAGAACACATACGAGCATGCTGAAGGAGTTATCAGAACAAAGATGTACCCAAAAGAGTACCTCTTTTCACTTTCCATGAAACTAGCTGGTTGACGTAACTTATCAAAACAAAATATAAGTCCTTGACTTGTTCTCATTTTTATCAGTAAACAAAAACCTAGTCACAAACATGCTGTAACTTATGGGGTAAGCAAACTCCAACTAGAGCAATAAATTCTTTCTAATTGGTTTTCTTGGTGCTAACGTACGCACTTCACAAATCCTTTAGCATGAGATTACACTCTGTAATTTGCCTATCCCGTTGGATACTGATAGTATTGAGATGTGTTTCCCCACAGTTTACAAACAGTCTTCCAAAATGACTAATAAATGGGAATCACAATGTCATACAATATTGATGAGGAATCAACAATGACATGCATAACCATCTTGGTTAACTCGAAATATCCACAAGCGCCCAAACTTAGCCATGATCTCTATTGGTGATTGGTAGATCCAAAGTAATGTCATAGAGATACTGCGCATAGAGTGAAAAATGCTTCATAAGCAACTAATGTAATGAATATGCATGCCGTTCCAAATCATCCTTTGCTAAACACTAGGACCCATAACACCTAGTGTGCATGCATTTAGCAAAAACAAATCCGAACCTACATATCCATGATCGAATAGGCAATCTTTGCCAACTTAAAATGTAGAAAAAACAATAAAACTTGAAATTGTCCAGCATAATTGCCCTTCTATGGTCAGTTGTCTTGACTCTTTGAAATAAAAACTTGCTTAAATCTAGCTCCTAGCTATATTTGATGCTCGAGTGAGGTAGCATATGTATCATATACGCCCTTGTGGGATTTAAAAACCTGCATACATCTTGGCAAGTTTCCCCCAAGTTTGTATGCTAATAGCATATTCCAAACTCTAGCAACTGCTATGCCAAATTCCAAAAGGAAGCCTTTCTTTTCCTAAGTACTCATGGAATCGTGGTGTTTATAGTGAACAGTTACTCTTGCCAATTTACAATGTCATAGCAAAGAAAGTCGACCTTGTCGAGCATTCATAGAGAATCAACCTTGTTGAATTGTAGGTAGTAATGGTCAGCCTTGCCTAGGTCCTTGAGCCTTCTTCATCAAGGGTAGTAACAAGCCATGCCGATCTCCATGAGATTCTCAAGCACTAACATGCCTTGACCTTTACCAGGCATTGTGTATGCAACACGTCATGCCTGAACATGTGACATTTGTCCTTGACAAACATCCCTTGGAGCAAGCTCCCCCTCCACCATAAGTCATGGTCTCGAAGCGTTCTTTTACTAATGCAAAAATTTATGCAAAATAACTCCAAAAATAAGTTAGCTTTAAATAAATCTGCATACCAGAGACCTTGTCGACCCACTAAGGTGGTTAAAAGCTTGCATGAATATGTCGTGCTTGCTCATGAATTGTCTATGGTTGCTCGTAGCTACACCAAACGTGAGGATACCTTTCTATTTACCTAGCTTTCTTTCGATGCTTGAGGACTACCGCTATGGATAGACTCACATATCAACAAAAATATCATGCTTTTATTAGTCTGCATCTCATGAAACTGATAAGACACAGGCCGTCAAAATCTCCCATTCCTGTTGCTTGTAGTCATGCCGATGTTCCCGCTAAAGCTCAAGCCTTTCTCAACTTGCTCAACCCGATCTTTATGATTTTCAAACTCATAAAAGCTTGGCACTATTTGTGTGTCGATCGTCCATATCACTATTGCAATACAAATCCGGTTTGCCAATGCCCATTATCTATTCCCCTTCATGGATTTTGATAGTGTTGCCTTGGTCTCAACATATGATAACAACGGCCCCGCCTTGCAGAGTTGTGCATGCCATGGTTGCATGCCATACTAATGTGATCTCTGCAATCATTGTTTCCACCATCCATAGACTACTTGCTTGCATGACCTTTCCACCATGGGATAAGTCCCTTAACTTCTACAATTTCCTATAGCCTGTGTCCCACCAATGTTGTACATCATGCCTCTCACAAAACATGTTTAATGGTTGTGGGCACCATCAATTTGGAGTTTGGTGATCATCTTTGGCCATGGGTATGACCCCTATGGTGTAGGGTGCCCAACTTAGGGCATCCCCTTAAGGTGAGAAGGAAAAAAAAAGAACGCAACAACGACGGCAACAGTCTGCACACAGACAAAAGGTGATAGGAGAGAGTGTTTGAGGGCTTGTGAGCATATGGTGCAATAACGAAAAGCCATTGGTTCGGATTGGCGACCCCAACGAACTCCTCTTGGTCCTGATAGATGCTAATGAGAGGATGCCTTCATAACTAGCAGGGGGTGTAGCATTGTGACAAGTGTCCCCCTTTACCCTTTTGAGAGAGAGCTTAGCTTATTATTTAAATGAAGTTAAATTCTGATTGGACTTCTAGGTCTACAGGCCAACACGAATTAAGCTAGCTTATGGGCTGCTTAATTCTCATTGGACTCCTTGGCCAATAGGAATTTAGGGGTCTTGATTTTCATTGGTTCTTTCAATAGGCTTTTTTTAAATTGTTTAAGTTTAATTTACTCAAGCTTAATTCTCATTGGTCCTTGCCATAGGCCATCCAATAGGAATTAGGCTTGAATATGGGCACCTAGGCTATGTGTTTGACATGTGTCCTTAATGTCTCTTGTGTCTTGGGCATGCCTTGAGTGTGTGTGTGTGTGTGTGTGTGTGTGTGTGTGTGTGTGTGTGTGTGTGTGTGTGTGTGTGTGTGTGTGTGTGTTCTCTCTCATCCCCTACCTTTAGGGATTGCCCCCTTCATTGTAGGCAAGTGGTTTGACTTTTGTGAGCACCACACACATACCAAGCTTGGACATAGTTCCCATTGAGATGTAGGCTAGGCGTAAGGGTTTTAACACTATCCTTTGGAGGATTTAATGAAGCTTAACCTAGGATACTTTAAATCTCCATTAGAAGCACATTTCTGTTTGGCAGACCACCTCCATTTGGACCCCTATTATCTATAACATTTAATGCACTAGTAACTTGAGTGTAGTGGAAAGTGATAACATAGTGAGCATTTCATTAAGAACAAGTTCCTAATGAGGTTAGAGAGAGTACTTAATTGAGAAAGCAACATAGAAATTTACACCTAGCTAGTTTGGCATAGACAATACTTGAAAAGAGAGAGAAATAGAACAATTGACAACAATTGAGGACCGGATTTACATGGAGCCGGTCCCCCCTCCATAAAGGTTTTGTATTATAGCTTCTCCCACCCAAGGAGACTTTTGTACAGTACAATTCATGTGTTCCTTGAAAAAACTCGTTGTTGCAATGAAAATGGAAGCTTCATGCACCAAATTATGCTTGAAAAACACACCTAGTGTCCCAAGCCTCAGTTCCAAGACCTCACACGCCTTCCAAAATCGTGAGAGCCATCAGGGAATGAGGAAAGATTGAGAGGAAGAAGGTGTATCTTATGAGAAAGATGTATTATTCTCACATAATTACTCCAATAGCATAGCTTAGCTTAGTAATTAGCATGGTAGAGGAGATGAGCATGCCATTGAAGCTTGGCTCTTGGTTGGATTTGCATTCCATAGCCAAGAGTTGCTAGTGTAGGCCTCCACTTCTCAATGCTTGGAGAAGGAGAGGGAGTTCTTCTTGCAAACATGAGTTTTGTGTGTGTGTGTGTGTGTGTGTGTGTGTGTGTGTGTGTGTGTGTGTGTGTGTGTGTGTGTGTGTGTGTGTGTGTGTGTGTGTGTGTGGCAATGTGTTAGACAAAAATGCAGCCCTCTCTCCCTCTTTCTTCCTAGCTTCCCATTGGCCCCTATAAGCTTAGCCAATCACAAATTAGAAGCACAATTGATAGCCTTGTGACATGTGTCCCCCTTTTGCCTTTTGTGAGAGCTTTAGGTAATTTAAATAATTTATTAAACTCTCATTGGACCTTTTTGTCTTCTGGCAATAGGAATCAGGCAAGCCATTGGGCTGCTTGATGCTCATTGGACCCTTGGTGGACTGTCCCGTAGTCTTTTGGGGAGCTTATATTCTATTGTTTCTTTTATCAAGCATTTTTGAATCAATTAGACTAATTTACTCTAGCTTTATTCTCATTGGTCAACCTCTATGGCCATTCAATAGGATTTGAGGGGAGATTGGAGGCAACTAGGAGCCTTCCATGTGTCCAGTATTCCCTTTGTGTAAAGGGAGAGCTTTGGAGTGTGTGTGTGTGTGTGTGTGTGTGTTTCTCTCTCCTCCCCTACTCTTAGGGCTCGCCCCCTCCTTCATAGGGATGTGGAAAGACTTTTTGGTCTTCCCATGACCATCCATTATTTCTCAACTTTTGGACATTGAATTATTTAATTAAATTTTGGAACCTTAGCCTATGGAAGTCTTAATGAAGCTAAACCTTAGGTCTTTTAAGATCCATTGATATACAATGCTCTTTTGCAGACTGTCCCCCTTTGGATCCCTATTTTCCCTCCTTTGGATCCTTGCTGAGATTGGTCTGGCAGCCTTACCAATATTCTAGCTTTTACTCCCCTGGTACCTCCCCATATTAACTGATCAGTTTAACATGAGAAAATCATTTGGGAGAGTTAGATATTAGTTTTTATGACATTATCTCACCTTTTGGTCCCCTGTTGAGATAAGTCTACCAGCACATACCAATATTCTAACTCTTGTTCCCCTTTTATCTTCCCATATTAAATGATTAGTTTAACATGAGAAAATCATTAGGGAAAGTTAGGTATTAGTATTTATGACATAACCTCTCTCTTGAAATTATAGTCATCCTCAACTATGAGGTAGAGAAGGTAAATTCTAGTCATAAGTCCATGGTTTCCTAGCGAGTAAAGGATCCTTTCTACCCTCGACATCATTCCAAAATGGATGACTAATACATTGGTGCTTGAGAGACTCAATCGGCGCAAGCATGTCTGATCTTGAGTCCATATCATACTTACCAAAGTAGAGTGACAAATTCTACTTGTTGTTTGGGAGACATCGTTGCCACAAACATGATCCTAGGTATGCATACTCTTAGATTTGTGCACAATGAAAGATAGAAAGTATTATAAGACAAACACATTGTTTATTCAAAAGGTATTTACATTTGCTTACCTATTGTATCATTGTAAGCATTGACAAGGTTCATAATATCCTCAAGCTCTGTTCCTTGCATACATCTAGCATCTTCAAAAGGACAATTCTTGAATCTAGTAAGATACCATCGACAGATAATCTTACCATGTCTTAGCACCTTGTCTTCATGTCAAAGGATGGATTCGGGCTGGAGCACTTCTTCTTGATCATCAATTTTTGGAGGGTCTTCATTTATCGGTTCTGTTGGTGGCTCTCTTTTGTAAGGTTTGAGTAGACTCACATGAAAAGAATTGTGTATGAGCTAATAATTGGGCAAATTTAATTGATAAGCCATCTCGTTGATTGGCTTATGAATTTGAAAAGGACCGTAGTATCTTCTTGTAATTTAGCATAATACTCTTGGTGGCCCATAATTTTCCTTAAACAAACCTTGGGAAATCTAGTAAGATCTAATCATTTTTCTTAAAAGTTAAGGCTCTTCTATGCTTATAGTAGCAGCAACCTTTTGCCTTTGTTGTGAGATGGATATAGCCTCTTTAATCTTTCAAAAATATTCTTGTAGATCTCGATTATACTCATTAGCAGTGAAGATCTTCCCATGTACCTTAAGTAGCAAAGGACTTTTAGATCTTCCCTCTATGAATTCAAAATGTGCCTTCCCTGTAGAAGTGTGTACGGTGTTATTGTATGCATACTCTACAAGGGGTAAGTACTTTTCCCATTGTGAGCATTGGTCTACTTTTGTGACATAGGTTTTTAGTAGATCTAGGATCGTAAGGTTAGATTTCTCACTTAGGCCATCGGTTCTCAAAAAGATCCTTCCAAAAATTACTAGTCAAGTAGGATCTCTATCCGAGACTATAGATGTTGGCAAGCCATGGTATTTGAAAACTGATCTAAGATTTGAAGAGGGTTGCCATTTGGTGTGCCTTAATAGTCTTTTTGATAGGTATAAAATGTGCTTGTTTGCTAAACCTATCGACTATTGTCCATATTCCTGTATCCCATGGATAGACTTGGGAAATCCAAAGATAAAATCCATGGATATACTCTCCCATGATGAATTAGGAATTGGCAATGACTGGAGTAATCCAAATTGCTTCCTCTATCATAATTTGTTTTTGGAAAACTGCGCATTTTGAAACATACTCTTGTATGTCTACTTTCATACTGGGCCAATAGAACATTAGGGAAAATTTGGACTCACAAAGGGGCCTTATAAGGAGTTTGACTTCCTCTCTCACGTCCAAAATGGGCGTGCGGTAAAATATTTGCAAATCAACTCTAAACTTGGCGGAGATTTGGCATCTAGAATCTACTCTTCAAGCTCTTTCTATTGATATATAGCACGCCACAAGATTCCTCATATTTTGAAAGATTCTATTTTTTATTCTCTAGATTCTAGACGGAGTTGTCACATTACAAGAGAATCAAAAATAGAGTCTTTCAAATTATGAAGAATCTCATGGCGTGCTATATATCAATAGAAAGAGATTGAAGAGTAGATTCTAATTGTCAAATCTCCACCAAGTTTAGAGTTGATTTGCAAAAAAAAAAATCAAATCCTCATAAGGCCCCTTTGTGAGTCCAAATTTTCCCTAATGGTAGGTCTCTACTTCTCAAAGAGTAGGTTGAATCCCTCTATGCCTTGCATATAGAGCATAAGATTCATACATTACTTTCTCACGAAGCCTAGTAACACATAGCCTATTGCCATAGCGGAGATAACCATCCTGCAAGATTTATGGTTCCTCTTTCTTCCCTAAGGCAAGGGCTCCACTGACATCCTTAAAATTGGGGTCAATAGCATACTCATCTATCATAAAAAGATAGATTATTGTGAGTTGCTATAGATACCGCATTTTCTCTTTGCCATCGTGATAGTGCATCAGCCACTTGATTGTGCTTGCCAGCAATGTGAGCAATGTGACAATTAAACTGCAAGAGAAAATTTTCCCACCTCATTTGTTTGTTGGAGAGCTTGTTTTGCATCATAAAATACTTGAGGCTTTGGTGATCCGTGCGTAAGATGAATGGAGTCCCCAAAAAATAGTGCTTCCATGAGTCTAGGGCATGTAGAACAGCTACTAGTAGCTCCTTTACATATATGCCCAGTTGTCCGGACAATGGTAGGACCAGTCAAGGCCAAGGGCCAGGACAGACATGCAGTCAAGGGGGTCCCTATATTTAGAAGTCCAAGGGCCTATATAGGGCATGGCTGGGTGGTGATGAGCATGTTTAGTTCCCCTGTCCTTTCACTGGTATCAGAGCTCAAGGGGAGGAAGGAGAAGAAGGGTGGAGGGCATGGAAGAACGGTCTCATGTCTCTTTCTTCTCTCTCTCTCTCTCTCTCTCTCTCTCTCTCTCTCTCTCTCTCTCTCTCTCTCTCTCTCTCTCTCTCTCTCTCTCTCTCTCTCTCTCTCTCTCTCTCTCTCTCTCTCTCTCTCTCTCTCTCTCTCTCTCTCTCTCGTCCTCGATCGAAAGCCATGGCAGGGCGTGTTGAAGGCGGTGGACAAGGTTCACGAGGAAACCCTTCTACAAGTCGGGCATGGCCCCTTGAGTAGAGGCTAACCGAGCGAGTTTCGGAAGCGAAGAGCACTGCAGGCAAGCCCGCTTAGCAGGAGGAAGGGTCGAAATTTGACTTGCATCGTACAGGGCATTGAGAGCATCAACAGATTCGCGCGGGCCTATGGAGAAAAATTCACTCCTACTGCACGGTCGTGAGCTCACCATACAGGCAAAGACGAGCAAGCCTCTTGCCTGCGCAGTCGGCCGCCATGGCTGTAGGAGGTCTTTCAAAAAAAAATGGGCACCCCTAATTTTAGGGTACCCACACCCAGTTAAGGGTCAAAGCCCACGATAGATTAACGACTTGGTGTTTGGGGTTATGGGAGGCAAGTTTGCATCTCCCTCCCCTTTCACAACTCCGACACAATGAAAATGGCACGCTTTTGAAAGTTTATGGACAGCAGCAGACAGACACTAAGGAGTAGAAACTTGGAATATTGTTCGACTGTATCATGAGGCGTACTACAAGGGCTATGAGCCATCGATCGGACGCCAAGCCGCCACGAACACATCCACTCTTGGCTCATCGAATGGAGTTTCTGATAAGGACATCATTATCACGGACTCAACCTTGCCTTCAGCAGCTAACAATTACATGAAATCAAAAATCATGATTCCATTGTGTGGCAAAGAAGCTCCTCGATTTCGAAAGGTGATCTACACACAAATGGACATGTCTTCTGCTCTTGTCAAGGCATGCCCCAGTAGGTCGTATACAAATTGAAATCCAGCCAAGAGCCTCGGTATGTATTCCGATTGGCAAAGGTCGGGCCACCATCAACACATGATTGGCGAAGCCCGGTTTCGAATACACCATACTTCCAACTGAACTTAAAATTTTTTTCTACAAGCACAGAAACAAGGTACCCTATTTCAATTTTGTTTCTATGAACTTGATTACCCTCATAGTTTTTGCAGGGTGCCAAAGTGTCTCGCAGTACTGGTCAATCAGCCTGTAACTGGTATTGCAATGAGCAAGGCTCCGTACAAGAAGTGCTAATGGGCACGGCTTGTGACAATTATCATATGCATTACATACTTGTTGCATATATCATTGAGAAGTATCCACATCAAGCACAATTCGACGACGGTTCAATTTGATGCAAATGCATACCAAATTTGCAGAGTTTTGGTCTCTCAAGAAGATAGGCACATCCTATTCCTTGACTTGATGCAAGGGGCAAGTTGCTCGGCATGGCCGACTCCTTGTCACTGTTTCTAACAGCTGCCAGAGGATGCTTCCTACACAATATTAGCTCATTTCAATTGAAGTTCCTGGACACGGTCAATTCTTTTTGTCCTCATCTCGGTATGTTAATAGCCGCCTTAGTTGGCTATCAACAAGGCTTCAATTTACAATCTTGCATTGCGACTACCCACATTCGGCATATGCTATGAGCATACAAACGTGGGAATAATTCGGCAATATACTCGCATGTTATTTCATAAGAAATAGACGGGCGTATATGATACAAAAACAGATCACACTCGAGCAGCAGATATGGCTATGCGCCATTTTTTAAGCGAGTTTTCTTCCACGGAATATCGAGCCAACTGGTTACAGCAACGACCAGGTTAGACAAGTTTAAATTTTTCTTGTTTTTTCCTGTTTACACTTTACTTCGCAATTACTACTATTGTTCAAAGCAAAGTGCTTTGGCAATTTCATCGGAAGCACGGCTTCAGGGAATTGGCAGAATAGGGAATATCAGCTCACAGAATCCCTACCAGTCTCAACTGTGCAAGGTACTTATAGTTTTGGTTCTCACAATTGAGGCCCTCACTCTCCACAAGGGCTTACAATTCTTCATGCAAGGCATGCTAGTGAAGTGGATTCAATCCTACCGCTTCATGCATTACGCTTCCGCTAACACACTCGCAACTCTGTCAAGGACAGAGTACGGATGGATGAAAACACTTTTCAAGTTGATTCCAATCAATATGTACACGGTTGACTATGTTGGTTACGGTTATCTGCTAGTTGAGCAGTTTCTACAAAGAGTCTGATCAAGGGGTTTGACTACGTAGATTCTAATCCAAGAGCTCGGATGCACAGGCAACACCCAGGCTTCCCAGGACAATGTTGTTTGTTTTCTCAGGTAGGGGACGTGCTCCTCTCCATTTGACTCTGGGTAAGTGAACATTACGTTCAAATCTCCAGCTATGCCTCTATTGATTTGGTGTTATTCCATTTTTAGTATGCTTTGCTTGGTTTTTCATGACGTATAAGTACGCTTGAATGTTACAGAGTCATGCCAAGGGCATGTTGGCACAAAGTATTTTGGGCCAAGTGTCCAATCTATCTTTCTGCCTTATGCTGTTATGAACCTACTTGTAGGGTTCAATTTGGCACATGTTGTCACATGGGATACAACATGGTCTAGGAACTCAAGGAGTTCGGTTTAGCCAGTGTGGAGCAATGAATGAGGGTCCCTCTCACTCTTGTCGTAAAGTGTTTAGAGCTACCTCCACACACAAGTACATCCTGTACTTGTAGGATGTTCTTTTCCAAACATCCTTAGTTGAGACATATTCCACAGGTGGCAAATATGAGTCTCCGGGACTGACACTGGCGCCCCTATTGCAATTATGTGTCACGACAAAGTCCCTAAGTGTTGGTCACATCTGTTTTCTAGACCATTTTTAGCACGACGTATCAGGAGCAATTTCGTGGCCAGAAATTGTCGGATACTTAGAATGACTTGTTAAGGTACAAGTATTGTTAAACAACATTACAGATGGTTGTTTATACATATAGCAAATGAAAAAGTTTCATTGTTTGAACCTAGAAGTGATCATTGTTTCACCTTCTATTATGGTTCAGACGTTTAAGCAAAGCTTGCAAAAGATTACAAATGAAAGTATTTAGTTTCTTTTCAGAACTATTTACATTCCTGCTAATGTGTGCTAGGCGCATCACATTTGCCACAAGTATTGGCAAGAATTACCACAGATATACAGGTTCGGATCTGTTTTTTGCTAAATGCATGCACACTAGGTGTTATAGGCCCTAGTGTTTAGCAAAGGCTTATTTGGAACGGCATGCATATTCCTCAAGTTGTTGCTTATGAAGCATTTTGCACTCTATGTGCACTATCTCTAGGAGATTACTTTTGGGTCTACTAATCACCAATAGAGGTCATGGCTCGGTTTGAGTAATTGTGGATTTTTCAAGTTAACCACGATGGTTATTCCAAACATTGTTGATTCCTCAACAATGTTATACGCTACTGTGATTCCCCGTTTACCAATCGTCTGGGAAGACTGTCTGTAAACCGTGGGGGAAACACACCTCAGTACTGTCATTATCCAAGGGGGGAGTAATATCAGGACAATGGTAGGACCAGTCCCGGCCAAGGGCCAGGACGGACATGCAGTCAAGGGGGTCCCTATATTTAGAAGGCCAAGGGTCTATATAGGGCATGGCTGGGTGGTGATGAGCATGTTCAGTTCCTCTATCCTTTCACCAGAACTTGCTCATTAAAGTTGAGTCTTCAGCTCTTGTATGCTATGGCATGCTTGAATCAAAACTGCTCCAAGGTGGTCGCCACAAGCATCACATTGGACCTCAAATGGCTTTGAGAGATATTGTGGGGTAAGCACATGTTGAGAGAAAGATTACTTGGAGGTGTTGCTTATGCTCCTCAAGAAAATTGGAGTAGACAATGCTAGTATGTAAATCTCTAGATGCTTTCTTCTATGACAAACTTGAAAGAGGGTGGTATATTAAAGAGGTGGACAACATACATTGCGAGGTTGCACTCGACACTTTGGTGGCCAAGTACATGATTGGCACACAGTCCCTTCTTATCTCCTTCTAGTACCAGTGCTCTCAAATTGTTTCTCTAAGTTTATTCCTATCGATCAAGAGTCGGCAGGCCTAGAGAAATGCAACCTTCTGCAACTTTGGCACGATATCATGGATGAGACCGCGGAGACGAGCCCTTGTAGTTCTATTTCTTAATTGGTGGACGCAAAGTAATGCAATGAAGGGAAAAATGTAGAGAACTAACTGGCTGAGTCCAAATCGTGCCAATGTAACTTGAATGAATCTATATTCATGACTTCCATTCCAACATTTCTTGCAATTTAAATCTTTTGTTTTAATTGTGAGATGATTCCCACACTTTGGTTATATCTTTATTTCAGTTGTAAGATGAGGTCTGTCTCACTACTATCCCTTTGTTAGCTGGAAGTGTGATTACTGTATATTTTGAATAACATATGCAAAGTTTGATGTATAATATCTCTCTCTCTCTCTCTCTCTCTCTCTCTCTCTCTCTCTCTCTCTCTCTCTCTCTCTCTCTCTCTCTCTCTCTCTCTCTCTCTCTCTCTCTCTCTCTCTCTCTCGCACTCACAAACACACACACATTTCCACGGAACCACATTGATAAGTACAAAGAATCATATTAATCTAGATAGCTAGAATTTCGAAGAATATTTGTAAGTAAAAATTTTGAAATAGTCAATGGGCTGAAATACAAATTTTGGAGATAAAGGATCAAAATTTCCTCTAGATAAGAGTCATGCTCATGACCTTCAAATGAGGGTAGGGAGATAGTGGTGCGCGGTGGATTTAGCAAGCCCTTATGGGGTGTGTCATATATCAACAAAGTGTTGATATCATCATATGGAACATGGACTTGAAAAAAAGCTTTATAGAATAGGAATACATCTAGTTTGGTAGGGTGGTAATGGCTCCTTCTGCGAGTACAAAGAATCAAATTGCAAACGTTCTATTCCCACTACAGAGCAAACCATATTTACAAGGGGATTGAGATTTCTCTGCAACATAGAGGACCATATCGTAACCCGGAACCTTAGTGTTGGGGTAAAGGCGATGTGCCTCACCCCGGGCTGGGAGCCCAGTGCCCGGCCGCCCACTTACACTGACCACTCACACTAACCCTCATTCTTATTCCTGTGTACATATAAATAATAAGGGGCTAGAGGGTATTTCCTCTGAGAGATCCACCACATATTGTCTCCCTTGCACCTCACCCTCTCATGCTTACACTCGTGCCTCTCTCGCAGGCATGCTTCGTGCACCGCACGTGCACTCTACACTTAGAATTAGAAACTGAATAAATTCCTTGGTTCCCAGATGCATAATGGCTCTATGATCGCCTATCTTGAAGGTGTGCAGGTTGACAACTTCTGTGTGGGGATCATACAACTCTAAAAACAACAAAAATCTATTGATGTCCAAAATAATTAGTCTCTGCAAACATTTTGTAAAACTAATAAGTAGTTGGACAATAGATTGACTTTCATATTCTTTTACCTTGGTTATTACCATAAAAATCATGTCAATGTCTGGAAAAGGTCCATATTGGGTTTGCCTGCCATTGAGGTTGTCTTGTCCAGTGTTGACATCCTCCAGCTTCTTCTCTTGTTCTTCTGATGCTTGAGACTCTTGTGTCTCCAGTGTTAGAGGGCTCCATTGCATTTGAATCTACTTCTAATGTACTATGAACTGTTTGTGTGATAGACATAATGACTCTTGATTTTCAAGCTCAACAGGTGGAGGTGTGGTAGAGGTATGCTCTACTTGAGGGTTAGAGCGTTCTTTCCCAGCCGCTCCCTCTGCATAAACTTCTTCCTTCTAAAACCCTCCAAGCATAGAGGGAGTTTCAATGTTTATTTCTTTGTCAGCCCCTCAATCTATGTGATCTTGCTCATGTGTGGGCTTCCCCTCATTTGGAATTTTCTCCTTGTCAAACTCTCCCTCTACATCATTTCTCTTCTCATAAGTTCCTCCCTCCTCTTGCTCCTATCCTTTCTCAGCTACCCTTATGGAATCTGTTCATTGCAGTCCATTAGCAGTCATCATTAACTCTACAATGTGGTCATATCTAAAAGGGTTTTTTCTGCATCCATGCTCACGGGATGTGAAATTGCAAGCAGATGCTCGATTAGGATGGCACGATATCGGTGCATATACTCTACAATGTACTTCTCCAATGCACTCTGCAAAAGAAAAAACAAAAACAAAAAGAAACTAAGACACATTTTTGTCTAAACTGTCACAATGTTATAGTAATGTTGTGCAAAACGCATACCTTTGACATGAATGGCTTTAGTGAAAAAAAGCTTTACAGTATATACTCAGCATGGAGGAGGCATCACCATCCACACGAGTTGTCATCCATCTGTAAAGGCACCTTGACTTCCTTAATTTTTAACCGTACAGCTCTAGATTTTTACATAGACTTCCATATATGTGCAACATCCTTTTTATCCATCTGCAAGCAAGAGGAGTTGGTATGAACCCAACACAATAACTGTCTCCATTATTTATCCAAAATAAAACCATTTTATAGTTCTCAATACTCACAGTCTCAATTCTCAATTCTGGATGTGTTCCTCAAATTGAGTTTAGTGTCCAAACAACTGGATAGTCAAGCTCAATGCAAATGAGGCTCCAGTGGTGGTTGCTCTCATATGGAAAAATTATGGTTGTTACTTGTAGCATTGGACAATGAGCAAGCCACTTCTTGAATGTGTCGATAGGGGTAATTTTCACTCTGAGAAAGGAAGAAATCTGAGAATCCAATATATATATATATATATATATATATATATATATATATGCATGTCTTTGTGGAGGTAGATGACTCTTTATCAAACTACAAGACAATTACTAGTTGCTAGTCTCTAGCCTCAAGGCTGAATAAAAATATGTTGAAGCTGGTGAAAGAATCTTACTTCAGGAAGATATATACAATTGAATATGTGATTTGATCATTTGGATCTCGCAATATATTGATATCCGTAGTATCTAATGTAAGTCTTCTTATACCATCTTCTAGCTATATATCTACTATTAATCCTTCCTCCATATATGATTTTTTTTCTTTGTTGCTAACATTGATTTTGTGTGTAACAATGTGGTGCTGTTAATCTCTTCGTATATAGAATTTGTTGCCTTTTTCTTCTCTTTCAGTTTATTCATCTCCTTTGCATGCCTATGTTCCTGCTTAGCCCTAGCCTTGGTATTCACATCGCGGGTGACTTCTACAATCTTCACCACCTCCGGCTTTGATGGAGGAATAAGCAAAATTTCCGCCTTACTATTTTTAGAGTTTCACTGTCCTTTTCCATAATCGTTACCCTGTGTGCATGTGCTGCAACAATTGTTATGTTGTACGCTTTGCCGTACATGTCGAAGCTGGGAACCTGCCTATGCACTGTGTGCGAGCCTCGAAAGGCTGCAAACACACAACTAACCTGAGCCTAGAAAGCTGAAAGGGGCAGGGGTGTGTCACTCACCGCTCAATGCTTCCATCATGAAGGATCATGTGCTACAAAGAAGAAGGAGCCGTTGTTGATGCCACGCTCAACCGCCCCGCCGCCGCGGATGTTTCCGCAATGCTCGATCACTCTCTCTCTCTCTCTCTCTCTCTCTCTCTCTCTCTCTCTCTCTCTCTCTCTCTCTCTCTCTCTCTCTCTCTCTCTCTCTCTCTCTCTCTCACACACACACACACACACACACACACACACACACAAGCATACACACATACACACACATCTGTGAGCACACGAAGGAGAAGGATATAAATATGGAGCAAGAGAACTTCTAAGATTACACCTCAGAGAATGAGGATTTTTAGGTCAAATGGACCTTTTATAAGAGTTTAACCCATTCACACATGGGTGTTCACAGTGGTCAGTCATTGCAAAACTACTGTCAAAATAAGGTAAGTGGTGCGCCTCTCATCGGCGATCACCTACACACCTATTGGACCGACAATCCCAGTCCATGACTCAATCAAATAAATAATATGTGTCCTTTGAAGGTGATAGGGTTTTTGTGAGGGCTAACATGCCCCCCTTGGTCATGTAGATTCCATCCTTGGAAGCTATTGAGATGAAGCGTGTTCGTCGAGGTGGAAGAGCATTCGAGATTAAATGTCCTTTGCCTTCTTTAATCACTACAAAATCAATCAAAATTGGAAAAGTAAGTGCATTCTCATATACAATTAAAAATCATATGCAGTTGTAGGCAGACAAATTGATTGGTAACAGAATATTAAACAATTTGTTAGCACAATAAACATTAAATTGTAATATAATCAAACACATAAACAGTTGTAAAGGCCAAAAATTAAACAAGTCTGGGGTCGCTAATTTAACGATCAAAAGGCACTAGGGGTCACCTATTAATACGATGGGCAAGATTCTCAATTTTCTCTGGTCAATTAATATGTTTAATCATGAGAGCCAAGTATTTCATGTCTGAGGGCTGACTAAAGGCTATACCTAGAAGACCTTGTAGTTAAGCTACGATAAAAGGAATTGCTCATGAAATCATCGCCTGACTTATTTCCTTTTCTTTGACCCTCCAAAGTCTTTCACATTGATTCAATTTTGATGTGTGTGCTTATTTTGTATGCCTTGGGTTTTTTGCTTTTCAAGGAAAAGCGCCCACATTGGGAACCTCTAGGGCTCTAGTACCATAGGTGATACATGCTCGTAAAGTACCAAGTCAACCTGGGATTTCTCTTTCAACTTAAGATTTTACTTTGTGACACTTTTGATTTTTTTGTTTGTTTGTTTTCAGCATTTTAATTTTGTAATATGGGGGGTCATATAACACTATTACCCTCCCAGGCTCATCGCATTAGTAAACTCCCTTTATAATACTTAAGTTAAAGATCAATAGGGACTAAGCTCGCTAGAAATCCCTAGTACTTTTCACACAATGCTACCTAAATAGGATTAAGAACCTAAAGTAACCATTGATTATTAGGAAGGCATTCCCCATGGTATTAAGAGAAGATCTCTAACTCCTAACTTGGTCAAACAAGCTTAGTCAGACTACTTGATTCTGAAACCTAAACAAGGGATTATGACCAAAAATTATATAGAATCTAATGTTTAATCTAAGCAAATGTGAAAAATATTGTGCTACCAATCACATTCAAAGCAGACAAACATGCATGCAAAAACAAAGACAAGGGGCAATTCTTGATTTGAAGAGTGACAAGAGAAAGATTCCATGAAGTTCCAAATTCTAACAAGAGAAACACATTCCTATACACACTAGGAAACACAAAGAATACCTCTAGGAGGCACATCAATGGGAAGAGGTACCAACCCTTATTGAACACAATTAAACAAAATAAGGAACCCTAACCTAATTATTTGCACCCCCCCTAGAGGGTCAAGGGAACATGATATTGTAGAGGTTGGGAGGTAACCCTAAGGCTAAACCCCTATCCTCCTCAACATCAAGAAAAACGAAGTCATCATCCGTGAGACCATATGTGCCATCTGTATAATCATGTAACTCTTCCTCATCATTAGAGGCACAAATGTTCACTAAAAACATCACTAGACGTCTATAGTCATCTTGGTCAAAAGGGTAAGTTTTTTTAATAGGAGAGACGTTCTCTACTAAGTATGGATCAATCGTGGTCAAGAGACATATCAGCCATTCTAACTCCTCAAAATTCCTCTCACACTCTAGCATATCTACCAAATCCCATTCACATGCAAGCACCGAGTAGCCTATGTGAAACACTTGTGCAAAGTAAAGAGGGTACCTCTCACCAAAGGTAGGAGTGGATGACTCTATCGTACTAGCCATATCTGTACACATAGATAGATGATGGTTAGAGTGAAAATATTATAAGGGTCGTATCAAAAGGTCATGTCCTTGTGCATAATGTGTTTTTATGATTTTGGGTCATGTACTAGAACTCGTAGGTTTCCAGATTTTTGTTTGGTGGCTCTTGCTCTTTTACTTTTTTATCTTGTTTTTGTGAGTATAAGGCTTTATATATACATTCCCTAAGATTGGGAGATTGGGAGGTCGGGGAGGAAGGTTAAGAGGGGAGTGAGTGAATGATGAATGTCAAGAAACACTCCCCTCTTCCTTGGGTAGATCATACCTTTTGGAATGATGTCGTCACCTTTTGAAACCAATTGTTCCAAGTTTTCTTGGGTGAAGAATTTGACCAATAGTTTTCGATTGGTCTAGGCATTTCATCTAGTTGCAAGGGTGGTAAGGTACTCTCCCATGATTTTATTTGCAACGTTGTTGTAGGTGACGAACTTACAACGGGAGGTGAAAACTGTTTCTTATTTGTTTGGATATGTACAATGGTAGGTGGAGGTTGTGTCAAAGCTTCTATTTCCATATATTAACTACATGAAGAGCAAGAAGCTTCATTTGTTTTTTCTATGGTTTAGTTGAGCGAAACAAACCTTTCTTGCTTGGGAACCCATACTAGCTCCGGATCCGATGTATAGTGTTCTGTGATTTTTCCTTTCCCACGATCTTCCATCGGCCTTGTCGTCACAGGATTTGACTCACATGGGTCAGGTGATAGGTAAGAACACAATTTACATTTTGGCACCCAGATTTGATCATTTCCTTGATAATAGCCTTGGGCTTCCAATAGTCGTTTAGGAATCCAACACAACGTTTTCTTACATTTTCGGAAGCGAGTGGGGCGTTTCCTAAAAGGCTCCTATTTTTTAACATCAACCTGGTCACCACTACAGAATCTTTAGGGACCCACTTGTATGTTTTCTTCACTATATTAGGATGCGTCTAGTGTGTCTCAAGCTTTGTTTCAACTACAAAAGTTGAAGCTCTAGAGAGTTGGGCTATAGGGACATCTGATTCAACCTCTTGGACATGCATTGTTTTTTGTTTTATTTCCTCAAGAGGTAATATCTCAGGGACTATGCCTTAAGTGATAGGGCTAAGAGGTGGTTTCTGTGTTGTGACCCTCCATGTCCCCCAATCAATAGTGCATTTGGTCCCTATCATCCACGCGCATCCTAGGTTTATATGAACTTCCATAGTTCCAACAAGCATGACCAAAAAGTATTGAGCTACAAACCCGTTGTCATAACTGACAGAAGTGTACCAGATACCAAAAATCATAGTTTTTTTCTTGCTGACATCCTTGACTTGGATAGTACTCTTAGATAGGGATGGCTTTCCCAACTGACACCAAACTGCATATGACAAAAATTTATATTTAGCACCCGTGTCTAATAAGGCGTTATATAGCACTTTCCCATACATGCTATTTTGTTCAATAGGGTATCTTAGAGGTGTGTCAGAGTCCAATGAATCATCCTCTGTTTCAACGTGTAATGCATGTGTAACTCCAAGGTTGGCCTCTCATTGGCGTCTTATGTGTTGTTGTCGCTCCTTAGCTTCAGCTTGAGTTTATATCTTCTTAAATTTTGTTTATGCCTTGGCTGCCTTTTTTTAATGGATGGCCGTAGCTCCTCTTGGCTTAAAGGATCATGGTATCTTTAAATTTTCTCCCATTGAGGAATCCAATGGTTTCAACTCCATCAAGAGTCTCCACACAAATGGTATCTTGTGGGGTGATTTCACATACTCTGTATGGTCCATTTCCCGCATATTTCAACTTTTTCTTCTCATTTCGCACTCCATACATAAGGACTTTATCACCAACATTGATATCTTTGTTCTTTAGATGACAGTCAAACCATTCCTTCCTCCTATCTTTCTCCACAAGTGTGTTTAGCACAACCAATTTCCTTTCTTCATCTAACCTTTCAAGGATATATAAATGGTCAACTAAAGGGTTACCATCCTAACCTTCTTCTGAAGCTATGTGCAAACTAGGAATTACAAACTCCCATAGCATAACTACTTCTTGGCCATATACCATTTGGAATGGTGTACAATTCATAGAAACTTTGTAAGAAGTACGGTAAGCCCATAGAGCTGATGTCAGCTTCAAATCCCAATCTGTGCAATGAGCTTCGATTGTTTTGGTCAAGATAGAAATTAAGGTCTTGTTAGTGCTCTCATCTTGGCCATTTTCTTTTAAATAATAAGGCATGAACTTATGGTGGGCTATCATGAAGTTTGTCGTGAGTTCCTTTATCACTCCATTTATAAAATGAGTACCATTGTCACTCACAATCTCAAAGGGACAACCAAATCTTGTAATAATGTTCTCAAAGAGAAACTTGGCAGTTGCATCAGCCTTACGTGTCACCCTGGATTCCACCCACTTTGTCAGATTGTCAGTGGCAACGATAATATATCAAGATTGAGTGCTACGAGCTGTCGGACTAATTGGGCCTACACTCTCAAAGAGAAACTTAGCAATTGACCTTGTATCAGCCTTACATGTCACCTTGGCTTCCACCCACTTTTTCACATAGTCAATGGCAACGATAATATGTCAAGATTGAGTGCTACGAGCTGAATTGGGCCTATAAAGTCTAAACCCATTTTCCAAATGGTTGAGTCACTTTAACAAGATGTAAGGGCATCTTATCCTTTTGTTGTGTGATCTTATAATGTTGGAATTCATCAAATCCTTTTGCAAAAAGTGATTCATACTTGAATAAGGTAGGCCACCAATAGCCTGATTGCAACACCTTTCTAGTAGTTAGCCCCCTAAGAAATGTCCTCCAGCTATACCCATGTGGGCTTCTTACAGTATGTATAAATACTCATTCTCACGGGCACAACATCTAAGAATATTGTCCTTCCCTAACTTGTAGAGAGTTCCTACAATTAGAGAATAAGGTTCACATTCTTTTAATAGTTTTTGAGCTATATCCTTACGAAGCTCTTTGGGAGGAAAATTGTTAACTAAAAAGTTCATAATCTTCTCACTCCATCCAGACATGGTCTCGACTATGAATAGGGAAGTATTGGGAAATTCATCATCTACTCTAGTTGGGGCTTCACCATTGGGTATGCGAGACAAATGATCCGCCATGATAAGTCTTTTACCAGGTCTCACCACAATGGTCAAATCAAACTCAAGAATTAACAACCATCGTGTAATCCTTCCCGTGGAACAAGGCTTATTTACTAGATACAACAAAGCTTGATGATCCACATAGAAAACAAACTTGTTGGCAAGAAGGTAGTAGCAAAATTTCTTCAGTGCGTAAATCATAGCTAAACCTTCTAGCTTTGTAGTGGTGTAGTTTCTCTTGGCATCATTCAATTGACGACTTGCAAAGCTAATGGGGTAGTCCAATTTATATTCTCCTGGTTGAGCTAGAACACACCGGATAGCAAAGTTCAATGCATCAATATGCACATGGAAAATTACATTCCAATCGGGCACTTGTAGAATGGGAGCACTTGTCAAGGTCTTTTTCAATGACTCATAAGCTATTAAGTACGGAGCATGATTTGCCCCTTATAATTTTTTGTGGTAAAAACACACATTTGTAAGGCCCCCATTATGAGGAGATGCCATCGTGCGTGAAGAAAAATCACTCGCCGGAAATCAAAATTTTCATAGCCAATCTCAAGCTGGAATATTACTTTTTGCCAGAATATTATGACCGGACGGCGGCTGAAAAGTCATCGAAAAACGACCGATCGGTTGGCCGGTTGCCTGGTGGTCGGAAGTCAATGGCCGGTGGCCGGTGGTTGGAAGTCAATGGCCGGTGGCCGGTGTCCGAATTCAATGGACGGGTGGCCAAATTCAAAAGTGGACTTGTCTTCTCAAGGGCGGCCAAACATGGGCGGATTGGAGGGTCCGATTTGGACTTATCTACACAAGGGCGGCTACACATGGCTGCCTCTCATGAGAGATGGCAACCCTTTTGGCCTATAAAAGGAGGCCTCTTCTACACACAAAAACGGATTTGTGAAGCATTGTGGTTCATTGTGAAGTTGATGTGAGGTGGTGAGAGTGAAGCAAGGCGAGAGCTCCAAAAGGGTATAATCCCTTTGTAACTTACTTTTTGTTTGAAGTACTAAAACCATTGAGTGGCTGTTTTCCCGTGGACGTAGCACACATTGGGTGAACCATATATATTGTGTGCACTCTCTCTCTCTCTCTCTCTCTCTCTCTCTCTCTCTCTCTCTCTCTCTCTCTCTCTCTCTCTCTCTCTCTGCTCTATAATCTCTTGTGTGTTTAAATTATCTCTCTCCATTAAGTAATCTACTCAATTATCTACTTAGCTACATCATATTTCCTAACAACTGGTATCAGAGCAAGGTTTGCTCGTAGCTAAATTATCTCAAGGAAAGGACTCCTTGAATTGAGCGGGAGTAATGGCGGAGGAAGGGAAGCTCAAGATTGAGAAGTTCAATGGCAAAAACTACCAACATTGGAAGATGCAGATTGAAGACTATATCTACCAGAAGGACCTCTATTTGCCACTAGGCGGCCTTGCAAAGAAGCCCGCAACAATGGCAAATGAAGCATGGATTGTCCTTTATCAAAAGGCAGTGGAAACAGTCCGGTTAAGCTTGGCATCAACAGTGGCCTTCAACTTTTTGGAGATGAAGACCACAGAGGACTTGATGAAGTCACTTGATGACTTCTACGAGAAACCATCGGCATCCAATAAGGTATTTCTCATGAAGAACTTGTTCAATCTAAAGATGTCAGATAATGGTTCAATTGCAGAACAACTAAATGACTTTAACACCAATACTAGTCAACTTCAATCGGTGAAAATAAATTTTGATGACAAAGTGCGAGATCTCCTTGTACTATCGTCTCTACCAGATAGTTGGGACAGCCTTGTGATGATTGTAAGTAATTCTATTCCTGGCACAAATACTCTTAAGTTTGATGATGTTGTGGGTGTTCTCCTAAGCAAGGAAATGCAAAGGAGAAGCACAGGAGAATCATTAAGTGTTGCACTGTCAGTGGAAACAAGAGGAAGGCCTAAGGAGAGGTTCAAAAACCAAAAGGGTCATGATCGCTCAAGCCCTTGTTCTGTCTCTCTAGCTCAATAACCCTATGGATGACCTCACAAACTCTTTGTTGTTGATCCTCTACACTAGTAGCACCCATTGTGGATTGTAGGACATCTAACCAGCCCATGTGATAGGTGTGACCTGTGTATGGGTTGGTTAGAGTTTCCATTTGTAGTTCGTACTCCCACTTCTCATTTAAGAATGCTCCATCTAGGATTAAGGTGCTAGGGGTGTCCTTTGAACTAGATGCAATGTGGCTCTCTATGGGTTGACCCTTAGTGGTCGCTAAGTCAGGAGCACTCAATTGATCTCCTACCAGGGATATTGACATAGGGACTTTTGCTTTTAACTCTCTTCGTTGCTTTGCCTTTCTTGCGTAAGCTCTCAATTTCCTTTTCCCTAGCCGCAATGATATACCGCTCAATCTCTTGCACTTTGGAAAGGCTTCTACCATCACGTAATATAACCTCGGAGGGGAATAGCTTTGAAGAGTTAGCGGGTGCAGTGAATGGATTATTCATGTGCACATTCTCCAGGAGCATGGGTTCTACTTTGTTCATGAATGATGAATTTACTTCCTCACCCCCCTCATTTACATCATTAGCTCCATGTTCGGAGCGAGTGGCTCTACTAAAGGTTTCCTTCAAATGGCTAAGCACGCTTAGTCCGGATCGTGGGCCCATGGCATGCATGTCTTAGTTGAGCTATCGAAATTAGGCATTTGGTAACCCTCCATAATGTGGTAGTCAGAGGAGGAGTCACTAGGACGCAATATGTGAGTCCTGAGTGGTACTGCCTTGGGTTCCCGATGAGAGCGTAGAGCCTAAGGTAGAGGAATACTGAGTGCCTAATAAACGAAGACACTCTCGATATAATTTCCCTCTAGCACACGACCAGAGTGTAGGTGCATGTGACCTCAACACTCTAGAGGTGTTGGTGACTGCCCGTGAAAGCCGCTCACCTAGTTTTTTAGGTGTTTACAACCCAATTTTTGTTATTTTTGGTCCCGTTTTTAACCAAACCACGGAATATGGTGTGTGATAGCTCAAAGCAAGCGTCTTGGCTAGGGGGAATTGTCGTGCTTTATAGATCCCAATTCGGTTACATACAGCCCTCGAAATCCTAAAACTAGTCTTTTCCTAGGTGGGGAGAGGGCTAGAATTAGTAAGTCCAAAGGGTAAGTGTAAAGGGGATGGTAGAGGACTTGAGGAACTTTACCCAAATGCCCTCCCTTCACTTGAGGTCCTAGTCTTTATATATAAAGTGGTGTGTATAGTATATGATAAGACTGAGGACTAAGGCCCGGGCCTGGGCTTGGGCTTGGGCTTTGTTGGGGAAAGATCCCGATCCCTTCCTTTAAAGATAAGGTTTTTATTTTTGGTTTGAGTTTTCTTTTTAGTCCCGAAATATCTCGAGCGTCTTTTATTTTTAATTTTTTGAATTTTTTTTTATTTTTTTTAAACAAAAACTTTTTATGAGGATAATGTGGCCGCATGGATGCCGAGCTCCCACGCGCACACGATAGCTCCTGCAACATTTATCTAACTCCTATTCACCTAACACACCTAATTAACGCTAACTAACTTTGCTAACACACTGTCAAACACAGTACTCTGCACACTCACAAACAATCAACTCTACTTCTCGTTGTCTATCTTCACTAACAGATCTACTAATACTTGCTCATTATAGATCTTGCAAAACTAATTAAAAAAATACAATGCAGCACTAATTGAGCTTACAGCCACTTATCAAAAAACTGACAAAAACCTGTTAATCTCTTAGCAGTAGCTAACAAAACACTACAAAAAATAGAAAACAGATGGGAGAATGGCTTCCAGAGGTAGCACTCAGTGCTCCTCAAGCTTAATGCAAGGCATTCCCTGGTAGTGGTGCCAAAATGTACGCTTTGCCATATGTGTCAAAGCTGGGAACTTGCATGTGCATTGTGAGAGCCTCGAAAGGATGCAAACACACAACTAGAAGAGCCTAGCAAGCTCAAAGGGGCAGGGGTGTGTCACTCACTGCTCAATGCGTCCATCGTGAAGGATCCTGTGTTGTGAAGAAGAAGGAGCCGAGCTCCACCGCCGATGCTGCCGTCAATGCCGCCACAATGCTCTCTCTCTCTCTCTCTCTCTCAAGCACACACACACACACACACACACACACACCTGTGAGCACGTGAAGGAGAAGGAGATAGAGATGGACCAAGAGCACTTCTTAGCTTACACCTCCAAGAATGAGGATTTTTAGGTCAAATGGACCTTTTATAAGAGTTTAACCCATTCAAACATGGACGCCCACAGTTGTCGGTCATTACAAAACTATTGTCAAAATAAGAAAAGTGGTGCAAAACTATTGTCAAAATAAGGTAAGTGGTGCGTCTCTCATCGAGAAAGTCTTTTTTATTAAGTGGCTGCTGGTCAAGTTTCCTCCTCACAAAGAAGAAAATCAAAAATACTAGCAGAAATTTTGAGATTTGTAGAATTTTTGGACGACTTTCTCACATATTTCATCGGTTTTTCTTCCGTTTACCATGGTTTGCAGCTAGCTAGTCTCGATTTTCAATCGGCTCAAGACTAAGCTGAGGTAATCCTTTCCCAAATACTGATACCAGTTTAATACAACCTAACAATTTTATCGCTTTCTTATTGTTTTTGAAAGCCATCGTGACCCTTTCACTTGTTTTAGAATGTCGTTTCCCACAACATTGGCAGTCATATGCGATCAAGCTTGTCAAATATTTTTTCCGACCACTTTGTCGACGTCAAAATCCCTGTGCTTCTCCACCATGGCCTTAGAGAACATGTTCAAAAATGGGAAAAACTACATGATCCCTTCTTGCCATGATTGCCTACCAACTTGAATTGGGCATATCTCGATGCCCATGACTGCGATCGACGAGCCATAAATTTTGGCCAACTCTATACATTGCATGCATCCTTCAGTGGAACCTTGGCATTGGAACCTTGGAAAAGTGAAAAGGGTCCCTGTCAGTATGCCTACCGATGCAAACAAAATATCTCAAAATTGCCCCTGCAAAACTTTGTCGGCCCATAACTTGCCCATCCGAGCTCTGATTAACAATCCGAAAAGATTGACATGCACCATAATTCAAGATCTTTGAGTCTATCCACTTACATCTGCCCTAGTCATCCATCTATACCTACTCAATTTGTTACGGATCTGCAAACCAATGCAAACTTCAAGCTGCCATAACTCACCCTCCGTAGCTTTGATTGACGAGATGTCTAGACCAACCTGTAGACCAAATTCAGGCCCATCTTAGGTACTCCTATTTCTGCACTTTGCACACTTTTTCCAACCACTTCTAACAGGCACCATTGCAGCGTATTCTGGCCTTGACAACCATATAAAGCATACATAACTACTGCTCCTTGCTTGCTCTTGATCTTCATAGCTGCCTGACCACTTTCACGTGCCCTTGAGAGCCCACATATCCCTGCATTTCACTCTTCATAGCATCAACCAACTTTAGCTGCACCACTATCATCCACCAAAATATGCACCTTGTGCCTATAATGGTGCTATGCATCCACACTCGATCATGTGGTCCAAAGGTCAATTGCCACATAGAGGTAGTCAAACAGTGTTCATGAACTTCTTTTTCATGAGAAATTTCCCATTGATATACTTAGAGAAAGAGTATTGAGAGAGAAGTAGCACCATGTCTACTGCTTTATCCTTTCATGTCCTTTTGTATTTAACCCTTGGAAAATCCCATGATTCCCTGATAGACAATTGAAACACCGATTCTCTTTTTTGGCTCTCTCAAATTCTTGTGAGAGAGAGGTTTGCAAGATCTCTTGGATCTCCTGGACAGATCACTTGTAATTTAAGGATTGAGACTTTCTCTTGTTATAAACATGAGTTGATGGACATGTACAACCATTGTTTGCAAGGTATGGGATACCTAAGAGAATGCCTTTTTAGGACCTCTTCCTCAGCCATATTAGGCTGCCACTTATAGGGACCATTTACTTTGAATTGGTACATAAATGGGAACACCTGCATGATTTATGGAACGAAAGAGTCTATATTTTTTCACTGTTGGGATCATCATTATTATGGGCTTGAATTATGGCTTGAATTAACAGTTCACACAATTGGTAGAAGGTGAGCCCTAGTCAAAGTTGAAGAGATGGGTGTTTGAAATATCTAAAGCCATGGTGTAGTGCTTGTTTTGGAAGAAAAAAGAATTATCTCAAATTTGTAATCCAAGAGCCCATGTAGATGTACCCTATTTTCTTGCAAAGGAGGAACCGCCTTCAATTGTGTCGAATTTATGAAATTTGTTACCTCAACTATCCCAAAGTGATTGCAGTGTGACCCCGTCCATCCCAAAGTGATCTCCAAGGGAACACCATGTGCTCCCCACCCCGTCATTTTTGCTATATGATTCTATGTTCACGTCTCCTTCCTTTTCAAGTGGTGCGCGATAGCTTAATGGGAGAGTCATGGTCTCCGGTTGTGTCGGTGGTGGATTCAAGTTGTAGGGACTCTTGTGCCTGCCCTTGATTACAGGACGTGTCATAGGTGCCTAGACAAATAAGCTAGCAGTCTGGAAGAATTGAGTGGTTACCCTGCAGCTGCAACGGTCATTCCCACTACTCTGGCCTTCCTCAAAAGGGATAGCTGAATTTCATTTCCAATTTTCTGCTTCCTTTGGCACGTTTCTGTGAATTGAGTGGAAAGTCAGGTGATCTTTTCCTATGCTTCACAAAAATCATGAGAGGTATCCGACTAAGAATGGGAGAAGAAGTGAGACAGAATGAGAAGATATCAGGAGCCATCGTCTCTCACCTATTGCCCATGCAAAGCTAATAAGCTCATCATCAACATGCAGGGAGGACGGGGGAAGTAGAAAAAGAGTCGGTGCTAGACATGATCAAGGCAAACTGAGGGCAAGTCCGATTTGAGAAGGCTGAAGGTAGAGAGAGAGAGAGAGAGAGAAAGAGGAGAAGAGAGAGATGGGTTCCTTCACCAGATTCACTCGCTACATCAAAGACTTTTGGAAGGTTTTTGTTTGAGATGAAAATGACGACTTGCATTGCCAAACTCTTAGCATGCATGCAAGAAGAGTTGGCAACACTTTGAAGTCGTGGATTGGTTAGTGCTAAAGAGCGTGCAGAAGCGGCATTGAACCAAGCTCATAGTGCTGTTCAAAAGCTCCGTGACCTTCATGACAACTTCATTGCAACCGAAAAATCTGCAGCTGACTTTGCTGCCAAATTAGTTGAGGCCACTAGGAAGAGTATGGAGGCCCATGAAAATATGAGAGAGGAGACATGCAGGCAAATGCACCTGTATCTAGCTCAATTGAACCGAGTGTCAAAGCTGAAACAAGCAGGGTAGCCGACGATAAAGACATAATTGTTGCAGTTATGGAGGCTGATGAGCCCAGCTCACATGCTGTTGAGGTTACTATCAAAAGTAATGGATTAAATGAAAAGCAGAGATCCTGATAAACTCAAAAAATAAGGTTGAGGCCTGATCTGCCTTTGCATTAGGCAATATGGACTAATGGATGTTCCTCTGGAAACCTTGGTGCTTGTTTAGTGTGCTACTTTGTTATTGCCTCATTAAAAAATGTAAAAAGGACATTATATAGTGACTGTCAATGTGTGTCTTGCTTTGTCATAAAAATGCAAAAAGTAATTATATATCGGTCTCGTCAAAAGACAGAGAGAGAGAGAGAGGGAGGGAGGGCAATGTTGTAACCGTGAGAGCGCTCAAATGTACTCTGTGTGTGTGTGTGTGTGTGTGTGTGTGTGTGTGTGTGTGTGTGTGTGTGTGTGTGTGTGTGTGTGTGTGTGTGTGTGTGTGTGTGTGTGTGTGTGTGTGTGTGTGTGTGTGTGTGTGTGTGTGTGTGTGTGTGTGTGTGTGTAGGAGCTCAAAGCTAGTGCAAAAATTGGGATGGCTATTTTGGCAACCATTAAAAATCTCAAAAATAAAGTTTCAATTGCAAAAAGAATTATCTCAATTTTGTAATCCAAGAGCCCGTGTAGATGTCCCCTATTTTCTTGCAGAGGAGGAACTGGCTTCCAAAACCATTATAGCCATGTATGTAGCTGACTCCAATCTCTTTTGTGCTTCTTTGGAAATACCATGCCTCCACTTGTGGCTCCTACTACTTGAGACTCCTTCTGTAGAAGCAGTAGACATATCGATGATGTTTCATGGTGGTGCTGCAAAATCTGCAAATTGAAAACCACTTAATTTACTCCAGGCTGTCACTCCCTTTCTTAGATAAATTTGTTGCAACACAACACGTGAGAATTTCACTTGCCTCTATATGCTTGTGTATGTCTTGTGTCATGATTGCCGAACCATATCCATTGTGCAATCTATGATCTAGAATATTCTTCCACGAAAAAGGTATGATCATTTTTAGAAGAGAGGTCATAATGTTTTGATGTTGAGGATTGCCCATATCTCATTCTTCAAACCTTAGTGGATATCCAAATGGAAGCTCAAAATCAATTAGATGATGGCATGCAGATCCAAGCATAATTGCTCGAATCATCAAAAGCTTCAAGTGAGTCTCTTTCATAATCTGATTTGGAGGAGCGACATTAGAATGACGTGAAGTGCCATCCTCAGGAGCTGATGCTGGTGGAATTGAGTGTTCCCCATTTGGATGAAGGTTGGTCATAATTACAACATGATCTCGTAATTAATTTTTCTTTGGAAAGGGCACACATGGCTAGTGAGAAAGTGGATCATTTCCCAGATCTGTTACAAATTATGGAGATTGACAAGCTTGTGGGACTAGAAGGTCCAATGATGACAAGGCAGCTGACAGGATATGGGTGTGAATGCATCATCAAAGTCACAACACTAGAAGTCTGGATTTCATATTGCATAAGGAAGGATGCACTACTTCTACAAGTGAGGGTAATTTTCAAGCAGATAGAGGCACTCATTAGAGAGGAGGTGATGATACAATGTAGTATGCTAAAGGAGAATCATATTTCTTCATGTCAGAACTTGACTTTTAGCTTGAATGAACGAGTTCATAGTGATGGCATGATGGAAAAATGGGACACTCAGAAATTAGATAATGGAAAGCCTTGAAGGCAGTGCAAAGTGATGGAGGAACAACCTGAAGAGATTGGTACCAATGCAACATCTAGTCTAAGAGCAAGGGGACCAAAGCCAGTCATTGAAATTTGACCTTTTAAGGCCTACTCAACAATTGTAGAGGACCTACTGTAAAGGACACATCATGGCTAGGAGGTATAATAGAACCAGATCATCACAAGGACATAGGACCAATGGTCAAAATTCAAAGGGTCAAACTTTTGAAGCATGATGGCAAGGTTTCAGAAAAATAGTTCATCAGATTGTTCATATTCAAAAGATGTCTCACCAGAGTTCAAGGAATCAAATGGTGACTACAATTTTAGGTGTTTAGATGACCACTGATCAAATTTCAGATATTTAGACTTTGATGACCAGTGAAACGAGTTCAGGTTAGCAATAGAATCCCATTTGGTTAATTTTAGAACTAGGCCTCCAACCATGGATACTTATCTAGAATGGGTCTTAGAGATCATCCGTATGACTTTTTAATATCAGTCTCGAGGCTCTTATGTTTGATGATCATGTTGTCATGAAAAGGAGCAACTAATGACTAAAAATATCATGAATTATTTTACCCATATCAACATCTTCGTACCCATTGCCGAGTGAGATTAAGGCTTCACTCGTGCTGCAAAATAAAAAAGGAGGGGAGGTATCATCCGTGCGTGCGCGGATGATGGGGAGGCCCCCTTTTTTTCTAGATGCATGTGGATAATGGGAGCCATTAGCCCAAATTTTGTTCCAAAATAGTTTGTCCACTTTGACATATTTTATCCATTTTTTGATTTAAAAAAGGGGGATTGAAGCCTCCCCATCATCCACGCGCTCGCAGATGATGGGGAGGCTTCAGTCCCCCTTTTTTTTAATTGTAAAAATAGACAAAATATGTCAAAGTGGACAAGCTATTTTGAAAAAAAGATTTGGGATAGAGCCCCTCTGTCGTCTGCGTGTACGCGGATGATGGGGAAGCTTTAATGCCTCATTTTTTAAATAGTGAAAATTAATAAAAATAGTCAAATTGAACTTTTTATTTATTTTTTAAAGGAGAGTTGGAGCCGTCCCATCGTCCGCGCGCACATGGATGATGGGTAAGCTCTAGCCCCCTTTTTAAAAAAAAAAATTGGCCATTTTTTACCATTTTTTCCAATGTGCACGATCACTAGGCTCTAGACCCTTCCTTTTTAAAAAATTTCAGATCTTGAGGCTGGAACGTCCCGATCATCCATGCATGCACGGACAATCAGGGGGCTCTAGACCACCCTTTTTCTTTAAGTTTTCAAACCTTGGATTTAATTGACAAAACTTGAAATTATGCAATATTTGCAACGCTTGAGTTGTGCGACAACCAGGCTTGCTTGTTGACAAGGATTGAAAATTTTCAAAATTGATTTAATAAATTGGCGAGTATTGAGGAAGTGTGCTCACCGTCTATTCCCAGTTAACAAAACGTTGCACATATACAACCTATACAAAAGTTATGTCTTCCTCCTAAGAGAAAAGGATTGCTCATGAAAATGTGAGGGCTTAAGGATGAAATTAAATCTCTTTCATGAATGAACAATAGCAAGATAACCTTACCTTTATGTGTATATTGTAGGGTATGTTCCTTGCTTTGGAAGAGTAACGACAAAGTGTGTTGACGTAGCTGGCTCCTTTTTCTTCACTTCGCTTGAAGACCACCGATTTGGCTATTGGAAGAATGAGAGGTTAAGAAAGATTTAATCTATGGAAATCTTGAAGGTTAGGAGAGAAAAGATGGAGAGGGTAATGATAAATTTGATCCTCTTGGAGAGAGAGTTGTGAAAAGGAGGTTTGTGTGAAAAAGGATTAGCTTTGGCTTTCACAAGCTCACTCTTAAGTTTGCACTTCCAAAAATGACAAGGGAAGTGTTCAACGAGTAGAGAAGGTTTAATTTGATAAGGCCCTTAACTTATCTTGATAATTTACTTCCAATAAGCTACTTTTTTCAAGAGGTGGCTTCTTCAACAAGCTACTTTTTCAACAAGTGCCTTATTCAACAAGCTACTTTTTTTTCTTGAGATAAACCTAATTTCCCATGCATTGGTTATATCCACATTCCCATAGTGTAAAATTGAAAGTGTCTCGTGAGTAACTAGGGTGCTTGAGTATAGCCTTTTCTAAAAGTCGATCGCTTAGATATGTGGGTCAAGAGTAAGAGCTAAGAGGAGGACCTTACAAAAATGCTTTTAGGGAGTTATATCTAGCACTCAATATGAGTTGATAAAAAACGGCACAAAGCTAAATGAAAATGTAAATGTGTCTTTCCATTACCATCTTCAACACCCAATTTGTGGAGATGGGAAAAAAATTTATATTCTCTTTTGAAAGTAAATCAAATCATTGTTAAGCAAGCCCAAACTTTTTTGGCAAATCCCTCATTAGGTATGTAAAAAATGTACCAAGCTTTTTTTATCTATATCCAAAGACTATCAATATTTTTTATCTATATTCAAAGATTGTCAATATTTTCTTTTGCTCCAAGTAAATAGTAAATTGTAATTTTATGTACAAGTTGCTAATTTAGAAAAGTAAAATTTTTATTTTTGAGGTTTTCATGTAAATTCTGTATTTGAAAACTTGTGACATATCTTAAACCCATGCATAGGAAGTTTCATGAGGTTTTGATGTCATATATAACATAAATGTCTAATTCATTAGAATCCTAATCTAAGCCATTTTTGTGGCTCATTACAGGTCGTTTAAAGGCCCTTTTTTTTTAATAGGCCAAAAAGAAGAATCATGTGGTAGCTACCTTGTCTCTTTCCCACCTTTGTGCCAACATTCCGGCTGAAATGTCCCTTTACTCCTTGTTTGGCTGATTTGAATGTTTTTATCAACATTTTCAATGGTGAATTGAATTTTTCATTTTAATCTGTATTGTTTCTTCCAATTTGGTCATATAATTTTCAAATGGAAATTGCTTATTTATTTGCCCAAAGAAATATGGGGAACTGGTTCCGAGTGCAAGAAATATGGAATGCAGAAGGTCCAAATTACTTATATACGGAGTGTGAACAATGGCACGGAGCAGTTGCCTTGTCCTTGCAAATGTTGCAAGAAGGAAATACGACAAGTCTATTGTGTGTGATTCAAGCATGTCAAAGAGAATGGGTTATCGGATGATCCAAGAGCATGTAGAGGAGATTGGAAAATGTAGAAACTACACCTCATTGGAGCATTTTTGTGACATAGGAAGAGAGGCATTTGCAAGAGAATACATGATACCATGCAAGAGAAGATGTCCCTTCCACTTCCCAACAAACAAGAGCTCCAAAGAATAAAGCTCCTCATGTGATGGAGGAAGATACGTACATGAACAACATGGTAAGAGATCTTTTGGCATGTGAAGAGGATGCATGCATGAAGGAAGATTTCTCATATGAAGATGATGCACATGAGGAGGAATACATGTTGTTGAAGGTAGGAAAATAACCAAAATTTAATAGCTCAAAGTTCTTTCTTTGTTCTTTATTTGAAATCTTGAACCTACTGGTTTTGTGCATTTGGAATAAGACTAGTGTTTGATCACATTCTCACGTATGTCCACTTCTCTCATTGATGGGGTACTTAAAGCTAGGTCATCCATCACTTGAAACAATATGTTTTGGTGCAGTTTACTTTTATAGATACTTCCCAAGGGTCATCAAATGTGTGAAGATAGGCGTATTGCTCGAAAGCTTGTGATTGCTTGATGGATAAATTATATTTAGATCAACTTTTACCTTCAATTCTTGTAGAGTTCTTTTAGTAAATGAAAGCCCAATTTTACCTAGATCTTGGAGAGTAGGCTGTCAAGAAGCCTTCTCCATAACTGCATCACTCTCTTTTGGCATTGGAATAACTAGGGGCCTAAACTTCCTTGCTATAGTTTTGTATTTAGTGTTCACCTATACTTCTACCTCTAATCCATCTTTGAATTGCAATAGAAAATCATACATGTCAAGAGAATCTACCTTAACAATATTAACACTAGCTTGATCATTGGATTGCTTCATGCTATTCCCCCATCGTGTCCACAAATGCATATTCTTCAAAAAAACTTGCAATTCCTTCACCTAGAAGCTTGTGAGATGGAGATATTGTAACTACCGATACCGCTTTCAAGGGAAAACAAGCCTCCATTACTCCTTTGATACGCGTTTCCATCATGAAGCAATTCCTTGCAAGCGATGCAAAGGACAAAGCACTTACCGAATGGCGGAGTTTGAATCTTCTCTCCCATGAGTCTATTCACAAAGACATGGATAAGTTTTGGGATTTACATCTCAAGGCTACTGTCTTTCAAAAGATAGACCTCACCAAGCAAAAGCAAAAAATATGTGCGGGATTATCAGAATAGATGGCCGAGTACATCAACTCCCAACGGCCTCGTTCTATCACCAAAGTAACCCACTACACTATGATTGCTTCGCATATCAATTTCCAACAAGGGGCTAGATGAAATGTCAAGCCCATGGAAAACAAAGACAAAAGTGATCCAAAGGAGAAAACCAATGTCCAAAATTCTTCCCAATACTGTATTTCACATTCTTGAAACATACCTTGGGCATTGACAACATGTTGCTTCTCCCATTTATGCAAATCATTAAATTTTTTGCAAGAGACAGAACCCTCTAAAGTCAAGCCCAAAAACCTTGAAACAAAACCCTCCCTAGAATTAACATCCGCTATGAACAAGAACTTCTCCTTCAAAGCACCATCATAGTCTCACTTTAAAATGCGACTTGGAAAAAAATCCTCAAAACCCCTATACTCTTTGAAATCTTTCGTCAACTTTGGCAATGGATGATCTCTTAGGGTGTCTCTACTCCTGGTACGATCTACACAAATAGTCAAAAATTTGAACCACTTTCTTACCCTCATGGCTTCAGATCCTTGGCATATACAAATCCATCATCCAAAATTTTGTTTCCATTTGCACATGTAATGAAAGGCTTTCCTAATATAACTGGATAGATAGAGTGTTCTTGTACCCACAACAAAATAGTTCAGCACTTACATCTCCTATGGGGTAACTTTCACATTAGAACATGCTCCATATAAATCCCCTGATTGTGCATTGACATCTCAAATATGCCACCCATGTTCGACATCAACAAGCCACTTCCGTTTTGTATATAAGACTTTAACATAAGATTTACTTCTGGCCCATGATCTACCAATGCAACAACTGGCTCTTCAAAATCACCTACCTTCACCAAAGTTTAAGTGGTAGCCCTTGCCCAATGATTCCGTGTAAAATGACTATGAGGTATATCTTCCATGTTCTTGTTCTCATGAAATCTAATGTGCTTTACCCATCTTGGAAGCTCATTATTGTCCACAACGCTTCCCCATTCATCCTCACCAAATTCCTCTTCATTAAGTTTGCTCAAAATGGCTTCAATTTTCTCGTAAATGCTCTACACCCCTTGTGTTCTTGCTCGTTCATTTTTAGGTTTGTACAATATTTGGTGCTTCCTCTTCATGATGTTGACATGATGTTAACCGCACCGCACTCTAGTTCACCCAAAGGCTAATGATGGCTGGCTTTCGAAGCCGCGGCCGCAAGAACCAACCCCAACCGGCAACCCCAACCGGAAGCTTAATAATAATGCAAAATAAAAAGAAAAAAACATTTTTTCCTCTCTTCCCTGCATGCGTCGCCTCCCCTCTCTTGCTCGCGTACATGCAGTGGGCCACCACCCTCCCATGGCACCACTCCCTCCCTCTCCTCCATTATCGCCACCCCTCCCTCTGCCTCTCGTTTGTTTGCAAGCCGCCAAAATCCCTCTCTCTTTCACCACCAGCCCAAGGGGGTGCTATTATTCACCTATCTCTCTCTCTCCCTCATCAATTATCCAGCTCTCTCCCTCTCTCACCCTGTCCCTCCCCCTCTCACTCCCTCTCACTCACACTCTCCCTCTCTCTCCTATCTTGTGCCGGTCCAAGCCCATAGGGTGCAATAAAAGATAATATCTCTCTCCCTCTCAACCCACAAGGGGCCGCCATGCATGAGCGAAGCATAGGCTCTCTCTCTCTCCCCCCCACCCTTGCCCACATGCTCTCTCTCTCTCTCTCTCTCTCTCTCTCTCTCTCTCTCTCTCTCTCTCTCTCTCTCTCTCTCTCTCTCTCTCTCTCTCTCTCTCTCTCTCTCTCTCTCTCTCTCTCTCTCTCTGTGTGGAGAACACCAATACAAAGAAGCACAACATCACCATAGCCATGACATTATGCACACAATACACAAGCATGATAGACAAGTGGTAGTTTTGGGAAGCTTCTCACTCTAAGAACATGGAATTACGAGCACTTGATGCTAGCACCATGGAATATGGGTTTAGGCACACATCTAGCTCATGAGAAATCTCTTGATTGCCCAAGCCGCATCTTGAAGCTCAAGTAGCTTGTAATCTTGTTGCGGAACTACATCAATAGAAAGGACCTCTTCGCCATCAAGACCTGTGTATTTGTATCGTGTGGTAGAAGTCTGGTGTAAGCATCCACCCCCTTGGTGACAGCTTCTTCTCTATGGAAGCTCTTGGGTCTGGTTTCATGTCTAACCTTCCATGATGACAGTCCAAAAATCCAACGGTCGTGACTCAAGGCGACTTCCAGGTGTGGTGGTATGGTTGTGTATCCATTTGGGACTTCTCATAATAGGGAATGATAAGAAAAGGGTACTCTCTCTCTATCTATCTATCTCTCTCTCTCTCTCTCCCCAAAAATGTGGTTTGGGTATGTTGTGCTAGAGTGTCAAGTCTGAGGCTATGATACGCGTCCTAGCCGTGCTTATGCTAGGTGGTGCCCCTTTAGAGTTATAGGGTAGCACACCTTAGGTGCTACCCCCCTTGAGATGATGCTTGGGATTTCAGGCTATGTGTGGTGTAGAGGCCACCCCACCTGGCACGTAATTTTCAATTATCATTTTCTTGGTGCCCCACACTGAAGATCCTTTCATGAAACCCTTCAGTTTACAAGACTAAAAACCCTAACCTTTTGTGGATGGATGAGTGGTTAGCAGGGTTTGCTAACTGGATGACAAAAGAAGAAGAGCTTGAAGCAAAGCTCGACGAGCTTTGCATCTCCATCAAGGCTTGGAGCCATGCTTGATGGTGATAGATTTGCAGTGGGAAAGACAACCAGCCGGTCAGACTCAGTGGATATATTGTGTACCAAGGAGAAGAAGGAGGAGGTTGAGACCATGTCCGCAACCTATGACCAACCTGCAACAACAAGATGGAGGTAGCTTTGCACAGTAGAGAGTCAACACTATTCTACTTCGAGAATCGGGTAATTCTTCCACTTATCCCTTGGATTAAAAGTAGGTCTATGGTGGATCTTCTCACATGGAATGCCAACCACTGCTCCAATGATGAAATGATGTGTGTCCCTATCGAAGTGTAGGCTGAAAATTGTTTTTCTAGATCATGGGCTAATCTAGGAGTGTTCAAAGGAAAATATGAGTGGAAATGTGTGTATATTTTTGTGTAGGTGGTGTGTGCATATGTGTATGCAACTGTGTGTGGATGAAAAATAGCTTATTTCAGCCTATGGCTGATCCAAGACAGAGCAAAAATGGGAGAGAGAATGGTAAATTGCACCTGAGATAGAGGGAGAGAGAGTTTTCCATCAAGGGTGAGAAGCTAAGAGAGAGTGGTGTGTATGTATGTGTGTACCTCTCACATCTCCTCTGTGATGAGGCAAGGCATATGTGCCCACACCTACTCCCTACATGCATCCTTGGACTCTAACTGCAGCTCAGCTGAGAGAAGCTCTAGGTAGAAGTCAGTAGTTACAACCCATATGTCCTTAGGCTTTGAGGCAACCATCTCATCTCCTAACTCCTCAACTAGAGAACATTGGTGTGTGCATGGCAAGGACCCACCATCTCAAAAAAATCTCCAATAACTCTATCACCTACTTGGGTCCATTCAGATGTCTGTCGATGGTAGGCAAACTCATGGTGCCACTCCTCAATGGTGATCAGCTCCTATTGAGCCTGCTTCATCTAGTTCTCCATCTAGGGACTACTTGGGTTCCGCTCATGCATCCTTTGTAGGGAGGCAATGCCCTTATGTAGTCGCTAACCATTCTTTGGATTGTTCAAAGAAGAACAATCAACCAAGCTCTAATACCATTGTAAAATTTTTGAATAGATGGTGAATCATAATAGCAAACACTTCAAATTGAAGAGAGAGAGAGAGAGAGAGAGAGAGAGAAACTAAACACAAGAGACACAGAAAGGTGGAGTTTCTTCTCTAGAAGCGTATGCCCTCAAGATGAGCACCCCCAACGGGTATTTCTTTTATATTACAAAATCTGGCCAATACAAGTTTGTTGTCACACGTGCTCAAGGCCTTCTTGATCTTCACAATTTCACAAGCCTTAGTCATCTTAAAGAAAGCTCAAAGCATTGGTCGTCTCAAAAAGAGAGATCGCCCAAAAATTAATGATCCTTTTTTTTTGTTATTTAGGAAAAATGATGCAGACTAGATGCCTCTAGGTTTTGGCTATCCATAGGTAGAGAGAGGAGGAGAATATACAATGACTTTTGGTTTTACAATTACAAGACAAGATGAGGGTGGTGATAGGTAGGGTAAAAGAAGAAATTTACAAGTGGTCATGCCGTCAAAGATAAGGCCTCCGGGTACCTTTAAGAAGCTATTCATGTAATGCACATTCAAAGGGTATTAAAAGAACCCCTTTACTTACATGCTTAAGGTAATAATTAAGGTAATTAAATGACCCCTTTTTCTTCAAAAGCTTATGGTTTTTTCTTTAAAATAAATTTAAAAATCCTTTTGTTAATATAATCTTGTTGATATCACCTACTAGCTCATCCTTAATATAATCCTGTTGATATCACCTACTGGCTCATTCTTAATTATATTCATTTCTACACCAGATTCCTCTTGGCTCCCACCCTTCCAACCTTAAGCTTTAAAAGGTTAGGACGAGAAGTCAAACTCACCCTCATGAACCCTTAGTCGTAAATTCATTACCTGACCAGATCAACCAGCACAACAAGCTGATTATTGCAGCAAGACATAGATTTTAAAACAAATCTCTTCTGCATTCCACATTAGCTCCAAGGCAGCCGCCTCCCTCCGTTGTTCTTTCCCCCACATTGCAAGATCTTCCCCCACGTTGTGCGACCTTGCTAGTGTCGTGGGATTTGTGTTCGAAAGGTGAGCCGAGAAGGCACAGGGCCTCTGGCTGTGAGAGGTGTGTGGAAGAGAGTTGCAGCAAACACAATTAATGTAGACAAATCTTAAAACTGACAACTTGAATACGATTCTGAAGCTTGATTACCCAAAGTGGACAATTAACAGTACGGCTGCTTAAATTATTTAAACTCCTTACATGATTAGAGTGGCTTGGAAGCTTGGATTAGAGTGGGTTATGGTGGCTAGCTTTGATTAGATTGGCTATGGAAGCTTTTGGCTTAGAGTGGGCTATGGAAGCTTGAAAAAAGAGTTAGAGTGGTCAAAGCTTATGGCTTCCTCCCCTAATACAACAGAGAATGAAAACTTGAAAATCTCCTAATTGGTGCAGAATTAGCCTCTGTGCGTGAGACGCAAAAATGCTCAAAATGTTGTTTTTCTTCTCCCATTGCGACCCATTTTTACCAAAAACTTGTTTTACAAAAAATTTACAGACTAAGAATTTTTCGGCCTCCCTCATGCAGAGGTGTGAAGTCTTTCGCACACTTTCCTTTTTACCACTGACCACATGTCTTCCTCTACCCACGTTGCCTTGTATGTCCTAAGAGCCCTTTCATATGTAAAACCTTTTCTTCAAGCATGAACTCTCTACGCTTAGGCCTTCATAACCACATAAAGCATACTCTTTCTGGATGTCCTTGCTTGTTCTCGAGCCCTGGTCACTGCTCAATAAATGTGTGAGCTTCAAATAGACTTTTTCTGCTTCTCTTTGCTCTTTTTCCCATCATGGAAGCGGAGCCGCACGACATCCACCCCCTCTGAACCTGCACAGCCTCCGGTCTGTGCCAACCGGTCTTCAATCTAGATCTGTTATAAGCACTTAAAGCTCTTTTCCATCCCCAAGCTCACATAACTGGTAGGTAGATGTAAAACAAAATAAGGCTTAAACCATATCATCAATGGTCTAGCTCAATTATTTGGTAGTTGTCCATCGCAAATCTTTGAACCGTATATGTCGTGTCTCCAAAGCACTCAATTATGAAAAACCTGTTTAGTGAACCTTGCCAGACTCAAGTGCTCCAGTTAATGATGCACACGGCTTGACCATCAAGCTCGCTTTAGGGAACCCTGTCAAGCTCAAGTATGCCTTACTCTGTCTGCACACGGAATGGTCGTCAAGTCCTTTACTTCAAGTTTTCGTAGTAGCAGAACCAACTCAAAAGATGTGAAGATACTTTATCAATTGTCCAAAGATGTCAACTGGAAGCTAGCCATGTAAGATTAATGATTGCATAACCAAAAACTCTTCTCTTCATAGCATAAATCCAAAAACAAAACCTAGTGCCAACTAACCTGCTACAAGAAAATAATTGATATCCTTGAATTTGCAAGTTGCACTTCAATAGCTCCCAGGATCAAATGGGATAATAAGAAATTGCCCCAATAGTGGAGCAGCATAATACCCACATGAGTATACATTTCCTGTATCAATCAACTTCGAACATTTCTTGTGTAAGTGTGCTATTCTTGGAGCAAATAGCATGCAACCAAAATATATATATCCACAAGTAGCTATCCGTATTGAACTTGCTTTTGAAGATCCTTAGAATCTCTTGGATTAAATACCATTAAGAGAACATAGCATTGATGGGCCCCACAATATACTAGAGCATCACCTGAAGTATAGTGCAGCACCCATATCCCATAAACTTTTGGCAACTTAAGCTCGTTACCAGAAAGCATGAAAGAATTCTAACTCCCTTTACTGGCAGCCAGGATATCACCGACATAAGCATCATTAGAAAAATAGCATCCAAATCCTACCATAATTGGCATATTGTCCAAGGAAATGAAAAACCATGTGATCTTTTTGAAGGATCAAGGATGATTTAGCATCATCACCCCCTCTAGCTTCATAGCCATTACAAAAAACCTTAGGACTCTCTGGATATGTATCATCATAGGAATTTTTACATGCTGAAATTTTAGCTTGATCATGTAAAATAGATTTACCCTATACATCTTCAGCCATAGCATCCTCGAAAAAATCACTCTGCAAAATATCAACATTCATCAAAATTTTAGGAGTTATCTCCTCATGCAGCCCATGTATAAGTATAGATGTAGAATCTTTGTCGATATCCTGTTCACAATCAGCATGAGCTAGGCAATCTTCAAACTCATCAATATCATCCTCTGCTTCCTCATCTGCATCCATGTTACTTAGCAATCCATCATAGCATTGTAAAGTCTCATTTGGCACCCCCTTTGAAGAGGTACACACATCAGAAAGCTCTTCTATAATGTTATAATCATCTCCTCCAGATCTAGTCAAGAAATCATCAATTATGGCATCTCTTCTATGATAACAGCATCTGCAAACATATTGTTGGTAGCAATTATAAGTTCATTGGCATTCTCAGGCTCATCCTGTGCTGGGTCCAAAATCTCGATCACTTCATCAGCTACTATGTATATAATAGCTTTATTGATGCAATCATCTACAGCAAACATGTTATCTTGCTCGGCTATAGTGATGAAAGTTTCATTAGTATCCTGTAGAGGCTCATTTGCTTGATGAATTGTTGGACGGGAAGTCTCACACACCCATGAAGTGCATTCAAACACTACCTAGATCAACATAATGTCAATCGAGGACACAGATGACACGATAGGCACACGGAGGAAATCTCTTTAGCTTGTCAAGCTGAGACCATCCTACACATACAACACTCTGGAAGGCCAACTAAACCACAATCAAGAACCTCACTGCTCTCAACTACACCACCTAGCCACATACACACATACGAAAGGTAACTCACCTAATCATGCCAGATTCGTACGAAACTTAAGGAACACCATCCCCTCACTAGGATACACCTGTCCCTAAGCTTCTACACTCAAAACCCATCTGCGGAAAACGCATAGGATGACAGAGCCAAATTTTGAAAGTGCCCGAAACTGACATTTATGAGTACCTATGCGTAGCTTATGTCGCCACAATTCTATAGACTACTAGCACGCAGAAAACAGACATCGTTTGATACACTTACGGCCACAAATAGCTCGTAGATGCGTCAGCGTGTGCGTTTCGTCTCGCGTGGAATGCTTGGCGTTGTCGCGTAGCTCTCCTCGAGCCTACAGCAATGGTGCAGTCGGATCTCCAATGCGTTGAGCGAGCCGGGCGTAGCGAGAGGATGAAGCTCATGCTCACTCTCTTTCTCTCTCACACACAGTAGACTGCAGCGCTAAAACTTGATTATGATAAAAGTCTCTTTTACAAAATGACCTAGGTACCTTATATACTAAGGCTACCTTAGGTTTAACCAAAAATGGGGTTGAAAGGGTCAAATGGCTTTGTATTTACAATCTGGAAGTGCCATTGCACCCGGGCTTCTGAAACTAGAATAACTACTCATTACAAATGACGTTTATAGCCATAATCCACAGCATTGCATAACTCGCAAAAGATAAGACTTTGGTACGAAACTTGAGTTATGTTGTGTTGTTGACCCAGCAGTCAACATTCCCCCCTTCCGCGTTCATGTCGTCCCCGACATGACCTGATTGTCGATGGCGATGTGGTCTTTGCTGTCATTTTGTTGTTGGAAAGAAAGTATAGACTATAGCCTTTGCAGTAGCTTGTCCTGTTTGTCCAATCCAATGTACATAGTCTTCACATGATTCAGGAAAATCATAATTGATGACGAACTTTATGTCTTTCACATCCATGCTCCGAGCTGCAGCATCAATTTCTGTCATTGTAGGTCTACTGCCAGATCTAAATTCAAAAAGAACCCAATGTCGTTGAACTTGACTCTTATCATCATGGATAGAGAAAGCTCCATCCATCACTTGCTCCAGCAAATCTGTGAATTCGGAGTATTTGTGATTCTCATAAACAACTTCTACAATTTGTAGAATTGAGTGATTAGCTTTCTGTTCTTGTGAGCCAATGACAACTTTGTAAGGATTTTGTAGAAATTGTATGGCTAAACCCTTAACTTCTTTAGGCCAAGTTGCACTCCAATGCACAGTCTGTCTGTCAGGCCGAATCCAGGACTTAATTTTTCTAATTTGAGATTCAAAACCCTGCCGAGCATTCAATGCGCATTATCAAGGACAAGCTTTTGAGATCCTCTTATTACTTTTATGTCTGGTCTTCTTCATTGGGGACTTCTTTGTTCCTGTGCAATCATGTTGTTACTGTTGTCTGCAACTTTGTCATTGTAGGCCATTCTTCGACTCGCCATTGAGAAGAAGTATGCTATGATCTGAAATTGGTGCTCCAATTCATTTGTCAATTGATTTGAGTAGCATTTCATTATTGTTGATGTAGAAGGAATATGTAGAAGAGGATGGTGATAGATGTCTTTAGATTAGGGTCTAAAACCTGGATGACCAAAGGGAAAAACCCTGTGGGAAAAAAATGTCTTTGGTATACGCTCTTATTGGAGTTGAGCAGTTGAACGTGAAGTACATGTTCATGAAAGGTGAGTGCTTGGGTGAAACATGGAAAGAGTGCCTGATGCAAGTGCCAATTATGGGACACTCTATCTGCATATGAGAAATTTGTCATCAAAAGCATGCAATGTGAAAGAAGGAGATGATGGGTGTTTCGAGGAATAAATGTAGCACATGGGACATCAAAAGATGTCTCAATAGCTTCCACCTTTCCAAGAAGGGTTTTCGATGTAGAAGTTTCTCCATACGTATCTCACAGTGCTCAGTACGTGAGTGTCTTTTGGACCTTCTCCTTCACTTCACCAGACTTAAGTATAGTAGACTTCGACTCTTTTGCTCACCTATACCAGCATGAGCAACACAACGTAAATATGCTCAACTCTTCCAGCTTGAGCAGTACCTAGAATAGCTAAGACGCTTAGACCACACATAATATTACTTGAAGCTTTGGGACTAACACCTCACTCCTTTTGTGGCTTAGCTACTCGATTCTGACTTGTATGACTTGTCGGCTGCATGTTGACACTGCTTTGTGACAAGTTCTTCAGCTGTTGTAGTGGCTGCTGGGACATACTTCTTGAAGTTTTCTCGTTTCCCTGTACCTTCTTCTCTTTGTAGTGCTCAGGCCTCTCGTCGGTCTTTTCTTCATGTGGATTATGGTTTTTTTTTTCTTAATAATAAACAAAGAAAATCTTTAAAAAAACTTAACAAAAGAAAAATCGTTCAAATAGAAATCTAAATGCTATGTACACTATACACATGTCCCTAGGGGCTCATATATGGATTTTGTCCCCATACTCCTCTGTAACACTACTATGAGGGCATATACTCTAAATTTCGTCAAAACATTATCACAATAAAACGCAAAAATTCAATGCATCTCACAAAACATTGCCCTCTAATAGTCATAAAATTAGATCCGCATTCAGAATGCCTCCCCCCTTCCTATTTGGAGTCATCCTTTACGATAGGGTATCGCAAAGGGTATGTGTTGTGCTTGGGCAATTAAAAATTGTGCCTATGCAGGCCTTGTAATGTAGCCCTATAATGCATACACAGTCAATGCATGGAAAAGATTTATGTTGTGCAAGATGTGGGTATGAGCAATTTGCTTATTCGCATTTGTTGGCGAGGCTTCCTATTCTAAGCAGTGTAATGGTCTCTAAAGCTCCTATATCGTTGCTTGATTGAAGCGACTTGCTCTCTTCTAACTGTACTGTAATCGTAGGAAGAATTGTAAGAATTCAAGCGGCAATGCACTGACAACAGTTTTGTTGATCTTCTTTGGGACCCATTTCTTTGCGATTATTGGTTGTTTTGTTGCCGGCTCTCGTTTGGGAACCCATACTTGCCCGTGCTTTGTTTGTGTTTGAAGAGACTTCTTTGGGATCCACCTTTTTGTTGTGTGAGTCGACAGTGGTCTTTGCTTCGGCCCTTGTACGCTTGGTTGGTGACGGGATTCAGGCTTTGAAAGTTGATACTGTGGTTGTTTTGGAATCCAAATGAATTCCTGTTTTTTTTGTGCTTGAATCAACTTCTTTGGATCCCAAACCTGAGTTGTGAAAGCTTGCGACTTTGTGATATTCTTACCCGTTCGTGCACGCTTTCCTTTTTTTTGTTTTGGTGTTGGATCTTGTGATTTGTCATTAGAGATCTTTGTCTTCTTGATCCATATCTGTTTTTGGCTGATCTGGCTTTTTGGTATCCAGATTTGTCGAGCTTTTTGGCTTTGACTTGTTGTCCTGTTCTTTTGACCTGTCATGGTTGTTGCTGAAGGGGTTGGTGATAGTGATGGTCTGAGTTGATGATAGGGGATGTCGTCAGATTCATCACTATCGCTACTATCCTCAGCAAGGTTGACTTCTTGTACTTTCCCTTGATTTTTTGGTTGGTAGTGGAAAGTTACTGTCTGTTTGCTCGTGGGTGGTAGTTTCTTGGAGGACTTTTCTAGCCCATTGATTAGAGCATTGTTAGCTCGTTGCTCTAGGCGTATTCCTCCTAGCTGAGTCTTTTCATCCTTATTAGGAGCCATGTATGAGGATGCTTGTGGTGGTTGTGTCTTCACCGAGGACTTTGGAATCCACTTTTGATGCACTTTATTCGTGTAGCGATGACATTGATTCTCGGGTCGTTGATCTTCTTGAAGTTCGAAGTGTTCTACAGAGTCATAGAACTCGTCGTCTTCTTCATCTTTTGATTCTCTACATTTCTTTGTTTGCTCCTTATGTCGAGAGCTTGTTGATGTCTGGTTCTCTTCGTTTTCCTGGATTAGACTCACTGCAAAATAAGGAACGACATCATAGCCATTTTCATCACAAAACTTTGTTGTGGGAGCATCCTCCACGGCGCACACGTCCAGAGTAGCCAAGATGTGTTCCCATCCAAAAGGCTCTAGCTCTTCTTCAGGAAATGGTTCTGGGATATAGTCCATATCCTCTATAACCCGTTCTAGGATACATTCCTCACGTTTCAAGCTACCACATTGTGAAGCTCCACACATCCACAGTTCTTTAGGCTTACCTAACCAAGCTGGAAGTCCTCTACTGTGGCGGAATCAAACTCCTCAATCGGTGTTCTCGTCACATCCCTATAGCTATGGTCCCTCAAGTTTACCTTTGTTATGGTTTCCATATGTCTCAGGTATATATGGTCATAACCCCAATCTTAGACCATTTTCAATTGTTGCATGAATGGTCTTCCCAGAATGATTTCATAGTTGTTCTTCTTGCCAAAGTCGACAACAGCAAAAGTGTGTTCATATTCAATGCCACAAGAAGTAACAAGTACTTTTTCTAGCAATCCTAGGGGCTTTTCCTTGTGTCCGTCTGCAAGCTGCAGGGTCATTCGTGTGGATATCAAGGCAGGTTGTCCCCATTTTTTCCAAACCTCTTTGGTTGCAATGGCCACACCAGCTCCACTGTCAAGGATTGCCATGTTTTTTACACCATTGAACTCCACAGGAAGGGTGGTGTTTCCATCTTCTCCCTCGTAATACTCGCCTACCTTGTTTAATGGAACTGGCCTAGTATTTAGTTGAGGCATTTCAAGCTCTTTGATGCCTTCCTCGATTTGAGTCATTGGGGTTTTTACACCAAATTTCTCTAGACATTTACCCACATTAGCCCACATGTTTGGTCTTATTCTGAGCAACTCGGCTAACATTATTGTACAGGTGACTGGGTAGATAGAATATCTACTAGCCCCTTTGAATCGATGGCCTTGTTGGGAGACAGTCTCTTTGATGGGACTGCAACCACATCTGACTTGGTCTCATACTCTCCCATGTAGGGCGGTAGTGTTCTTAGCGAATGGGGTTGACTATCCATAGATTGTACAGATCCTTTGTCGCCCCAACACGATTGCACATCTAGATTCATTTGAGATCCAGTCTCAAATTCCTCTATTGGTGGTAGAAACACTCCTCGTTCATCACCAGTCTTGTCTACTTGTCTTCTTAGGTCATCGACTTCATTGGCCTCTCTGACTTGTTTCCACAATTCGTCAAGACCATCTATCTCTTTACAATCCTCAGGTATAGCTTGGTGAAATCCCTCGGAAGAGTTATCCGTGGTATCCAGTACTATCCTTGGTTTTAATGCTGGTTCTTTCAGGTTTGGTCTGTGCTTATGACTAGAATCTGGCTCTTTTAGTTCCTGGTTTGGTGGGATTACTTGTGTAGGCATGACACGGATCACATCCTCAGGTTTTGCACCTGGTGGTTCAAGTAAAACTTGGGCTTTTTGAATCATTTTATGGCACATTTCAAACCTTTGCTTTTCTAGTTCCGTATAGGGATATGTCATCCACCTGTGTTCTTGGGTTTGGTTGTTTTTGAGCCTCGCATCATAAGCTTTCAAGAGGGCATCTAATGTCTCATTAACCTTCTCTGCCAACATAGATCCTCCTGAACTAGCACTTCTCGGTTTCTCATCCGCGGATGGTTCTTCTAGAGGTTTAACCATCTGTGTAAGAGAAGGTGCCTCCTTTTCCTCATGTTGTTTTATCTTCTTTTCATCTTCGGTAAGCTTCTCAGCTAGGGATTTTTGCTCTCATTCCCTGCGTACTTTCATCCTAGTCTTTCTAGCTTTCCAACTATTTCGTTTGCTCTTGGTTTTCTGACTAGGTGCGTCTGACTTTGGTCCATCATCTGTCTTTGGACTCGTGTCACTTTCCGTTGTCGAGAAATTTGCGATCTTGCCAGGAAAGCACCGGGCTTATGGCTTTGAGAGTTTGTGAGAGAACTCAACAAAAACTATATGAAGGAGTTAAACCATAGATGCCATGAAGACTAGGGTTTGGAAAGAAGTGCAATCAAAGAAGACTCACTCTTTCTCTCTTGCACTCACACACACAAAGAAAGAACGCAAAAGAGAATGTCAAAACAATACGAAGATGAAAACATCAAGGCTATGGTCATATCGTATCATGGGTAATATGAAAGGGTTAATGGATGAGTTAATGGCATTCAATCTTGGCTGACCAAATAGGCTACGAATTGTTCTTTGGAATTGTACTTTTGTGCTTACCATAATATATATATTTTGTCTAGTGATTGGGATTAATTGTGTGTACAAATCCTCTTGGTTCATAGCAAGATAACTACGCTTACATCAAAAGAAAAATTATAGTCTATGAGAGGTAGTATGATGGGATCCGGTGATAGAAGTATTTCATTGAGCCTTTCAGGGCCGAAGAGAAACACTGCACGTTGTTGAAAGTGTATTTTACGGCTAATCCATACGTTAATTCTAATAGATCTTACAGAGTGAAAGCGATAGAAATGATCATCATGTAGGTTATTCATCTAGGATAGTATGTGAGAAATGTAGATATGAGAGAAGTGAAGAGATGAGAAGTTTCCCTCCCAAGCCCTATTCTTGCCCGTAGGCAATAAGGATACTGCGGGGAGAGATGTACCTGTAGCAAGAGAACCTAGAGAGGATGAATTACTAAGAATGAGAGAGATAGGTTTGGTTAAGGAGATGAGATTAGATACATATATATATATATATATATATATATATATATATATATATATATATATATATATATATATATATATTGGATTAGAGATGAAAATGAAAACAACAAGAAATCAAGAAAACATCAATGTAGAACACATCTTACTTGAAACCCTTCGGCACCATTATTGATGGGAGAGAGAAGAAGAGTGGATAATTCCACTTTGATTGATACACCAAGTGCAAAACCTTCTTTGATTAGAGTTGATCTTCCAAGGTTAGCTTGTTGCAAGAATGGCTAGTCTCCCTCTAGGAGAAAGTGTAGGCTTGGGCTTATGTTAATGGCTAAGTACAATTAGGCATTACTACTCACTCCCTCGAGAATTCCTCTCATCAATGGCTTGAATGCTTGAGTTATTTCCAAGGAAGAAGAGGTCCCCTTTTATAGGTGAAGGGAATCCACAAGGGTTTATACAAGAAGAGAGGAGCCAGTGTGAACAGGAATTGGAAAAGTTGAAAATGAGCTGTCCCTACATGATGTGGGCAGACTGGGGTCCAGTATTTTGATCATATCTCCTCAACCGTGGCTCCAAATAAAAAAGTAAAAATATGGGAAAAAACTTCAGCTCATTAGCTACGATTTTCATTGTAAAATTGTTTTCCAATTCGGATTGGAACCTTGTGTAAAAAATTCATCAAAATAGGGTCCATTTATGGCAGCAAAAGTCTTCATGTGGTCTCCTTAGCCTAGACTTTCATTTAATTCCAAAGGACACCTCATGCCATATGAAAGCATGACATTGCTCCTTGACAAAGTTTTGTAATCATGCTTGCAATAATGCGTTAAAATAAGTGTATCTTTGAAATCATGCCACCTAGTGTCCCGCTAGGATTTGATTCTCTCCTAGTAGCTATTTAAAAAGAAATATAAGAAAAGTATAAAAAATACATAGAATATATATATATTGGAGTTTACCCTAGATATAGGATCTAGCCAGGGTGCGAGATGATAATGAAATAGTAGAAATAAAGAATCAATGTTTTTTGCCCCAAGTTAACGAGACGGAGCTATTGATGCTTTTCCCATAGTATTTTCTGATGGTAAAGTAAGGATAGGTTACCCTTGAGAAAAATAATAGGATGAGATAAAAGGCTTATTATTATACTTAAATATGTATATGTACACTATAGGAAATATAATTATGTATCTAAAAAAATACAAGATAGATCTTGTAGCATGCGTTCCCACTATGTACGTGTCACAGCACGACATCCACCCCCTCTAAAGCTGCACATCCTCCGGCATGTGTCAACCTCATGGTAACTTCTGAAAGCAACTGTATCCCCTGTCATCCCATGACCTCCTCCAGGATCATATGGGTAACTCAAAAACTTGTATTGTACTAAGCATTGAGATTCTCCCCATCTTTTAATTCCTCTCGGATCAGAAGGAATTGTTATATACATCTGTCTCCAAAACATCTGTAACAAATCTCCATTATGCGCAAAATCTTCATGACGTAGAGACATAAGTTCCTCATCCTCCTCTTCAAAAAACACTTCCAGGCTTCCTGTAATATACTTGAAAGATTTTTGAAACTGCACTTCAACCTTCTGACCAACCTGTAAATCCATACGTACCTCTTTCGCATAGAAGTCTGAATCTGCATCTTCATTCTCAAAAGAATCCTCTAGATAGCCTTTCTCAACATCGAGAGAAACCTCAGAAATGTGCATGGTAAACCTCTCATCAATTCTCTCACCTTTTACCAAATACCTCTCCAGCTTTATAGCATAAAACTTTGCATACCTCTCAAATATGGTGTCTAATTCCCTTTCCAAATCATCCTGGTAGGTATGCTCCCGGTCACTTGTAACCGACTGCTCAAAAACCTCCTTGGAGTTAGTCTCTGACACAATATCTTCACCCCTTCTTCCTTTTTGACTCATCGCTAAATTATCTTCAACTGAATCATGTCTCCACTCATCTAGGGAGAACCCTTCTTCATTACATGACTCTGGTGTCAGCATAGAGCTAGTATCCTCTTCTTGCTTCAAGGAATCACCATGTATACCCTTCCTATCCATAGCAGATAGATGCTCACAAACCTGCTTGCAATTTATACCCTGTGACACAAGACCTAAATCCCTTTTATGCCTCAGATATTGTTTGCATACCTGCAAGCAACCAAATTTCTCAGAACCCTGTATAGTAGGCACTTTATGGCAAGCATCTTTATTTGCATCTTCACACAGATAAGAAATATCACCCCCATCACAGACCATATCCGAAGAGGTTTCTTGCTCTTCTACTCTATCCTCTAATGTCACTTCAACCTGTATAGCATAACCAAACACTTTTCTATCTTTGATTTGTGAATCTTGAAGATTCATAGCTTCATCTGCAGAACCCCAATCCTCATGCAGAGAATCTGCATCTGTCATTCCTTCCTCTACCATGGAATTGTGAAAGCTTGCTGCATCTAGCTCTAAATAAGGCACAATTTCATGAGTCATCTGCATCACATCTGCTACTCCATATATACAAGACATACATATTACTCTGTCAATGCACTCCTCTTCTTCCACCTCATCTAACTAAGGTACTTCACAATCCGCAATGCTACTAGCAGAGCTATACTCACAAAGGAAGAGATTTTCAGTCACCCCTTCTAAATTAGCACTTTTGCAGCTAGGCATATCCATTTGGGTAGTACCACATGCATCAAACTCGCATAGAAAATCATTGATAATGGCTTCTTCATCCTGGTATATGTCTTCAGTATAGGCATCCGGCTCTTCTAAACTTGGTAAAAGTTCCTGGATCAACTCAAAAGTAGATTGTAGCACATCACTAATATATCCGTCTTCCACCTGTTTTCCCTTCACATCCTCTGTCAAAACCATAGCATCCTCATCCTTGTATATACACTCATGTGCATCTTCAAACGAATCAAAAGGAGCGTCCAAATCATCTATCATAGCCGACGAGTTAGCATCATCCTCTAAGTCGCTTTGAGCCGTTTCAGGCGCTTGGATAGCATCATGAAAGTCATTATCTTGAGATAAAAAGGTTACAAGACCCAAACGTGCATAAATAGCTTGCACTATGTCTGCTTCATCTGCATACAATAAATTTGCATCTTGCAAAAGATATGCATCTATTACTGCTTATAAACTGGCCTGTATGGATGTGTTGACACTTGCATGGCTTACAGGAGACACCAACTCTAGCTAGTCACATCCACTTCCACTCTGCTCCATCTCTTGGTCTTGATGTTCCAAGCATACCTATGTTATAGCTATAGAAAACTCACCCCAGTTGCTTGCATATACACTTGCATAGTCTTGAACTTGGTGCTTGAAATCATCACTCACAAGTTCAACAAATGCTGCAATCATTCGAGCTTTTGGAATTGCTTGAAGCCTCATCTCTGTCACATAGCACTCAAGATATCCTTCTGGATCATAGCCTTCGAATATATTAAGCTCATTATATACGGATTGCATAGCGCTTTCAATCGCTTTTTGAATCCGGTCTTCTTCTTCAAGCCACTTGCATCTGTCTTCAAGCTCTTTCATTTCAGCATATAGCTGCTCCACTTTGCTAACCATCTTTATGTACTCTCACCCTGGCTTATTCGCGTCGGGTTCACCAAAAATATGTCGAGAAATTTGCGGTCTTGCCGGGAAAGCACCGGGCTTATGGCTGTGAGATTGTGAGAGAACTCAACAAAAACTATATGAAGGAGTTAAACCATAGATGCCATGAAGACTAGGGTTTGGAAAGAAGTGCAATCAAAGAAGACTCACTCTTTCTCTCTTGCACTCACACACACAAAGAAAGAACGCAAAAGAGAATGTCAAAACAATACGAAGATGAAAACATCAAGGCTATGGTCATATCGTATCATGGGTAATATGAAAGGGTTAATGGATGAGTTAATGGCATTCAATCTTGGATGACCAAATAGGCTACGAATTGTTCTTTGGAATTGTAGTTTTGTGCTTACCATAATATATATATTTTGTCTAGTGATTGGGATTAATTGTGTGCACAAATCCTCTTGGTTCATAGCAAGATAACTACGCTTACATCAAAAGAAAAATTATAGTCTATGAGAGGTAGTATGATGGGATCCGGTGATAGAAGTATTTCATTGAGCTTTTTAGGGCCGAAGAGAAACACTATACGTTGTTGAAAGTGTATTTTACGGTTAATCCATACGTTAATTCTAATAGATCGTACAGAGTGAAAGCGATAGACATGATCATCATGTGGGTTATTCATCTAGGATAGTATGTGAGAAATGTAGATATGAGAGAAGTGAAGAGATGAGAAGTTTCCCTCCCAAGCCCTATTCTTGCCCGTAGGCAATAAGGATACTACGGGGAGAGATGTACCTGTAGCAAGAGAACCTAAAGAGGATGAATTACTCAGAATGAGAGAGATAGGTTTGGTTAAGGAGGTGAGATTAGATACATATATATATATATATATATATATATGTTGGATTAGAGATGAAAATGAAAACAACAAGAAATCAAGAAAACATCAATGTAGAACACATCTTACTTGAAACCCTTCGGCACCATTATTGATGGGAGAGAGAAGAAGAGTGGATAATTCCACTTTGATTGATACACCAAGTGCAAGACCTTCTTTGATTAGAGTTGATCGTCCAAGGTTAGCTTGTTGCAAGAATGGCTAGTCTCCCTCTAGGAGAAAGTGTAGGCTTGGGCTTATGTTAATGGCTAAGTACAATTAGGCATTACTACTCACTCCCTCGAGAATTCCTCTCATCAATGGCTTGAATGCTTGAGTTATTTCCAAGGAAGAAGAGGTCCCCTTTTATAGGTGAAGGGAATCCACAAGGGTTTATACAAGAAGAGAGGAGCCAGTGTGAACAGGAATTGGAAAAGTTGAAAATGAGCTGTCCCTACATGATGTGGGCAGACTGGGGTACAGTATTTTGATCATATCTCCTCAACCGTGGCTCCAAATAAAAAAGTAAAAATATGGGAAAAAACTTCAGCTCATTAGCTACGATTTTCATTTTAAAATCGTTTTCCAATTCGGATTGGAACCTTGTGTAAAAAATTCATCAAAATAGGGTCCATTTATGGCAGCAAAAGTCTTCATGTGGTCTCCTTAGCCTAGACTTTCATTTAATTCCAAATGACACCTCATGCCATATGAAAGCATGACATTGCTCCTTGACAAAGTTTTGTAATCATGCTTGCAATAATGCGTTAAAATAAGTGTATCTTTGAAATCATGCCACCTAGTGTCCCGCTAGGATTTGATTCTCTCCTAGTAGCTATTTAAAAAGAAATATAAGAAAAGTATAAAAAATACATAGAATATATATATATTGGAGTTTACCCTAGATATAGGATCTAGCTAGGGTGTGAGATGATAATGAAATAGTAGAAATAAAGAATCAATGCTTTTTGCCCCAAGTTAACGAGACGGAGCTATTGATGCTTTTCCCATAGTATTTTCTGATGGTAAAGTAAGGATAGGTTACCCTTGAGAAAAATAATAGGATGAGATAGAAGGCTTATTATTATACTTAAATATGCATATGTACATTATAGGAAATATAATTATGTATCTAAAAAAATACAAGATAGATCTTGTAGCATGCGTTCCCACTATGTACGTGTCACAGCACGACAGCGTGTTCTTTGTCTCTGGATTCTCATCAACTTTCTTTTGAGCTTGTGCTCTTGTAACCACTTGAACTGGTACGACATTTTCATTTTCTGAGCTACTAGGTAGCTGAACAATCCCTGATTCATTTGTCGTTATTTTCCTGATTTGGTTTGATTTTTTCGGGCAATCGGGGATCAAGTGAGTGATGCCACACTCAAGACAATAGGCATTTACTTCAGTGATCTCAGTATGAGGACATTGTTTGACCAAGTGGTTGTCACGACTTTTGTGACAATCTGTCTCTGGTTGAGGAGATTCTTTTAGCATTTCCTCTTGGCTATAAGCAAGCTTTGACCTAGATAAGCCGCTATTTGCAATGAATCGCAATGTCCTTTCGTCCATTTCATACCTTCTTTCTTTATACTGAAACCCAGGAGGTGGAGGTTGTACCGGCCTCACCACTCCATGTGTTTCTCTCACATTTTGTTGCTCCGAAGGGTAGTTCTCACTTTGGTTGCTATACCACATTGTAGCTGGTACTGGAGTTGGTTTATTTGATGCTTCCATCATTTGCATGTATCTCATGTCTACTGGCATTCTAGCACTGGCAGCGGAGGTTATTGTCCTAAGACAAGCTGTGGCCTTAAAACTCCTACTGGTTCTGGAGCATTCCCCGTAATGTATCTAGGTGGAATAGGTGCTTCTGGAACAAGTTGTACATACCTCTCCCTAGCATTATCCATGCTATAATAGCACTCTTCCCCCGTATGGTTCGTCCATTTTCTCTCAATTTCACACCACTTCGGCTCTCCCGAATCAGACCTTACAAGAGGAATCAACCCCTTGACCAAGTCGTCAATAAGATTTTCTTGATCAATAGGTGCCGTTGGCTTGGCAATGGACTCACTTATCTGTGAAACACTGTGCTGAGAGGATGTGTCATCTCCTTGACTCTTTAAGTCCTTTTCTTTGTATGCCTCACAATTATCCACTAGATAAAGAGCTTCTTTGATCAACTCGTTTAGCGTCATTCTCCTTAGCATATGCAGATCCTTCTGAAGGCCCGCATTTCTCATTCCCTGGATAAAGATCAACATCCGTCGTGCTTGCATAGGTAATTCCGCTCTCGGACAGAGCTTCACATATCTCTTGAGACGTAATGATGCTTTGCGTACTGATTCATCCTCTTTCTGTTTGAATCTATGGATTTGCGAGACCGTGTTGTGAGCAATGCCTTTTGGCGAGAATTCTTCAATAAACTCCTCAAACAGCTCATCTAGGGTCTCAAAATCCCAATTTTCCACCGAGTCGAACCATGTAGCTGCATCATCTTCTAGAGTCAATCCAAATCCCGCAAACTGTGTCGCAAAATCTGAAACTTCCTCTGCTCTAATCACTCTTCTAAAAGCCGCTACGTGATCTCTCGGATCTTTATCTCTGGAGTATTTTCTATTTACCCATTTCTGGACTTGGGATGGTCTAACTCCTCGATTGTCTACAAGTCTAACTAGAGACTCTCCCAATCCTTCTCTCGTTATCGCTCTTGAAGGGAATCCTGGTGGCTCTCTTCTTGGAACTCCTATAGGAATTCTCGTGTTCGGTGGAGGCAGTTGTGGTCCTTCATTGACCAAATATCCACCTCTTTCTAGTACAGTCTGTGGATTTTTTCTTTCTACAACTCTGTATTCTCGTCCATACTTGTCGACAACTATAGATCTCCATTGACAGTCGACTCCATATGTGTAGACATATGAGAGCTTGTAATCCGTTATCTCTTCTAGGTATGGATCTGAGCACCTATAGAGATTGACCTCATTGTCGTCAATGTATCTATATAGTCCTTCACTCTCATGACCAATCATCCAAACTCTCTCAACATGATGGATCTTTATCAATTGCAAGTTTGGAAGATCCATTGTGGGAGGATATTCCTCTATCGTCGGGATCTCCAAGCTTGTGTAAGCTGCATTTGAATCTAGGGTAGACATGATTTTTGGGCTTAAGAGCTTTTTCTTAATACAAGTAGACTTAGTCCACGTGTTCAAGTGCTTTGGTTAGGGAAAAGTCGAAACTTTGTCCAAAACCGCAACCGTTTCGTCACAATTCTCGCAAATTGTCGCTTTTAGACACCTCTGACTTCCGGATGAATTTTGAGGCTTCAAACGATGTTTTTTTCAAAGTTGAACCAAATGGTCGCGGTCGGCATGCATTTAGTTCAAGTTTTGCTCTAAGATCTGTAGAGCCGCTCTCAGGCTACGTTTTGATATAAAAACTTTTCCGATCCGATACCGTTTGTGAAAGTTATGGCCAAAACAGTGAAATGCAGTTTGGACTGGTCAAAATGAGTCCAAATTCAATTTTGAAAAAATATTTGGGATCTCTGTGACACTGTGAACACTTCTGTATGGTCAAAAGTACAGTTGGAACCTAAAACTGGTCTAGAGACATCCTACGCGTAGTATGTCTATATGCTCAGAATTTAACTAAATTTGGTCTAGAGACTCCCCTTAAGTCCAGCAACACAATGGTATGCTCAGAATTTCATTTGGACCTAAAAATGGCCTTGAGACATCCTACGCGTAGGATGTCTTTTTGCTCAGAATGACTTGAAATTTTCACCCCAGCTTCTCCTTGGTGTGCTGATCACAGTGGTGTGCTCATAAGTTGGTTTGGAGTCCTAAATCAAGGTAGAGACATCCTACGCGTAGGATGTCTTTCGCGTAGGATGTCTTTTTGCTCTGTTTCAGCTCAAACTTGCACTGTAGCTTCCCCTTGATGTGCTAAACTCACAGCTATTTTTACTTTTTGATTCTGGCACCTATAGGTTGGTCAAATGATCAAGAATCTGTTCCAAAATCCTGATGTCTGTTCTGATGAATTCCTAAGTCAAATCAACTCCAAATTGGACCAAATTTGACTAGTAGGCTTGCCTAAGGCTATACAACAGCATAGTATGGTCACAGTAGAACTTTGGTTTCAGAATTATGCCTTAGACATCCTATGCGTAGGATGTCTAACTGCTGAGAATTGCCCCAAATTTGAACCATAGACTCTCCTTAAGGTGCTGATCACTGTAGTATGCTCAGAATTTTGTTTAAATTCCAAAATCACACAGAAGACATACTACGCGTAGGATGTCTCTTTGGCCTGTTTGACCCCAGACTTGTCCCACAGCTTCCCCTTGATGTCAGTAACCCAGTGGTATGCTTAGATTTGAGTTTGGATTTCAAAAGTCCCAATTTTTAGCTATTCTTGCCTTTTTCAGTCAAAAGTGCTAAAGTCTGTTCAATCTTCCTTTCAATGACCCAAATGAGATGAAATTGATCACATGCACTCAATACAACATTTAGAACATGCCTTTGGAGTCATCCTATGGCTTGGTTTCAAAAATTATGCCTTGGACACAATTTAGGTAGGATGTCTGGCAATTCTCATCTTTTGGCTTTGATCTGTCAAAATTTGGTCAAATTTCCACTTTCCAGGTGAAAATAGGGTAAAACCTACCTTCTAAACACACAGGTAACCTCAGATTTTCAAAATTTCCACCAGATCACCCTGTATACATCCTACGCGTAGGATGTCTACTACTGATTTTTTCAGACTGAAGTGTCCTTGATGCTTCCTTGTGCTCTAAGCAAGTGCAAGTATACTTCACAATTGCAAAAACATGCAAAAATCACTCAATTTAAGCCTTGTCTGAAATTTTACGTTTTCTGACCCCGCCTTTTGGCTTTTGGTCAACAAAAATAGGGTAAAACCTACCCTCTGAACCCACTGGTGCAGTCAGAATTTTCAAATTTGGTCTCCAGAACCCCCTTGAGACATCCTACGCGTAGGATGTCTATGTTTACAGAATTGCAGGTTTTCTTCACAGAACCCTTGCATATGCTCTTTTATATACACAGCATCAGTCAGTCATACAAAAATATCCACAAAAGCTTGTTTAATGCATTTTTACCCTCAAAAGCACACTTTTCCGTGATTTCAAATGCAATCAAGCACTTTAGCAAATAATTCAGTGATGAATAGCTCTAGATCAGAATCGGATCACTTACCTAAAGCTACTCCTACAAATCATATGGGTTTTTGCATCTATGAGTAGAAAAACGCTTCACTGCCACACACGGACTAGTAAACGCTTTTATCACCTCACAAATCACTCGACCACCAACAACTACTCTAATCCACATATCCTAACTAAACCTATCTAGTCGCAGACCCTCGGCAAGACACACGCTTCCTGGCTATCCACTTGATCGCGGAATATCCTCTTCCGGATCCACTTAAGAAAAACGCTTTCTTTAGCCGAAACTAAATCAAGCAACCATCACACGAGTGTTAGTAGGAAACCTACTTAGGTCCTTGTGTCCCCGGCAGCGGCGCCAATGTTGGACGGGAAGTCTCACACACCCATGAAGTGCATGCAAACACTACCTAGATCAACATAATGTCAATCGAGGACACAGATGACACGATAGGCACACGGAGGAAATCTCTTTAGCTTGTCAAGCTGAGACCATCCTACACATACAACACTCTGGAAGGCCAACTAAACCACAATCAAGAACCTCACTGCTCTCAACTACACCACCTAGCCACATACACACATACGAAAGGTAACTCACCTAATCATGCCAGATTCGTACGAAACTTAAGGAACACCATCCCCTCACTAGGATACATCTGTCCCTAAGCTTCTACACTCAAAACCCTCACTCAAAACCCATTTGCGGAAAACGTGTAGGATGACAGAGCCGAATTTTGAAAGTGCCCGAAACTGAAATTTATGAGTACCTATGCGTAGCTTATGTCGCCACGATTCTATAGACTACTAGCACGCAGAAAACAAACATCGTTTGATACACTTATGGCCACAAATAGCTCGTAGATGCGTCGGCGTGTGCGTTTCGTCTAGCGTGGAATGCTTGGCGTTGTCGCGTAGCTCTCCTCGAGCCTACAGCAATGGTGCAGTCGGATCTCCAATGCGTTGAGTGAGCCGGGCGTAGCGAGAGGATGAAGCTCATGCTCACTCTCTTTCTCTCTCACACACAGTAGACGGCAGCGCTAAAACTTGATTATGATAAAAGTCTCTTTTACAAAATGACCTAGGTACCTTATATACTAAGGCTACCTTAGGTTTAACCAAAAATGGGGTTGAAAGGGTCAAATGGCTTTGTATTTACAATCTGGAAGTGCCATTGCACCCCGGCTTCTGAAACTAGAATAACTACTCATTACAAATGACGTTTATAGCCATAATCCACAACATTTCATAACTCGCAAAAGATAAGACTTTGGTACAAAACTTGAGTTATGTTGTGTTGTTGACCCAGCAGTCAACATGAATTCCTTCATAATATCCCATGTCAAGGTCATTAGCTTGTGAACCACTTGTTGTGCAGTCTAGATCTTCACTGGAACCATTATCGGAGGTGACTTCCATGCGATCAATCTTTGAAAAAAAATCATATATTTCTGTTTGAGCATTAAATTCATTGTTTACCTTTGCTAGATTGCTCAAAATATGGTCCTCTGAAGTTGAATCTACTACTTCCAAAGCTGTATTTGCCTTGGCTTTACTCCTTTCAAAAATATGTTCCCAAAATTGATCATAATTAAAGAACTACATCTGATCCCCTTCTTATTTATAGAAAACAATCTGGCTTCATTTGGTGATCTCCTTCATTGTCAACTCGATAATCCTTGAGCTTTCATGAACAAACCCATCTGCAAAATAGTCCCACTGTGTGGGATATGCTTATGCCAGTTCTCAAACCTTATCTTTAAACTCGGAGATTACCACTTCTTCAAAACTCAAAATCATCCAATCTTCTTAAATTCCTCGGCACTTCATCTCCGCCTTATAGCATGCAAGGAGTCCATCTGGATCATGTCCTTGAAAAATACCACAATGTTCATGTACAGCATCAAGTGCCATCTTCACTGCATCATCAATTTGGTTTTTCATCTTCATAGCTTTTACTTCTTGCAAACAACCCTGAACTATGCCCAACATTTTTGGCAGATCTACAAATGTTAGATTTTTATCAAATCTATTGGAATTGAAATCTTCAATAAACTGCATCAACTCTTCTGGCATCTCCATCTTTACCTCCCACCCCAACTCATTTCGCATCGGGTTCACCAAGAATGTCGGGGGATTTGTGTTCGAAAGGTGAGCTGAGAAGGCACGGGGCCTCTGGCTGTAAGAGGTGTGTGGAAGAGAGTTGCAGCAAACACATTTAATGTAGACAAAGCTTAAAACTGACAACTTGAACACGATTCTGAAGCTTGATTACCCAAAGTGGGCAATTAACAGTACCGCTGCTTAAATTATTTAAACTCCTTACATGGTTAGAGTGGCCTGGAAGCTTGGATTAGAGAGTCTTATGGTGGCTTTGATTAGATTGGCTATGGAAACTTGGATTAGAGTGGGCTATGGTAGCTTTGATTAGATCGGCTATGGAAGCTTGGATTAGAGTGGGCTATGGTGGCTTTGATTAGATTGGATATGGAATCTTGGATTAGAGGGGATTTTGGTGGCTTTGATTAGATTGGCTATGGAAGCTTGGATTAGAGTGGGCTATGGTGGCTTTGATTAGATTGGCTATGGAAGCTTGGATTAGAGTGGGCTATGGAAGCTTTTGGCTTAGAGTGGGCTATGGAAGCTTGGAAAAAGAGTTAGAGTGCTCAAAGCTTATGGCTTCCTCCCCTGATACAGCAGAGAACGAAAACTTGAATATCTCCTAATTGGTGCAGAATTCGCCTCTATGCGTGAGACGCAAAAATGCTCAAAATGCTGTTTTTCTTCTCCCAACTCGGCCCGTTTTTACCTAAAACCTGTTTAGACTTTTTTGACCTCCCTCATGCAGAGGTGTGAAGTCTTTCACACACATTCTTTTTTACCATTGACCACATGTCTTCCTCTACCCAAGTTGCCTTGTATGTCCTAAGAGCCCTTTCACATGTAAAACCTTTTCTTCAAGCATGAACTCTCTACGCTTAGGCCTTCATAACCACATAAAGCATACTCTTTCTGGATCTCCTTGCTTGTTCTCGAGCCCTAGTCACTGCTCAATACATGTGTGAGCTTCAAATAGACTTTTTCTGCTTCTCTTTGCTCTTTTTCCCATCACGGAAGCGGAGCCGCCCGACATTGGCCTTTCTCCTTGCCTCATATATGCAACACCTGCAAGCTACGTTTCATTCCCATTCTTTTTCTTTTTTTGCAGCTGTGCAGTCAATATCTATCACAAATTCCCCTATTGCTTTCTTTTTTTTTAAACATTGGGACTTACTTGATGAGTACACGTGTGTGTGGATGCGTGCGTGGTGTGGTGCGTGCAGGGAAGGGGGAAGAGCACAAGCCGGTGTGGGTGGAGCAGCCTCACAAGACTGAAGATGAGGAGCTCCTTATTCTCATATGTAATGAAGAATAAGGGTATGTACACACGTGGACGGGCGGCCAGACACTGGATGTCCGAGCGGGCAAAAAACAGAGCGCCTTTACCCCAACAATCTCCCACTTAAAGGCGATGCACAGATAAGTGAGACCTACTAGCTAAACTACTAGTATATACAAGAAACTAGGTGAGAGACTCTCTCAACCTACACCCACTATCTCACTCTGTCGATCTACACGCATTCGTATCGACTCTGGTGGTAGGTGAGTGTGCGTACCCATGCTAGAGCCTGCATATGTAAATCCTGCAGACCACCCTATATGGTCTACAAAGCGTCATGCTAGTGTCAGCCACTGTACGGCTGACAATCCCTGCTGCAAATGCTCCCACTGCAGCTGCTAGGTTGGGCCTCGACAGTAACAAGTCGAACATGAGACGCCCGAACACTGACAAAATCTGTGCAAGTCTAGATGTACTCGCCTCCCCTATGCTATCTGCAATCACTGCATCCTCAGGACTACCCATCGCGTATGGATGTGTCACCACCAACAATGGGGAAGCTACCTCCCTCTCACCCATAGGCAAAACTATCCATCCTGGCACCAACTCATTAGCCTCTAACATGCGCATGTCAAAAAACTCCATATCTGTTAGCTCTGTCTCTGTCTCTAGGGAGCATCCCTACTCTACCTCTACCTGTACAAAGTCTGACAACGCCTATTGTGTCTCACTAGAGCACTACCGCTCTATCTCTGTCTCTACAGAGTCTACTAGCACGTCCTGCACAACTAAATTCTCCGTCTCCTAAGCATGATGAATATCACTGGCAAAAAAGACACGTCTCGTCTCTCGCTCAAAGCATGCTAGCAACAAAATTGAAACTACGCCGTCTCGAACCTCAGACACATGCATAGGATGTACCAGGCCGCTGCGGGCTCCTCTGGCAATCACTAGTGAACCACAATGCATCTGGAAAGACTACTCTCTAAGTAGTACCTGACAACCAAAATCTACCAACTGTCTCACTGCGATCAAGATCTATTTCAGTTGAGGTACATAGTGCACATGTCGTAGCGTGTATGACGCACCACTGGGCAATGACAAACAAACATCTCTTGCACCCTCTATGTCAAACGTCGAACCATCGGCCAAGTGCACACAACCAAGTCTCCCACTAGAAAATGTGCTAAACCACTCATGACATGGTGTAACATGGAAAATTGCATCGCTATCTAGTAACCATTGTGGAGAGAGTGTGCTAACCATAGACAAATCTGCAAGAGGTACACTGGAGGCAAGTGTGACATCACCATCACTGGCATAGACTACCACTGGAACTGCCTCTCTAACATCTATCAAAGTTGTATCTGCACTATGCATTCATCTTTGTTGATGTCTCATACGTCTCAAACAATGGCATCTAATGTGCCATGTGTGACCGCAATGCCAAATATGCATGTATCGACAAGCAAGAACGAGACCACCGTCTCTCAATGTCACACATGTCTGCTGCCATAAGTGAATGCCAAAATGGCAACAAAGTGGGAGGTAGTTCGAACACTACACAATGCTCAAAAGCATGATCAATCGCATCAAATCTGACACTAACATATGCCTAAAAGAAACTCCACAATCTACTCAAAGCGTAGAGCACCTGGCTGCTAGGAAATCATCTGAAGAGTAAACCTTCTGCACTCTACCTTGGTGACACAGCTCGAATCTCACCAAGTCAGCCCCATACTTTCACATATGCATTCATTCACTCTAAATGGGCTAAGGATTCACCTCCTCAAAGCTTTCCATCACGCTGATCTAAAGCCCTGATTTAAACTTCGAAACACGTACCTGTGAAAAATCCGAAATACACACAGCTATTGCAGAAAATTCTATGATTAGAATTAGGTCAAGAGAACATCACCATTGCATCTAGAACATGCCAAAATCCTAGAAAAGAGTCTTGGGTTGTGCAGATCTGAGTCAGTATGAGGGATTTATGCCCAAAAAAGTGATTTCGGGCCCAAAAATGCATCTACGTGAATTTGTTTCTGCAAACATGTCTGCTGTGTGGTCTGTATGGGCTGATTTGTGGACACAAGGAGCTCAAAATACACTCCTCCTACAAGCCTCTGCAAAATGGGTCACAAGCTCTTCGATCTGTGCTCCGATTTATGACCTCCCCACCATGGTCAAGCTCCTACAAAGCTTCTGCTACTACTGCATATGTGTGCTCTCCCTCTCCGTGTCTATGCTCTAATACCAGTTGTAGAGTGCACAGTGCGATGCATACTGGGAAGGGGGAAGAGCACAAGCCGGTGTGGGTGGAGCAGCCTCACAAGACTGAAGATGACAAGCTCCTTATTCTCATATGTAATGAAGAATAAAGGTATGTACACACGTGGACAGGCGGCCGAACACTGGATGCCCGGGCGGGGCAAAAGGTGGAGCGCCTTTACCCCAACAATCTCCCACTTAAAGGCAATGTGCCTCACCCCAGGCTGGGCGCCCAATGCCCGGCCGCCCACTCACACTAACCCTCAGCTTATTCTTATGTACATATAGAGAATAAGGGGCTAGAGGGTATTGCCTTTGAGAGCTCCACCACATATTGTCTCCCTTGCACCTCACCTTCTCATGCTTGCCCTCACCTCTCTCGCACGCACGCTTCGCGCACCGCACATGCACTCTAGAGGCAATGCCCTCTAGCCCCTTATTCTCTATATGTACATAAGAATAAGATGAGGGTTAGTGTGAGTGGTCAGTGTCAGTGGGCAGCTGGGCACTGGGCGCTCAGCCCGGGGCGGGCAAAAGACGGACCGCATTTACCCCAACAATCCCCCACTTAAAGGTGATTCACCGATAAGTGAGACCTACTAGCTAAACTACTAGTATGTACAAGAAACTAGGTGAGAGACTCTCTCAACCTACACCCACTGGCTCACTCTGTCGATCTACACGTAGTCGTATTGGCTCTGATACCAATTGATGAGTGCGCGGATGCATGCGTGCATGCACGGTGTGGTGCATGCGGGGAAGGGGGAAGAGCACAAGCCGGTGTGGGTGGAGCAGCCTCACAAGACTGAAGATAAGGAGCTCCTTATTCTCATATGTAATGAAGAATAAGGGAATGTACACACGTGGACGGGCGGCCAGACACTGGATGTCCGGGCGGGCAAAAGGCGGAGCGCCTTTACCCCAACATTACTCTTGTTAAAATTTTAAAATTTTGGCAATTAAAAAACCCATTCATTTGAACTCATGTGGTAACTTACATGTCTAAGAGGTGAACCCCCCAAGGATAATGCATAGTGCTTGTGCAAGATGGTTGATGGAGAGGCAAGTTTTAGATCAAAGGAAGCAAAGTCCTAAACACGTGTAGCATGTTCTCATAGAGACGTTGGAAAGCGAGAAAGGGGAACACACCCAACACACACAAAATTGCCTCTCTATATTTCAAGGTTTCCACATCACCCCATCCACTAGAAAACACCATCAAAAATTGCACACCTTTGCATACAGACCACCATCTGTACGCATATCAATGCACGCACATTTTTCACAATTGATAGAGAGTATATTATCCCAAGTTTGCCCATTTCTAGCAATCTCAAAACACATACCTCTCTCTCTTTCTAGCAAATCTATTGGAGGAAGTTGATTAATTAAAGAAGGAGAGAGAGTTTTGGATGAAACACGTTCAAGAAAACAAATCAAAGGAGATGGAGAGGCAAGTGTTAGATCAGAGGAAGCAAAGTCCTTAACAGGTGAATCATGTTCTCAAACATGGAGACGTTGGAAAGCGGGAAAGGGGAACACACCTAGCACACACAAAATTGCCTCTCTATATTTCAAGGTTTCCACAGCACCCCATCCACTAGAAAACACCATCAAAAATTGCACACCTCTGCATACAGATCACCATCTGCACACATATCAACTCAACACTCTTTGCACAATTGATAGAGAGTATACCATCCCAATTCTACCATTTCTAGCAATCTCAAAACACACACCTCTCTCTCTTTCTAGCAAATCTACTGGAGGAAGTTGATCAATTAAAGAAGGAGAGAGAGTTTTGGATGAAACACGTTCAGGAATACAAATCAAAGGAGATGGAGAGGCAAGTGTTAGATCAAAGGAAGCAAAGTCCTGAACAGGTGCAGCATGTTCTCAAACATGGATACGTTGGAAAGCGGGAAAGGGGAACACACCCAGCACACAAAAAATTGCCTCTCTATATTTCAAGGTTTCCACAACATCCCATCCACTAGAAAACACCATTAAAAATTTCACACCTGTGAATATGGATCACCATATACACACATATTAACGCATGCATGCTTTGCACAATCGATAGAGAGTATACAATCCCAATTCTACCCGTTCCTAGCAATCTCAAAACACACACCTCCAAGTCTTTCTCTCTCACACACACATACGGCCCGGGGGGGCACTTCCCACTCACATACTAGCACCATACATCTCATAATAGAGCAACAATGAGAAGGGGGAAAACGGGGAAGAAACGGCATAGAATCTCGCAATGAAATGCTTCATCTTCGAGAAGAAAACACCATGTACAACCAATCACAAGCCGGCTCCGTTGGCACAGCCTCGACGAGCCTGAAAAAACTCTATGGTAGCCTTCTTCTTCTTCTCCTCAAAGCTCTCCTCATTTATATCTCTCCTCTTGCTGTCTTAAAAATCTCCCCTTTGTTGGAGCCCTCATTGCCCTAAAGAACTCCTCCAAAAAAACCCTCCCCAAGGACACTCCCAAAAACCTCTTAAAAAAAGGCCCTTAAGGGCGTGTGAACATCTCCTTTTTTTATCGATCACTACCTCTTTTTTTAGCTTTTCCTTGCATGTGCACCGCCCCCTATTCTTGGCAACTTGTACCCCATGGCCAACATGAGCACACCCTCTTTGCATGTTGGGGGTCTTCATGGCGCCATGACAACCCACCCATGGGATCTATCTTCTCAACAAAAGATTTGGGCCCATTGAGGCCGCATGTGAACACTCGACATGCTGGTGAGGAACAGTGCCGACATGGAAACCCCCACAATAATAGCATTGTGTGCCATCATCTCCGATCGACAGGGCCGCCTAGCAGCACCACAGTAGGCCATGCCACGTCTCAAGAGATCTCAAGCTCTTCCTCTCTCAACTAGATGCCTATGAGGGGTGAACATTCCACCATATATAGTCTGTGCTTTAGCACTGCTCCCTTGCATGTGGGATCTATCTTAGGCCACATGGAAGCACAGGGGGAACTACCCTCCAATGCTCTTTAAAAAAATCCATTTAAGCTTTTTTTTCCCGTTGCTTCCATGCCACAATAAGAAACAGACGAAGAGGCAAATAAGGTCAACTCCACGTGTCTGGTTTATTGTGTCCTCTAAAGTTCTTTCGTCTAGATTAACTATTCTCTCCCCTTGGTTTGAATTGGTGAAGCTATCTGGTTATAATTCTTGATGTTCATTGAGGCTAGCATTATCTCTATCTTTTTATCATACTTTCTAAAAATTTCTTCATGCCACATTGCCCTTTTTTAGCTTTTGGTGTTGTTCATCCTCACCTATGTCCCGTGCACTTCATAAAACCAAGGTCTTCCTAGTAGCATGTTGTAGGCACCTTGCACATCTATTACCAAAATCTTGGTTTTAAATTTATCAGAACTCCTCACAATGGCCTCTCTCCTCTTCTTTTCAAGTGAAGCATTGACAACAAAAATGCCCTTCCATAACTCCTCCGACTCCTCAATGAGGGGCTCAAGGTAGACATCAATATTCACCACTTTGTAACTCATTCGCACAAGCAACGAAAGAAGTATATTTCCCTTCTTAGTTGTCTCTCATGGTGGAATATTGTAGTTGATGATCACCACTAGCCAAGTACTCCATGATGTAGACTTGGTGCCAAAGGGATTGACATCATCACTTACCAACCCAAGCGTCAAGTCTCGAGGCTCTAGCCGAAACTCTAGCCACTGAGTCTTGATGTGCCTTCATGAACAATACAGACAAAGAGTCAAAATAGTATTGGTATTCATCATGCAAAACAAACAAGAGTCTTTTGCTACATATGAAGGCCGCACTTGACTTATAGGCATCCCTCGCATACTAGTACAAAGAGTTGCACCATTTTGAGCAGCACATACACCCTTTTAGACTCAACTAAGGTTCCTCCTACCTACTAACATATCTAAATGGTGATTTTTCAACATTCGGATTTCTCTTATGGTATGGCCTATCCACATAGTAAGTTTGAGCACATTTGAGGTGTTGTAGCTATATTAAACCATCACTCTAGGCTTATAGGAAATTATAGTAACTTTATTGTTTGTGATACACCTAATATGAGCACCACATATTAGCGAGATAGATAGGGTTCTTTGAGAGGAAGCTACCTCTTGTAGCCTCCATGCACTAATTGGGTTAGCTGCATCCCAAAGATTGACATTTTATGTGCCTCTAGTTCTTGCTTTGCTACCATAGATATGGTGAGGCTCGGCATCCTTCCAACATGAAGTCCCTTGTCCATTTAAAGAAAAAGATAGTTTTGCCAAATGTTCTCCATTATTACTCTACCTGGGGTTGTCACTCATTAAGAGTTTCCTATATCATGAGCATTCAAGATTTCTATTAGTTCCCCTATGTACGAGCGATATTCATACTTTATCTCCTTTTCTTTTTTGGCAAACCCTCACCAATTATGAGGACAATAGTAGTCCTCCTAACATGTGGCACAAGGGCCTCTATCTATGTATAAATAGGGGGTTGGATGGGAGGAGTGTTCACCATTAGTTACCCGAGTCCTCTCAGTGGTATCAATGAAAAGGGAGGGGAAAGGAGAACATGGCTTTTGCATACATGCAAAGACACACCCTCTCTCACACACAATACTCTCTCTCTCTCTCTCTCTCTCTCTCTCTCTCTCTCTCTCTCTCTCTCTCTCTCTCTCTCTCTCTCTCTCTCTCTCTCTCTCTCTCTCTCTCTCTCTCTCTCTCTCTCTCTCTCAATCTCTTTCTGCCATGGACAACAACTCTTGCATACATAGATGAGTTCGTAGCAACCTAGACAAAAGTACACTTGCTTTGGATCTATGAGTGCACCTAGGAGAGGGGAGAAGCTCTCACTTATCATTTCCATTTGATCTACACAAGAGAAAGTGCAACTCTAACTCTCTCTCTCTCTCTCTCTCTCTCTCTCTCTCTCTCTCTCTCTCTCTCTCTCTCTCTCTCTCTCTCTCTCTCTCTCTCTCTCTCTCTCTCTCTCTCTCTCTCTCTCTCTCTCTCTCTCTCTGGCTGGCCACCATCACCCAACAAAGCTTAAATTCACACTTTTTTATAGATTGGGTCAATCCCACTAAAGGAAGTTCAAGAAGGTATCAAGTTGGCAAGGCCACTTTGTAGCAAGTTGCTAAGGCTACATTTGGCACCAAATTTTCAAAATTAAGGATCTATAGAGGTAAATTACAACAAGTTTGAAGTATAGCAAATTTTGGTGATGAATGATGACTTTTTCACCAAGTTTTTTTACATTTAATTGAAGATATTGACTTTGATTACTTGAAATTATTACATACATGCACGCGCATGCATAGTTCATATTCCACCCAGCTTTAGCAATCAACAAGGTACCTACACCATTTTTGGGGGGATTTTATATTTGCAAGCTTTCATTTTCGAGCTTTTGCAATTGAAACTTTATTTTTGAGCTTTTTAATGGTTGCCAAAATAGCCATCCCAATTTTTGCATTGGCTTTAAGCTTTTGCTCTCTCTCTCTCTCTCTCTCTCTCTCTCTCTCTCTCTCTCTCTCTCTCTCTCTCTCTCTCTCTCTCTCTCTCTCTCTCTCTCTCTCTCTCTCTCTCTCTCTCTCTCTCTCTCTCTCACACACACACACACACACACACACACACACACACACTTTTGAGCGCTCTCACGATTACACCATTGCCCTCCCTCCCTCTCTCTCTCTCTCTCTCTCTCTCTCTCTCTCTCTCTCTCTCTCTCTCTCTCTCTCTCTCTCTCTCTCTCTCTCTCTCTCTCTCTCTCTCTCTCTCTCTCTCTCTCACACACACACACACACACACACACACACACACTTGAGCGCTCTCACGATTACACCACCCTCCCTCCCTCTCTCTCTCTCTCTCTCTCTCTCTTCTCTCTCTCTCTCTCTCTCTCTCTCTCTCTCTCTCTCTCTCTCTCTCTCTCTCTCTCTCTCTCTCTCTCTCTCCTATATAATTTCTTTTTCCTTTTTTTTTGACAAAGCAAGACACACATTAACAGTCACTATACAATCTCCTTTTTACATTTTTTTAATGAGGCAATAACAACAAGTAGCACACTAAACAAGCACCAAGGTTTCCAAAGGAACATCCATAAGTCCATATTGCTTGATGCAAAGGCAGATCAGGCCTCAACCTTATTTTTTGAGTTTATCAAGATCTGCCTTTCATTTAATCCATTACTTTTGATAGTAACCTCAACAGCATGTGAGTTGGGTTCATCAGTCTCCATAACTACAAAAATTATGTCTTTATCATCCGCTACCCTGCTTGTCTTCAGCTTTGACACTCAGTTCAATTGAGCTAGATACAGGTGCATTTGCCTGCATGTCTCCTCTCTCATAGTTTCCTGGGCCTCCATACTCTTCCTGGTGGCCTCAACTAATTTGGCAACAAAGTCAGCTGTAGATTTGTCCGTTGCGATGAAGTTGTCATGAAGGTCACGGAGCTTTTGAACAACACTATGAGCTTGGTTCATTGCCGCTTCTTCACACTCTTTAGCACTAACCAATCCACGACTTCAAAGTGTTGTCAACTCTTCCTGCATGCATGCTAAGAGTTTGGCATTCCAAGTCGTCATTTTCATCTCAAACGAAAACCTTCCAAAAGTCTTTGATGTAGCGAGTGAATCTGGTGAAGGAACCCACCTCTCTCTTCTCCTCTTTCTCTCTCTACCTTTAGCCTTCTCAAATCGGCCTTGCCCTCAGTTTGCCTTGTTCATGTCTAGCACCGACTCTTTTTCTACTTCCCACGTCCTCCCTGCATGTTGATGATGAGCTTATTAGCTTTGCATGGGCAATTGGTGAGAGACGATGGCTCTTGATATCTTCTCATTCTGTCTTACTTCTTCTCCCGTTCTTAGTCAAATACCTCTCATGCTTTTCGTGAAGCATAGAAAAAGATCACTTGATTTTCCACTCAATTCACAGAATCGTGCCAAAGGAAGCAGAATATTGAAAACTAAATTCAACTATCCCTTTTGAGAAAGGCCAGAGTAGTGGGAATGACCACTGCAGCTGTAGGGTAACCACTCAATTCTTCCAGACTGCTAGCTTATTTGTCTAGGCACCTGTGACACATCCTGTAAGCAAGGGCAGGCACAAGAGCCCCTACAACTCAAACCCACCACCGACACAATCGGAGGCCATGACTCTCTCATTAAGCTATCGCGCACCACTTGAAAAGGAGATGTGAACATAGAATCATATAGAAAAAATGACGGGGTGGGGAGCACATGGTGTTCACTTGGAGATCACTTTGGGATGGACGGGGTCACACTGCAATCACTTTGGGATAGTCGGGGTAACAAGGTGATCACTTGGTAATGGGTGGGGTCACAAAGTGATCACATGTTGATTGGGATTCACACGGGGATCACTTGTTGACGGTCACTTGCTGTTCACATTAGATTTTCTTGGGGTTCACTTTAATTGTGATCACATGGTGATCACTTGGGGATTAAACCGCTTTCGAATGGTGCAAAACTGATCCCGCCGCCCCCAATCAATAGGGACAGTAGATCTCGCCTAACAATGGGGGTGTCAATTAGTCACAAGGCAAGTCATTCCTTGTAAAAGGAAGTGTTTGCCAAGTGGGCATTCGTGTCTATCTCGTTGTCATGAGGTTTCCCCTCCTTGCACCATGCCATGCCACATGATTCAAGAAAAGGTGTCTGCATAGTCGTTGCCCAAATATATGTGGATACCCTTACGTTCCATGCATGGAGCCATGGCAATGGTCATGCATGTATCTTGCTTGTAACCGACCATTGTGACCGGCCTTGCTACGATGAGCCGTGTAAGGAAACCTTACAATATTGTGGGCATTTATGAGAGCATTCCAATATCTTGGGACATGGAGTCTAACAGTTGTAGATCACCATGCAGGTACTTGGTAGATCTTGGTGGAGTGTTCACTCCTGCTGTATCAGGATCTTCTGCCATTTCAAGAGCTTCAAAAGGCTCCTTAATTAACCATGGGATTGTGAAGTAACCCCACAAGCGTCATTCAACCACCGTTGTCGAGCTCGCCAGTCGTCTGCATGCGCGCGGATGACCATGCAGCTCTTGAGGGCAGTATAGGCTAGCGAGCATTTGTGTTTTTTAGCAACCTTGTGTTTTGCAAAGCATACATAATCACAAAAATATAAAGTATTTAGAGACCCATCATGCCAAAGCTTGTAGGAAGCAAGCATTTCATGAGTCCCTTCTGAGCTTGTTTAACCGGTAATAGACGGTGAGCACACTTCCTTAATACTCGCCAATTTCTTAAATCAATTTTGAAAATTTCCAATCCTTGTCAACGAGCAAGCCTCATTGTCGCACAACTCAAGCGTTGCAAATATTGCATAATTTCAAGTTCTCTCAATTAAATCCAAGGTGTGAAAACATAAAAAAAAAGGGTGGTCTAGAGCCCCCTGATCATCCGTGCACGCGCGGATGATCAGGAGGCTCCAGCCTCAAGGTCTAAAAATTGTTAAAAAGGAAGGGTCTAGAACCCAATGATCGTGCACATTCGCAAAAATAGTCGAAAATGGCCAAATGTTTTTTTTTTAAGGGGGCTAGAGCTTACCCGTCATCCATGTGCACGCGAACGATGGGACGGTTCCAACCCTCCTTTAAAAATTAAAAAAAAAAGTTCAATTTCACTATTTTTATTCATTTTTACTATTTAAAAAATGAGGCATTAAAGCTTCCCCATCATCCGCGTATGCGCAGACGACAGGGGGCTCCATCCCAAATCTTGTTTTCAAAATAGCTTGTCCACTTTGACATATTTTGTCTATTTTCACAATTTAAAAAAGGGGGACTGAAGTCTCCCCATCATCCACGAGCGCGCGGATGATGGGGAGGCTTCAGTCCCCCTTTTTTTAAATCAAAAAATGGACAAAATATGTCAAAGTGGGCAAACTATTTTGGAACAAAATTTGGGCTAATGGCTCCCATTATCCACATGCATCTAGAAAAAAAAAGGGTGGGTCTAGAGGCCCCCTATCATTCGCGCAAGCACGGACGATGCCTCCCCTCCTTTTTTATTTTGCAGCAGCAGTGAAGCCTTAATCTCACTTGGCAATGGGTACAAAGATGTTGATATGGGTAAAATAATTCACGATATTGTTAGTCAGTAGTTGCTCCTTTTCATGACAAGATGATCATCAAACATAAGAGCCTCGAGACTGATATTAAAAAGTCATACGGATGATCTCTAAGACCCATTCTGTATAAGTATCCATGGTTGGATGCCTAGTTCTAAAATTAACCAAATCGGGTTCTATTGCTATCCTGAACTCGTTTCACTGGTCATCAAAATCTAAACCTCTGAAATTTGATCAGTGATCATCTAAACACCAAGTGTGTTTTTTTTGCGAGCTTTTGATTTCGAGCTTTTGTAGTAAAAACCATTTTTGCGAGATTTTTGAGTTCCATTTTGGAGCCTTTTCTAACAACGCAAAAGAAGCTAACCAAAAAAATAGTTATTACTCATATGATACATAGCAAAAAACATGTATAAGTCTCCACGAGTCCTAACTTTGAGCCTGAACCTCTGTCAAGATATGAACTACAAAGCATGCATCTTTAACTAGAAGGGATTCGAAAAAGACTTCAAAGGGTGGAGAGAAGTAATTTTGCAATTCATACATAAGAGATGACTCCTTCAATGCACAACTCTAAACTAGTTTGGTTTTCCACAGGTTCACTACACTATAGGGTGTATCTTGCGTGCTTGCCCCAATAAAAATGCAAGATCCATGGAAGTTAGTACAGGCTAATGAATGACCATGTGCTCTTTTGGTTGAAGTCCAAGTATGTGTATGTACACATAATACATGCACTTACATGCTAGAAAGACCTTATGCATAGATTCTCTCTTGGAAAAATTAGGCCCCGATGCAACTAGGTTCTACCTTTACCTGTATATCATAACAACTCTCTATCAAGACTCAAAAAACCATGTGTCATTTACTTTCCACTTTCTCTTCCAAAACCATTATAGACATGCATGCAGCTGACTCCAATCTCTTTTGTGCTTCTTTGAAAATACCATGCCTCCACTTGTGCCTCCTACTACTTGAGCCTCCTTCTGTAGAAGCACTAGACATATCAATGATGTTTCATGGTGGTGCTGCAAAATATGCAAATTGAAAACCACTTCACTCTAGGCTGTCACTCCCTTTCTTAGATAAATTTGTTGCAACATCCACCATTGTGGCCAGAACTTAGGAACAACACGTGAGAATTTCACTTGCCTCTATATGCTTGTGTATGTCTTGTGTCATGATTGCAAAGCCATATCTAGTGTGCAATCTATGCTCTAGAATATTCTTCCACGAAAAAGGTATGATCATTTTTAGAAGAGAGGTCATAATGTTTTGATGTTGAGGATTGCCCATATCTCGAGATAGAGGCACTCATTAGAGAGGAGGTGATGATACAATGTAGTATGCTAAAGGAGAATCATATTTCTTCAATTGCATGTCAGAACTTGACTTTTAGTTTGAATGAACGAGTTCATAGTGATGGTATGATGGAAAAATGGGACACTCAGAAATTAGATAACAGAAAGCCTCGAAAGCAGTGCAAAGCGATGGAGGAACAACTTGAAGAGATTGGTACCAATGTAGCATCTAGTCTAAGAGCAAGGGAACCAAATCCAGCCATTGAAATTTGACCTTTTAAGGCCTACTCAACAACTGTAGAGGACCTACTATAAAGGACAATTCATGGCTAGAAGGTATAATACAACCAGATCATCAGAAGGCCATAGGACCAATGGTCAAAAGTCAAAGGGTCAAACTTTTGAAGCATGATGGCGAGGTTTCAAAAAAATAGTTCATCAGATTGTTCAGATTCAAAAGATTTCTCACCAAAGTTCAAGGAATCAGATGGTGACTACAATTTTAGGTATTTAGGGGGATTTTATATTTGCGAGCTTTCATTTTTGAGCTTTTGCAATTGAAACTTTATTTTTGAGCTTTTTAATGGTTGCCAAAATAGCCGTCCCAATTTTTGCACTGGCTTTGAGCTCTTGCTCACACACACACACACACACACACACACACACACACACACACACACACACACACACACACACACACACACACAGAGTACACTTGAGCACTCTCCCGGTTACACCATTGCCCTCTCTCTCTCTCTCTCTCTCTCTCTCTCTCTCTCTCTCTCTCTCTCTCTCTCTCTCTCTCTCTCTCTCTCTCTCTCTATGATTGATATATAATTTCTTTTTCCATTTTTTATGGCAAAGCAAGACACACATTTACAGTCACTATACAATCTCCTTTTTACATTCTTTTAATGAGGCAATAACAACAAGTAGCACACTAAACAAGCACCAAGGTTTCTAGAGGAACATCCATAAGTCCATATTGCCTGATGCAAAGGCAGTTGCATTGCTATTCATGATGACTTGGAAAGCTAAGCATGGGGAACCCCTTAAACTATCCAAGAAATGTGATTCTATCACAATAAACAAGCATATGTTTTCATAGATTAGCGAAAGAACTGTTTGATAAATTGTCACTGTTTGTTGAATTGTTATTGCTTAACAAATTGTTGTTGTTTGATAAGTGGATTCTGATTGATATGAATTGGTTGATCATGTTTGAAGAATCATTTAAAAAGAAGAATTGTTGAAAGAATATCTTTTTTTCCTCGCGGGTAGCGAGATGATTCCGCAATTAGCAAAGATTAAACTGAGATTATTGGCTCTCTTTTTGTTCCTCACGGTTAGCGGGATGCCTCGCGGGTAGCGGGATGCCTCGCGGTTAGCAAGATGCCTCGCGGTTAGCGGGATGCCTCATAGGTAGCAGGATGCCTTGCGGTTAGCAAGATGACTCGCGGGTAGCAAGATGGGAAGGTTGCGTAATTTGCGGTTAGCGAATACATCCTTTGCAAAGGCTCTGTTGGTTAGACAGAGAAAGTCCGTGGGTAGCGGTAACTCATGAGAAATTGGAAAAGTTATTTTTGTTAAATAATAGGGATGTCTTCATTAGGCCTTGTTTGAATTGTTTTGGTATTGTCTGAAGGGCTGTCTGAAAGAACCTGTGTTTGGAATTAATTAAGGAACACTGTTTGTATATGTATAACAGTGTGGTAAAAAGTGTGAGTGTGGGGTGGAAAGTGGGGGCTAGCTCAAGTTGCCAGTCAAGGATGGGTGATCTCGATTGATCTCGATTAGTCGAGAAACTCTCCACTCCCTCTTATTAAGAGAAGTGAAATTAAAGACTCATTGTGCCGAGAGTCGAAATGTCTCAAAGGTACGTGCCCACAAGATTACTAGTTAGTTTAAACTAAGTCTCATATCATATTTATGGTTTATGGATGGTGACCGTGTCTCTTAAACGTGGGAAATGCGTTGTTTATGGATTCTAAATATGTCAATGGGATTTCATCTTTATGTTAGGAAACAACTTCATTAGAATCTTAGATTTATCAACCTGGCTTGTGGCGTATGACCCTTATAACCACGTAAACAATGGATAGAGGACTTCCTCTCTTCTGTTGCTTGTATCTCTACTTTGTGGAAATAGAGTAGGATGTCGTCAATGGAAAAGGAGAATAAAGGAAGGACATTTATCAAAGTCGCCCCAATCTTCTCAGGTTTGGGGACCTCACAGCAGCCAAGGCATCATACCTTCCCAGAGAACTGCTAGAAGAGCATCACACTATAGTCTTCACTAGCAGGTTCAAAAGTGAAGAGGGACATCAAGTGGAGTTGCAACTCTTACCGAAGGAAGTCTATGATATAGCCACAAAGCCAGAGACAAAAGGGACTCGGGGATTTCTACGAACAGGAGCCTTGCGGAGTGGATTTTTAGAAAGCTTACGAGCTTTTATCCACCATTAAAGAAGATGGAGCTGCACAGATCACTGACCCCCAAGGTGACAAGGTCGAAGTAGTGATAACTAAAGATATAGTGGTAGAGGCACTCAGACTTCCCACAAAAGGAATGACCATGCGAGCAAGGGATAGGAAAACAGTCGGAACCTTTACCAAAGAGACAGTCGCGGCTACCTTTGTCGATTTAATTCACAAACAAGTGGAAGAGCTAGCCAAATTGTACCACTAGCACTTCCATTTTTTGGCAAAAAGGCCACCAAGGTACACTACGCCAAATCACGCAGTTGCCACCACATTCACTCAAGTTCTCAAGTCGACAACCAGGCAACCAGTGGACCATGCCAGTACGTCCTGACCACCTTGAAGGGCACCAAGAAAGAAGGCAAAATCATTTACTTGAGTGCGCCAGAAGTCCTGACGAGGATAGCATACCATGCCATTGGCATGGCTGATAATTGACCACCTGCTCCTGATCAAAATACATGGATATTGGCAGCACAACCCTCTCCAAGAGCTACAAGGTCAGGAAAGATATTGTATAAATCTGATGAAGAATCAGCTGACAGCTCGTCAAAAAGGCACAGCAGCGAGAGCTCTGATAACGAGGAAAAGAGAGCTCGTAGAGAAGAAATGAAAAGAAAAGTTGTGGCCACCCACCAATAAGAGCTAGCACAAAAACAAGCTCGCTTTGAAAGAGAGAAATAGGCCTACCAGCGCAGTAGACAAGCACAAGGGAAGGACCCAGAGAAACGGGTGCCTACTAGACTTAAAAGCCCAAGAACGAAGCATCACACAAGAAAAGAGGCCAAAGATCCGACAGAGCATTTGGAAAAAATGTACCAAGAAGCCAAAGCCCTCAAGCTGAAGGAAGCAGAAGACGCGGCTAGGAAATCCAAAGAGGCAGAGGAACAGAGCGAACCTGAGGAGACGTCTAGAGAAAAATCCCAAGAACAAAGCTACGAGTCTCTCAGACCCACCTCACCGCCTTCCCAATCAGATCAATGCTCAATGGCATCAGCAATCCCTTCCATACCCTCTCATTAAAGTGGAATTACTATAGGTAAAAGAGAGGTTGTACAAAGATATGCAAGAAGATGGCGCAGATAAAGACCACCCAAAGTGGAGGTTAAGCTGTCTGAACAAGAATCCGAGATATCTGATTCTGTTCACAAGAGCACCTGCAGCCCTGTAAAGAGATCCCACATTTTGTCATGTACCCAGAGTAAGGACATGGCAAGAGCATGAAGCACTGACAAAGAAGAGGCCAACTTGGCTTAACTACCCCAGACTGCCAACTCCAGAGAGAGGACAAGCAACAGAGGAATACATGATGAAAACCCTAATGGGAGCCATGTCTTTCTTCAAGAGTCTACCAGATCTCTCATGTGCCATGTTATATAATATTTGCAGAATGTTGCTCACATGCATCCAAGTTTCAATGAGCCTGAGCAAGCAAGAGCCCCATGGATGTCATTTTTAGAAGGTAACAAGGGGTTATGCTATGATCTAAGTAGTCAGCCTTCCAAAGAAGTACTTTACGGCTTCTATACCAGATGTATGTTTTTACCATCGAGCAATATGTTGGCATTTGAGGAAGCTTTCTACACTGGATTCTTCACTAGGCAAATGAAGATATTTGCGCCAATGTGATCAGCAACCTTACATCCAAATTTGTAGGCTACTCAGTGGTGGAGCTAAAGAATAAAGTGGCCATGCACAATTTTTGCAAGTGCCAGACAAAGAAAGAAAAATCAGATACCAGAAGGCACTGGATGCGCTTAAAGACCCCCTCGCCAGCCGTCAACCCGAAGACTATTTCAACCCATAAAGCTGTGTCAAGGGACAACACAGGCGAGGAGGGGGGGAATGTTAGCAGCAAGCTAACACGGACACCATTTTTCGGAGTTCTCTTTGTAAAACATTTATTATATTGATAAATCGAGAATATTGTACCTCCTATTTTCTCGGATAAACTCTGTAATTAATGAGCCGGGGCTACAAACTTCTAGATTGTATCAGCCAATCATTACCCAGCTTTGGTAGAACTCTATATTATTAGTTTTGACCACCCAAAAACCTTGGCTAAGATATAAAAGCCAATTTTTTTAAGTTTTTTATAAGTTTTTGGATAAGAAATACAAAGCGTGAGCTAACGATGCTCACTCCTCTGCTTCTCGCGCTTCCTACTCCCTCCTTGGTTGTCACATTGTGATTGTATTTGTTGCATTGCAACCGCAGGTAAGAGCTCTACGCATTGATGTAAGCAGTTCACAATATTTCATAATTTCATCATAACTAGGAATTTACACTTTTAAATTGAAAACTAAGCATAGGCGGGGTATTGGGGCATCATTACTAAGCATTTAGATGCATTTTGGGTTGAAAACAACTAGGTCAAAAATCCATTGCTGTTAATAATCGCGATTTTGGAACTTAATCTAAAGTGGGGTTTGAGACCATAAGCATGTATGCTTAGGTCTTACAAACTTTTCCTAGAAGTTTCATTATGTTTGGATGTCATCTGATGCTGTAACGGATGTGATTTGTTTGTCGATGAGCAATTGGCTTTTGGTGATTTCAGTCACTTAAGTGTATCCTGAGTTAGATGCGAGTTGCTAGTCATTTTCCGAGAGATTGACAACCTCTTGTAGCCTCTATGCATTAGTCGAGTCAGCTTCGTCCCATGGTTTGACAAATTAATCATGGTTCTCGCTAATACTACAATAAGATAGGATGGTGAGGTTAGACATGCGTCCCACACTTTGACTAGCCTTGGCACCATCGCATTTGACAGACCTTGCCTAGCTTTCCATTTTTTCAAAATCTTCTTGGTTTGTCCTCTTGCCAAATTAACCGCTTCCACATATGTCACATGCCCATCCGCTTCAACTTTGTCTCAAACATCCTCATGCAGGAAACCCATGAACTTTCTCAACTTCAAAAGTTCAAGATTATCTATTGTAGTTACCTCAATAAGCTATCCTCAAAGAGCTTCAAACTCCCACTCAAATGCTTAAAAATCTCCATCCCCAAGCTTTGCTTTAGACCATCCATCTTTTGCCTTACTTCATCCAATTGCACATCCGGTACATAAAAGGTTTCTTTCAAAGTCATCCATTTCAACTTTTCTTCATTGCGCAATATGTCGTACCATCTCGTTGCTTTACCACAAACCAAGAGCGGAAAACATGAACCACATCTTCATCTCTTGACAATCTTCTCTCAAATAGAAATAGCCCATAATCTCGCAACCGAGTTTCCACATCTTTAACCCTAGTGAAAATCAAAAAACCCAACCATGTCATGTCTAACAACACTTGCTCTTCAAAAATTGCACATATAGTAGCTTTGAAACCACAACTTCACCTTCAATCATAGGAGCAATCAATGTGCTCCTCCATGGGGGCACCAGAATGGGAACTCACCCAAAAACACACTAGAATGCCTCTCAATAGCCTAGGGTACACACAAGACCCCCATCCACTAGAAATGCAAACTCACCCAAAAACACACTAGAATGCTTCTCTATAGCCCAAGGTACACACAAAACCCCCATCCACTAGAAATCATCTTCAAATATTCACACCTCCAATGCACACACGCATTGCACAATCACCAGATAGTATCACCACAAATTTTCCCGCTTCCAGCACTTCCACAACTTGACACCTCTCTCTCTTTCTCTCTTACACACAAACAGCCTAGGACGTGCACACAACTCACACACACTTGAGCAAAGCAAAGAAGAAGGGGTGGAAGAGGAGAGAGACGGAACCACGACTGGCAATGAATAGATTCCTCTTTAATCAAGAACATCATGTACAATCATCATATGCTCCACATTACGAGGGGCACACTCCTCCCTCAACTCTCCTTGACTCCGTCGGCACACCCTCGATGCTCGGGGAAATCCTCCTTTGCACCCCCTCCTTGACAGCCCACGTGGGCTTATACTCCTTGGATCTCTTCTTGCCCATAACCCTCTTGAAGATCCCTCGTTGAAAGCCTCTCTCCAAAAAGTTTAAAAAAATGTGTTTTTATAGGGCGTCCTTCTATTTTTTACCACACTCTATTTTTATCCAGCTTCACCTTTTTTTTTAACTTCATGCACGTGAACTGCTTCTTCTATTCTCGGTCCTATTCTCGGTCTTGCTTGGAGCCCAAGTCATGCATGCACCTACCATCCTCAAGGCAACAATAGCGCCATCACTGTTAGGGGGTGTGCATCTTCCCTCCAATAAAAGGGGGGGCCCTGATAGGGCCCCTGTGTGAAACACCACCCCTTAACGAGCCTTCCACATCAGCACCCTATTGAGAAACACCATCCAATAGCACATCAGTAACGCACGACACTGTCATGCCAAGGCCCACCAGAAGCACCACCCCTATGCACAAACAACACCCAACCGTAGACCACCATAGACAACGAGGTTGGGAGCTCACTCCCTTTCACCATGTTGCTTATGAAGGTGAACCCACCTTATATATATACAATGGGATCCAAGTTGCACACTCCCTATGCGGGTTCATTTGATGGCCACGTGCCATTGCCTGGGCAATTGCCCCTCCAAAGGCCCCCAAAAAACTTCATAAATCAAATTAAAAAACCCTTCTTTTCCTCCCCAAACACCCTGCCATTTGATGTTCCCACACCCTACAGTCAAACCACAAACCCATGCCAAATTTCCACCATGTTGACTTTGAATCTTGAGAATACCACCACATTTATTCTCTGCCAAGGCTGCGAACTGAGGGCGCCAAAATGAGAAAAAATCATATGTCCCTCCCTCATGTGCATCTACTCCCGACTTCAAACTTCAATATCTCTATGATTCAAGCTCTTATTGATGTGTCATAACTTCCTATGGCCTTCATATTCCTCATAGTTTCCATACAAACCCTGATGAGGCTGAAAAAACTCTAGATGCACACCTATCGAGACAGTCAAACTCGCATATAACTGGCCCTTGGTGAAACTTCAATTGCTCATAACTTGGTCATTTGAACTTTGATTGCAAATCTAAAAAGACTAACATGCATCATAAGATGATCACGTTAGGCCCATGTATTCACTTCAGCTCTGATCATCCATCTGCAACTACCCCATCCGATACGGATTTGCAAACCACTTTCAGTTTCAAGCTGCGATAACTTCCTCTTCATAGCTCCATTTGAGGAACCGTTAGGACAATCCTATAGACCACACTCAAGTCCGTCTTTGGCACTTCCATTTTTAAACTTTTCACACTTTAACCATCCACCTCTGAGAGCCACCATAGCATATCATTTTGGCCCTGAAAACCATGTAAAACATACATATATGCTACTCCTTGCTTGTTAAATCAAGCCCACATGTCCCTGCATTGAACTCTTCATAGCATCAATCAGCTTTAGCTACACCATCGTCATGGAATTTTCTCCATATAAGGGGCTACTCATGTGGCCCTATCCTTGATTGGTCTTGGCATGGAAAACTTGCATGAGAGGTAGAGAAAGAGAGAAATGTACCACAACCTTTAGCCTTCACCTCCACACACCTCTATCCCTGAGAGAGAGAGAGAGAGAGATGTTACATGCCTCCATATCTTCCCCCTACTATCTCTCTATTGTGAGATTTGATATAGATATGAGAGATTGGGGACTAGCACATGCACATATCCACCAACCATGTGTAATATAGGCCCTTGGCCTAATAAATATAGGCCCCTTGTACCGCATGTGTGTCCTACCCCTTAGCCATGTGTCCGACCTTGAGATGCAATATCACTTCTAGCTAAGCAACAATGATGAAGAGATAAGATGATAGACAACCCTCCTTAAGCTTTTATTGTTTCTAAGAGTTCCATAAAGGGTGTTATTGTGGTTCCAAAGAGTGACGAATCCATCTTATTTTGGTCCCAAAGAGTGGAAAATCCATCTTAGATGATTTTGTCAAAGGAATGCAAGAATTATCACTGAAGAACCTGGTTTCCCTTCCTTAAGCTTTAATTGTTCCTAAGAGTTTCATAAAGGGTGTTATTGTGGTTCCAAAGAGTGACAAATCCATCTTATTTTGGTCCCAAAGAGTGGAAAATCCATCTTAGATGATTTTGTCAAAGGAATGCAAGAATTATCATTGAAGAACCTGGTTTCCTCTACTTTAAAACTATTTTTTTGACTATCTCATGTATAAATGCACTGGAATGATACTTTATTCTCACTTTGATGTACAAAAATGAATATGAGACTGAGTCATTTTTGTGCTAATCTTTGTCCTTTGTCTAAATCCAACTGTCTTTTGAACTTTTATGTTTGCTTGTGTATAAGTTTAATACAACACACACACACACATACATATAGGGTTGGGGTGCCACCTCTGCCATTTCTTAGCGCTACGGCACGACTACATGCAGACATGACATTTTTTATGAGGTCCTTCAAAATGACACATCAGTGGTGTTTTGTTTCAGTCTACTATCAAAATTCAAATATATTTATCTAACACTATCCTTTGTCGCTCAATAACTAAAATAAGCTCAGCGTCCTAGAAAGCTAGACAGAGGATAGTGTTAGATAAGGGCTATAGTAGGCTACGTTTGCCAAGTTTTTGGAAGAAAGCTATTTTTGAGCACTGGCCTGATATACCATGGTAGGCTAGCATTCACTTTTTATAAATTCACCTCAATCGTTGCCGTTCACGTGGATGGCCCAACAAAGTACACCTAATGCAACTAACAATAACACTAGTCCTATACATAAAAAAAGCCACTTTTGTGGTTTTTAGAGACATTTGTAAAAAAATATCCAACATTATCTAAGGTATGTAAATAGAAAATTGTGAGGGCCATGCTTGGGACCAACCGGCTGTACCATCTCCAAATGGATACACCGTGATCCCTGACATCCCTCCCGCTTGAGGCTGACACCAAGACAAGACTCCTCCTGCTCTTGATTCCAACTCAAGGGGGTGATGACACTCACTTTCTCTTGTATGGATCCGTTAGCCCTAAATCACCTTTGGTTACTGGTCCAACTTTCCAATCGAAGTCATCGGACTAAATTCAAACTCAACCTTCAAGGGTCAAATGGTGGGAGTTCTCTAGTTCACCCTTGGTGCAAGGTAATTGATGTTTTTTTCCTAGTTATGATCGAACATAGCCATCATTGTGTTCCCCTAAGATGAGTGTATTTACTAACTACACAAATTCTTCATTCCCAAGTTTGATTCCTGCTCCATAGATTGGAATCCCTTTCCCCTTTTTTAACTTAACTTATTGGACAACATAAAATTGGGTTCAACTTTACGGCCAACAAATTAACCCTTCGCAATCCACCCCTCCCACCAAACCGTTTTGTAAATGCACCCTTTCAAGGTAGTACTATGATACTATAAACAATATTCCAAACATGTCAAACCAAGAATACATTTCAAGCATTTGAAAGTAGCATGCAAACTGTTGCATACCCTTGCAAGAGTGCATTTATCAGATTGTTCCCACCTTTTTCTCTTATTTTTATAATCTTTTATTTCCTTTTTTCTTTAGTATTATTAAATTTATCTAGTTATCTTTCAAGCAATCACATATACTTCTCCAGGCATATCCCCATCCTCATCCCAAGACTCGTGTATCCTGTCTTCTCCGCCACATGTGGAGGCGGTGCCTTTACACAACTTCCAGTTATTATTTTTCTTACATTTTTTGGGAAATAATTCAAAAATAATCTACTCTAGGATCTTTCTAAATCAATAATTCAAGAAGCAGAGTAAAGATGCGGCTAATGAGGACAATTGCCGAATAGCCCATTTAGGTTCCTAACCTTTCCCATGTTCATGTTTACCAAACAATTAGAAGAGTTCCTTAATTAATCACGTTGGTACAACCAAAGTGTGTCGACTCTAGAATGTGGCATGGACAGATATGTGCAAGCTAGCAGAAACATGGCAAAAGGCTGGAGCAGCTAAGAAGATCGTGGGATGATAGGTAGCTGCGAAAATGTATGCCTGATGTGATTTATAGGCCAAGGAAGGCTTCATGAGGGGCTAATTGGGGGATCAAAACAAGGAGGTGCAAAGTGCAGCTTTTGAGTCCAAGAATGAAGAGCTTGAAGTGATGAAGGAGCAGGTCCAAATGGCTCATCAAACCGAGCTACGGAACTCAAGTTATTGAAGGTTGAAGATTCAGTGTGTTGTAGATTCTTGCCGGATAGGGTCGCTAGGGACAGGTGGTCCAAGTGGAAGTCAGGGTTCAGGTGTGTAGTGCTCAAATTATGGAGCCTACCTATCTTTTCAGATTGCAGATAGGAGCCACGGATTGCAAGTTATGGCCTGTTGAAATTTTATCGGGGGCTAGGTTGGTGCACACCTGACCACCTGGGGAGGTGTGCCATCTGGCATCTTTTGAGTCCCGACGAGGTTCTACAGTAGGGTATGCATCATACAAGGTTAGCAAGGATTGACTGCACGTCAAACAGAGTCCGAAACGGAGAGATACTGAAGTCGGAAGATGGGGTGCACTTATCTGGAGTTGCTTGCAGATGATTTGATCAGTTTTTGCGGCCTCGATTCGAGGGCTTGGAGAACTGTGAAAGGCGATGAGGTTGGATGGTTTTGAAGTCGATAGCATGAAGTTATGATCGGGCTTTGCAGTTTGGCAACCCGACACTGGAGCCACAAATGGCCAAGCTCTGGAGTTGGATGACATCAAATTTTTTTCCTCATCAAATGATTTTTTTTGTAGGCCTTGGGAAGCATGGACCTGGGAGCGCCACATGGTGGGAAGCTTTATCCCACATGTAGGCGGAAGAGGACGGGTGCTATGCCATATAGGCTGCCCCATGGGGCATTGGTTATGCATACAAGGAGAGCATGAGCTCCGTGGTGACTGGGCTATGGTGGCGCTAGGCGCTGTTTTGGGCCCGGTGGCGTAGAGATGGTGATGCCCGGTGGTGTGCGCCAGCGTGGTTGGCCGACGGCCGGCGGCACTGTCGTGGTCGGTATGATGACATGGTGCCCTTTAAGGGCTTGTTCCCGCGCACCATGAGGCCAAGTTTTGGGAGACCCCCCCCCCCCCCCCCCCCCCCAAATAGCGATGTCGCTATTGCCTGCTTAGGGGAGGGGTCCCGTAGTGAAGGCAAGAGAGAGGAGTGCAAGCCCGAGAAGGTTCAAAGGGCTAATAAAGGGGAGGATCCCACAACAGGAGCTCACAGCCAGAGAACAGCTAGTAGAAGAGAAAGAATTCGAGAAGTTCAAGGGGCTTGGCCCGCCACAAAGAGCAGTGAAAACGAGAGAGAGAGAGAGAGAGAGAGAGAGAGAGAGAGAGAGAGAGAGAGAGAGAGAGCCTATCCAAGAGGTATCCATAAGTGCAAATACAAAGTTAGCAAATTGAGCGTACAAAGCATAGAGGTACCATGCAGATACCAAACACCAAGAAAGTGTCAAGTGGTGGCCATGCAAGGAAATTTCTAAAGGAAGCTCCAGTTAATTGTACGAGCTAGATAGCTCTTGTTGTTTTTCCTTTTTAGCCTTAGCCAAGCCTTATAAAAGGGGATAGAAGTGATTTTTTGAGGGCTTTTTTGCCAGAGAGAGTGATTGGAGTTTTTTCAAGCCTGTGTATCGCAAGCTTGCCATTGGAGTTGCATACTTGACTGTACTATCTCTCTATGCAATAATACCAAACATTTGCCCCTACTTCTTGTGTTGCTTCTCCCCATCCCCCTCCTTTCTCTCGCTCTTTGTGTACTTGCGGGTGCTTGCAGAGGGTTTGCCTGCAGCTTGAAGGGTGTCACTAAGAGGGCAGAATTGGAGTGTCTTGTGAGCCAGAAAGGGTGAGTTGAGCAGTGTGGGTGTGTTTGTGCTGAAAGGTGTTTTTTTGCAAGGTGTGAGGCAGTTGTTCGGTATGCTAAAGTGGAATTGTTAGTGCAATTAGCCAATTTGAAGGTGTTATTAGAGAGGTTAGGGGTGTTGTGGAATCCCTCGGTTATAGAGAGGCAAACATTTTGTGTGTTGGGTGTGTTCCCTATTCCCCCTCTCCATCTTCCGGTACCCCCACTGAGGAGAAGATGATTGCTCGTCGGTGTTGATCAAAGACGGTTGTTTCCATCAAGGAGAGATGGCAGTGCATAGTTATGGACCAGTTTTCACCGAAGAAGAAGATCCAAAAGAGTGGATGGCACATTTCGAGTTGTATATGCTATCACTGCATATGCCAAATGAAGATAGCAAAATGAAAACGATTCCGCTGTTGATGCGGGGAAGAGCAAAAACATGGTTCTATTCTTTGGAAGGAGAGCCAAGACTTATGTGGCCGGCGTTGCGGGCCCGTTTTCTACATGATTTTTGAAAAGAGGTATCTCCTGTTACTTTGGATGCAAGGTTGAAAAGTTTGAAGCAGGACGTGAACGAGGAATTTGGTGCCCGCTTCGAAGAGTGCTGAGGGACTTTGCAGTGGCCATGCAGTTGGTCAATGGTGGTGAGTACTTTAAATTGGAAAATTTTATGGCTTGTTTGCATCCCAAAGTTCTTGAAAAGGTGGATTTTGAGGGCCCGAAGAATTACAACGGGGCTGTTGCTATTGCACGGTCTACTAAGCCGAAAAATTAAAAAGAAGATTAAGCAAGGTGCATTGGGGTACGAAGTGATGGTTCCCAATCCGACCTCAAATCCAAGAGAAGAAGTTCAAATGGAGGATCAGCATAACCGAGGGGTAGCAATCGTTCCTCAACAATGGGTACGTACAGTTCAATATTTGTCTGAGCAAATGCAAGAGTTGCGTTTAAGTGTTATGGACAGAGGTCAAGCAAGGGCAAGAAGAGGCAGGGCTAGGCAATTGCCTGGCAGATGTTACAATTGCGGAGAGGAGGGACACTATGCTCCAGATTACCCTCACCCACCGGGGGAAAGGAGTGGCATGTATCCTCTGTTTGGTTGAGGCAGGGGTCAGGCACAATTTAATGGCCAAAGGGAGCAGCAAGCAGTCAAAAACCAAGCACAGGTGGCTCTGTCAGGTAATGATGAAGTGCAAAGGGTTAATATTATTGGTGTTGACAGGCAGGAGGTTGATATTATGGCCAACACAAGAGCACGAGGTGAAAGAGAGATCGAGACGGAATGTGAAACTAGAGCAAAGAAGGGGAAAGAAAAAGTGAACGAAGGTAGAGAGCAGCCAGAGCTATGCTAGGTACAGACTCAACCAAGCAAGAGAAGGAAGGCTATATGGACCTATGTGCATCCTATCCCGACCTATTTGTCACAGAGTATAAAGATCAGAGAGGAGCTAAAGGAGTGGAGCATCATATCCTACTTAAAGAAGGATACAGACCAAAAGCACAGAAGCTAAGAAGGTTGGGAGATATTCAGAAGGAGGCTCTATGGCAAGAGATCAACAAGTTTCTCAAGGCAAGTATTATATATCCAATGAAAGAGTCCGAGTGGGTTTCTCCTATTGTCATTACCCCAAAGAAAAATGGAAAATGGCGAGTATGTGAAGACTATAAGACTTTGAATGCTGCGACCAAGCGGAATCATTACCCTCTGCCTTCAGGATGAGATTTTAAAGCAGGTTGTCGCACACGAACGCTATTCTATTATGGATGGTTTTTCAGGATATTTGCATATCGGTATTGCTTTGGAGGACCAGCTAAAGACTACCTTCATTTCTCCATGGGGGTGCTTTGCCTATCGCAAGATGCATTTTGGACTGGTGAATGCGTATGTTACATTTCAAGATTGGATGAACAAGGTGTTTGGGCCATACTTGGGTAAGATCATAAGAGTTTTTATGGATGATATTGGTTGTTATAGTTCCAGGGCAGAACATTTGTCCAAATTGAGGCTGTGTTTGCAAAGGCTAGATGAAGAAGGAGGTCAATTGAATCCAAAGAAGTGCAAGCTGGCACAACCAAGGGCTCAGCTGTTGGGTCACATGGTATCACAGAATGGAATTGAAGTAGATCCAGAGAAGGTGAAGGAATTGGTTCTTATGGAGCCTCCCACCAGTGCGACGGGGTTGGCATCGTTCGTGCATAAGTTAAAGTATTTATCCCGCTTCTTTTGGATGTTGTCTCAATATGTTTACCCTCTTCAGAAAAGGGCTCAACATGTGTATGGATTTCAATGGGATGAGGAAGCTCAAGAGGCATTTGACAAAGTGAAGGGTATTCTGTGTCATCTACCTATAGTGTGCCCTCCTAACAAGGAGGATGATTTCTATATTGCTATGACGGTGGGTACAATGGCTATTGGTGCTGTATTGCTACAAACGGTAGGGAGAAGCTATAAGCCTATTTACTTGGAAATCAGGGTCATTAGTCCAAGGGAAACTACTTATACGGAGGTGGAACAGTGGGTGATGGCTTTAGTCTTTGCTTGCAGAAAGTTCAAAGTGTATTTGATTGTTCGAAAAATTTTATGTGTTGACTGCTAATAATCTTTTGCCTGAATTCGTGCTACACTTGAAGCCAGGGAAACGAATCATGAAACGGGTGATAGAGCTTCAAGAGTTTGAGTTTTAGTTCAAAGTAGATCATAGGGGATATAGTGTTTGTGGAAGATTCTGTTCAGCCCTTGTTGTCATGTACTAGAGACAATAATGTAAGCTCACATGACCTTTATGACACTTTGTTGCCTCTTTTCAGTGGTGGAAATAAAAATGTAAGTTCCAATGAGGAAAATGTACAACCTATGGGGGTTTTTGAAAATGTTATAGATCAGCCTATTATTGATACAAATGTACATGATGTACTTGATGAGGAAAGGGCTAAAAATGAGCAGGCTAGAGGCATGCCAAAACGGCTAGTGCACACTTTGCGTGATAGTAAATTGGATGCACCTTTGTCTAGTCATACTCGTTCAGGCTCTCGCCATGCATCTTATGCATCAGATTGTTACGCTTTGGCTGTGTCTAGCTTACATGATGTTGAGGAGCCTCTGTCTTTTGATGAAGCACAGAATTCAAAAAATTGGATGGCTGCCATGCAATCAGAATACGATGCCCTTATGGAAAATGACACATGGACTTTATGTGATTTGCCTTCTGGCAAAAAGGCCATTGGTATGAGGTGGGTTTAGAAGTTGAAACGCAAGCCGGATGGTGATATCAATCACCATAAGGCTCGACTTGTTGCAAAGGGTTATGCACAGCAAAAAGGCATAGATTATGAAAAGACTTTTGCTCCCACTTGTCGTATGACTACTGTGAGTTTTCTATGTGCATTGGCAGCTCATTTTGGTTGGGATGTACATCAATCAGACATTGTTACTGCTTTCTTGAATGGTGACATATTTGAGGAAGTTTATGTAACGCAGCCTCGCGATTTTGTCATAAAAGGACAAGAGGACAAAGTGTGCAGATGTAAGAAAGCTTTGTATGGGTTGAAGCAATTTCCTCGTGCTTGGTATGAGAAAGTTGACACTCATTTGGTCAAACGAGGCTTTCATAACAGTCCAACAGAAAGCACATTGTATGTAAAGCGTGAGGGTGATGTACTTCTCATTGTGGTTCTTTATGTCGATGATTTGTTGATCACTGCACCAAATGAGAGACATATTGCTGAATTTAAGGCTGATTTGAATGCCACTTTTAAGATGAAATATTTGGGATTGTTGCATCATTACTTGGGTATACAGTTTAAGAAATGTGATGGTGGTATTGCCTTGTGTCAGAAAAGTTACATAGAGACATTGCTATGTAAGTTTGGACTTGAGGATTGCAAAACTATTGCCACTCCCATGGAAATAGGTTTGAAGTTGAGTCTACATGATGCTGGCGATCCTGCTAATGTCACTCTTTATCAAATTGCTGTTGGCTGCCTCATTTATGTATGCAACACGAGGCCGGATATTCAGTTTGCAGTCTCACAGGTCAGCAGATTTATGCATAGCCCAGGGTCTAAGCATTGGTAGGCTGTCAAGAGGATTTTCCACTACCTTAGTGGCACTTTACATCTTGGCTTGTTTTATCCCAAGGGGGGATCATTGCCGCCAGACTTACATGCTTTTTTGGACTCATATTGGCCTGGTTGTTTTGACACGCGAGTGTCCACAAGTGGTTTTTGTTTCATACTTGGCAGTTCATCTATATCATGGTTGAGCAAGAAGCAACCTACTGTGGCCACTTCAAGTTGTGAGGCTGAGTACAGGGTAGTCTTCACAGCTACAATTGAGTGTGTATGGCTCAGACACCTTATGGATGATTTGGGTGTTGGACAGGACACTGCCAACACTATCTACACTGACAGTCAGAGCACATTGGCAGTTGCGAGAAAACCAGTTTTTCATGCTCGCATAAAGCACATTGAGGTGCATTACCACTATGTCAAGGAGAGGCTCTCAGTAGGAGAGATCAGCTTGGCTTATGTGCCAACACATGACAACCTTGCAGACCTTTTCACAAAGGCATTGTGTCTTGAGAAGCTTGAAGCTTTCCGCAAAGCTTTGGGCTTACTCCCCTTTGTGGACTAATCATGTCCTTAGGGCATGGCACTTCCCTTTACTCATGTGCCAGCTCTCGTTCACCGCATCACTCCAGGGGGGATTTGTTACCATATACATGTGGTAGTGATGTGTGTGAACACACTTGGACCGCCCGGGCATTTTTTCCCTCTTTAGGAGGTTTTTTCCCCCGTGCATTGTATATACGCCCATCACTCTAGGGCTATCTATCTTTCCATTGCACACTAAGTAACACACTCTCTATTGTGTGCCTTGAGCTTCCTTTGTCTTCTCCAAGCTGTGTGCGTTTCTCTGCAACCCTAATTCCAACAAATTGCACTAGAGGACCAAGCTAAAACGGCTTTTATAACTGAATTTGGAGTGTTCGCATTTTGGGTTATGGCTTTTGGCTGAACCAATGCTCCTGCTACCTTCCAAAGATTAATAAATACCACTTTTAAAGAATATTTGAGGGAGTTTTGCGAAGCTTTTTTAGATGACCTTTGTGTTTATTCTTCTTGGAAAGAACATCTATCATGTTTACGAAAAGTGTTTGAGAAGTCCAGATTGTATCATATCTCCTTAAACCCTTTGAAATGCCGATTTTGGGTTAAACATGCAGTCATTTTAGGGCATATAGTGTCCAAAAATGGGATTTCCACATATGAGAGAAAAATTAAATCCATTCCTGAATTGCCACCACCTACAAACTATAAAGGAGTTCAAAGGTTCATGGGCCATGTTGGTTATTACCAACAGTTTATTTAAAACTTTGCCGAGATAGCTCGTTCTTTGTACAAGCTTCTTATTGAGTTCCACTAGACCGCAGAGTGTGACCATGCTCATGAGTCATTGAAAAAGACCTTGACAAGCACTCCCATCCTACGAGTGCCCGATTGGAATGTAATTTTCCATGTGCATATTGATGCATCAAACTTTGCTATTGGGTGTGTTCTAGCTCAACCAGGAGAACATAAACTGGACTACCCCATTAGCTTTGCAAGTCGTCAACTGAATGATGCCGAGAGAAACTACACCACTACAGAGCGGGAAGGTTTAGTTATGATTTACGCAGTGAAGAAATTTTGCTACTACTTCCTTGCCAACAAGTTTGTTTTCGATGTGGATCATCAAACCTTGTTGTATCTAGTAAATAAAGCTTGTTCCACGGGAAGAATTACATGATGTTTGTTGATTCTTCTTGAGTTTGATTTTAGTGTTGTGGTGAGACCAAGTAAAAGACATGTCATGGCAGATCATTTGTCTCGCATACCCAATGATGAAGCCCCTACTAGAGTCAATGATGAATTGCCCGATATTTCACTATTCCTAGTCGAGACCATGCCTAAATGGAGTGAGAAGATTGTGAACTTTTTAGTTAATGGTTTTCCACCCAAAGAGATTCATAAGGATATAGGTCAAAATTTGTTAAAATAATGTGAACCTTATTCTCTCATTGCAGGAACTCTCTACAAGTTAGGGAAGGACGATATTCTTAGACGTTGTGCCCGTGAGGATGAATATTTATACATACTGCAAGAAGCCCACATGGGTATAGACGGAGGACATTTCTCAGGGAAACTAACTGCTAGAAAGGTGTTGCAATCAGGTTATTGGTGGCCTACCTTATTCAAGAATGCATCACTTTTTGCAAAAGGATGTGATAAATGCCAACGTTACAAGATCACACAACGAAAGGATAAGATTCCCTCATCATTTTAAAGTGACTCAACCATTTGAAAAATGGGGTTTAGACCTTGTAGGCTCAATTAGTCCGGCAGCTCGTAACACTCAATCTTGATATATTATCATTGCCACTGACTATGTGACAAAGTGGGTGGAAGCCAGAGCAACACGTAAGGCTGATGCAAGGTGAACTGCCAAGTTTCTCTTTGAAAACATTATTACAAGATTTGGTTGTCCCTTTGAAATTGTGAGTGACAATGGTACTCATTTTATAAATGGAGTGGTAAAGGAACTCACAACAAACTTCATGTTAGCTCACCATAAGTCCACGCCTTATTACAAATGGCCAAGCAGATAACACTAACAAGACCTTAATTTCTATCTTGACCAAAATAATCGAAGCTCATTGCACAAATTGGGATTTGAAGCTGACCTCAGTTCTATGGGCTTACCGTACTTCTTACAAAGTTACTATTAATTGACCTTAATTTCTATCTTGACCAAAATAATCGAAGCTCATTGCACAAATTGGGATTTGAAGCTGACCTCAGTTCTATGGGCTTACCGTACTTCTTACAAAGTTACTATTAATTGTACACCATTCAAAATGGTATATGGCCAAGAAGCAGTTATGCCATGGGAGTTTGTAATTCTTAGTTTGCGTGTAGCTTCACAAGAAGGTTGGGATGGTAAGCCTTTAGTTGAGCGCTTATATATCCTTGAGATATTAGATGAAGAAAGACAATCGGCTGTGCAAAATGCACTTGTGGAGAAAAATAGGAGGAAGAAATGGTTTAAAGAACAAAGGTATCAATGTTGGTGATAAAAGTGAGAAACGAGAAGAAAAAGTTGAAATATGCGGGAAAAGGACCACATAGAGTGTGTGAAATCAGCCCACAAGGTACCATTCGTGTGGGGACTCTTAATGGAGTTGAAACCATTGGATTCCTCTACAGGAGCAAATTTAAAAGATACTATGATCCTTTAAGCCAAAAGGAGCTACGTGCCATCCATAAAAAAAAGGCAACCAAGGCACAAACAGAATTGAAGAAGATACAAACTCAAGCTGGGCTAAGGAGCAACAACAACGTATAAGACGCCAACGAGATTTCAACCTTGGAGTTACACATGCATTCCACGTTGAAACAGAGGGTGATTGGTTGGACTCTAACACACCTCTAAGATACCCTATTGAACTAAATAGCGCATATGGGAAAGTGATGTATAATGCCTTGTTAGACACAGGTGCTAAATATAATCTGTTGCCATACAAAGTGTGGTGTCAGTTAGGAAAGCCATCCCTATCTAAGAGTACTATCCAAGTCAAAGGTATCAACAAGAAAAAATAAAATAAATTTGATAGCTGGCATACTTCTGTCAATTATGACAACGGGGTTGTAGCTCAAGACTTTTTGGTCATGCCTATTGGAACTATGGAAGGTCATATAAACCTAGGACACACGTGGATGATAGCAACCAAATGCGCTATTGATTGGTGGACATGGAGTGTCACAATGCAGAAACAACCTCCTAGCCCTGTCACTCAAGCCATAGTCCCTGAGATATTACCTCCTAAGGAAATAAAACCAAATACAATGCATGTTCAGGAGGTTGAACCATCTGTCCCTATAGCCCAACTCTCTAGAGCTTACCATAAAACCTGAGATATTACCTCCTGAGGAAATAAAACCAAATACAATGCATGTTCAGGAGGTTGAACCATATGTCCCTATAGCCCAACTCTCTAGAGCTTCAACTTATGTAGTTGAAACAAATCTTGAGACACACAAGACGCATCCTAATATAGCGAAGAAAACATACAAGTGGGTCCCTAAAGCTTCTTTAGCGACCATGGCTGATGCTAAAAAATAGGAGCCTTTTAAGAAACGCCCCACTCGCTCCTACTCTCAAAAATGTACAAAAATGTTGCGTTGGATTCCTAACCGACTATTGGAAGCCCAAGCTACTATCAAGGAAATGACCAAAACGTAAATTGTGTTCTTACCTGTCACCTGACCCATGTGAGTCAAATCCTGTGACGACAAGGTCGATGGAAGATCGTGGGAAAGGAAAAATCACATAACACTATACACAAGATTTGGAGCTTGTTGGGGTGATAAAGCCCAATGTGCCGCGCCTGAGTGTTGGGCGACCAGAGACTAACCGAGAACTAACACTAACCATTCATTCTACATAAAAGAATAAGGACTCATACTTCTAACACTATTGTGTTTGGAGTCCACCCAAACCTGTGTTTCCTCTCTTCTTCTCTCTTCTCCATTGCTGCACACACACACATGCTCTCGCATACGCACTTCAACTGGTATCAAAGCTCAGGATTGGGAGTACCATTGGACCTCAGCGAGGAGGCAGGCGGAGAAGCAGCAAAAACTACAGCATATTTTTGTAGGTCTATTTTGGCCTACCAAAACGTCTTAATTCAAGACAATTCCCGTGAAACCTGACTGATTTTTTGTCCTCTTCAACTTTGCAGAAGAAAGTTTTCTCAAAATCTTCACCAATTTTGAGATACGTCACTCAGACTGCCTGTAGGTCGTGAAGTACAAGCTGCAGATTTTTACAGATTTGTTTTGACCTAAAAAAATATCTTATTTCATGTCCATCTTCCAACCTCCTAATCGTTTTCGTGTGGTCTACAACTTTGCAAAAGGAAGTTTTTGCAAATTTTGCACGGTTTGAGAGATATTTAGTTCAGACGTCAGGGTGGTCTACCTTTGACGGTTCTTCTGCGTATAGATTTTTGTTGCAGACTCTTTCTGCAATCTCTGTCACGTGCATATTTGATGTGAGATCTTGAGGGTCTGTTAAATCAGACAAACAGCCACATCGGTTACATAAAATGGTTTCTATGGTTGATGTAAGATCTTTTGAGGTTTATGTATTGTGATGGAAATATGCAGAGCCTATTGTTGAGGATCGCGGTGAGATTTTATTGAGCTGGGGGATTCTCAAATGTGGAGATCCTTACGGTGGTACAGTTTTTGGAGCGAGCCCCCGACACCCCATAGTTTCGGCATCAACATAGAATGTATGTTTATGCGGTTAGTGCAGTATTGGTGTGCATCTGCTGACCCGCTATTGTTGGCATTGCTGTCATCTTTAAGTGTATGCATTTGACAATGTTCAGTTGGTCAGAGACACTCTTCTAGAGTTGGAGACACTGACAGTGACAGTTCTTTGAGTTCTATCTTGCCAGTTTAGCCACTTTGATTAGTTTTTCAATCATTGTACACATTTGTTTTGGGTTCAGAAGTCAGTTTTGCGAGACTCTACCAAAATTTTTCGGGTTTTCTGTCATCTCCTTTAGTGCAGCAGATCTATCACTTTTGTTCCTTGTCGAGTGATGGCTTCACCATCGGAGAACTCTTTGTTCAACATTGAGAAGTTAGATGGCACTAACTTCCCATTTTGGAAGGAACAAATTTACAATGTCTTAGTACAGAAGAAGCAGATCCGACTGATAAAGATGAAGGGGATAAAGCCTGAGGATATGGACAAGTATGATTGGGAAGAGTTGGATGATCTTGCCAAGTCCACCATCATGTTGACTTTGTCAAAGAATGTTACTTCAATGTGAACATGAAAAAGACTAGCTATGAGATGTGGAAGAATTTATGTGACCTCTATGAGAAACAAAGTGCAGCATCACAGGTTTATTGGTTGAAAAAGTTAGTTGATTTGAAGATGGATGAGAGCACACCCATGTGCAACCATCTCAATGGTTTCAGCACAATTTCCAATCAGCTTTATGCACAGGGAGTCAATTTCGACAATTCGGTCAAAGCAATGTTCTTGCGAGTTACACTGCCAGAAAGTTGGGATACTTTTCGCACAACCATAAGTAACTCAGCACCTCGTGATGGTTTAACATGTGCTGATGTTGAGGGCAATTTGCTTACGGAAGAGGTTAGCAGGAAGAATCTTGATACTTCTCGTAGTACTAGCAATGCTCTCGTTGTTCGTGGTCGGTCACAAGAAAAGGGCAAGCAAAATCAGAGAGGAAAATCTCGTAGCAAATCACGTGGCCAAAAAGACATTGAGTGTTATCATTGTCACAAAAAGGGTCATATGAAGAAAGACTGCCGAAAGTGGAAACAAGAGAAAGGTAAAGACAAGAAGGAGGAAGAAGGCAAGACTAAGGAAGGCACTATAAAGATTGAAGAGATCAACAATGTTTTTATTGAAGATTCTGATGGAGACATTTATCTCACATCTGCCATGGATTCAGCATTTTTGGTTGCCACTAATGACTATGCTTTACAGGATTGGATTATTGACTCGAGTGCATCGTTTCATGTGACTCCTCACAAAGAGTGGTTCAGTATATATGATGCAGCCCGTAAAAGTCGTGTTCGTCTTGGCAATAATTTTGCTTGCGACATAGTTGGTGTCGGTGATGTGTAGTTGAAATTTCAGAATGGTTGTTCATTCATACTCAAGAATGTGAGACATGTGCCGAAGCTTACCAAAAACTTGATTAGTACAGAACAATTGGATGACACAAGATATTACTGCACATTTGGTGATAGTTCGTGGAAGATCACCAAAGGTTCTTTAGTGGTAGCACATGGTTCAAAGTCTGGGACTTTGTACATGCTACATGTATCCAATGTTAAAAACCATGTAATTTGTGTAACCGAGCAGCCAAGTGTTTCTTTGTGGCATCGCCGATTAGGACATATGTCTCAAAAGGGAATGAAAATCTTATCTCGTTTTGGTTATGTTCCTGGCTTCAATTTCTCAGACTTTTCAGTTTGAGAGCATTGTGTTTATGGTAAACAAACACAGTCACCACACAAAAGGGGAAGCACTCGAAAAAGTGAGCCATTAGAGTTAGTGCATAGTGATGTGTGTGGACCTATGCCTAACGTATCCATGGGAGGTTCATTGCACTTTGTTACATTCATTGATGACTTCTCAAGGAAAGTGTCGGTATATCCTCTCAGGAAGAAGGATGAAGTTCTTTCAAAATTTTAGAATTTTGTGGCATTAGTGGAGAATCAATCTGGCAAGAAAGTCAAGTGCCTAAGGTCATACAATGGTGGTGAGTATGTCACTAAAGCCTTTCAAAAAAAATTTGATTCCAAAGGCGTCAAAAGAAAGTTGACTACTCCATATAACCCTCCACAAAATGGTGTTGTTGAGAGGATGAACCGTATCATACAAGAGAATTATGTAGTGTGTTGTCTAATGCAGAGTTGCCTAATGGATTTTGGGCGGAAGCGTTAGCAACTGCTGTCCATCTTATTAAGAGATCTCCTAACAAGGCTTTAGCTGAGAAGGTACCTGAAGAGCTTTGGTCTAGGAAGCCACCTTCTTACAAGCATCTCAGAGTCTTTGACTGTGAAGCGTATTGCCATGTTCCAAAGGAGTTTCGAAGCAAGTTGGCTCCTAAGTCAAAGAAATGCATATTTCTTGGCTATGGCAATCCTGGCGAGATGGGATTTCGGTTATGGGATCCTGAAGCTAAAAAGATAGTTTGCAGCAATGACGTATACTTCAATGAAGAAAGGATTTTCGAAGCAAGTTGGCTCCTAAGTCAAAGAAATGCATATTTCTTGGCTATGGCAATCCTAGCGAGATGGGATTTTGAAGCTAAAAAGATAGTTCGCAGCAATGACGTATACTTCAATGAAGAAAAGATGCATAAGAAGATTGTGCATATAGTGGAGGTCGGGAGAGTTATCTTCCAAGACGATGGAATTTTCCACAATAGGGCTGAAGTGCCTAATGTCAGACAACAGGTACAAAATCCTCCTGTAGTACAAGGTGTTGCCGAGGGACAACCGGCTCAAGCAATTATCAGAAGGTCTATAAGAGTTTCAAGGCCTCCTGATAGATTTACTCCCTCACTGAACTACATCATGTTGACAGATTGCCGAGAGCCTTTTTGCTATAAGGAAGCCATGTCAATGGATGACAAGGCAAAGTGGGAGAAAGCTATGCAATCAGAAATGGACTCGTTGCATAAGAATCAAACTTGGAAGTTGGTTTGGTTGCCTAAAGGTAAACGGGCATTACCATGCAAATGGGTGTACAAGCAGAAAATTACACCTCATGATAATAAACCCAAGTACAAGGCACGACTTGTTGCTAAAGGATTTAAGCAGCAACAGGGTATTGACTTTGTTGAGATCTTTTCTCCGGTTGTCAAGATGACTACTCTGTGGTGTGTACTTGTGTTGGTTGCTAAAGATGACATGGAACTTGACCAGATGGATGTCAAGACGGCATTCTTGCATGGTGATCTTCAAGAAGAAGTTTATATGTAGCAGCCAAAAGGTTTTGTTAAGAAGGGCAATAAAGACTTGGTGTGCCAGTTAGAAAAGATTCTTTACGGTCTAAAACAATCATCAAGGGAATGGTATCGTAAATTCTACTCGTTCATGCTCTCTCAAGTCTACAAACGTAGCGATATGGACCATTACCTCTACACTAGGCGAGCTAAAGATGGTAGTTTGCTGATTTTGGTCCTTTATGTGGATGATATGTTAATTGCCAAGAAATGCAGGGATGAGATTTCAACCTTGAAGTCAGAGTTACATGCAAACTTTGAAATGAAAGACATAGGTGAAGCAAGCCATATCCTTGGCATGCGCATTAAGCGAGACAGATGCAAGAAATTGGTCTATTTGTCTCAATATGAGTACATTGCTAAAGTGCTCAAGCGTTTCAATATGGAGAAGGGGAAGGCATTGAGTACTCCATTGCCTCCATATGAAACTCTCAAAAAATGATTGCCCTAAGTCTAAAGAGGAAAAGGCTGAAATGGCACAAGTGCCTTATTCATATGCAGTTGGGAGTTTGACGTATGCTATGATTGCTACACGTCCCGATATTGCTTTTGCAGTGGGAGTTGTTAGCAGATATATGCCAAATCCATGCAAGAAACATTGGGAGGCAGTGAAAGGGGTTATGCGATATTTGAATGGTACAAAAGACATGTGCATTTGCTTTGGAAGAAAGGAAGCACATGTAATGGGTTACACGGATGCAGATTATGCAGGAGACTTGGACAAGAGAAGGTCCACTTCAAGCTATGTTTTTGAATTCACTGGAGGTGTAGTTTCATGGCGATCTCGTTTGCAAGATTGTGTTACCTTGTCTACTACTACAGAGGCTGGATATGTTGCAGCTTCAGAAGCTTGCAAGGAAGCTATATGGCTTGGTCGGCTAGTGGGAGACTTGGGAATCAATGTTGAGATGCCTGTGTTACATTGTGATAGCCAAAGTGCTATACAATTGGCAAAGAATCCAGTGTTTCATGCAAAGAAAAAGCATGTGGATGTGAAGTATCACTTCATTCATGAGGTGCTTGAGGACAAGCGGTTGCAGCTTGCCAAATTTCACACCACTGAGAATCCTGTTGATCTTCTAACAAAGGGCTTACCTTCAGAGCAGTTTGCACATTGTCGGGCACTCATGGGCATTGGGTAGATGATCATGGTATAGCTGATATGTCTCTTGACCACGATTGATCCATACTTAGTAGAGTACATCTCTCCGATTGCACAAACTTACCCTCTTGACCAAAATGACTATAGACGTATAGTGATGTTCTTAGTGAACATTTGTGCCTCTAATGATGAGGAAGAGTTACATGATTACATGGATGGCACATATGGTCTCACGGACGATGAATATGTTTTTCTAGACGATGATGAGGACAGGGGTTTATCCTTAGGGTTCCCCCCCAATCTCTACAATATCCTATTCCCTTGACTCTCTAGGAGAAGTGCAAATAATTAGGTTAGGGTTATGTTGTCTGATTGTGTTCAATAAGGGTTGGTGCCTCTTCCCATTGATGTGCCTCCTAGAGGTATTCTTTGTGTTTCCTAGTGTGTACAAGAACGTATTGATGTTGTTATGATTTAGACCTTCATGGAATCTTTCTCTCGTTCACTCTTCAAATCAAGCGCGATCATCAACACAAACAGGTGTTTCTTGACCATTAGCATTGCCCCTAGTCTTTGTTTTTGCATCCATGTTTGTCTGCTTTAAATGTGATTGGTAGCACAATATTCCATTTTGCTTAGATTAAACATTAGATTCTATATAATTTTTTGTCATAATCTCTTGTCTAGGTTTCAGAATCAAGCAGTCTGACTAAGCTAGTTTGACCAAGTTAGGAGTTATGAATCTTCTCTTAATACCATGGGGAATACCTTCCTAATAATTAATGGTTAATTTAGGTTCTTAATCCGATTTAGGTCAGCATTGAGAGAGAGAGAGAGAGAGAGAGAGAGGGGGGGGGGGGGGGGGGGAGAGAGAGAGAGAAGTATAGTTGCATCATTGTCAATTGTGCGAATGGTGCACGGGGAAGTCTTAAAGAAACTCAAAGATACGCCACCGCGCCATACAACCACATCGTGAAAGTTATGAAATAGAGAGAGAGAGAGAGAGAGAGAGAGAGAGAGAGAGAGAGAGAGAGAGAGAGAGAGAGAGAGAGAGAGTTTCTTATAAGCATAGGCTAAAATAGCACATGAGACTTCATCAGAAATTCAAGTAGGCATATCTATTTAGTCATTCACATTAAAAGATACATTTGTCTAATGTGCACGCTAGATCTTAGTTTATCTGCGATCCTGATAAAGAAAAGGGAAAAGTGACAACATGTCCTTCCTTTAGCAAATCCAGAGAGAGAGCACCCTTACCTGCATCCACAGTAAGAAAACAATCAGTAGATTAGTTTCCAAACACCACTACTGGTAAGTGGGGTGACTCTAGTTGTCATCCATGTCACCCTAACCTATACTAAAAGAGGAGAATGATGTAAAAGGTGGAAGAATCTAACAAGGCTAAGTCTGTTAATTCTTCTAAGACAGGTTAATCCTACCAGATTTCCTTGATAACAACTGCCCATTTCTCGAGTTTAGTCACTATTGCATACCTTAGAGAAGAAATTAAACATAAACTAATTGTTATGGTGCCTCAAATGGTCCAGTCGTATTGTTCATTGCCATGGCAGTGGTTTGAAACTTCAAACTTCCAAGTTCAGTGCTAGTATATCGTACTTATCGACTCGCTCAGAGAAGAAGGAGGTGTCAAGCAGATACTCAAAATGATTTATTCTTACTTAATATCTTAATCAGCAAGGCTCTCACACAAAGAAATCCCTTACTATGCTCACAGACTGAGCAATTACTATTTGGAAATACTAAAATGGAAACTAAGTGAGCTCAGCTTTAAGTACTACTTCTCCCCTATCTTGCTCACATTAATTTACTCAGTACTGCATCAAAACCTACATCAAGCCCGCTCACCATGCTACTAAGGTGGACTGCTTTTCAAGCCTCACAAATTTTCAGGCGTCTGTCACCAATTTCATTTATAGTGAAGACGCTATGAATGCACTGTCGGGCCTTTCATAATTACCCGGATCACCTTTCCTGCAAAAGGTTTTTGCCTTCAAGTCGGCCTAGGGTAAAAGCCCTTGGGTTTATTACATCCCAAGTCCGTAAGTCAAAATGCAATGGCCTAGTTCATCCCATATAGCCTTAGCCTAACCTAGTTAGGTTTCCTTTGTGATCTAGTTAGGCCATGAGTCAATTAGGTCTCATCTAGGTAGTCTCAGTCAGGTAGTGGTAGTTAGTCCACTAGCTTAATCAAATACTCAAGTTAGCCGAATAAGCAGAACCAACTTGACTAACAATTAGTTCTAAGTTCAATTTTTGGGCCATGTGCCCATACGATGGTGCCTTTCTTCAAGAAGACCGAATTCAAGCATTCATAGGCATGGAGTGTCTATCTTAGTGAATGTGTAGAGAGAGAGAGAGAGAGAGAGAGAGAGAGAGAGAGAGAGAGAGAGAGAGAGAGAGAGAGAAGTATAGATGCATCATTGTCAATTGTCCAAATGGCGCACGGGGAAGTCTTAAAGAAACATAAAAATACGCCATCGTGCCATACAACCACATCTTGAAAGTTATGAAAGAGAGAGAGAGAGAGAGAGAGAGAGAGAGAGAGAGAGAGAGAGAGAGAGAGAGAGAGAGAGAGAGAGAGAGAGAGAGAGAGAGAGATAGATAGATAGATAGTTCTATTATCGTCCTGGGAGGTCAAATATGACCTATGGGACCAAATGAACATGTCACGTGGTGTGAGTGGAGTTCATAAGTGACTCTCGATGCTCAAAAATGGCTGAAATGAGCGTCGCAATAGAGAGTCCACATCGTGGTTGGGAGAGGAAGGTATGTAGGGAGAGCTCATGGCTGAATATATAGGGAAAAAAGGACCTAATGTGGTCAAAAGCTGAGCACTCAAGTAGTGTGTGGTACTCACTCTCTCGCACTTGACGAGGGCATAAGGTGCAAAGTCGATGACACTCCTCGCCAGTGCCCCAACGTCTTGTCTCGCAGCGTAGAGAATGGGAGCTAAGATGAATGGAGGCAATGGTGCGGATCGCACTCAACGGGATGGGCTCAAGGATGTAGGAATGGGTTCGGTTACCTCGTTCCGAGAAGAAGAGAGATTTGTAGTTTGGGGCAACGTGTGTGGTGTAATGGCTGAAGCGAGAACCTCCGGATTTCTCCCAAGCCATGATACATTGGCGTTGTAAGAAGGCCTCATTAACTTGGGAGTCACTCGACGCATCCTTGACCAAGTGACATGCATCCCATCTTCCAAACCATTTCTTGATATCAAGCATCCACCCCGAACTTAGTATTTTGCTCTTGCATGTCTTTTGAACCTTTTGACTTGCTTCATATGCGATTCTAGGAAGTCGATGCAAAGGGCTACGTTGTGTCTTACGCATGTACTCCACAACCCTTTCCATGCCCAAGACCTCGATGGGAAGCGATCTGGACTCAAGAAGTAAGAGCATGTAGGGTGTTTGTGTCTTGACTTGGAGAAAGTTGGTGAGAAAACGCTTTTGGACATTCTCAAACTCTTTCCAAGTAGACTTCCCAATGCTTCCACCCCACACCTCCACTCCATAAAGAAGCACCAGTGTCACCAATGTGTCAAAGAGGTACTTTTTGAGAGCCCAACACTTGATCTCTCCTGCATTGCACATGTTCTCAAATGCATAATAAGCCCTCTTTCCGGCTTCCAAGCGACGCATTGCACAATCCTTCCATTTATGATTGGATGGAACCTCAAGGCCAAGGTACTTGAAGTGATCTACCACTTCAAGTTTCTCATTGTTGTATACAATGCATGGATTTTCGTCATTGAGGGTCTTTACAAGCATAACCTTGGTTTTGGATCCATTCACGATCAGCCCGCTATGTAGGCAAAAGCGTTCCAAGACACTCATAAGCTTTTGTGCATCTTCTAAGGTATGTGCCAAGAGCACTACATCATCGGCATAAAGCAAAAGCATGATCACCGCATTTCCAATCTTAACCTCTTCTATGCCTTCTTGCTGCATAAAATCAAGAACCATGTATTCCAATTCATCAATGAGTAGCCCAAAGAGGGTTGGGGAAAGTGGGCATCCTTGTTTGACACCAATAGTGCTTGCAAAAAATTCTGAAATTCCATCTCCCATACGTAATCGACATATCACTTTTTGGTAGATGCGAAAGACTGCATGCATAAATTCTCTCGGCACTTGAAGGCTTTGCATACGTCTCCAAAGATTTCCTCGCGGTACCATGTCAAAAGCTTTCTTGAAATCCACAAAGCAACAATACAACTTTTTTCCTTTCAATCGAGACGCTTCCATAAGAACTCGAAGAGTGACAAGGTGATCAATAGTGCTATGATGCTTTCGAAAACCTGCTTGGCCAAGCGCACGTTTGCCATTCTTTTCAGCCCATTCACTTATCTTCATCTCCATGATACATCCAAATAACTTTGCCATCAAAGAACCAACCATTATAGTGCGATAGTTGTTCACATTGTTTACATCTCCTCCTTTGTGCAAAGGTTTGATCCAATTTGCACTCCAATCATGAGGCATGCCATACTGAAGTGCAAGGTTAAACATATCGCATATCCAATATCGTGTTTTCTTGCTTGTCCATTTAATCATTTCAACCTTGACACCTTGAAGGTCACCTGCCTTGCGAGTAGCAAGTTTCTCAAGCGCGCGGCATACATCTTCAATGGTAAAGAAGGGAGACATAAATGGAAGGGAGCTACAACCCTCCATCTTATCAACATTGGGTTGCTCATAGAGGTTCTTACAATGCATATACATATCCTCAAGAGTCAAGTCACCAAAGCTCTCAACGCGCTTGCCTTTTAGATTTTGCCAAAACTTGCCACATGCATGTGCTTTCTCTTGTGCTAAAAGAAGTTGTTTTTCGACTTCCCACCTTCTCCTCTTCTTTTGAACAAGTGCTTTGTATGTGTGTGAACATTCCAAGTAAACTTCCTTGTCTTTGATTGCATCCAATCTTAGCAAGTGTTTTCGGGCTTGACTACATTCCATGTCAAACCATTTCTTCTTGGTGCTACCCTTCTTAGACCTTTTGCAAGACATGTGTTTCACCGAAAAGCATTCCTTCGCACAAGAGAAAATTACTTCTTTGAAAACTTTCCACTTGCATTCTAATGTTGGGCTCCCTTGATGCTCTATCATGCTTAACATTTGGTCCACCATATCAGCATATATAAGTGCTCGTTTGAAGTCTAGACGTAGGTACAAATGATTCACATCATGATTGGAGGCTACATGCTCGGGCCGTTTACCACACTTGAGGTCAATACATAACATCCTATGATCCGATTCCGGATTCCATTCACCAAGTGTAAAGCTTTGTATGCATTCTAGAGTGGCTTCTGAGAACAACATATAGTCAATCACGCTAGCACCATTGTGCTTTCTACATGTAAAGTCATTGGTGCCTTGCCATAGAGATACACCATTTGCAATGAGCATTCCGGTACTATTGCACATATGTAGAAGTGACTTTCCATAGTGATCCACTTCTTTTGCATCATTAGAACTTCGATTATACATGTATGAGTCATCCACTCTTCTTGATACATGCGGCATGTCGACTTGTTGTGTGTCGTGTTGTAACATATTTGTGCGAGCATTCATGTCTCCAAAAACAATGACTTCACCTTGATCCTTGTAATGAGCAATGTCTTCCTCTAGTTCAACAAAGGGCTGATCTCTATCCATATTCAAGCGAGCATAAAAGTTGGAGTCATAGTGAGGAATGTAGCAGCCGGCCACAAACATGACTTGACCATTTGGTGGGCTGATTTTCAGCCATAAGTAGCGTTTATACTTATCTTCTTTGACAATGGAAACATCTTTCAAACCCTTTTTGGTCATACATGCTACGCCTCCTTGGCCTCTTCGTTGCTTTGCATTTTTGGCCCACATCAAAGAATGTACATCGTATTTGTCAAATCCAAGAATTCGTTGTGCATCATGCTCCCATGTTTCGACAAGAAGTATCACATCGGAGTCATTGGTAAGCTCATCAATGCCAATTCCCGCATTCCATGGATACCCGTTACAATTCCAAAAGCTTATTCGCAAGCGTGAGTTGGTCTCATAGATCATGTGTCCCTATTTGTTGGGTGGACTTGCATCCTCCTCAAGTGACTTTTCTTCTTGAGATGATACCTTAACCTTCTTGCTTCTTTCCTCGTATGCTTTGCGACGTACATTTTGTTGCATAAGAGTGCGATCCTCATATACATTACAACCCGTTCCTTTGAGGTAGATCCAACCATTGTCAAGGATGATCTTTCTCTTTACCTCATCAGCCATGGTACATACAATAGGTCTTTCTCCCGAGCGAGGGACTCCTTGTTTTCCAACTCGATGTGCACCATAAGCCATGATTCCTGACATGCCAAAGTGTGTAGCAAAAAACTCTTCAATAGCAACCGCAAGAGATTGGGGTGTTTCCATGCTTTCCTCCTTGATTCCACGAATGACGATGTTCTTTGAACGTTTTTGTCGTTCTTGCAATTCTTGAGTGTCCACATTCTCTACATTCTTTGCTTGGACAACGGCTTGCGTGATAGGAGATGTAGAAACCACATTATCCTTACATATATCAGCCCATGATTTGGATGCATTTCTCATCTCACATACATCATGTCGTATTGTATCTATCGTTTCCTCTTTCAATACATGATCACTCTCAACTTTGCTCAAGCGCTCTTTCACTACATTCATGTCCACAAGAGAGCGTTTACATTCTTGAACTTCATTCTCAAGATGCATCAAGCGTGTTGTTTGCATTTCAAGAACCTTCTTGAGGTGCTCATTCTCCACAACGAGAACTCTTAAAGTACCATTCTCCATTGCAAGTGCGCGCAACTCTTCACCTTGCTTGTTGACGGTTTCTTGTAACGAGATCAAGTAAGCCATGATCATTGCTTCCGTTGTTGTAGACGATGTGGTTGGATTAGCATCCAAATTCCTTGGAGATTTTGCATCATTCTCCATGGCGAGTGTGGCTTTTCCACCCTTGCGAGTTTTGTCTGACATTGCCTTCAAGTCGGCAACAAAAACGCAAAGTTTTGACAGTTTTTTCAGTTCTGAGATGCTGTTACAGCAAAGCCTTTCATTACACAAAAAAATTCTGTCTTTACATCAATGCGTAGAGGGCTTCGTGCTCTTCGATTGAGGCTATAGATCACCTAAATCGGAGTTCGGATGAGCAAGTTATGGTCAAAAGAGCGCTTGAGCAAAGTTGAGAGAGAGAGAGAGAGAGAGAGAGAGAGAGAGAGAGAGAGAGAGAGAGAGAGAGAGAGAGAGAATGAATTATAATGCATAGAGGTCAGATATTACCCATGGGACCAAAAGCAAAACATTACAACATTTCCTTCTAAGTGAAGGTGTTATATACATATAAGTTAATGACTAAGGGTCCATCAAGAGGATAAAAGAAACGAAGAAAACCTAAGGGGGGTCAAGTAAGAGGGGAGCCGGTTTGGGAGTTCAAAAATCTTGGATGATGGCTTTACCGCCTTGGTAGACTACCCATTTACCTGATTTGTGAGCTCTGTGCATCTTCTACAGCTCGTTTGCTTTAATCTTGAGTTGATTCATGGTTTGTTCCTCGACGATCCAAAGCTTTTTTCCCTTGAGGAGGTGGGATTGGTGTAACCGTTTCATCTGCCCTTCTTTCTCCTTGAAAGTGAGGATATAGTGCTCCGATGGCATATGCCTATGCGACTCATTGATCCAAGAGATGGTTTCACGTTTGATGTTAGATGGTTGAAGAATGTCATTGAGCTGGGTGATTGCTTATTTGAGGGTGTCCTCATTGGTTCATTATGGGTGGAGCCCCCCAATCCTAACCTTGAGGCTAAGAAATTCTTGTAGCCGGCATTCTTGTAAGACTGCGTGTCTCTCGGTGTCGATCTTCTTATGTGTTGCCTCGTGGGCTTCTTTCTAACTGCCATGAGCGTCTCGGTGCAGGAGGCTTGGACTTTGTGTGCTTTGGCAAGCTGAGCTTGGTTCTCTACTTCCTTTGTATCCTCAAGCTTGTGCAAGTGTTGCTTGTGCTCCTAATAAGTTCTTGGATTTGACCCTAGAGAGAGAGAGAGAGAGAGAGAGAGAGAGAGAGAGAGAGAGAGAGAGAGAGATCCCCCTACTTGATGATGATAACCTCTCTCAATAATCAACATCCCACAACAAATTCGAATTCCTCGTCTAGAATGATTTAGATTCCTCTATGCTTTGCCACATGGCTCAACACTTTTCGCCGGCTTTTATATGATAGAGATTTATCATTGTAATTTCTCACTTTCTACTTAGTGCAAGGTTATATCGAGACACACTTCGAGTATATTAAACAAGCTCACAATGGCTCATAATTCATCTCGCAGCTACGCCATATGGCCGATCATGACACCTAAAAAAATGAGCGACCTGAGAAGTACCACCACAACAATTGTTTTCTATATTGGACTTCATTGTAACCATGCACCTTCATGCGAGACATGGCTTGCATTACAATCTGCATCTAGAGGCATATACAACAACAGATTCCTTGGCTTCAATAGGGGGTCCATCATGCATCATGCCTCCGAAGCAGAGCTACACTAACCACAATTGGCTACTACCTAAGTTACTTTTGATCTTGTGTGATGAGGTTATTGAGGTAGACTAAACATTATCCAGAATGGCATTGTGGGGAGTTGCTCTGTGTCGAGAGTCGAAGCGGCACACGAAGGAGAGCTAGAGTAGCATTTGCTCTTCTTCGTCGCCAATGTCTATCTGCGCAGCTTCCTGCGTGCTGGACTTTTCGAGCCTTTCCATAGCCGGACCCTCATCGACACCAGGATCCTCTTCTTCCTCTTCTTCTTCGCGAGCTCTTCTACCTCATCGCAGAACATTATCATCTTGTACCGGTTGGCATACCGTTTTTCATACGCGCCCCTCGCCCGAGCCTCGAGATGCCACTCGCCTGTACGCTGTAACAGAGCTCTTTCCAACTTTAGAAGATGAAGTGGTAGAAGGTGAGGAAACAGCTGCTGACACTCCTGCAACTCCTTCTAAACCCAAGAAGGGAAAAGCTGCTCTTCCTTTAAAAAGAGACAGAGTAAGCATGAACTGCTGGCGACTTTCTTGTCATTTCAGTTACACTTTCAGAGAGTTTGCAGTTTCTGTGACTTCCCAAAGAGAATTTAATACAAGAGCATTGCTGACTGCTGCGTTCTGCCGGTGCTGAGCTCTTTATCATGAATCAAAATTTCAGTGTAGTTGTTAGTGGCGTATGTACATTGATGCTTAAGTTGATTTTTGCAAAACCAGCTTCCTGTGGTGTCATTTTTTTCAATGTAGCTGATTGTGGGTTTTGCTGCTTCAGGCTTGAAATAGAGAGCACTCTAATTATCTTGGGCGCCAATTGCATATTCTTATGTTAATGATTAGGAAAATTGCATATCCTTATGTTAATGAGAAGGAAAACTTTGCTGCAGAATTTACCAGGTTACTATCTCATTGGTATTTATAGACACAAGTTTTTTTGTGTTCCAGACTCGATCTAAGAGGTTCTTGGAGATACAGAAGAATCGAGCGAATAAGCAGGACTACTCTCCTGATGCGGCAATCAAGCTCCTAAAAGAAACATCCAATGCAAAATTTGTGGAAACTGCAGAAGCTCATTTTCGGATGAATCTAGATCCCAAGTATGCAGACCAGCAGCTGAGGGCAACGGTGAGGTGACAAGTAGATTAGCAAGTCATTATTCGAGGATTGTGTTCTGGTTGTGGTTCTGCAATGCCTGAAAGTCATGAGACTTAGCTGCATAAATTTTTTATTAAATTGTATCAATACTAGTGTGTTAAAACTAGGCTGATTGCTTTACTTTGGAATAGGTTGGTAGCTGATTATCATATTGTAATAGAGTGGCTACCCTTTTTAGGATTTCTGTAGGTAGTGAATGAGGCGTTTGACTCGTAAAGTCGTATGGGGGCATTTTGAGGAGTATACATATTGAAATTACATAAGCATTCACTTTGTTTCGTGTATGACAATGGGCGCTTTTGACCAAATCTAAAAGCTGGCATTTCCTATGTGGTCGTGTGTTTGCTCTTTATCCCTTTTTGAATCAGTGTTGCCTGTTTCTAGGTTGGCTATATTAGGCTTCTATTTTCTTCATTTGATCCCGTCTATGGGATCCCATAGCAAGGATCGTACGCCCGTAGATGATCAAGCCGATGTCGAAGATACCGTGTACTGCAGCAGTCACTGAGAAACCGCACGGACCACCACCGGATGGTGTCCTGGCAGGAGGTAACTTCATCCTCTGTGAAAAACACAAGCCATGTGTCTGCTGTCCACCCAGAAACGCATCTGTGAGGTGATGAAAACGCTCTGTCCAGCGATTTTCGGCGTGCTTGTACGCTCCCGGCTGGGTCCGGAATAGTGCAGAGGGTGTAGAGAAGGGTGGTGAATCATTGTCACTGCTCTAGATGGGCTCAAAACAGAGAAAACAGCAAGGGGTAATGGTTGAAATCTGTAGATTTGAAGAGGAACTTCGCCAGCAAGGCACTGGATGCCAATGCCAGGTAGGTGGTGGCAAGATCTAGGGTCCAGAAGCTGAGCGTTGCCCTCTTGCTGCATAAATGCAGGTCAATTTGCAACCCACTTTTGTTGCACTTTTTGGCACCAAAAACCTTCTGATTGTTGAAAAAACAAAGGCTTGATGGGTACCCTAGGTGCCCAGCAACTTGTGGAAGGTGTCAACGATGCAAATTGACCAATAAAACTGCTAAAAATGGGCTGAAAACCCAAAAACGCAGGTCTGGCTGAAAAACGCAGATGGAGCAGAGGAGGTTTCCGGCAATGAAATGATCCCAAAAGTGAAGCGTCAGCAGCGTGATGCAAAAACACTGTCCTGATTTGCAAAACGCAGGTGAAGGGGTGTTAGGTGCAGCGGAATGATTGTTTGCGCTTTGCTCAAGATGAGTGCTCCGAACTGTGCTCAAGGTTCCTTTTAGTTCTTATGGAAGGGAGAGCCTTCCGTTCTTAATGGAAAGTGCTATGATCACAACAAAGTGAATGGACACTGTGCGTGCAAGTGTATGAGACTGAGAGAAAGAGAGAAGAGAGATACGACACCAGAGACGACGTAAAACCCTCCTCCGAAGGCCCCACTCTCGTCGGTGAGAGTGGTCTACTTATTGATTGCACAAAGTGGTACAATGCGGATGCAATGGACTGATGCAACTTGGGACTATGCCGATGACGACGACGACGACTTTAGGGCTGAAATCTGTGGTCTCTATCTGCCGGAAATCTGCTGAACTTGGGGGCTGTTTTGGGTGGCTGAAAACGCAGGTTTTGGCTGCGTTTTTGAGGGCTGAAAATGAGTTCTTTTGCAATTCTCCAAGGCTGAAACTGCTGCTATCTGTGAGGCTGAAATCGCTGAACTTCCTGCTGCAGCAGATGGCTGAAAATGGAAAACGCTGGGCTGCTTGTAGCGTTAGCAAAAACGCTAGCAGGCTGGGATTATGGCGATGAAGCAAATCTGCAAAATGCCAGGCTAGGGTGACTGTGGGCGATACCAAACTGGAAACGCTAGTGCTAGGTGTTGATGGCGATCAAGCAAAGCTGAAAACGCCAAGTGAGGGGAGTGTCTGGCGATGGTGAAGACCCAAACTGAAAACGCTAGGCTCATGGAGAAGAAAACGCCAGGCTTGGCGGTACTGTGGGTTCTTGGTGAGAAGATGCCTGTCGAGCGGGGAGCTCCTGCTGCCTCTTCTGCCATTTAGTGCTCACTTGGGTTTGCTTATATATTAACTTAGCAAAATTGCCCTACCTACTTTTGTTGGGAAGTCACTTAAATTAATAAGTGAAAAATACCAAAAATAGGAAAAATAGGTTAAACTTACTGGAAAATTCCCTTGACTGATTTTAATGGATTCTGATGGGAATACTGATGATCATGCTGTGTGCAACTAGAGGATATGCATTTACACTAAGTGACTGGGCATGCATGGTCTACGAATAGACTCACAAAAGTGCCAGATCACTTCTAATCTAGACTGACTGGACCGATTGAACCCTGTTATGCTATAGCTTGTCCACGGACACATAGGGTTGGATGTGTCACGTGATAGGGGGGATCCTCCGCGATGAAAAACGTAGATCTCATCGCACGCCTAGTTGTTTGCAAAACGTTGGCAAATTCTGCATAAAAACGTTGGTTATGAAGAGATTAGACGCAAGTCTAATGGGGAAGGCGACAGTTCTGTCTACAATGCAAGAGGTAGAAATCAAAAGCGTGATGTGGGCAACAAGACTCAAAATAGAAGTAAGAGCAAGACAAAGGATAAGGATGTCACTTGCTATCAATGTGGCAGAAAGGGACACAAGAAACCCGATTGCAGGTATTTCAAGAAGAGCAGGATAGGAAGAAGGAAGCGCGAGAGAAGAAGAAGAAAGATGAGACAAAAGGGGAAAATCAGCAGCTGGTTTCTCCAAGGATGCCGAAAATGCAAATGTATCCTCTATTGTGGTCATTGAAGAGTTGTCAGACGTTGAGGAAATTTTGGTTGCGGCTTCATGCCCCTCAGATTTGGTGATAGCTAATGCAGAAGACATGCTTATCTCGAAGAAATATGTCATTGATGCATTGCTTAGTGCTAATGATGGCCTATCCCAATCTTGGATAGTAGATTCTGGTGCGTCTTTCCATGCGACTCTATCTTTGGAGTGTTGCCACATATGCTGTAGGCAATTATGGCAAGGTGTACCTTGGTGATAATTTTGCTTGCTATATTGAGGGAATGGGTACCATGCGTTTGGCTCTTAACAATGGTTAAGAGCTTGTATTGAATGATGTCAGGTTTGTACTAGGCATTAAGAAAAGTTTGCTATCTGCTGGCAGCTAGATGCACATGGTTTTACTACCATCTTTGCTGGGGGTTCATGGAAGTTGCTTAAGGGCTCTATGCTTGTTGCAAAAGGGTCTAAAAGAGGTACTTTATACTATCTTGGATGCAAAGCTTTGCTTGGCAAGTTTCTTGCTGTTGCTGAAGTTGCTTCACCTACAATATTGTGGCATAAAAACTTGGCCATATGAGCCAAAGGGGTATTGATGTGCTTTCGTCTCCGAAGAGGGTTGATGTAAAAGGCAAAAACTTGGATTTTTGTAACCATTGTCTTTATGGAAAGCAAAAGAAATCTTTTTACTACTCTGATGTCTCTCGCAAAGCTCATCCTCTTGATCTTATTCACTTTGATGTATGCACTATGCCTGTTAAATCTTTTGGTGGTGCATTGTATTTTGTTGCATTTATTGATGACTGTACTAGGAAAGGATGGGTGCATTTGTTGAAAAGTAAGAGTGAGACTTTTTATGCTTTTAAGAAGTTTCATGCTTTTGTTACCACTCAAAAGAGTGCTAAGCTTAAATGTCTCAGGTCGGACAATGGAGGAGAATATGTATCTGTTGAATTTCAGCGTTTTTGTGATCATAATGGGATTAAAGGGATTTGACAGCCCCTTATAATCCCTTTTCGAATGGTGTGACTGAGAGCTATAACCGTACTTTATGTGAGTGTGCGTTGCATGTTGTCCACCGCTAATCTTTCCCAAGAGTTTTGGAAAGAGGCATTAAAAACCGCAGTTCATATTTACAATCGCTCTCCTAATAGTACGGTGAAAAATGACATTCTAGAGGAGGTTTGGTCTGGCAAACTTGCCTGCTATGAGTATTTGGCTTCGCTGCTATGAGTATTTGGCTGCGAAGCTTTTGTTCATGTATACAATGACTTGAGAAACAAAGCTTGATATGAAGTCCATTAAAGGAGTCTTCCTAGGTTATATGTGGAAGAAGGTGAAATGGGCTAGAGAGTGTGGTTACCACAGCTTAGAAAGGTAATTTGTAGTCGAGATGTAGTGTTCAATGAGGCAAAATTGCTTAAGAATGCTATAAAATTTGATGCTGACAAGAAAATAGTCAGATTTCAGCTTTCCGTGCCACCCATTGATGTTGAAAAAGAGCCTCATGATGCATCACCACAAGGTGAAATTGATAATCAGCTGGTTAACCTTGAGCCAGAAAAGGTAGGACATGATATTGATGCGTCTAATGAGGATGGACAGCCACCTGAATTGGCTGAAAATGATTTTCAGTAGCATGATAGAGCTGAAAATGAGTTGCCTCATGATATAGAAGTTAGAACAGTTGCTTGAGAATGTAGATCATTGGGTACGCAGGTCAACTCGTTTGAGAAGGCAACTGCAGAGAGTTAATCTCTCTTTGCATCATGTAATGTTGACAGATTACTTATAAAGAGGCTAAGTCATGTGAGTCGATCAATAAGTGGGAGCTTGCAATGCAAGAGGAAATGAAATCCTTGTATGCAAATGATACTTGGGATCTTGTGCCATTGCCTAAAGGGAGAAAGTCCCTTCCTAACAAATGGGTGTACAAGATTCAGATTGTGGATGGAAAACCCGCGTACAAGGCAAGATTGGTTGCAAAAGGATATGCACAGAAAGAAGGAATTGATTTTCAAGAAATCCTTTTCCCTGTTGTAAAGCTTACAACTTTACGTGTCCTTTTTGCTCTCGTTGTGGTGCTTGATTTAGAATTGGATGTAAAGACAACATTTTTGCATGGTGACATTGAAGAGGATATATATATATGAAACAATCTGAGGGTTTTGTAGTTTCTACACGTGAGGAACTAGTATGCAAACTGAAAAGGGTTGTGTATGGTTTGAGACAATCATCGCGGCAGTGGTATAAGAAGTTTGACACTTTTATGCTGTCTCAAGGCTTTAAACGCAGCCATGCAGATCATTGTTTGTATATGAAAAGGGATGAAGATGGTAGTCCCATCATACTTGTTCTCTATGTTGATGACATGCTGCTTGTCGGGAAACATAAGACTAGTCTCGATGCTCTGAAGCATAAGCTAAATTTAGCATTTGCCATGAAGGATTTGGGTGATGCAGAGCATATTTTGGGCATGCGTATTAAAAGAGAGAGAAATTTGAAATTGCTGTTTTTATCTCAAGAAAAGTACATTGCAAAAGTATTCGACAGGTTTAATATGGCTGATGCTAAGCCTCTTGGAGTACCTTTACCTCCATATACCAAGCTTAGCAAAGCAGATTGCCCAAAGGATGAGGTGGCATTGAAAGCAATGAAGGGAATTCCTTATGCATCCGCTGTGGTTCTCTTATGTATGCTATGGTTGCCACTTGTTCCGACATTGCTTATGCTGTGGGAGTTGCTAGTCAATACATATCGAAACTTGGTAAAGCGCATTGGGAAGCTGTCAAATGCATTCTGAGATATTTGAAAGGTACACAATCAAAGTGTATTTGTTATGGCAAAAGTGACTTGAAGTTGCAGGGATATTGTGATGCCGACATGGCAGGTGACATGGATACTAGGAAATCTACCAGTGAATATGTATTTGCTATTGCTGGTGGTGCAGTCTCTTGGTGTTCTAGGTTGGAGAAAATTGTGGCATTGAGTACTACTGAGGCTGAATACATTTCAGCCACAGAAGCTTCAAAGGAAGCCATTTGGTTGGCAGACTTGCAAAAGAACTTGGCATGCCTGCTCATACTCCAGTGTTGGGTTGTGATAGCTACAGTGCTGTCTATCTAGCCAAAAATGCCATGTTTCAACCAAACACATAGATGTGCGGTACTACTTCATACGACAGGTATTACAGGATGGTCTAGTTATCTTGACTAAGATCCGTACACAGGATAACCCTGCAGATGTTCTCACCAAGAGTCTTGCTAAGGCTCAACACGAGCATTGCATACAGCTGGTGGGAGTTGGTTAACTTAAAGGCGTCATTTATGCCTTTAAGTGGGAGGTTGTTGGGTTAAAGGCCCTAAATAACCCCTTATGTACACTTTATGTACATTTTTTTACTTTGTCATGTTCAATGTTTGTCAGGTTCACATTGAACCTGGACACATTTTTAAAAGGTCACTTATAATAAAAGTGGAAAACCCACAACTCAACATTAGTGAGTTTTCCCAAAAACGTATGAGCATTTCTCTTTGCAACTTCTTCCTTCACCCACGCCTGGCTGCATCCAGCCCAATCCTACACTCCTTCACCGCGTGCATCTCCCTGTAGCCTCTGCTTCGTGCTTTCAATTTACACATTTATTAGGATCTGGGTCTTCTTTATGGTTTGTGGGGTTTTCCTACAATAGGTAGGGCTTTTTTACTAATTTTCAATGTGGAGAGCCCACACTTGTGTATTTTTGGCATATAAGTGCATTGCAGAGCAGTCAGTGTTTGGGCACACACTCTTTCTAGTGTTTTCTCTCTCTAGTGTTTTTTGTGTTGCAATTCACAAACGTTTCTCTCACCAACATTTTCTCTCTACACAACGTTTTTCTCTAGGGATCTCACTCTCTCTCTAGCTTTTCACTCTCTCCGCCTTCTTTCCTCCGCTATAGGTTGTGTTGCAGATTGGCTACCCGTGCCCATTCGGTGGGCGATATGCAATAGGAGGACGATTCCGAGGAGATCTGTCGCGATAATCTGAGATCCATTGGCTGCCCGGTCTTGAGAGGAGGTTTGCTCGCGGTTGTAGATGAGATCACTACCCGATTCACCCTTGTTCTCGTTTCCTTTGTACCATTTCTTCATGAAATTTCAAGGATTACATACAAAATTTAACTATAAAAAGCCTTTTCCAATCTGTTTTATTGAAAAGAGCCGTTTCTGCCTTTTGATAGCATTGCCGGTCTCACGCCATTTCCCATTCCATGCGACTATCAGTAGATCTCTTGGTGATGCTAGTTGCTTCTTCTCTATCATCTTTATCATTGATTGTTCCTTGTATTTTGCAATTCCGTAGCTCAATGGTTTTAGATGGTGCCAGCTGGCGAGCAGATGCCTTGGCAGTACGTTCCTTACTTTATGACACCACCGGTGGCTTTCTGGTTATCTTGGCCTTTGGGGTGCAATTATAGAGAGTTTTTGGTGGAAACTACCTATCTTTGAGAGGCAATTGTCATCTTGTCTCATCCTTAGGTTGATAGGACACTTTTCACTCTCTTCAGGAGAGGTTTTTTCACCTTTGGCCTTTCGGTTTTTCATCTTGTCCATGTGGTTAGTCGTATAAGGTTTTATTATATGTCGTTGAGCATGCTTGTAACTAAGTCTTGTACTTGACCTTTGAATCACCACCATTGGGATGTTTTGAGAGGCTTTTGAAGTGATAGAACTTAGCCACTTTTATGTGTGTGAGAGAGAGAGAGAGAGAGAGAGAGAGAGAGAGAGAGAGAGAGAGAGAGAGAGAGAGAGAGAGAGAGAGGATTCATGCAAGATTGACATATGATGCCACCTTTCCACACCCTATCCTTCCCGGAGCTCGATGGGAGGCCATTAGAGTAGTTAGCTCCCGCGGGAAGTGTCGTTGTGTTGACCCTCGTTTCGCTTCCGCTGATGCTGCACTTTGGAGGCTTTGGGTGTGGGAGGGTCGTGCCCTATCTCAGCTATATTGGGACCCATGAGAGTGACATTGGCCTCACTCTAACCCTACATGTGCACCTGTATCCTTCTTTGAGTATACACTGTCAGGATTGGACGGTTAGCATTGATGAGACAGCAGCCAGAGCAGCCCACTTGTATGTGTTTCTGGTTACATTCAGGTCTCTCTCATGCCTATCTGCAGCAGTTTTGGTCCGCCATCTGGGATATTTACATGCGGCTCGTCATATTTCCTTTTTCATGTGGATGATTGCGCATGCTGGACTTCCAGTTGGGACTTGGCTAGCTACTATGGATCATGATCCGTTATGTCCTTGCTGTCCTTTGCGACTCCCTGAGTCACCTGCACACTGTCTTTGGTCATGCTCAGCCTCCCATGTAGTGTGGCTTGCAGTTTGCTTTCTACTTAGCAAAGCAGGTGTTCAACATGGATTTCTTACTTGGGGATCTGTCTCATGGTTGATGCCGATGCCCGGCCCCCATCTTTTTTACGAGGGCTCAAACACAGATCCAGCCTTTATGCTTACCTCGGCTGGTTATCGGTGAGGGACTTTGGCTATGCTACCACAGATTGCTTGGCAGGGGGATTCTCAGACACGTGATGAGGTTTTTTCAGTCATCACTAGTATTACACTCTGGAATGTTTGGAGAGCTCGTTGTCTCCACATTCTTAGTGCGGCTCCACAGCTCCTTCAGGATACCCTCACTGCCATTTGGCTGGATATCATTCACACCCTGATTTGGCAGTGGGATTCTTCCTCAGGTGCATCTCGAGCAGCCGAGGCTCGCCGTTTTACCTTCCTTCGGCGTTGGGCACGATCCCCACTCTTCTTCACACTTACAGGTGGACAGATTACGTGGCATTATGTCCCTCCTCGGTGGTTTCTCCTCCACTCGTCACACCAACCACCATGAGATTGTTTTAGTGGAGTTGTCACTATAATGGCTCTCCTCCTTACATGCAGCTTGTACACCCCACGTGATAGGCTATTTTGGCATCCGTTGGGGATTATATTGTACTCAGTAATATACAGCCCTGACTTTTTCCAAAAGCGAGAGAGAGAGAGAGAGAGAGAGAGAGAGAGAGAGAGAGAGAGAGAGAGAGAGAGAGAGAGAGAGAGAGAGAGAGAGAGAGAGAGAGAGAGATTTGAAAGCTCTCAGCTCGGCAAGAGGACACACATTGACTGGGCTAGATGGGATGATGGGCCAGCACGCTCTTTACATCGTTGGTCAGATGCTTTGTTGGCTGGGGCACATGGGCACAGGTGATTGGAGCCACATATGGGATCCGTAGAGGAGAAGCGGCGACGAAGAGCACACCTAGAAGTTCAGCGTAAACTTAATCCGTGGTGCCTAGGCGTATGTTTGTGTTCGTCGAGTGTTCTAACCCTAATATGGACAACACAACATCCGAACTTGGGCGTCACTGTCCCGCATGGGTTGCCACTCGTATGAGAGAGATTGATGAGGCTATTCGACCTGACTGGCACACCCTTATTGGAGGACAAACTCTTTTACCTTCTCATCACGGATCGTGGGTGTACTTCGATCCCCACTCGAGAGACGCGATCGTTGCTCAGCATGGGAGTGGCATTGTGGAGACTGTCCATCATGAATGTCACATCAGAGTAGAGTTTCAAGGTGAGGTTTCGCTTGATCAACAATTGATTCCCCTTTGGTAGCCGATTAGGGTGGTTGGCTCTTTCCAGAGGTGGTCATGTGTTGACCCTGTTTTTACTACTGAGGAGGCACCACTTTGGGGACCGTGGATTTGGCAAGGAAAGCCACTTGTTTAGCTGGATTGGGATCCTGGTGAGTGGCAGTGACTTTCGTTGAGCGATGATGGAGCCCCTCTTATCCTTTTTTGAGTACTCTTATCTCCCTTGGGAGGAGGTGTCTTTTGCAATCTCGGCACCCTCTTGACCGTCCTCTCCAGTCAGAGGTTTGGCAAGATCAACGAGTCCTCCCCACTCCAGAGACAATTTTGGTCATCGGTAAATAATCTCAAAGAAAAGCTGTCATTCCTTCTGAGTGATTGAAGTAGGATGATAGCCCTGTTGTACTTGCGAAGCTTGATTTTGACAACTACTTCTCCAAAGCGTGCCGAGTGAAGAGTGCCGATTGGACTAACTTGAGAAGCACCATGTGGGTAACGCTTTGGTTGCATGCGTATAAACAACCTCACTAGTTAAAAAAAGCCTCTAAACTTTGATCTTGTCCCATCAAACTTTTCACGGAGGTTGACCTTGGGCTCCTTCCTTTGTTGTGGTGGACTAGTAAAAGTGCGGTTGGATTGGCTTCACGTAGTTCTTGGATTGAGGCTTGAAGTTCTTGCACCACTAGACTCGGCAAGTGTGGTTGCTCTGCTTTCCCCACTGGATTAGCTAAAATCATGAGTGGATTTTGGCACGTATTGGCCTCACGTAGTTTGTGGACGGGCGTTGAAGGTCTTGCACCACTGGACATAGCAAGTGTGGTTGCTCTACTTTCCATCGTTCATGTAGCTCCTGAATTTGTTGCTGCAACTTTTGCAAGTTAGCCACAACACCTTCCAATATAGACTCTGATGTCTAGGCAAGATCAAAGACGTGTAGGCTTGCCAAATTGTTATGAGCGTGCCTTGAGCTAGAGAAGAGCGAGAGAAGGTGCTCACAATATACACGAGCTTGGAACTATTGTGGCGTATAATCTTGATTACAAGACTTAATGCTCAATTAAGAGAACTTGATTACAAAACTCCGATTACAAGAATGGAGTACAAGGCAAGAGTAGATTACAAGAACATGGCTAGATAACAAGACAAGAACTAGAAGAGGACTTACCTCGCAGGAGCCTCACAACTGTGTTGGCAAGATTGAGGAGCTTTGTAGCCCAAGGCCTCTATTTATACTAAAGCCTAAGGAGGTTAAGGACGCATGTCAATACCACATGGCATGGCATGGATGTCAATACATGGTGCACATGCATGGTGACACATGGCATGACACATGGTTGTTGACATAAGCGATGATGCTGACATGAGTGATGGTGCAGACAATCCTTTAGAAGCTTCTAGTACAAGCTTTTAGAATCTTCTAGGATCTTCCTTCTAGAACCTTCCAGAATTTTTTGGAAGCTCGCATCCATGACAATGTGCAACATATTTAACCACTTGAGTGACCATGTATACAGGAACTTGAATAGAATCCTAAATATTATGTTAGTGTATGGGAGCATATATTTGTACCTAGTTCTACATCCACTATTGGACACTGATGATGTTAGTGGGGATGTCCTAGTAGTTAGTCGATACTATACGTTATGGAGCTGATGGTTATATGGTCTTGTGGGTGACTACCATGAGTCTATATCTTGCACTTCCTTTAAAGGTGAGTTTGGGCTTATCCTAGATTCATCCAAGATATATTTTCTAGTCGTATAGTGAACATGTAGACTTTACACTAGTGAAGGTTATGGCTAGTTAATATTAGGCTAATTCTTTCTATACTAAGCTTATCCTGGATTCATCTAGGTATAATTCTTTCTATTGTCTTGTGGGTGACTACCATAAGTCTATACCTTGCACTTTTCTTCAAAGGTGAATTTGGGCTTATCCTAGATTCGTCTAGGTATATATTACGTTTTCAACAACTTCTAGAAACATGTGTGTTTTGTCTTCGCATTTTCGAAACCAAACGTCTGCAATTGTTGAAAACACAAAACGTTTCTTGTTACACTGGCGGCAACTATTCTTGGTCCTTTTCTTCCTCTCTTACTCTCTTTGCATGCACACATCAAAGCATTAATTGTATACACTTGTCATATATAGTGTAAACAAAAAGGGGGACCAAATACTTTCTATCATATCTCATCTCCTCCTCCTCCTCTCTCTCTCTCTCTCTCTCTCTCTCTCTCTCTCTCTCTCTCTCTCTCTCTCTCGCTCTCTCATGTTAGCGACATTGATATATGGCTATATCATATATCTTTGGTAACATTGGGCCAAATGTGTGCACATATACACTTCATACATACATCGAATTGATGTTTCAGTTTGACGTTTCATTGAGAGCTTGGAGGGAAGGGTGAAAGATTTCAAGGTGAAACATGACGTTTCGAGGGTGAAATGTTTCGGGTCTTAATCGTTTTATGGTTACGTTAGACTAACAGTTTCGAAGTGAGAGCGCAAAGCAGAAGGTACCGGTAGGTGCACGTTGCGATGCAGTAAAGGATTGGGGCAAGAAGCAGGAGGCACAGTGCAGCAGAGAAGAAGCACTAGCAATCGAAAGCGGAGAGAGAGAGAGAGAGAGAGAGAGAGAGAGAGAGAGAGAGAGAGAGAGAGAGAGAGAGAGAGAGCGCTCACGTTTTTTGGGAAAACTTAATAAGTGAGTTTTGGGTTTTCCCACTTTTATTATAAGTGACTTTAAAAAAATGTGTCTAGAGTCAATGTGAACCTGGACAAAGTATAAAAATGTACAAAACGGGATTATTTAAGCCGTTAACCCAACAACCTTCCACTTAAAGGCATAAATGATGCCTTTAAGTTAACCAACTCCCACTAGCTGTATGCAATGCTCATGTTGAGCCTTAGCAAGACTCTTGGTGAGAATATCTGCAGGGTTATCCTGTGTATGGATCTTAGTCAAGGTGACTAGACCATCCTTCAATACCTGACGTATGAAGTGGTACCGCACATCTATGTGTTTGGTACACGCATGAAACATGGCATTTTTGGCTAAATAGACAGCACTCTGGCTATCACAACCCAACACGGTGTATGAGCAGGCATGCCAAGTTCTTTTGCAAGTCTTTCCAACCAAATGGCCTCCTTTGAAGCCTCTGTGGCTGAAATATATTCAGCCTCAATAGTACTCAATGCCACAATTTTTTGCAACCCAGAACACCAAGAGACTGCAGCACCAACAATGGCAAATACATATCCATTGGTAGATTTCCTGGTATCCATGTCACCTGCCATGTCTGCATCACAATATCCCTGCAACTTTTTTTTTTTTCCGAGAAAAAGATCCTTCTATTAGTTACTGAAAACTGCCCATAGGGCTACATCCACCTCTGCAAGAGAGGGCTACAACAAACATGATGGGGAGACTCTCCCAATGAAAAAACAACATATATACAATGAGGCTAAATCAAGAGATGGGAGGAGGGAAGAGCCACACAGGTGGACAGTAGTGCCATCTGAGCACCATCTGAGCACCCCCTGGACTATGGTGTAGAAAGGCCCAGGGCGCCAGAGTCGAAGGAAAGCCTCGCGGCGCTCCCGCATGCGGCCGGAGCTGCCCTGTAGTCCCTCAAGCTGTCCTCTGAGAGTATGGATCAGCTCTAGCCAAAAGTCACGAACAGTCTCTGCTGGTGGCACAGGGCGAGCCTCAAAGATGCGGAAACAGCGGGCCTGCCAGATGAACCAGAGAGCTAGGCCATTGATGAGCTCCCAACACTCCTCTCTCTCACTGCACCACTCCTGTGGAGTAAGCTCTGTAGCAGGCTGGAGTGTAGGTCGCCCCCCCTGCATCACTATCATCCGGCTGGTGGAATATAGCTCAAACTGTAGTGCCGGGCCCGTGAGGGTGGACCAAGCCGTTGCCCCCCAAGTGTACTGTCGAGCCGTGGAGAGGGCAGGCATCAGCTGAAGAACTCGTAGCCACACCTGCTGGGCCGAGGGACAGTCCCAAAGACAGTGACGTTGACTCTCCACCAACTGGTCACAAGCTGCACATGCGGTCGGGAGACCACTATGCACAAGCCAGCTCCCTACTGCTGTGGCTCTGTGTGCAACTAGCCACTGGAACAAAGTGACGCGCCGCGGCTGTCTGGAGTCCCACAGCCTCTGCCAAAAAGCTGCCAAGAACTCGAATGTGAGGCCCTCCTCCTGCCAATGACGTGCTGTAGCGGGGTGGGCCTCTCTGTGTGCTGCAAGTATGTGACGTCCAAGCCGAACAGTGTACTGAAAGAAGGGGACTCCTGGGCGGTCTGCAGAAAAGAAAGGGTCCCTCCATAGCCACTCACCAGGATCCCACTGTACTCGTGCCAGTGGACAACACTCCCAAGCCCATAGCCTCCAGTGTCCAGTCTCAAGAGTTGCTGGGGTCAGGGTCTATGACGCAAGTTCTCCCACAGATGCCCACAACTCGGATCCTCTGGAAACAACACTCTGCTACCTGCGGGGTCTCTACTGCAACTCGCTGTAAACGTCTCCCACCCTGAAGCTCGAAGAACAGGGCTTGGACAGTCTCTGAGCAGGCCCTGACTGAAATGAGAACCTCCAGTCGTGTGAAGGCTCCCATCCACCGGGGTGCTACTGGCTCGAGAGGCGTGAGCCACTCAACTGGAACTGACTCTGAGATGTCCTGACACATGCTCTGCACCCCTCTCATGCCCTGTAGCTGGGCACCCTGCACCTCCTTTGACAAACCTGTGAACTCTAGCCAGTCACCTAGAGAGCGTGCTGGACCTGCTGCCATGGGACCCCAAGAAACATGAGGCTGACTCCCAACCAAGTGGCCTCTCTGAGTGCTAACCATGGGGTTCCAGACGAGGGGCTGCCGTAGGCGCTCCTCCGTGCACGTCGGCTGTCTTTGCTCTAGGCCACGCCGTAGGAGCTCCCAAGATCGAAGCAGACTCACAGCGAATCGGTCCTCCAGTCTCCTGCTCAAACCAACTCGGCGCAACTCTGTAAAGATCCATCTGGTCGAAGGTTGCCAAGGGCCTCCTGACTGAGGCACCCTGGCACGAAGCCTCTGCAGCAAGAACTCCTTCCAGGGCTCCTCGCCTGGAAGAAGTCCTCTGACGACGAACTTCCCAAGAAGGGCTCTGCTCTGCTGTGCTGGATCAATGATCCCAAGCCCTCCCTGAGAACAAGGAAGTGTGATGACCGACCAAGCCACCTTGGCTCGGGCAATCTGAGTGTCACGACCTGACCAAAGGTAGTTCCTGATCAGCCTCTCTACCTGGCTGATACAAGAACTCGAGAAAATCCAGCAAGAAGTGATGTACCACATAGTCGCCAACAACACCTGGTTGGCAACTACTACTCTACCAGCCAGCGAAAGTCGTGCTGAGCTCCAATGTAACAGCTTTCTCCTGATGGACAGGAGAAGAGGAGCAATCTGTTGCTCGGGGGACAAATCCAAACCAACCTGACAACCCAAGTACCGAACTGCAGTCCCTGGAGGAATCCGCCTGAAACCCTCACCTGGCATCCAATCTAGCACAGGAGCACTGCCAACGGAGAAAGCCACTGTCTTTCTCTAGTTGATCAGTGCGCCCGATGCACAGCAGAAGGTCGCCAAAGCCTGCTCACATCTGTGTAGATTGGCCTCCTGGCCCTCTAAGTACAAGGCTGAGTCGTCGGCAAACTCAGCGTCCAGAAGCTCATCTCCCCGTATAGGGAGTGCAAGGCCCCTCAGACCAACCTGCTGTGACACCAAAAATCTGCTCATCGCCTCCGCATAGAACAGAAAGAGAAAGGGGGCAAGAGGACAACCCTGTCTGACCGAACGTGTGAGCATGAAGCGCTCCCCTCTACCTCCTGCCAAAAGCACCTGACTGTGAGCTTGTCCGTACAAAGCTGACACCCCTCTGATCCAAGCATCTGAGAAGCCCATCCTGTGTAGAGTGCCCTCTAGAAAGTCCCAATCAACTCTGTCGTATGCCTTCTCAAAATCAAGAAGAAGAATCACAAGGTCCTCCCCACGGAGCCGTGACAGGGCAGAAGCCTCCCAGAAAGTGAAGATGTTGTCAAGGATACTGCGTTCCTTGACAAAACCTGTCTGAGTCCCATGTATAAGGCTCTCCAAAAGTGGCTGAATCCTCAAACTCAGAGCCTTGGCAAGAATTTTGTAGGCTGAATTGAGGATGGTGATGGGGCGCCACTGTCTAATCTCATCCAAAGAGCCACCCTCCTTTGGAATGAGGTAAATCAGGCCCTCACTCATGCTATCCGGCATCACTCGTGTGTGCAGAATGTACTGAAAGGCACTACAAAGATCTGGGCCAAGCAGGTCCCAGTACTCCAAGAAGAAACTGGGAGTCAGCCCATCCTCACCTGGACAGCTACCACGAGGTAGGGCCCTAAGAGCCGTGTGTAGCTCCTCAAGCTGAAGAGGCATCTCCAGCCTCTGGTGCATCTCCTCAGTCACAAGACAAGGCATCTGTGCCCAAACCTGCTCTCTGCATGCATCCTGCCGCTCTGACTGAGGCTTAGCCGACAGTAACTCACGGTAAAAGTCAGTAGCAACTGCACGCATATCCTCGGGCTCACAAACAACTGACCCATCAGGTCTCCTCAACTGATTGACCTTGGCATGCGAGTGCCGAGTCCCACTGTCTCAAAAAAAACACCTGTCACTCTGTCACCCACCTGAGTCCACTGAGATGCCTGTCGGTGATAGGCAAACTCATGACGCCTCTCCTCTGTGCAAGCAAGCTCCCGTCGAGCCTGCTGTAACTGCTCCTCCAACCATGGACTGTCTGGATGCTGCTCCTGCATCCTCTGTAGTGAAGCAATGCCTCGTCTGAGACGCTGCTCCTCCTCTCTCGCTGCAGCCCGTCGAGCCAAAGACTCCTGGAGAAAAAAGTGGCTAAGCTGAGCTAGGCTTAAGGCCACTCTGTCTGCAGGTAGAGCCTGGCTGTCCATGCCCTCTGTCCAAAGAGCCTCTACCCTCTCTCTGAGTGCTGAGTCCAACAGGACCCGCTCTGGGATACGAAGCATCGTGCTCCCACTCCGCTGCCTGTCTGCCACTGTGAGGATCACTGGTGCATGATCCGAGAAGGAGGTCCCTGCCAGAATGCCCAATGATCCCCCCAAGTCACTGTGTCACGATTGTGACTATGTTAACAGCAATACATCTACTCCTAGTTGCAGATACGCGAAGTGCCATGCCAAGGAGGACCCCTGCGCTTGGATGGTCACACCCCTTCGCCCAAAAGACGTGTCTCTTCGCCAAAAGCCACACTCCTTCGACAACTGGTCACACCCCTTCGCTCTACGGGTGCGACTCTTCGCCCAATGGTTGCAGCTCTTCGCCGAAAGGACGTGTCTTTATGTCTAAAGTCATGTCTCTTCACCAAGAGACATGTCTTGTCATTTGTGTCTATTCGTCTCCTATATAAGGAACCCTTGTATCACACATTTGAATCAATCAAACACAGAGTCTTCTAAGTCTTGTCTCAAGTACAATTCAAGTTTCTTAAGTCTTAATCATGAGTTTAAGTACTTAATTAAGGATTAGTACCTAGAATCCTTACAGTGGTATCAGAGCAAATTTTTTTTCCCAGGCCTTTGGACTTGGCGTCTACCTAGTCTCGCCGTTGCCGACCCTACCCGCGACACTCACCTCGTGTGTTGTATGGCCGCAGAGGAAAGATGGTGTACTTCTACTACGCGTATGAGAGATACAGATGTGTGTGTGCGGGCGTACCGGTGATTGTGACCCTTCATGAGGAGGTTCGAGCGGATGTGCCTTATCAAATCACACTCACACCCGCAAAAGGGCACAAGACGCATCTTTTCCCCAAGTGCTCGAGCCTCGCACCCCATCTCCCCCATGCTCGCACCCGTTCCTGGCGGCGTGCCTTTTAGTTTGCGCATCCCTTCTTGATGCCTCTTCGTGCGCTGGCTGCCTTTCATGCTGAAACGCTGCCATATTGAACGCTGGCTGAATTTCCACGTGCTGAACGTTTTGCTGGGCATTCTTTTGAGCTGATTTTAAATTCTCCAAGCAGCAGAGTTTTGTTTACGCTGGCTGGACAGCGCTGCTCTTTCTTCTTACGCTGGGCAGATTTTAACGATGGCAGCCTTATTTTGACGCTGGGCAAATTTTCCTATTCTAAAGTTTAAGTGGCCACCTAAATTAACTCATTAAGTGGCCACCCAAAGTTCACTTGCCTTGAGTGGCCGCCCACTACCCAAATTTTTTAAAACCCCATGTGAAAACCCCAATTTTTTAAAAAGCCAATGCCAACACACCTTATCAATTTAAAAAAAAAACCCCCAAATTTATTAAACCCAAAGTGGCCAGCCACTACCCCAAAATTTATACACAAGAATTACAACCCATGTGCAACCATTAAAAGAGCCTTACAGTAAAACAAATAAGACCCATCGTCCGAGCAAAGCCTTCCTTTTCATCAACGGTTCATGCTCGAGTATGGACTCTCACCTCTCATTGTGGAAGCAGCGGGTAGCCGCCTTGGAACAAGACATCTCCTCACTTACAGTGAAATTGGAGGCTATCCGGCGACAGTTGCAACAACCTTTTGGTATCAAACAGTTTTCGATTGTTTCTCAGCAATCTATTTCTCACCCTCAGCATGTTTCTTCAGAAACAACCCAACACAAACTCACTTTGCTTGAGCAACAACGTGCTCAGAAGCAACATTCTTTGTAGCATGACTGCTATAACAAGCCTCAACCTCAAAATGATCATCGGCAAAAGCAGCAACATGAAGCTTTCAGAAGATCTCCCCTTAAAGAGCATTCAACCTCTTCGAAGTGGGCTCACATAGTGGCACATATTTCCAACCCTAGTCAAGTACTCGGTCGTGAACGCCGCAACGCTGGACAAGTTCCCCCTTGCGAGCCATGCCATGCTTCTCCTACTCTGGAAGCCTTAATACCCGCTGATAAAGCTGAAGGTTCAAGAGATTTTGGTTCATGTGTGGCATCCCAAACACACACAACTTCTTTGGTTGTGGTCCAGGCAAAAACAAAAGCCTTGTCACCGCCCTTGCAGAATGAAGTCTTTGTTTCTGATGAGATAACTGATGCTGTGGTGAATGATAATTCTTCAAACTTGAAGATACCAATTCTTACCTTCAATGATACAAAGGATAAAATGGATACAAAATCTTGCAGCACGACTTCAGTCGCTGCAATTGAATATTTGGACACAACTTGTTTCACAGATAAACCTTTACAGATGGATATACCTCCAAACACTAATCTGTCTCAGTCTACGACATCCCTTCAAAAGGATTTTACGGTTCCAGACAAACCAATGGAATACCTTACAGATTTCCAACCGGTGGTCTTTACTCAAAAGAAAACTCAAGTCAGTTTACCAATAATTTCACTCGAAGCAGATACAGACTCAATCTTTTATTGGACAAAGCTCGAAGTTACAAATGACTTTGACAAAGGCAATAATCAAGTTGCAAATGTGATACTCATACTTTTGACAAAGATGAGACAAGTTGCAGATATGATCATTTCACAGTTTGACAAAATAGTCATGGTCAATAATAGTGTCATGACGTGGGACTTAACAAAAAGAGCTTTGGATGCAGAAGCACTACAAAAATACATTTCCTTCTTCTCGGAATTTCTTCAACTACCCTGGGTGTCACAAAGTGATGACGTGGCGGACAGCAGAAACCCTAATTTTTGCCAAAAACCCTAAAATTCCTACAAACCCTAAATTTTGCCAAAAACCCTAATTTCCGGAAATCGCGGAGGCGGATTATTATTATTATTTTTTTTGTTGGAAAATGATGAGCGACGCGAATTTTGCTTTTGCTTTTTTTTTCTATAAAAAAAAGAGAAAAGACTCTCTAAGAGAGAGAGAGAACTGATGCTTTTGATTTTAAAAGCTTTTGGGGCTCTGCTTTTGGGCATCCCTTGTAACCTTTAAATTAGTGGTGAGGGCCTCACTTCTCAGAGCATCTGGACGCAGAGTCTGAGAGTGAAACCCTAACCGCTCTCTTGTACTTTGATGATTGATTAATACAAAAAGAAATACCGAAAGGGGCGCCAGTCTTTGGGGCCAATATCTCTAGGCACGGAACTCCGCCGGGCCAGTGCAAATCTATTGTGATCTGTGAATTATTTTGAAGTGGTAATTTGGTGCTGTCGCGGTTGATTCTTGACTTGGAGTGTCCAAGTTTGTTACAGTGGTATCAGAGCACGGCCGATTTCTCTTCTACGGGAAATCCGATCCCCGAATTTTTTTCCGCGGCACCTATGGCTTCAGGCAATGATCAGTCGACTCCCTCTGCATTTGGAGATGCGGGCTGGGATCACAACGAAGATTCAGGCAGAGAGTATGGCCCGCCTTGGCCTACTTAGGCGGAGCGGTGAGAGAGAGAGCGTTGCCAGTTGATTAGCGATGCAACAAAGATGATGCTCAATTTTGCCAAGGACCCGAAGATGGCAAAATATATGAACCAGACCTCTTTGGAAGAGGTACAGATGGAGTGGCAGAGAACCACAACACCACTTCCGAAACCCGCTCTCAAGAAACCTTCTGCCTCCAAGAAAATATACGGAGCAGGAACTGGAGAACGTGGTTGATACACGGATTGCTCAGCTTTTCGACGTGAAAAAGAAAGCCAAAAAGCACGGCAAAAAGCAGAAGAAAGGCACTGACTTCCCGTGATATTTGGGTCGTCGGTCGACATTTGACAAGGCAAAGAAATTGAAGAAGCGCGTCAAGTTTGAAGACCTACCCAGTTCTTCTTCTTCTTCTTCTGACAGTTCTTCTAGCTCCTCGGATTCGAGCGAAGAAGACAGAAAAGGTAAAAAGCGAAGCAAGAAACAAAGCTTCGGAAAGGTCAAGAAGAAGGCTACATCTCGCCCAGAAACTAACAGTTCTACTGAGGACTCGTCTACAGACAGCTCAGATTCCGATGACGGAAAGTTTTATGCGAACAAGAAGAATTTTTACAAAGCCAACCAGTATGACTTTCTCGAAGATAAAAGCAAGAAAGTCCGAGAGTTTAAGGAAGGTGGCCACTCGATCAAGTTTGATACTTTTCAGGATACTCAGATGCTTCGAAGGCTTTGTCTTTTATACAGCAGTTTGACATCGCTTTCGCGGGAGGACGCTATTCAGAGCACTCCAAGATTCGGAGAGCTGCCTCTTACTTTAAGGGGAATGCTCGTACTTGGTGGTCCACGCTTCTATTAAGCAAGACTGTGGCAGTTACATGGCTGAAATTCAAGAGGCTTTTTATTTCTTCTTGGTTGACTCAAGAGTTTGAGCGAGATATACGAGCTGCTTGGAACCATCTCCGGATGACCAAGAGCGATACAGTGAATTCTTATTGTGAAAGATTCTGGAGCTCTTTTCTACCCGCCTCTTCATTCAAGAAGATCTCGTTTAGAGAACAGACTGAGTGGTTTACCTTCGGTCTACCTACAGAGATCCGAGATCACTGCTTGGAACAGAAGTCAGCTTCTATTCAAGAGTTGATGAGTCATGCGAAGCGGGGCTTTGCCATTCACTCTGGCAGTCTGACCTACCCCACAGATAAGGCCATGACACAACGAGCCGAACAGACTTCTGGGAATGAAAATAGAAAGAAAAAGAGCAAGACAGAGAAAAAGGATGCACAACCCAAGCTTACTCCTGAGGAGAGAGCTCGCTTCATCAGAGAGGGGAAGTGCTTTGGATGCGGGAAACATGGACATATTTCCGCGAAGTGCCTTGATAAGGCACAGAAAGAACAGAATGATAAAGACGACGACAGGTCTGAGAGTTCGAGAGGAGCTGAGGAATGTGGCAGAAAAGGCAGATAGAAAAGCAGAACTGGTACCACATGGCGTGGGACCTGCTCCGAGTCTAATGAATGAAAGTACAAACTTTGCCGCTTTCAAGGCAAAGTGAAGGATCAGGAAGCTCTTTTGAAGGAGCCAAGGCCAACTTCTTTTCACTTGGAATTGGCGGCTCGATTTGGAACTACGCCCGACAGACTGACGCCACAGGCGGAGGTAGTTCGACTGGCACCCGGATGGGATGTTGCCATTACACTGAGCATTGGCAAACTTCGTTTGCAATGACAGGGGTGTTCAGGGCACGCGAGTGACGTTCTACTCGGGATCCCTTGGTACCACAAGAACTACGCTGTGGTTGACTACCGGGCCGAGAAAGCGACTTTGATAAATGAAGGGCTTAGAGATTGTACTTGATGAACTTCAGTTTTCTTACTCATTCTTTTAGGAGAACTGAACGATGGATAAATGTTGAATATGTTTTGACCTGAAGAAAAGAACGCCAAGATTTTTTTTTTCTCCACGCTCATGCCGATTGCTTTTGAGAGGGCCTGAAGATCATACGATTGATCTGATATCTGGAAGCACGCCACCGAATCGGCCACCTTATCGTGTGAGCCGAGTACAGAATGAAGAGATTATGAACCAAGTGAAAGACCTCTTGGAAAACGGTCTTGTCCAGCCTAGTACTTCACCGTATTGCTCTCCAGTATTGTTGGTTTTGAAGAAAGACGGATCTTGGAGAATGTGCATCGATTATAGCACTCTCAACGAAATCACCATCAAGAACAGATTTCCGATTCCTAGGATCGATGATATACTCGACAGGTTACAGGGATCCTCGTGCTTTAGCAGGATTGACTTGAAGAGTGGATATTATCAGATCAGGATAGCGCAAGGAGATGTCTACAAGACAGCTTTTCGGATGACTTTTGGGTTATTTGAGTTTTTGGTGATGCCTTTTGGCTTAACCAATGCTCCTGCGACATTTAACCGGATGATGAACAGGATTTTTCGAGAGTACAGGCTATTTGTTGGCACTTTCTTTGACGACATCATTGTTTTCTCCAAGAATGAGGCAGAACACAAAGATCATCTGCTTCAAGTCTTTCAGGCATTACGAGATCACACGTTAGTGATTAATGCAAAGAAAAGTGAATTTTTCCTACTAGAGATACACTTTTTGGGACACATTGTGTCAGCAGCAGGAGTGCGAATGGACCCGGCCAAGATAGAGACTATCCGTGATTGGCCCGATTTGAAGAATGTCCATGAAGTTAGAAGCTTCTTGGGACTGTGTTCGTACTACAGGCGGTTCATACGAAAGTTTGCAGAGGTTGCTTCCCCTTTGCATATCTTGACACAGAAAGGAGTACCTGTTTCGTGGGGACCCACAGAGGTGACTGCCTTTCGGCCATTGAAAGAGAAATTGACTACGGGACCTATTTTGACTTTGCGGGACTTGCAGAATCATTCGAAGTATATTGTGATGCTTGTGGTCGTAGTCTGGGTGCGGTCTTGATGCAAGAAGGCCATGTCATAGCTTACGAGAGCCGTTTGTTCTCTAGGCCGGAGATGACAGCACAGATTTATGAGAAAGAGCTTTTGGCGGTTATCCATGCTCTTACTCAGTGGCGGCATTACCTACTCGGAGCGGATTTTACTGTCTTTACAGACCATCAGAGTTTGCGCTACTTCTTGTCACAGAAGCAGCTTTCGGAAAAGCAGATGCGGTGGGCGAACATCTTGTCACAGTTTCACTTCCAGATTGTCCATGTGCAGGGACAGAAGAATGTGGTGGCAGATGCTTTGTCTCGGAAACCGTTGGTTCTGGCTATTTCCGCGATACATCATAGGAGCTTCGAGGATATGGTCGATCAGTATGCCACAGATACAGATTTTGCAGATATTTTTACACGGATACGGGATGGGGAGACAGTAGCGGGATACTCCCTTCGGGAAGGCTACTTGATGAAAAAGACTATGTTGTGTATTACACAGCCGTTGAGGGAAAAGGTTATGACTGATTGCCACTGTCCACCTTTTACGGGTCACCGCGGCATTGCTACCACCATGAAAGAGGTAGAGAGAGATTTCTTTTGGCGGAGACTGAAGAAGGATGTGGAAGAATTTGTGCGCAGTTGCTTGGTATGCCAGAAGGTCAAGTTTGACAGGCATAAGGCACAGGGATTGTTACAGCCTTTACCCATACCCACCCGCCCCTGGGAAAATATTGAAATGGATTTCATTTTTTTTGATTTCCCGAGAATACAGAATGATCACGATGATTTTCCGATTACATGGCACGCCTGAGACGATTGTCTCCGACAGAGACCCCAGATTTATGAGTTTGTTTTGGAAGGCAATTTGGGAGAACATTGACACGTGGTTGCAGTTCTCGTCATCGTTCCACTTGCAGACTGACGGGCAATCTGAGATTGCCAATTCAGTGATTTTAGATTTATTGAAGTCTTGTATCTCGCATCAGAAGACTCAATGGGAAAAGAACTTACCTTTGGTGGAATTTGCCTACAATAACACGATACACTCTTCGACGGGGAAGACGCCATGAGAGATTGTTGAAACTGCTGCGAAGGTTTCATCCTTCCTGAGCACGAAAGATTAGAAATTTGAAGCGGATGAATATTCGCGAGATTTGGATACGGCTTTGGCCAAGGTTCGCGAGACTTTACAGAAGTCTCAAGAACGACAGAAAAAGGCAGCGGATCGCCATCGTCGCGACTGGAAACCGAAGGAGGATGATTGGGTGCTCTTACTTTTGAGAAGGTACGCCTAAGAAAGAAAAAGGGAAAGGAGAGGCTTTTTCCAAAGCTTAGTATGTGATACTACGGACCTTTCCAGATTACTGAAAAGATAAATGAAGTCTCCTTCCGACTGAAACTGCCAGATACTTGGAGGATTCACAATGCATTGCATGTGAGTCTCTTGAAACTTGTTAAGGGTGATGTGCCTGATGATGGGGAGCGTGATGAGCAACCCAAAGTGGAAGAAAACGAGGAGATCCTTGTTCCTGAACAGATTTTGGCACATAATGATACGAAGAAAGGTAAAGTCCGAAGGCGGGTTCTTGGTTAAGTTCAAGAACTTTCCTGCATTTGATGCGAAGTGGATGGAGGAGGAGGACCTAGCAGATACTCCTCGGATTGTGAAACTTTACCTCAATGTTTTGGTTTAGCATAGTCTACTCCAAACGGAACCCAGAATTCAGCTTGGCCGAAGATCTGGTACAGTGGGATGCACAAGAGGGGAGTTACTCCACTCCTTTGTCAACAGATGCCTCGATTTTGATACGAAAGTCATTGATGTCTCTTTGAGCTTCAGGGATACTGAGAGCTGACAGTATTCTGCAGGATGACTTTATGAAATGGAATTCCTGATTATGATACTGATTTGTTCTTGACTTCTTGTGAGTGCAGGAACTGATAGCCGAAATGACTGCAGCATTTTGGTCTGATTGATCTCGAATAGACATGGTTGCAATAGGGGTTAGTCAATCGGACATCGATGAGGTCCCGATTGGACCTAGATGTGATTGCTAGCTACATTGCCGATAAATCATGGTCTAAGATCCGAATGAATGTTGAATGTCATGTGATGTCTGGTGATGTCCTGTGATGTCGTGTGATGTGACTGTCGATTTTGTACATGTGCTAGATGTGCGTTCCTAGTACGTAGGTACTAACAGTCAGTGTCTGCTAACACGGTTTATGGCTTTTGTCGGTTTTGCAGGCGTAATCGCGGTCGATTACAATGCTTTCAAGAGGGGGGTATGTCACAAAGTGATGACGTGGCGGACAACAGAAACCCTAATTTTTGCCAGAAACCCTAAAATTCTTGCAAACCCTAAATTTTGCCAAAAACCCTAATTTCCGGAAATTGCGGAGGCGGATTATTAATATATATATATATATATATTTTTTATATTGGAAAATGATGAGCGACGCGAATTTTGCTTTTGCTTTTTTTTCTATAAAAAAAAGAGAAAAGACTCTCTAAGAGAGAGAGAGAACTGATGCTTTTGATTTTAAAAGCTTTTGGGGCTCTGCTTTTGGGCATCCCTTGTAACCTTTAAATTAGTGGTGAGGGCCTCACTTCTCAGAGCATCTGGACGCAGAGTCTGAGAGTGAAACCCTAACCGCTCTCTTGTACTTTGATGATTGATTAATACAAAAAGAAATACCGAAAGGGGGGCCAGTCTTTGGGGCCAATATCTCTAGGCACGGAACTCCGCCGGGCCAGTGCAAATCTATTATGATCTGTGAATTGTTTTGAAGTGGTAATTTGGTGCTGTCGCGGTTGATTCTTGACTTGGAGTGTCCAAGTTTGTTACACTGGGTTTTATTTAAAGAGGGAGGGAATGTCACGATTGTGACTATGTTAACAGCAATACATCTACTCCTAGTTGCAGATACGCGAAGTGCCATGCCAAGGAGGACCCTTGCGCTTGGATGGTCACACCCCTTCGCCCAAAAGACGTGTCTCTTCGCCAAAAGCCACACTCCTTCGACGACTGGTCACACCCCTTCGCTCTACGGGTGCGACTCTTCGCCCAATGGTTGCAGCTCTTCGCCGAAAGGACGTGTCTTTATGTCTAAAGTCATGTCTCTTCACCAAGAGACGTGTCTTTTCATTTGTGTCTATTCGTCTCCTATATAAGGAACCCTTGTATCACACATTTGAATCAATCAAACACAGAGTCTTCTAAGTCTTGTCTCAAGTACAGTTCAAGTTTCTTAAGTCTTAATTATGAGTTTAAGTACTTAATTAAGGATTAGTACCTAGAATCCTTACACACTGAAGTGGTCACTAGTGTAGAAGCGATCTATCCGCGATAGATTCACTCCTCCCACTCTACGGTCCGACCTAGAGAAGGCAAGACTCTCTGGAGGCCTCACAAAGCCAGAGTGCTACCAAGTATCCGTGACCCTCAAAGTCATACACAACCTCTCCCAAGCTGCTAACTCGACTCTATGCACAGTAGCATGGCCGCCTCCAATCCTGTCAGAAGAGTCCTCCAACATGTTGAAGTCCCCCCCTACACACTAGTGGTCAGCCTGTGGCAAAGACTCAACAATCTGTGACCAAAACTTTGCACGAGCACTCGCCACATTGGGCGCATAGATGTTCAGGAAGCCCACAAGGCCACCCTGAACCTGCATAGTAATCCACTGAGCCCTGCCTGGCACAATAATCCCTCTGCCCACAATGGCCTCCTGCAATGAGTCTGCAATAGTCATACATACCCCACCCTGGATGCCTCCAGGTCCAAAAGCGGCTGACCAAAAGGTATCATATCGTCCACGCAAAATCTGACCACATCGCCGAATGCGGCTCTCAGACAGATGGTGCTCTTGTAGCATAAGGAGATCAATCTCTCCTCCCACAAGGCAATGCTGAAGCTCCTGTCGCAGCCGGCCCCGCTGTCGCTGAAACTGGGGCCCACCTAGTCTCTGCACGTTCCACGAGACGATCCTCATGGGGAGCGAGAGAGAATAGATGCTGCCGTAGTAGCAAGACGGGCTATCTTCGAGGCTGGCTTGGATGGGGAGTAATCCGCATCCGAGCATCCTCTAGATAGGCGAGACTGTAGTGAGTGCCTAGTCCAATCCCAAGCAGAGCGAGCCGTGCGTAAAGCAACCTCCTCTGTCCAAGAGTCCTCATGAATGTATACATAGCAAGGCAAACACTGCGTATCAGCAAAAAAGTACACCACAATGTGCCTACATCCTGCTGAGTCTGGGGGTGTCACCGCAAACTTGGCCAATGGCCACAACGTCTGCAGTAAATCTGTAACTCCAAGTTCTCCCATGTGGTGAGAGAACTCGAGAACCTGTGTATGCAACCATCCCACCACTAAGTCGAGGGACCACTCTGTCTCGGTCCTACCACAGAGGGGGAAGGAGAAACCAATTGCCGAGTCCAAGGCCTCTGTCCCCCTAGCGGCGAGGAACAAAGCATGGACCCTGAAGCAGGCTGCCTCGTGGTCTGCTGCGGAATCGCCGAGAAAGCGAGTGAACCCGTAGTCGAAGAAATCCCAGCGGCGTCGGAGGTCGATGCTCGTCAGACCCCGAGGGATAGCTGCAAGGGAAGATGTCTGAATCTGCATAGGGGGCCGCAAGAAGAGTTGACCCTCTCTCGCTAGGCGACTCGTGGCAAAGGCGTTGCCAAGCGATCTCCTAGGCGCCCGCGAGGGACCAGTCTCCTGAGTCGATTGTGGAACTGGAGTAGGAGGGGGGGGGAGAGGGAGCTGGAGGGGCGGGGGGGGGAGGAAACGCGGGTGGGGAGAAAGAGGTAGAGGGGCGAGGTGGGGAGTGGACGGAGCAGAGGGCGGGGGGGGGGGGGGGGGGGGGGGGGGGGGGGGGGGGGGGGGGGGGGGGGGGGGGGGGGGGGGGTGGGGGGGGGGGGGGGGGGGGGGGGGGGGGGGGGGGGGGGGGGGGGGGGGGGGGGGAGGAGAGGAGGGGAACTCTGAAGGGGGGGGGACTGGCGAGGGTGAAGCGGAGGTGGAGGCTGGCGCAGGGGGCTCCTCCTGCTCAGAGGACCAAAGCGGTTTCCCGTGGGAACCCACTGCTGCTGAGTGGGCACCTGAGGGCCACTCTGACTGAGTGTCCGGCTGTCGCTGTGGCCCCTGGCATCGACGGCCACGGGCCTGCTGCCACCCCTCCTCCGCTGGAGCCCCAGGCTCGGAGGGTGACTCTGAATCTGTGCGCTGTGCCGCTGGCTGCGGCTGCGGCCCCAGCCTTGGCAGGCTGAGGCTGAGGCTGAGGCTGGGGTGCAGGTCGTGGCCTCCTCCGTCCGTGGGCAGGCCTTCGCAAGGTGGCCCATTTGTCTGCAAATGAAGCACTTTGGTTCGGAAGACCCGAGTACTCCACACTCTGTCTAAAAAACCAAACCCCACACTCACACGATCACATACCCGAGGCAGAAGGATGACCTTCGGGAGAGTGTGGGTATCTCTGACCAAAACTCGAACTGAAGGGATGCCAGCCGCCTGGTTGGAAAGCTACTGATGCTGCCATACGAGGTGTCTCCAGGACAGTCCCGATGGCGGAGCCATCCTGGAGAGAAGTGGTAGGTACTATTACTCGCCTAAGCCTTAACTAGAGAAGTGGTACTTACTACCCCACCACACCCTCTGTAAAGGAAAGCAGACTGAATGGGGATGTCTGCCCTCCTCACTAGCACATCCGAAGTCGGGTCAAAATCATGACGCCACTGTCGAAAGTGGGCCGTGATGCTCGGATGGCCAGTGGACTCATAGCTATGACCTTGGCAGCCATCTCGGAGGTCTCGAACAACTCAATCTGTTAGTACCCCACCCAGCCTCCGAGAATCTAGACATCCAAGATCTTGCCTACCTCTGCGAGAAGGCGGGCCTGGAGAAGGTCACTCAGCTCTCTCCTCTGCTGGGTCGGGTGCCGAGAATCTTGCAAATGACCGAGGTCCGCCTGCAGACGCTCTACGCTACCTCTAACCTCTGCGGCTAGGCTCGCTTGCTCTGTCGGCGAAAGAGCAAGTCGAATGGTGGGCTCAGCGGGTCGGGTGAGGGGGCTTCGGGGGAGTCCCTCTGGGGCGGAGCATGACCTCCATTAGTGTCTGCTGCTCTGAAGGAGAAGGGCGGATGTGAAGGCTATCGCTTGAGAGCTCGGCAAGGAGAGAACCAATTGAAAATCCTCTGCCAATCAATTTAAACGAGGCCTGAGGAGGGGGGGGGGGGGGGGGGGGGGGGGGGGGGGGGTGGGGGGGGGGGGGGGGGGGGGGGGGGGGGGGGGGGGGGGGGGGTGGGTGGGGGTGGGTGGGGCGTGAGGATATGGGTTGGAGCTGCGAGGGCAGCGGGCAGCGAAAAAGCGGGGTGGCAGCGGGCGGGCTGCGCTCTGGTTGGACTGCGCATAGGTTGGGTGCAGGCAGGCAGGCAGGCAGCAGGCAGACAGACAGCGCGCAGGCAGGCAGGCAGGCAGCGCACAGCTAGGGCAGCGCGAGGGCGAAGCGGGGGGGGGGGGGGGGAGGGGACGCGCAGGAGCAGCAACGAGCGTCGTTTCATCTCTGCAACTTTAAGTCACTTTTTTCATAACAAATACACTTTGATTGTGTACCTTTCAAATATCTTAGAATGCATTTGACAGCTTCTCAATGCGCTTTACAAGGATTCGATAAGTATTGACTAACAACTCCCACTCCATAAGCAATGTCGGAACAAGTGGCAACCATAGCATACATAAGAGAACCACAAGCTGATGCATAAGGGATTCCCTTCATCGCTTTCAATGCCACCTCATCCTTTGGGCAATCTGCTTTGCTAAGCTTAGTGTAAGGTACTCCAAGAGGCTTAGCATCAGCCATATTAAATCTGTCAAGTACTTTTGCAATGTACCTTTCTTGAGATAAAAACAACAATTTCAGCTTTCTATCTCTTTTAATACGCATGCCCAAAATATGCTTTGCATCACCCAAATCCTTCATGGCAAATGCTAAATTTAGCTTATGCTTCAGAGCATCGAGACTAGTCTTATGTTTCCCGGCAAGCAGCATGGCATCAACATAGAGAACAAGTATGATGGGACTATCATCTTCATCCCTTTTCGTATACAAACAATGATCTGCATGGCTGCGTTTAAAGCCTTCAGATAGCATAAAAGTGTCAAACTTCTTATACCACTTCCGTGATGATTGTCTCAAACCATACAAAGCCCTTTTGAGTTTGCATACAAGTTCCTCGAGTGTAGGAACTACAAAACCTTTAGGTTGTTTCATGTATATGTCCTCTTCAATGTCACCATGCAAAAACGCTGCCTTTACATCCATTTGATTCAATTTGAAATCAAGCACCGCAACGAGAGCAAAAAGGACATGTAAAGTTGTAAGCTTTACAAGAGGAGAAAAAGATTTCTTGAAAATCAATTCCTTCTTTCTGTGCATATCCTTTTGCAACCAATCTTGCCTTGTACTTGGGTTTTTCATCCACAATCTTAATCTTGTATACCCATTTGTTAGGAAGAGCCTTTCTTTCTTTAGGCAATGGCACAAGATCCCAAGTATCATTTGCATACAAGGATTTCATTTCCTCTTGCATTGCAAGCTCCCACTTACTGCTTGACTCACACGACTTAGCCTCTTTATAAGTAAGAGGTTCACCCTCATCTGTCAACATTACATGATCCAAAGAGGGGTTAAATCTCTACGGTTGCCTTCTCAAACGAGTTGACCTGCGTACCCAATGATCCACATTCTCAGGCAACGGTTCTACATCATAAGGAAACTCATTGTCAGCTCTATCATGCTGCTGAAAATCATTTTCAGCCAATCCAGGTGGCTGTCCATCCTCATTAGGAGCATCAATATCATGTCCTACCTCTTCTGGCTCAAGGTTAACCGGCTCTTTATCAATTTCAGCTTGTGGTAATGCATCACGAGGCTCTTTTTCAACATCAATGGGTGGCACGGAAGGCTGAAATCTGACTGTTCTCTTGTCAGCATCAAATTTTGGAGCATTCTTAAGCAATTTTGCCTCATTGAACACTACATCATGGCTGAGTATGCCCATCACCTCCGGAGGGTGATAGAAACTCAGCTCGTTGGTTTTGTAGAGTACGTTCAAAGCATGAATGACCTTTATATAAACCTGCACCTACTCTTGGGCACTGACGACGTGAGTAGGGATGTCATAGCTGTTGTCCAAGCTATGCATGATAAAGGTGATAATCTTATTCTTCCTGTTTGGACAAGCAGCGAAGCTGAGATCACATATTGTCAAGTTTGGTTCTTTGCTCTTCGTAGGTTTTTAGTAGTATTTATTTTTCGATTTTGTATTTAGCTTATCTGAGGACTTAAGAATGTGTTCCTTTAGAAGTTGTTGTGTGAAGTTTGATTTCTAGGATTAAGTTTTTAAGACGTCTTATCCTTTTTTGCTTAAAGTTGAGTACTTGTTTTAAGCCAAGTAAGTTGCGTCAACTTATTTTACACACGTCTTTTCTAAAAACATTTTTAAGTTAATAATGTTTTGTTTTATTTAGTTTTGTTTCGTAGCAAACTAAGTGATTTAGTTAGTTTGTTTGTTTGTTTTTGTTTTTCTTTTCTTTTCTTGTGTCCCTTGCTTTTATAGTTTTATGAGTGCTTTATTCCCTCTTATAATTCGTGAGTTCAGACTATTCTGAACTTACGAAGGTATATAATGATCATAAGAGGCAGGTTTGCTAGACCAAACCTCCTCTGAATGTCATTTTTCAGCGTACTATTAGGAGAGCGATTGCAAATATGAACTGTGGTTTTCAATGCCTCCCCCCAAAACTCTTGGGAAAGATTAGCGGTGGACAACATGCAACGCACTCTCTCACACAAAGTACGATTATACCTCTCAGCTACACCATTTTGGCTCATATGGCCAAGTCTCTTATGCCTCAATTCTGTGTGAAGCAACTTCAGCAACAACAAGAAACTTGCCAGGCAAAGCTTTGCATCGAAGATAGTACAAAGTACCTCTTTTAGACCCTTTTGCAACAAGCATAGAGCCCTTAAGCAACTTCCATGAACCCCCCGCAAAGATGGTAGTATAACCATGTGCATCTAACTGGCCAACAGATAGTAAACTTTTCTTAATGCTTGGTACAAACTTGACATTATTCAACACAAGCTCTTGCCCATTGTTAAGAGCCAAATGCATAGTACCCATTTCCTCAATATTGCAAGCAAAATTTTCACCAAGGTACACTTTGCCATAATTGCTTGTAGCATATGTAGCAAAACACTCCAAAGATGGAGTCACATGGAATGAAGCAGCAGAATTAGCACTAGAATCCACTATCGATGACTGGGATAGGCTATCATTAGCACTGAGCAATGCATCAATGACATCTTTCTTCGAGATAAGCATGTCTTCTGTATTAGCTATCACCAAATCTGAGGGACATGAAGCCGCAACCAAAATTAGCACTGTCATGGGATAGGCTATCATTAGCACTGAGCAATGCATCAATGATATCTTTCTTCGAGATAAGCATGTCTTTTGCATTAGCTATCACCAAATCTGAGGGGCATGAAGCTGCAACCAAAATTTCCTCATCGTTTGATAACTCCTCAATGACCACACTAGAGGATACATTGGCATTCTCAGCATCCTTGGAGGAATCACCTACTGATTTTTCCCCTTTCTTCTCATCTTTCTTCTTCTTTTCTTGCGTTTCCTTCTTCCTTTCCCGCTCTTTCTTGAAATACCTGCAATCGGGTTTCTTGTGACCCTTGACAACAAGTGACATCCTTATCTTTTGTCCTTGCTCTTACTTCTATTTTGAGTCCTGTTGCCCACATCACGCTTTTGATTCCTACCTTTTGCAGGGTAGGCCGAACTGCCACCTTCTCCACTAGAGTTGCGTCTAATCTCTTCATTGAGAATAGACCCTCTCACACCGTCATACGTGAGGGTGGGATTGTTACTCAAGGAGACAACCAATGTTTCCTAAGTATCTGGCAATGTCATAAGCAAGAAAATAGCTTTCAGCTTATCATCGAATTGCTGAAGCCCACTGTCTTGCCACTCACTCAACACACCTGTAAAAACACTCAAATGCTCAGAAGCTGACTTCGAGTCATCAAGCTGCATGTTAACCAACTTTCACATCAAATTCACCTGGTTCACAGGCGTGGTGTTTTTATAATTGGACTTTAGCTTTTGCCATATTGCATAAGCATAGTCCAAACGCTTGATGTTCGTCAAAATGTCATCATTGATAGCCATTTTGATGTAGGCCATAGCCTTTTTATTTAACCTAACCCACTCTTCGTTAGACAAACCTTGCGGCTTATTCTCTTCCAATGCATCTTCACTATCCTTTAAGAAAAGAATACCTTGCATGTGTTCTTGCCAGAGGTCAAAGCCTTGACAATCGAACCGTTTGATTTCCATCAAACTTTTAGTGTCAGATGCAGAAGAGGAATAAGACAATTTAATTCAACCACAAGTGTGTATACAAGAGAGATGCAATAGGCTGAAAATTTCAGCAAATAGGAGCAACCACAAGACTTTGCATACGATAGACCACAATTTCTTTACATGGAACTGTCCAAATCTGAAATTTCAGCTGAAATGTGCAATTTCAAGCACCTATACTCAGCTTTTCACTCAATTTGTCGCGACAAACATCAATACATGTGATCCCACAACTTTGGTAGACCTGCGTTTTGCTGTTTTGACCTGTAATACGTTGTAAATCACCTGTTTTGACCTAAAAACAGCCTGCTTTGGGCTGTTTTGGCAGTTTTGGTGACCTTTTCGACGCCGGAAGGGAGAGGCTTCGCGATGGAAGCGAAATTGATCGCGGGAGAGCAATTTTAACTCGCTGTCCAGCAGACTACACATGGCTGTTTTGAAACCCTAGGGCTATGATACCAGTTGAAAGCGCGAAGTAGAAGGTACCGGTAGGTGCACGTCGCGATGTAGTGCAGAATTGGGGCAAGAAGCAAGAGGCACAGCGCATTAGAGAAGAAGCGCTAGCAATCGAAAGCAGAGGCAGAGAGAGAGAGAGAGAGAGAGAGAGAGAGAGAGAGAGAGAGAGTTTTTGGGGAAAACTCAATAAGTGTGTAAGGTGCAGCGGAAGTGAATATTGAACTTTGCTCAAGATGAGTGCTCCGAACTGTGCTCAAGGTTCCTTTTACTTATGGAAGGGATCCGTTTTTTAATGAGAGAGTGCAAGTGATAACAAAGTGGATAAACACTGTGAATGAAGGTGCATGAGATTGAGAGATAGAGAGAGAAGAATACGACACCAGAATGTTGTCAAAAACCCTTTTCCGAAGGCCCCACTCTCTATGGCGAGAGCGGTCTACTATTGATTGCACAAATCTCTACAATGCTTTGGACTTGCCGACGATGTTGATGACGATGAGGATGACGACGAGACGGGCTGAAATCTGAAAACGCTAATGGCTGAAATCTGCAAATCTTTATTTGCTGAATTCTGACTCTATGTCGGTGACGATGTCAATGGCGACGATGCGATGTCGACGCGTCGAAAACTCAGATGCTAAAATCTCCGTTTTCCAGGCTGAATCTGCAAACTGTGCTGGATCTAACCGTGCGGCGAGGATCTGCTGCGGGAAGGTGAGATTTGCGAGGTTCGGATTGCTGAAAACTGGAAACGTTGATGCTATTGTGGATCTTCTTGCGATGGAACAACAAAACGCTAGGGGCTGATCTGCAATTCGAAAACGCTGGCTGAAATCTGTGTCCTGCTGTGGAGAACTGTTAACGCTAGGGCTGATCTGATGTCTTTCTGTTGCGGAGACTGATCTGCAATGCAAACGCCAGGGCTGGTCTTCAATGCAAAAACGCTAGCTCTCTGCTGATGCAAAAACGCTAGGTTTGCTGATGGGGGGGGGGGGGTGTTTCTTGCTGAGAAGGTGCCCGTTGAACCGAAGTTCCTGCTGCCTCTTCTACCAGAAAGTGCTAGTGCTAGGTTTGCTTATATACTTGGCTACTGAATTTGCCCTACCTGGTTCCCAACAAAAGTCACTTAAACATAATAAGTGAAAAATGTCAAAAATAGGGAAAATAGGTCTATGCACTGTAAAAATGGTCCTGATGGGTTCTGATGGAAATTTGATGGTCATGCTGTGTGCAACCGGAGGATATGCATCTATACTCTAAGTGTCTGGACATGCACGGTCTGCGAACAGACTTACAAAAGTGCCAGATCACTTCCTATTCTAGACTGATTGAACTAGACTGAACCCTTGTCATGAAGTAGCTTGTCCACGTACACATTGGGTTAGATGTGCACGTGACAAAGTGAGTTTTGGGTTTTCCCACTTTTATTATAAGCGACTTTAAAAAAATGTGTGTTCAGACATTGAACCTGGACATATAAAAATGTACAAAAAGGGGTTATTTAAGCCTTTAACCCAACACGAAGGTTAATATGATAAGAACTTCATATGTAAGAAATGTTTTAAAACAATTTGTAAGTTTATATATATTGAAAGAGAAGAAGAAGAAGAAGAGAATTTTAATGTCGTAGAAACTATCCCAAGAGACTTTAAAGATCTATCCGACGAGGAGAGTTGAATTCAAGACCTTTTATTCAAGAGGGAAATGGCGTAACCAATCTACCACACTTAGGTGATAGAAAGGTTATACCATTTGCCTCTTCTTATTAGTGCCCCCCCCCCCCCCCCCCCCCCCTCCCCCCAGAGAGAGAGAGAGAGAGAGAGAGAGAGAGAGAGAGAGAGATTTTTAATGGATGGTTATTGCCCTTGAGTTGCCAAAGCTGCCTTTAAATGAATGGCTTATATGTTGCAGGTATCTCTGCCTAAAGGCACAGGTCAGGAAGTGAGAATAGCAGTGCTAGCACAAGGTACTACTTCTTTCACTTTGCAAAGTTGGGTGTAAATTAACAGCTGTTCTTGAGGTAGCCTCATGGTCAGGTGTAACTGATGCTAGGCATGATGACACTGATATCTATGTAGTCTGGCTAATGATATCAAGACTTTATGAGCTACACTTTGTTGAAGTGTAATTGGACATGCTCCTGTATTTATTGAAATTGGGTTTGTGTAATTATCTTTTTTGGTCATTATTTGTTGTAAAGAGATTCTGTTCCACAGAGAATGGTGCATGGCAATACTTTAAACGGACAATATGCTTCCCCTCTTTAACTAGTTGTAACTGTATGTAGGATTTTGCTTTAGGTAAACAACATCTTCTCTAAGATTTTGTGGTGTTTAGAGAATTCTGTGTAACTGCACTTAGGAGTAGGAAAGATTCCTTGGAATTGCAATTGCAATGACATATTACCCACTTTGCTTGTTCATATTTGTTTGATATGACATGCAATCAGTCTTGCACAAGTCACATTCTCGAATATAATCTTCTTGACACTTACCTAGGTGAGAAGCAAAGCGAAGCAAGAAATGCAGGAGCAGATGTAGTTGGGGCCGATGATCTGATTGAACAAATTAGTGGTGGCTTTATGGAGTTTGATAAACTAATTGCTACTCCAGACATGATGCCCAAGGTATTTACGCAGTTTTTCCTTCGGTTTTCTCCCCCGTCACCCAAAGGCTACTGCCTTTTACGTTTTAATCTGGTTCTAGTAGTTTACCCAACTATAGAAACAAACCAGAAGTAGGCTGTGACTGTGTTCTAATGTTTCTGTGCTGAATGCTTTCTTTTGCCTTTTGGAAAGGATCGTAAGAACAGGGCTGGTTGGATTTTATGTTTCCATTGGAAGTGTGCTGTTGATTTGTATTTCATGTGTCTGTTCTCAGGTTGCAAAGCTTGGAAGATTGCTTGGGCCGCGTGGTCTTATGCCAAATCCTAAGGCGGGCACTGTTACAGCAGATCTTTCACAAGTATGACTCACTTATCCTGTGCTTAAAATGGAAGTTTAAAAAGTCCAGGTTATAATCAGTGAGTGGGCATTCTTTGCTAAGATATATTTAATTTTTGTTCGTCTCTGAGTGTGTTGTCAGTTGAAGTAGTTTACCCAAAGTTTTGCTACAGCCTATTTCTTTCAGTGCCAGGTAGATTTATCTTTTGTTAATGTATTGATAGTCATTCAAATTTAGATATTTAGTGGATTTTGAGGATATCTTTTGAAGCACATCTTTTGTGTACCGCAGGGCAAAGTGTAGTTCTTTATCATTTCACATACAATACTGTGGCATCTAGCTTTGATGCCCTGAAGATTTTGTCCTGATTTGAGTGCAATACAACATAACAAATAGTGAAAGTTTAATGAACTCAGTCATGTTCTGTGTCGTGCTTAACAGTTTCATTAAATAGCTTGTAGCTGAACTCGCTCAAATCAATGATCAGGCATCAAGAGTGATGCTCTATACTTTCCGTTTAGGCAGTTTTGGTTGATATGGTGCCATTCATTCCATCTAGTGGTCCATCACCTTGATACCTGCAATTTGGGTGCTCAAAGTTTTGAGCCACAAGAACGTTAAGTGCTGTCTTCTAGCGTTATCTATGGGGCACTTGGTAGTGCTACTACTAGTGCCATCTTTCTCTTCCTCCCATAAGATAATCCCCCCCCCCCCCCCCCCCCCCCCCCCCTCCCCTTCCCCGCCCCCCTGCCCTGCCCGATGCCCAAGATCAACAGTAGCAAGATGATATTTTAGGGACTGTTGTACTCAAAGAACATTTACTAAGGTAGTTCCCATTTTTGGACCTTGGGAAACCAATGATTTTAGACGCGAAGGGCAAGCGGCATAGTCTAGATGAAATTTGGCATATGCGAAGTTGTGTCGGTGAGTAGGCGACCTATTTACTGGCTGTGACTCTTCGTATTCTTTATTTTTTGGGTTGTGGTTGATGTATCTAGGCTGCTTCTCTATATATAGGAGGTTGAGGTAACCCTTGAGACTTTTACTTGGCCATGTTAGAGTGTTAAGATTTAGTCACCTCTCCGGCCAATTCTGCTGGAGCTGCTAGTGCCTCAGTATCTCCCAGGGCCTGATCATAGGGAGTGAAGGTTGTTTTGTGGCTGTGCCCGACCTATGTGAGGTAGTTTTCTCGTTATCGGCCTATTCCTGCCATTGTTCTGCCCGCCCAATACCACTCGTTGGGGGTATTTTTCCCAAGCATGTGGTACCTCTAGTTTCCACCTTTAGGCTTGTTTTAAGGTTTCCTCCAAGTTTTTCCCAGTTACCCCCTATTTTAGGGTCGTGGGGTTTTTATGTGGAGGTAGGGCATTTTCCCCCTTCCCCTATATTGGGGGGGGGGGGGGGGGGGCACCTTGAGTTCTGGTTATTAGTTTTGTTTCGTAGCAAATAAAGCGATTTAGTTTTTCTTTTCTTTTCTTGTGTCCCTTGCTTTTATAGTTTTATGAGTGCTTTATTCCCTCTTATAATTCGTGAATTCAGACTATTCTGAACTTATGAAGGAATATCTTAGTTTTGTGCATCATCAGTAGAGTGCCAGCGTCTCTCTCTCTCCTCCCCCCCCCCCCCCCCCCCCCCCCGCCCTCCAAATGTTTTCTCTCCATTTAGAGTCTATGCATAGCATGTTACTCCTATGAAGCATGTTGCTTTGCAAGTGCAGTTGATCAACCTGGATGCAGCCAAAGCTACTTCCATGAGGTCTCTTTTCAATAAGATGCAATTACTGCGGCAAGAAATTCTTCAGATGGAGAAGAACACTACATTTGAGGACATGGCTATTCATTTGATGTCCCGGTTACCGTTGTATTACTTTACTCGGGTTTCTATTCTTCTTTGGTTACAAGTGGATGATTGAATACCATTATGTGGGAGAACTTAGAAGTAAGTATCGATGGTTTGGACCAGGAGTAGTTCTAATCCCAAGGTAGATTGAGATTTTCTGATTCAACAGAGGCTTTGGCAACAAATCCAAAGGCAAATAGCAGGCTGGGCAAAGTCAGCCACGTTCTACGAAGATGGATGCAAACGGGAAGGCTTGAAATCCTGGAGACATTGTAACAATTGTGGAGAGAAGGGTCATTATTGGAGGAAATGTGCTTTGCAGAGAGTATAGCCAACATGAGTGACTGCAACACCTTTTTATTACACAGATGGAGATCCCATAGGATTAGTTATCGTTGGAGCAGAAGGGGGACTTTACTTTCCTTGACTGATTGGATCATTGACAGTGGTTGTAACGGGACGGTACCACGTGCCAATGGAAAAGAACAGACTTTAGAGACGCTTCAAATCAATTGAATTGAGAGAGAGACACTTCACACGAGACACGGAGTGGCGGAGTTTCACCCTCAAATTGTACTGGCCACTCGACGAGAATTTGTAAGTTGGTAAGGACTTCATCTTCTTCTGCTTCTGCTATGGTTAAGGCTCCCTGGCCAGGATCTGCAACTTTGTACCTTGGAAAAATGCCATCTTGAGCATCAGTTGCCTTTTGGAAATTTGAATTGTAGACTACACTACGTTCAAAAAATCCCCATTTGGGAACTGTGAACACATCACGTCCATAAAATACTCCAAGATAATGAACTGTGGAACACATCTTGTCCATGATCCAACCAACAACAATGGGTTCAAGGGTTCAAACACCGATAATTTGAACTCCAACACAAGGGTCCAAACTAATTATACGGAGCAGTGTTTGCCCCTCTCTGCCACTCACAAGCCTCTCTCTGGCTGAAGTTGGTGGCGGCACCAATCTCCATGTGACTAGAAGGCACGACTCCTTGCCAGTGTAGACTCCACTACACCAACAACTGCTTTGTTGTCCTTTTCCGAGTCACTATCACTGCTTTCCTCTTGATGCTTGCTTTTACCTTTGTCCTTTGTAGAATCTCTGTCTTTGCCTTTGGATCTGCAATCTTTAGCCAAATGACACAATTGGAACAACGGTTCTTGGTCTTCTTTCTGGAATTCGAAGCAGCAAGTGCTTCCCTTTCTCTGAAATCTGAACTTTGCCTTGAGTTATCAACACGTGGTTGCATATATACCAACCTCAATGAATTGCCCTACCCAGACTTTGACAAATAAGTATAATAAATACCTAAATTCCAAAATAAATAATGGGATCACATTGGGCAGTTCATTTGAGATGCCAAAACTCTAACAACCTCCCTCCTTCTTGAAAGAAGAGTAATCATTCACCATTGTATCTACCAAACAACTAAAGTTAGCTCAAAAATATCCAACAGTCATTCAGTTTTTCATACCGGAGCTCTTGATATTTTTGCATAACAAAATTAGCCATTACACCTAGACCGCACTGATCTGTAACAGATGTCTCAATGCACTTAAGTTACATAGCCCCCGCAAATAACCAACAAGGTCTGGGCCATGAGTATATTTAGACATTATCAAGCATCAATTCTTTTCTTCAGTTCTCCTCCCAAGAAAGCGCGAGCCATGAGTAAAACACAACTTTGCAATCACAGCTTCCTCTCGAATACTCCTCCCAAGAAAGCCCAAGCCATGAGTATTCTTAAGTGTTCCCGAAAACATTGAATTCAATATCAAAACCACAATCAAGCAATCTCAAATTGGCACCAAAACGAGTTCAAAACAAATAATATCTATTTCAAACAAATTCCAAACAATATTTTCAAACTAAGTTCAAAAAACATCTAAATAGAAAGCAATTATTCATTCAAGGTTTTCTTCGGACAGTCGAACTTTCAAGGACGATCGGCTTGTCTTTCTGCATCAAAGTGATTGTATAGTTCCGGATCTGGAGTGTCGCATCATTCTTGTCGTGCCAAGGCATGCCCAAGAGTGTCGCAATTGCCCCATTTCATGATATGGAAGTATGCCTTTCCATGGTATCCTTGGATAGTGACTGGAAGAGCACCAATGAGAGGAACCACTTTTTAAGTTTGCCTAGTGGCTAGCTCGGTTTCAAGTTCTCCAGCTTGAGGACCGTACTAAAAGTCCATCTGCTTGAGGAAGTTTGGATGGATGAAATTCTTGGTTTCCCTTAGGGGTCAAAGAAGATAAGTGCTTTGACGCTGCCATAAGCTCTCCACAATTCATTGGAACTATCGAAATTAATGCCGTAAATGTCAGTGACAAGTCCAACTGTAGGTCTAGCTTGCTTAGCCGGAGGTGGTCCTGCGGATTTTTCGGATGTCTGAGCTTGGGTAGGCCGTGCGTGTCTATCTGTTCATTGGGGACAATTATAAAAATAATGCACTCATTGAAAACATCCAAAGCATCATCCTTCTTGTAATAAAGTTTCTCGTTGTTGTAGTGTCAAACAAGGCCTTTGTGGTTGACTTTCATGAGAATTCCGAGGATTTGTTTGTTGCGGCGGAGGAGGTGGTACTACCTAGGGCAACAGAGGCGGCAACATGTAATTTAGGAACTGCTGAAAACTTTGCAGCATTGGAGATTCTGTTGAGGATGCCGCAAAAGTATGTCACAGAGCTCATTAAGGAGAAACTGTAGATACTCTATAGAATCTAGAAATGCCATCGTGCTCTATTTGTTCTTGAAAGGACTGGTATGCTTTCAGAAAAGCACACGACTAGAGCATTGATACCACTATAACGGGACAACACTACGTGCCAACGGAAAAGAACAGAATGAACAGACTTTAGACGCTTCAAAGTTATTGAACTGAGAGAGAGACACTTCACACGAGATACGTAGTGGCGAAGTTCCACCCCCAGAGTGCACTGTCCCGAAATTGTGGTGCCCCTCATGATTTCTTTATATTGCTTCAACACGGTACAACGATGGCGGCACTGCTCTGCATCTCCTGCGAGAAGGATGCCAGAGAGTGAGCCCTTGATTCATATGTAAAGGCCCTTGGCTATCCAAAAGCAGTTTACATAAAATTTTTTAGGTCTAAGAGCATTTGGTCCCAAAATCTAGCGCTAGGTGCAGCCAGTGGAATTTACGGAAATCCGTACACTGCCACATCATGAGCCCAACGCAAAATGGGGGCGTCCGTATAGCTGCCACACGTCATCGGCCTTCTACACAATTCATATGGTGTGTGTGTGTCTGTTTTACTTTTAGGCCCCATTGGCCGGTGTCCCATAATTTGTTGGGGGTTAGGATTTTAATCCTAACCCTATTTTAATAATAGGCCACTCGGTGAGAATCTGTAAGCTGGTAAGGACTTCATCTTCTTTTACTTCTACTAGGGTTTAGGCCCCTCAGCAGGGATTTGCATGTTGGCTAGGGTTGGGGCTAGGAAGACCTAACCTTGTGAGTCTTCAATGGCTTGATACGAAAGCAATTTGTGACAGTGGTGTAGTTAGTTAGACAAATGACTTCTTCGCGTAATTTGATGAGGTTCAGTTATATTCTAGACGGGAGGGGGAATGTATATCTCGTGTCACAAACTGCTGACGTGTCAAAGCCCTGAAGAAGGGAGGCAACTTGCAGATGTCGTCCAAGGAGCCTAAACCCTAAGAAGAACAAGTAACAGAAGAAGTCCTACCAACTTATGGGGACCCCGTCCGATGGGGCCCCAAGTGACAAAGGATTAAAATAAAGCAGGACCTGGACACACACACACACACACACACACACACACACACAAACTGATGATGTGGCAGATTTCCAAAAACTGTGCTGGCATGATGACGTGGCAGGCTGTATGGATTTCTACGTTTTGCGCTGGCTGATGATGTGGTAGTTGTATGGATTTCCGTAAACTACACTGACAGCTTTTGGCCAAACATTGCTTTTGGGATCATAAGCTTTTGAGTTTTGAATGCTTTTCACTGGAGCTGCTTTTCAGGTCAAGGGCCTTCAAATATGAGGTTAGGGCTCATTCTCTGGCATGCTTTCTGGCAAAGGTGCAGAGTTTGGAGTACCGGCTTGTACTGTGTTGATGCAATATAAAGAAATGCTGAAAGGGGCGCCAAGGTTTGGGGCCAATACTCTCTGGGGTGGAATTCCGCCACTCCGTGTCGCATGTCGTCTATTTCTCTCTCTCTCAGTTCTGTATTTATTGAAGTGCTAAAAGTCTGTTCAGTCTGTTCTTTTCTATTGGCACGTGGTGCACGTCTTGTGATAGTGGTATCAGAGCATCAGGCGTGTGCTTTTCGGTCCCACAAAAGAGCAGACGGAGCAAACCAGAGACTTCTGAAATTTATTCCCGGACTTATCTTCGTCCTCTAACCCGGACTTATTAGCCACTCCCACCCTTACTTCATCACGCATCGGGCATGCTCCCGTCTTCACCGCTCATGTCTTACAGGGCATAAGCCATTAAGATCACTTGCAAAAGAAGGCTCCAAGATTTGTTTCGAGTCACTGTTTTTCTCAGAGGCAGTGCCATGCAGATGTTGATCAGTATGGTCTAGGTGTGATGGCTAATTTTACTACGCCGGAATATCGAAAGTTCCATTTTGGACGAAAGGAGAAGCTAACTCCTTGATCAAAAGAGCCGAAAGGAGAAGCTAACTCCTTAACAAAAAGAGCAAACTGATTGTTGTTCCTCGGAATGACCTTCGAAATTTTTTGAGCTAACTTGAGTTGTTTTGCAGATATGCTGTAATCGCGGACGTTTACTCTCTTTCAAGAAGGGGAGATGTCACAAACTGCTGACGTGTGAAACCCTTGAAGAAGGGAGCCAACTTGCAGATGTCGGCCAAGGGGCAGAAGAAGTCCTACCAACTTATGGGGACCCGTTCGATGGGGCCCCAAGTGACAAAGGATTAAAATAACGCAGGACCTGCACACACACACACACACACACACACAAACTGATGACGTTGCAGATTTTTGAAAATTGCACTGACATGATGACGTGGCAAGTTGTACGGATTTTCGCGTTTTGCGTTGGTTGATGATGTGGCAGTTGTACGGATTTTCGTAAATTACGTTGGCAGTTTTTGGCATTGCTTTTGGGACCAGAAGCTTTTGAATTTTGAAGGCTTTTCACTATAATTGCTTTTCAAGCCAAGGGCCTTTAAATATGAGGTTAGGGCTCATTCTTTGGCATGCTTCCTGGCAAAGGTGCAGAGTCTGGAGTACCGGCTTGTATTGTGTTGATGCAATATAAAGAAATATCGAAAGGGGCGCCAAGGTTTGGGGCCAATACTCTCTGGGTTGGAATTTCGCCACTGTGTCGCGTGTCGTCTCTCTCTCTCTCTCTCTCTCTCTCTCTCTCTCAGTTTTGTATTTATTGAAGTGCTAAAAGTCTGTTAAGTCTGTTCTTTTCTATTGGCACGTGGTGCCCGTCTTGTGACATCTCGCATGTTCTTTATGTGTCTCATCTTGGTTACCACATTTTGTTAGTGTATGAGCTTTGTGGTCAGGGTGTCGATTTGAGATGAAGGATGTACCGACTAAATCCCTTCTTTTTTATTTGGACTCACACACAGTATAGTTTACTTTCAAGAGGTTACTTTGGATCAGATGTTGCATGGTGTGCCAAATGAGAGTGGTTTCCTTCCCGAGGAGCATCAAAGTTCTCCTGTTGATATGGTGCGGATGGTGGAGATACCCGAGTACGTATGGGCTATTCTCCGGGGTTTAGGTGTGTTAGATTTGCTACCAGATGTGCGAGCCAATGTCGACACTCGTAGATGCCAGTTATAGTTACAATTATCGAGTAGAGTTTCTGATGGAGAGCAGATGGAGGTGTGCCATCCTTGTTGTCTTCTCAGAGCCAGGATAGACAAGCTTCTTCTTCAGATGTCACTTAGCAGCTCCACAATTGTGCAGTCCGACCAGGAGTTAGGGGTGTTAAGAGTTAATCACCTCTCCGACCGATTCTGGTGGAGCTGCTAGTGACCCAATATCTCCCATGGGCTGATCATAGGGAATGAGGGCTGTATTGTGGCTGTGCCCAGCTTATGTATGGTAGTTTTCTCATTATCGGCCTATTCCTTCATTTTTTTTCCTACCTAGTACTTGTGGCTGTGCCATATAGTTTTTTTTTTCCCGAGTTCTATTAGTTAATGAAAACTGCCCATAGGGCTACAACCACCTCTGCAAGAGAGGGTTACAACAAGCATGATGGGGAGACTCTCCCAATGAAAAAACAGCATATGTACAATGAGGCTAAATCAAGAGATGGGAGGAGGAAAGAGCCACACAGGTGGACGGTGGTGCCATCTGAGCACTCCTTGGACCATAGTGAAGAAAGGCCCAGGACACCAGAGTCGAAGGAAAGCTTCTCTGTGCTCCCGCATGCGGTCGGAGCTGCCTTGAAGTCGCTCGAAGTGTCCTTCGAGAGTATGGATCAGCTCTAGCCAAAGATCCCGAACTCTCTCTGCTGGTGGTACAGGGCGAGCTTCGAAGATGCGAAAGTAACATGCTCGCCAAATGAACCAGAGTGTGAGGCCGTTGATGAGCTCCCAACACTCCTCTCTCTCACTGCACCACTCCTGTGGAGTAAGCTCTGTAGCAGGCTGGAGTGTAGGTCGACCCCCCTGTATCACTACCATCCTGCTGGTGGAGGATAGCTCAAACTGAAGTGCCGGGCCTGAGGGTAGACCAAGCCGTTGCTCCCCATGTGTACTGCTGAGCGGTGGAAAGAGCTGGCATCAATCGAAGAACACGAAGCCTGTAACAGACTTGGACACTCCAAGTCAAGAATCTACCACGACAACACAAATAACCACTTCAAAATAGTTCACAGTTCACAATTGATTCGACACTAGCCCGGCGGAGTTCCGTGCCTAGAGTTATTGGCCCCAAAGACTGGCACCCCTTTCGGTATTTCTTTTTGTATTAATCTGTGTTCAAAGTACAAGAGTGCGGGCAGGCGCTCACACTCAGACTCTGCGTCTAGATGCTCTGAGTTGGGAGTGGCCTACCCACTTATTTAAAGAGTACAAGGGTTGCCAAAAGCAGAGCCCCAAAAGCTGAAAATTAAAAGCTTTGAAAAATAAAGCAAAAGTTCTCTCTCTCTCTTTCTTTTAATAAAGCAAAGAGGCTTTTCTTCTTCTCTCTCTCTCTCTCTCTCTCTCTCTCTCTCTCTCTCTCTCTCTCTCTCGCTTAAATGAAATAAAGCAAAGAGGCTCTCTCTGTTTTCCCATTGCGTAGAAAAGCAATGCCAAAAGCTGAAATAAGAAACAACCCACACAAAAGCAAAAGCAAAAAGCAATGCCAAAAATCTGCCCAGCTTTCCATAAATCGTGCTGGTGTCCGTACAACAAGCCACGTGTCAGCCCACCACGTCAGCAAATCAGGGTTAGGGTTAGGGTTAAGGCAGAATTAGGGTTTTTGATTTTAGGGTTAGGATTTCAACATAATTAGGGTTTCGGGCAAAATTAGGGTTTCTGATTTCAGGGTTAGGGTTCAGCAGAATTAGGGTTTCGGGCAGCCACGTCATCACTTTGTGACATACGGCCCTCTTGAAAGCATTATAATTGCCCTCTATTACGCCTGCAAAATAGACAGAAGCCATAAACTGTCTTAGTAGACACTGACTGTTAGTACCTACGCACTAGGAACACACATCTAGCACATGTACCAATCAACAGTCACATCACACGACATCACAGGACATCACTAGACATCACAGGACATCACATGACAAATCAACATTCATTCGGATCTTAGGCCATGATTTATCGGCAATGTAGTTAGCAATCGCATCTAGATCCAGTTGGGACCTCATAGATACCCGATTGACTAACCCCTATTGCAACCATGTCTATTCGAGATCATTTAGACCAAAGTGCTGCAGTCATTTCGTCTATCAGTTTCTGCACTTAAAAACAAGTCAAGAACAAATTAGTTTCATATTCCGGAATTTCATTTCATAAAGTCAATCATCAGAATACTGTCAGCTCTCAGTATCCCTGAAGCTCAAAGAGACATCAGTGACTCTAGTATTCAAAAATCGAGGCTTCTGTTGACAAAGGAGCGGAGTAACCCCTCTTGTGCAAACCCACTGCACCAGATCTCCGGCCAAGGGACAAGCTGAATTCTGGGTTCCATTTGGAATAGACTATGCTAAACCAAAAGCTTCAAGGTAAAGATTCTCATTCCGAGGAAGATCTGCTAGGTCTTCCTCCTCCATTCGCTTCGCATCCATTGCAAAGTAGGTCTTGAATTTAACCAAGAACCGTCAATTCACTTTACCTTCTTCCTTTCTTTCTGTGCCAATTTCTGTTCTAGAACGAGTATCTGCTCGTTTTCGTCCAATTTGGGTTGCACATCTGGCTTCCCATCATCAGGCACATCGCCTTCAAAAGGCTTTAAGAGACTCACATGAAGAACATTGTGAATCCTCCAAGTATTCTGGCAGCTTCAGTCCAAAGGAGACATCATTTATCTTTTCGAAAAACCTGGAAAGGTCCACACTATGTCATGCTAAGCTTACAAAGAAGCCGCTCCTTTCCCTTTTGTTTTCTTTCTTGAGTGTGCCTTCTCATAATGTAAGAGCACCCAATCATTCTCCTTCAATTTCAAATCGCGATGATGGTGATCTGTTGCCTTTTTCTGTCTTTCTTGAAATTTCTGCAAAGCCTTCCGGACCAAGTCCCTCGTGAACTGGTCGGCTTCAAAGAAAAATCTTATCTTTCGTGCTAAGGAAGGGTGAAACCTTCGTAGCAAATTCAAGAATCTCAAATGGCACCTTTCCCATCAAAGAGTTAATCGTGTTTCACTGAATTAGCAATCTCTAATTGCCCGTCAGTCTGCGGTGGAACGATGACGAGAACTGCAACCGCGTGCCCATGTTCTCCCAAATAGCTGTCCGAAACAAACTCGTGAACCTGGGGTCCTGTTGAAGACAATCGTCTCAGGCATGCCATGTAATCTGAAGACGTGGGCAATAAACAATCGTGCCCACGCTGTGTTCTCGGGAGATGAAATCCATTGTAATACTTTCCTAGGGGTAGGTGGGTATGGGTAAAAGGTGTAACAATCCTTGTGCTTTATGCCTGTCAAACTTGACCTTCTGGCATACCAAGCAACTGCGCACAAACTCGTCCACATCCTTCTTGAGTCTCGGCCAAAAGAAGTATCTCTCTACCCCTTTCAAGGTAGTAGCAATGCCGCGGTGACTCGTAGAAAGGCGGATAGTGGCATTTGGTTAGAACCTTTTCCCTCAACGGCTGTGTAACACACAACATGGTTTTCTTCATCAAGTAGCCATCCCGAATGGAATAGTCCGCTACTATCTCTCCTTTCTATATTCAACTGGATACATCTGCAAAATCTGCGTACTGACCGACCATATCCTCGAAGTTTCTATGATGTATCGCGGAAATAGCCAGAACCAACGGCTTTCGGGACAAAGTATTTACCACCAATTTCTTCTGTCCCTGCACATGGACAATCCGGAAATAAATCGTGACAAGATGTTTGCCCACCGCATCTGCTTTTTTTCCGATAGCTGCTTCCGTGACAAGTAGTAGCGTAAACTCGCATCATCTGTGAAAACCGTAAAATCGGTTTCGAGTAGGTAATGTCGCCACTGAATAAGAGCATGGATAACCGCCAAAAGCTCTTTCTCACAAATCTGTGTTGTCAATTCCGGCCTTGAGAACAATCGGCTCTCGTAGGCAATGACATTGGCCTTCTTGCATTAAGATCGCATCCAGAGTACGATCACAAGTATCACAATATACTTCAAACGACTTCTGCAAGTCCGACAAAGTCAAAACTGGTCTCGTAGTCAATTTCTCTTTCAAAGTCTGAAAGGCAGTCACCTCTATGGGTCCCCACGAGAAAGGGACTCCTTTCTGTGTCAAGATATGCAAAGGGGAAGCAACCTCTGCAAACTTTCTAATGAACCGCCTGTAGTACGAACACAATCCCAAGAAGCTTCTAACTTCACGGACATTCTTCAAATCGGGCCAATCACGGATAGTCTCTATCTTGGCCGGATCCATTTGCACTCTTGCTGTGAGAAAGTGTCTCAAAAAGTGTATCTCTGGTAGGAAAAAAAAAATCACTTTTCTTTGCATTAATCACTAACTTGTGATCTCGTAATGCCTGAAAGACCTGAAGCAGATGATCTCTATGTTCTGCCTCATTCTTGGAGAAAACAAAGATATCGTCAAAGAAAGTGCCAACAAATAGCCTGTACTCTCGAAAAATCCTGTCCATCCTGATGATATCCACTCTTCAAATCAATCCTGCTAAAACACGAGGATCCCTGTAATCTGTCGAGTATATCATCGATCCTAGGAATCGGAAATTTGTTCTTGATGGTGGTTTTGTTGAGAGCTCTATAATCGATGCACATTCTCCAAGATCCGTCTTTTTTTTTTTCAAGAACCAACAACATTGGAGAGCCCTTTACGATGTGTTGCTTTTTGCTTCGCTTTTTGCCTTTTCTGTCTTCTTCGCTCGAGTCGGATGAGCTAGAAGAACTGTCAGAAGAAGAAGAAGAAGAACTGGGTACTCCTTCAAATGGAACACGCTGCTTCTGTTCCTTTGCCTTTTCGAATGTAGACTGACGACCCAAATAACCCGGAAAGTCAGTGCCTTTCTTCTGCTTTTTGTCGTGCTTTTTATCCTTGTTTTGCGCGTCAAAAAGCTGAGCAATTCGTGCATCAACCACCTCTTCTAATTCCTTCTGTTTGTTTATCGTGGGAGTAGAAGGTTTCTTGGGTGGTTCTGTGGTCTACCGGCACTGTGTCTGCACCTCCTCGAAAGAGGTCTCGCTCATATATTTTTGCAAATTTTGGGTCCTTCGCAAAATTGAGCATCATCTTTTTCGTCGTCGATCAATCGTTGACGCTCCATCTCTTCGAGCTCCGCCTGAGTAGGCCGAGGCGGGCCATACTCGCGTGAATCTTCGTTGTGATCCCTTCCCGCATCTCCTGATGCAGAGGGAGTTGACTCATCTTTGCCTGAAGCCATAGGTGCCGCGGAAAATTTTTAGGGATCGGATTTCCCGTAGAAGAGAAATCGGCCGTGCTCTGATACCACTGTAACAGACTTAGACACTTTTAAGTCAAGAATCTACCACGACAACACAAATAACCACTTCAAAACAGTACACAGCGCACAATTGACTCAACATTGGCACGGCGGAGTTCCTTGCCTAGAGTTATTGGCCCCAAAGACTGGCGCCCCTTTTGGTATTTCTTTTTGTATTAATTTGTGTTCAAAGTACAAGAGTGCGGGCAAGCGCTCACACTCAGACTCTGCGTCCAGATGCTCTGAGGTGTGAGTCGCCTACCCACTTATTTAAAGAGTACAAGGGTTGCCAAAAGCAAAGCCCCAAGAGTTGAAAATCAAAAACTTTGAAAAATAAAGCAAAAGTTCTTTCTCTCTCTTTCTTTTAATAAAGCAAAGAGGCTTTTCTTCATTAAGTAATCTACTCAATTATCTATTTAGCTACGTCTTATTATCTGCCCAGCTTTCCGTAAATCGTGCTGGTGTCCGTACAACAAGCCACGTGTCAGCCCGCCACGTCAGCAAATCAGGGTTAGGGCTAGGGCTAGGGCAGAATTAGGGTTTCTGATTTTAGGGTTAGGGTTTCAGTAGAATTAGGGTTTCGGGCAGCTACGTCATCACTTTGTGACAAAGCCACACCTGCTGTGCTAAAGGACAGTCCCAAAGACAATGACGCTGACTCTCCACAAGATGGTCACAAGCTGCACATGCGGCCGAGAGACCACTATGTACAAGCCAACTCCCAACAGCTGTAGCTCGGTGTGCTACCAGCCACTGGAACAAAGTGACTCGTCTCGACTGTCTGGAGTCCCACAATCTCTCCCAAAAAGCTGCCAAGAACTCAGCTGTGAGACCCTCCTCTTGCCAATGAGGTGCTGCAGCAGGACGAGCCTCTCTCTGCGCTGCCTGAATGTGACGTCCCAGCCGAACAGTGTACAGAAAGAAAGGGACACCTGGATGGTCCGCTGAGGAAAAAGTGTCCCTCCACGGTTGTGCCATATAGTTTGCCTCTTGGTGGGGGTATCTTTCCCAAGCCCTCGGCACCTTTGGTTTCCACTTGTAGGCGTGTTTTAGGGATTTCTCCAGGTTTTTCTAGTTATCCCCTATTTTAGGGTCGTGGGGTTTTTATTGGGAGCTATTTTTCCTCTTTTTCTATATAGGGAGGGGTGCCCTCAATAGTTGTTATTATTGTGCATCATCAGTAGAGTGCTATGATCTATCACCATCCCTCTCTGCACTTCCTTTGCGTTTTTAAAGGCCCTCTCCTTCTATGCCCTCTCTTGCCCTAGGCGACACTCCATCTGCGTGTACACTACAGATCTAGGAGAACACCCGGACGGGATCTGAGGGATTGTGCACCTGCTACCGCCGTGTTTAGCCATATCCGTCCATCTTCCGCTGCCACTTCTCACAGGCCAGTGCGAGCCTTTATCATAGCTGAGTTTGAACATCACTTCCGGAGTGTGATGGAAACTCAGCTCATTGTTTTTATGGAGTATATTCTAATTATGAAATAACTCTATATAAACCTGCATCTACTCTTGGGCACTGATAGTGGGAGTAGGGAGGTCCTGCTGTTGCCTAGGTGAATGCATGATAAAGGTGATGATCGTATTCTCAGCGAAGTTTATGTAGCATGTTGTCAAGTTTTCAACATTGGATTCGTTTGATTATGTTTTGCCTCTTCCAGGTAGATATGTAGTAGATTCTCATCTTACACTAGTTTGGTTCCACAATTGAACAGCCCAGTGTCCTTTTCAGGTTATTTTTCTAGACCTATTGTAGAGAAACCATGAAAATTTTTGCGGGTGCTTAAGTCTGTCACATTCTATTGCAGAGCTAGGAAGACAACACGTGATGTAGAAGATGCATGTACATCACCGACATGATGAGCTAGGGCAACATTAACTGCGATCGACATAATGAGATGACACAAAGAATGGTTGTCTAGTAACTACACAAGGAATCATCCTTTATAGTCACCAAAAGTCAGTAGAAAGATACTCCATGTCTATTTTGAATTTTCCCACAAAGGAACTTGTTTGGGAATATGTTTCCTTGTAGGAATGCAGACAGGGAGCGTTCCCCAAAAAAGGGAACGAGTAAATGGATTCCGCATTCCAGAATGGCCATCCCCCCGATCCAGGGCCCCGTCACCTGCGTTCCCTGTGGCTATGAAGCTGTGCCTTATGTCAGGGAGAGGTTGGGTGTGGAACAAATTCATTGTAATGGATTTTACCACGCAAGCGTAGGGTTCACCAGCCATATTTTCTTGTTAGGCTCTTTGGTGCTGTTACTTTCTTTTTGGCTTCACAATGTTTTGCATAAGCCTTGTTTTTAGCTTGCAGATTTCACTCTTCCAGATACCAAAAGCTTTGGAAAGTTCATATGCTCACTTTTGGTTCACATGTGCACTGGGTTTCAGGCTATTGCTGAATTCAAAGCAGGGAAAGTCGAGTATAGAACTGACAAGACTGGGATTGTGCACGTGCCTTTTGGCAAGACATCTTTCTCAGTGGAGGACCTCCTTACAAACCTCATAGCTGTAGCAGTAAGCTCTCATCTCTTGCGCTTTGTGATGCGATGTGAGGGAAAGTGCATGAAATTGCTTCCCAGTCTCATGTTTAATTTCAAATCTTTTTGTTTGCAGAACTCTGTAGATTCGAACAAGCCGACAGGAGCCAAAGGTGTGTATTGGAAAACTGCCTTTGTATGTGCCACAATGGGGCCATCAATCAAGGTAAATGTAACTGAGCTGCGGGAACGCAAGCTCTCATAAGTCAGAAACGAATATAAGAATGCTCTGGTTTGCCAAAGGAAGTCTACATGAGCTCTTTGTCGATTTCGGGAGCTTGTGTTTGCCTATCTCTCTGTTCCACCACACAAGTCTTAAGTGATGGTTTTTTGTGATGAGTAATGAGTATAGTGAAAAATTCTTTGTCAATGTTTTTAATATGATTGCGGATGCTTACTGGAACATTGTAGCTAGATTTTTGGAGTTTGGGTTAAATTAATGAAGATCTATGGATAGTTTTTTTTTTTTGTATTGCTCCGTAGTGTTTATGTGCAATCTATGAGAAGGATTTGTCTACGAATGCCTGTCACTGTGAGTGTTTTAGTATGTCCTTTTTTTAAAACCTCCATGGTTTTTCTTTCTGTTGTATCGTTGTGTTTTTTGTCAGGAAGTGCACAGCACTCACTGGGTTCAAGGGTTGATTTCGTGATGTCTGCCATCAAAAACCAAAGGTAGTCTTAGTCTTTAAGGTAGGATTGCCATCGTACGGTAATACCGCTAAGGTACATCATAAGGAAACATTCAACTTATGATGTGCGTTGTTTTATTTGAGGCATTCTCTGTGACATCTTACTTGATCTTTCATGTCAGGATCGCTCCTTGTACGACATGCAAAATTTACCTCAGACCTTGTACTGTAGGTCTAATGTGTCTACGTTTGTCATTAATGCTCTATACAAGTGGTAAGTGGTGAAAACATTAGGGTGCAAGGTTTTAGTGTTTCTCTTAGTTTGTAATCTCAGACCTTGACTTTATGATGGTACCACATGGTGGGATTGCTGGCCTTTTACAAGAAGGGATGCCAGCATTTTCAATTTTCTGTTTCCTGTTTTTTATTCCCCCTTGATCTCTCTTTGCTTGTGTTGCTTTCTTCAATTAGCCTTTGTCCTCGTCACTGCTCTTTGCTGTATGGTGTTTGCCTGTGTTTTCTAACTTTTCCCTTGTTTTGTTGCATTTTGTTGTGTGCATTTAGTGTTAAGACTATACAAGTGTGTGTCGGAGAGTATGCATTTATGATGTGAGGTGTGTGTGTTACAAGTGCATATGCATGTCTGCCTCGGTTTGATCTGTGTATGTGTAACGAACTTAGTTCTCTTGACTATTGTCAGGTATACTGCATTTGTAGCTTTGAGGGGTGTTGTAACAAGGTTGTAGTTACCATGCACAGTGTTATATGTGTTATGCACAGTCCTTGGATTCTTGCTTGTGGCTTCTTCAGAGTGAAGAAAATAGCGAGAGGAGAAATTTTAATGTCGTAGGAACAATCCCAAGAGACCTCAAAGATCTACCCACAAAACTTGAACCCAAGACCTGACACTCTAGAGAGAGAGAGAGAGAGAGAGAGAGAGAGAGAGAGAGAGAGAGAGAGAGAGAGAGTAGTTTCTTGAATAATTCTTATTTCACATCAAGGTCTCAAATTTGTTTTGGTATTCACCCCTAAGTGATTTTTGGAGAATCCCAACCTGTTACATCAAGAACCCCGCTCAAATAATAACTTTGCTACTCCTATGGTTGTAGATTATTTCTTATTGCAAATGATACAAGCTTCTCATGTGCTAAAAATGCAAGGCCCATGTTAAAAAATCATACAGTGGGAAGGTTTATCACTGCCATGTTTGTCAAGGGCAATATCTAATCCATTAAGTCAAAGGATTCACATGATGAAGGCAATTTAGCATTTATTTGTGATTTGGTAACATTAACCATAAAATCATAGCCCTTCTAAATGTTGTAAGGTCTTGTGGCTTAGTGATTGTGCATGCATCTATGCCAGGACCACATGAAAGAAATGTGTGGACAACTCTCTTAGAACTCCTTGCTTGGAGATGGTTGGTTGTTGATGAAGATGCACTTATGACAACTTCATTTCACATGTAACTTTGACCATTGTAGGGACATCTACATCATAAAACTACAAAATTATGTCAAAGCTTTGTCATTTGTGCTCCTTACCTCCATTTCTCACCCGTAACAAGGCGTCTCCTTCTAGGATCGGCTTTTCCAATGGAATTGGCTTGGTATATTTCAATGATTTTGTACATAAGGTGTTGTGATTGATGTCTAGGGTACAAAGAGGTGTAGCCCATTGATGCAATTATGATGTGTCAATGAAGATTTGAATTGCAATTATGATCAGCTTTTTAGCACATGCTTTGGTACAAAGTAAGGCAATTGCTTACTACCTATCTTCATCACACCATGAGAGGCAAAGGGATATTCATAGTGCAAAGAGCTGTACAATAAATGGTTAGTATAGTGGAAACTACCAGGGTTGAATTCCAAAATTTCAAGCACACTTGGGAGAAAGAAATGGAAGCCACCAATATAATAAATGGATAAATATTGAATATGGTCATTTCTGCTACAGTATGTGCATTTTTGCATATGGTTAGGCTAGGGTATTAATGGTACCTGTATTCATAGCATTTTTTGGGTGGTTTTTGAATATCTTGAATCAAAGTACTGCAAAATAAACCTAATAACTTGTCACCTATGGACTAGGTGCCAACTTTTGGGTCTTACTATCTATACGAAATCTTGTAGCATCAGTAAGATTTGATTAAATTATGAATTAATAGTGCAATTAAAATTAGGCAACCTATGCAAAGTATAACTATAAGAGAGATTTAAGAATCGTAACCGGAGGAAGTACTAAAAGAGTGGTCGTAAAGATGTGGGCACATTGTGCCATCCTCCTATTTGATGGACATGATCAAAGCCAATCCACTAGTGCCTCGGGTCAGCCTCCTCTATCTTGACCGCGCTTTGCAATGTTTACAATAGAGCTAACAGCAGTGGTCTTCATCTTGAATATTAAACATCTGTTGAGTGAGTAGTCATGCAAAACAAGGGAAATCTTGAAGTATGGGACAACTTGCATGGCAGCCCCTCTTTAATCTTAGAATTGGCTCAAAGCCTCCCATATTGGATGATTGGGCTTGCAGCTGTACATCACCATTTGATTTATTTGGTGTATAGTTATTTTGAGCAAGAGACTAAAACCCTATGTAAGAGCTAGAGTACCTGAACACAATCAATTCAAAAAATTATACCATATCATGCGACTTAATCCAAGGAGGAATTATGTTGATAGAAAGATATATATATGTTTACATAAATGATGGTTAAAGTTGGGAACACTCATGTTTTCCCAAGAAGCACTTCCTTTAGGTCTATCTTTCTAGGTATTGAGAATCCACGATTTGTTCAGTTTCATGTGGTAAACTAAGAGGTTCAATGAAGTCAACCAAGCCATCTCAATGAGAAACATTGTCGTCTCCCTATAAAGCTTTTTGTAAGTGAATGACATGAAATATTAGATGGACACGATATTGTGACAAAAGAACTAACTTGTAGGTCATTTCTCCCACTTGCTTGAGGATTTTGTATCTCGGTGACAACTTAGGTATGGATGTCGATTTTAGAGCTTTTGAATGTTCTGGAACCAAGATTCATAACCTTCTTTGAAAAATAACTCGTCTTGTCTTCTTTTCTTATATGCATATCTGATATACAATCTTGATCTTGCCATACATTTTTGGTGAGTTGTATGTAACGTGTCCATATTGTCTTGTAGAAAGTCCTTGACATATTGAATTTTTCTCGTGGATAACCCCACACCAAAATTGGTGATCTAGGTTGAAAACCATACATAGCCATAAATGGACTAAACTTAGTGGTTACATGTTTTACACTACTATAAGCAAACTCAATAATACGAAGATAGTTCTCCCAATCGGTTTGCTTCTTGCTGATACATGGCTTCACAACTTGGATCATGCCTCGTCATGAATACATTTTTCTTTTAAGAATGTTGAAAACTCACTTTGTATCTCTGTGAACAAAAGAGTTAATTTTTGACATTCTACTAAGATCATCTACTGCAATGTTATATCAACATTTTTAATACTAGAGCTGAGAATCATACTCGTGAACCATTTATTTGATGCTCTCATGGTCAAACACAGTTTGAAATTGAGCTCCATACAAATTATTTCTCCACCTTTTCAAAGCATACACAATAGCATAAAGTCTTTTTTCAAGGGCAAAATACTTAAGCCGCAAGTCTTCCTTCTTGGAGTAAAACTATACCAATAGAACTATCAGTTAATTTCCCATAAAAAAAAAGGTTTACTTGGATCAAGTATGGCAAGTATAAGTGGGATGATAAAGCTACCTTGAGCTTATCAAAACTATGCTGTTGATCTTCTTTCCCATTAAAATTTTGCCTTTGCCTTTCACTTGGTATCACAGAAACAACAAATTTTTCATATTCTTTAATATAATTATGGTCAAATCCTACCAATCCAAGGAAAATTTTGAAGTCGTAGGAAGCAGCCATTTTAGGATAGCATCCACTTTGAAAATACCCATTAGTAGACCGTTGGCTGAAATGATATGGTCAAGGTAGTGCACTTCTCTCTTAAGAAAATCACACTTTACTATCCTTGGCATAACAATTGCATTGACAAGAACAATTTTGAAGATGTACTAAATGGTCCTCTTTGGTAACACTATAAACAAAGATGTCATTGAGCAAGATGATGATGCACTTGCCAAGGTATGGTTTCAAAACACTATCCATAAGTGTTATAAAACGTAGACATTGGTCAATCCAAATGGCATAACCAAGAACTCATAATGCTTGAACCATGTTTGAAAGATATTTTTGATATATCATCAAGTTGTATACGTACTTGATGATACTCAAAACGAAGATCTATTTTTGTGAAATAACATGATCCATGTAATTGGTCAAATAATTCATCCATCCCTTGGTAGCGTATACTTATTCTTGATAGTAACCATCTTTATCCCATGGTAATCTACAAACATATGTATAGTAACATCTACTTTCTTCACCTATAAAACAAGAGAAGCCCATGGTGAAGAACTGGGTTGAATGAAAGAGCTGGAGATTAAAAACTCTTCTAGAGATAGATTCTAGAGTTCTTTAAAGAAAATTTGAATACTTGTTGAACTGGTAAGATTTGAGCGTGGTTCACATCTTCAGGTATCAGATGGCCAAATTAAGCAAAATCAGATAAGATAGAGATGAGACTACTGGTTAAGTAGAATTAGATAAGGTAGATATCAAACTACTAATACTTGACTAGTGACATGGAATGCCAAAATATTGAAATAGTAGAGCTACCAATGAATTAAGATTATAGAGTTTAGTAAGTGAAAGTACAAGTCAAAAGCACAATTCAAATTTCAACCAAAAAAATTTCTGAACACAAATCGACTCAAAATCTTACAATAATTTGCTCCTAAATAGTTTGTGGTTTATTGAAGTTAGAAAAACCAAGAAGATCCCAATTGAGATTAATGGGCTCTAGTTCTAGGCATCATATTTGGATCTCTAATTGTCATTGCATACAATATTTAATCCATGATTCCCGTACCTTTAGGTGGCTTCTTTGTAAATGAGTATACCCACCTTCTACATTTCTCCTCCCCTTTCCTCAAATTTTGGTATATCAAAATTTTAGAGATTCCAGATCATAAGATTCCCATTTGAAGAGAACAAACCATCATCATTTTCTCTTATTGTCACGTGCTTTCTTATCTTAACCTTTTGAACTTCAAGAGTTGGTTTCTCAGAGAACAATGTTGGTGGTCCATATGTCTGTTCAACTAGTGCTTTGCTAAATTGCTAAGAATATGATGGTGAGCAAGTGTTTTTCAGTGCCGCTAGTTGATTCTAAGCAAGAAGATTATGCATCTATTTAACTAGAAACACATACTATCGTATACACAATGTACTTCATGTTCCACTTTCAAGTGATCGAGAAGATGAAAATTGGGGAGGAACAATAAAAAATGGAGGGTGATTAGGGTAAAAAATATCACACAAAAACAAGAGATTCTATTCCCTAATTACTAGTACCCGTGTCCATAATACACCCACATACATGCATATTTAACTAATTCTAGATATTCCTTCATATATTTATTTTACACATGGTTTAGCTTAGGAAGCTCAAGCTGAAACCCATATTCTTTTGAGGATATAGAAAACAAGGAGGTTTGACTCAATGGTTAGTTACCTTGTGGTTAAGCGCTCTCCGACCAAAACAATACTAGGATGGGTGACTGTTAGAGTTTTGGCATCTTAAGTGAACTGCTCAAAGTGATCCCATTATTTTATTTTGGCTTTTAGGTATTTATGAAACTTATTTGTCAAAGTTTGGGTGGGGCAATTTCTTGAGGTGGGTACAAATGTGACCCTTGCCCCCATTGTATTGATCATACAATTATTCATTTCCAAGGTTGATCAATTCAGGAGAGACTCTCTCACGTTCTCTCTCTTTCTTCTTCTTCTCCTCCTCCTGCTCCTCCTCCTCCTCCTCCTCCTCCTCCTCCTCCTCCTCCTCCTCCTCCTCCTCCTCTCTCTCTCTCTCTCTCTCTCTCTCTCTCTCTCTCTCTCTCTCTCTCTCTCTCTCTCTCTCTCTCTCTCTCTCTCTCTCTCTCTCTCTCTCTCTCGCTCACTTCCCTTGGTCTCTACGCTTCCACATCATAGACTTTGACATGGTATCAGAGCCGTGTTCTTGAAGAGCTTTGGAGGAGGAGCTGCACCGTTGCGAATAAGAATCATGAATGGAACCATGTTCCACTACCTCCCCATGTCGGCGCAAATCCTTGTTCCCTCAAAAACAATGTAAAACACTATTGTGCTGTGTGTTTTTTTTCTCTCTTCGTTGCTAGAGAGCCCTATCGCTAGTATTTCAAAACAGTAGCGACCATTGTGAACCTTCACGGGGAGATACCCCCCCTTTGGCCCGTCTACGTTTAAAAATGCCTGATCAACGACCATTAATTTTTTCATGGAGATTGACACCTCTCGGTACTGCAAGTAGCATTTTGACATGCACCTTGTTGAGGCACTTGACAATTCATTTTAGCGATGGTAGCATGGGATTGAAATGCACTCCCCCACCCCCCATCTCATTTGCATTTTAAAAAATTGTAAGCAGAGAAGCCCTTGGCGACGACACATCTCACACCTCCTGCCAACAAAGGTTCGCCCCCACCCCTCTTTTGACATAGCGCGTTAAAATGCTAGAGTTGACGTGGGTAGGGCACTTTTGAAGTAGCAAAGGAGATGGTCGACGTAGTCTTGGTGGCTTTTAACAAGAGATTACAAAGAGGCTTGGGAGACAAAGAGGCAGATTTTGGAGCTCAAGAGAGGTCATAAAACAAAGGATTCTGAAAAGCGACTTGGAGATTGTGCGGCCATCGTTTGAAGTGCAAGAAATTACAAACCCTAAACGACGATAACTACGCCCATTGGAATTTGATTATGCGACTCTGGTTGTGACAAAAAGGCTTATGGGACATTGTCGATGGCTCAGACCTTTGTCATATAAGGGATCCTAACAACAGGTACACTCGCCTTCAAGATGACAAGTATCTAGAATTGTGTGTTGATTGGGATAATGGTAATGGATGTTACCATATACATGTGGTAGTGATGTGTGTGAACACACTAGGACCGCCGGGGCATTTTTTCCCTCTTTAGGAGGTTTTCCCCCCCGTGCATTGTATATACGCCCATCACTCTAGGGCTATCTATCTTTCCATTGCACACTAAGAAACACACTCTCAATTGTGTGCCTTGAGCTTCCTTCGTCTTCTCCAAGCTGTGTGTGTTTCTCTGCAACCCTAATTCCAACAATTGGTATCAGAGCAAGTCACGTCCTCCCGGGCTTAGCCGCCAGCTACTCCAGCACACGCCTGCTCACTTTCTCTGATTTCAGTGAGCTTTGGCGAGCGTTCGCAGGTCGACGAAATTTTTGGGAAAACTCGAAGAGTTGGGTCTGCTCATAATTTTGATTTGGGATCATTTCGGCCTCCGTTTCCACTACAAGCAGTACTGCACAGGCTATTTCGTCATTTTGCGTAGAATTTCTGTTAGTGCCGTTTTCTGCATAACAGGTGCCTTATAGTCTTCTACGGTTTGTGTTATATAGCACAGGTTGTTCCTGCTCCATTTCTCCTATTTTTGGGCAGTTTTCACATCAGGTGCAACATTTACCATGGTTGACAACAACAACACAGATGTGTTCAAGATGTTTGCTGCTGAGGACAGGTTGGATGGGGACAACTACCCTATGTGGGCTTATATGATGCAACATGTTCTTGTGTCAAAGGGTGTCTGGAACATTGTGTAGGGCATTGATGTACGTCCTGGTTCTGAGGATGTAGGCAATGTTGAGGATGTTGCAGGTCTTGCTGCAAGGATTGCAGTTGTTAGAGTTGTTTTGCCTACGGCAGAACAAGCTTGTTGGGATGTTAAGGATGCGCAGGCTCATGCATTGATTGCGTTGTCTGTGAAGCGCACCATTGTTCCTCACATCCGTTCAGCAAAATCTACAAAACAGGCTTGGGATATTCTAGCAGGTCTTTATGCAAGCCGCAATGAGGCTAAAATTGCTTTGCTGCGTAAAGAGCTGGAGTTCAAGATTATGCATGAGGAAGATGATATGGACACTTTCCTTGCTAGTGTCAAGGATATCAATGAGCAGCTTATTTCTGCAGGTGAAGTCATTTCAGACAGTTCCCTTGTGCAGATTGTTCTTGATGCCTTACCAGATTCCTACCAGACTTTTGCTAGTACTTGGAGACTGATGACCCAAGGAAATCTTGAAGTTGTCAAGTTTGACACATTATGCACATTGCTGTTGCAAGAGTCACTTTCTAGAAAAAACAGGACTAGGCAGCGTGCAGTTGAACAGGCTTTTATTGCTTCTCAAAGAAAGGGTGGTAACAGTAATGCAGCCACTTCTTATGGTTCTGCTGCGAGTGGAAAAAATTTTGTTCCTAATGCTTCTGCTGGCAGCACTTCGTCTGGAAATTCTGGTGATAAGGGCAAAAAGAAGATGCGTTGCCATTATTGTAAAGCCAATGATCACTTGATCAAGTCGTGTCCTAAGTTGAAGGCCAAAGAGGCTAAGAAGAAAGAGGGTGGTTCCACTGCAAATGCTGGTTCCACTACAAATGCAGCCATTGTTGAGTCTTCTGTGAAAGGAGACTCTGTTGCTGATGTTGATGCAGAATGGGCGTTTAGCGCAGAGTGCACTTACAATCCTGCTATCCATGATGCATGCTTGTCAGTTGCTGGAGATTCACATGTGTGGTATTTCGACAGTGGTGCTACAAAGCACATTACCTCACATCGTGAATTGTCTACCTCTCTCGAGTCTGTCCCTCATGGGAATTCAGTCACTTGTGCCAACAATGCCTCTTATCCAGTTCAGGGAGTTGGAAAGATTGTGCTTACTGCTGCTAATGGCAGTTCTTTCACACTTGTTGATGCACTTTATGTACCTGGGATCAAGAAGAATCTCTTGTCTGTATCCGCACTTGCTAGACTTGGACTTGTAGTCAAATTTGTGGATGACAGATGTACAGTTCATGATCTCAATTTTGGTGATGAAATTGTTGCATCTGGCCTTTTGTGCCGTGGGATGTATAAGCTCACTTTGTATGACAAGTGTGGACGAAATTTTACAAATGCTGTTGCAGATTCAAGGGCTATTTCAGATGCAAAACTTTGGCATGCACGTTTTGGTCATTTAAATTTTGCCACTTTGCTGCGTTTGCAGAAATCTGATATGGTTGCTTCTTTGACGCCTCTTGAAGCACCTGTCAAACATGTTTGTGAAAGCTGTATTTTGGGTAAGATGCAGCGTTCTAAATTTCCAAAGGATGGTTCAGTTCGGGCCACATGCAGGTTGCAGCTTGTGCATAGTGATGTTTGTGGGCCCATGCAAACTCTGTCCTTGGGCAATTACCTATACTTCGTGACTTTCATTGATGATTACTCCAGGCATGCATGGGTATTTCCGCTTAAAGCGAAGTCCGAAGTTTTTATGTGCTTCAAACAATTTCTGGCTATGGATGAAAATGTCTCAAAATGTACTATGGGCACCCTCTGTTCCGATCGAGGGGGGGAGTATATGTCTCATGATTTTAATGCATTTCTGGCTAGTCGTGGGATAAAACACCAATGTATAGTGCCTTATACACCTCAACAAAATGGTGTTGCTGAGAGGAAAAACAGGTCACTGACGGAAATGGCACGATGCATGGTCAAAAGTCAAGCTTTGCCGCATTCTTTTTGGCTTGAGGCCATTATGTGTGCCACTTATGTACTTAACAGGTGTTCTACGAAAGCTTTGCAGTCTATTACTCCATATGAAGCATTGCATGATAGAAAACCTTCTATTGAGCACATGCGTGTTTTTGGCTGTTTGGCATATGCTTTGGTGCCACAAGTGCAACACAAAAAATTGGATGATAAGGCTGTCAAATGTATTTTTGTTGGTTATAGTGATGAAAGCAAAGGCTGCCATGCAATCAGAATATGATGCACTTATAGAGAATGACACATGGACTTTATGTGATTTGCCTCTTGGCAAAAAGGCCATTGGTACAAAGTGGGTTTACAAGTTGAAACGCAAACCGATTGGTGAGATTGATCGCCATAAGGCTCAACTTGTTGCAAAGGGTTATGCACAGCAAAAAGGCATAGATTATGAAGAGACTTTTGCTCCCACTTGTCGTATGACTACTGTGCGTTTTCTATGTGCATTGGTAGCTCATTTTGGTTGGGATGTACATCAATCAGACATTGTTACTGCTTTCTTGAATGGTGACATATTTGAGGAAGTTTATGTAACGCAACCTCGCGGTTTTGTCATAAAAGGACAAGAGGACAAAGTGCGCAAATGTAACAAGGCTTTGTATGGGTTGAAGCAATCTCCTCGTGCTTGGTATGAGAAAGCTGACACTCATTTGGTCAAACGAGGCTTTCGTAATAGTCCAACAGAAAGCACATTGTATGTAAAGCGTGAGGGTGATGTACTTCTCATTGTGGTTCTTTATGTTGATGATTTGCTGATCACTGGACCAAATGAGAGACACATTGCTGAATTTAAGGCTGATTTGAATGCTACTTTCAAGACGAAAGGTTTGGGGCTGGTGCATCATTATTTGGGTATACAATTTAAGCAATGTGATGGTGGTATTGCCTTGTGTCAGAAAAGTTACATAGAGACGTTGCTATGTAATTTTGGACTTGAGGATTGCAAACCTATTGCCACTCCCATGGAAACAGGTTTGAAATTGAGTCTACATGATGCTGGTGATCCTGCTGATGTCACTCTTTACCAAACTGCTGTTGGCTACCTCATTTATGTATGCAACACGAGGCCGGATATTCAGTTTGCAGTCTCACAGGTCAGCAGATTTATGTATAGCCCAGGGTGTAAGCATTGACAGGGTGTCAAGAGAATTTTCCGCTACCTTAGTGGCACTTTACATCTTGGCTTGTTTTATCCTAGCTTGTTTTATCCCAAGGGGGGATCATTGCCGCCAGACTTACATGCTTTTTCGGACTCAGATTGGGCTGGTTGTTGTACGCGAGTGTCCACATTAGGTTTTTGTTTCATGCTTGGAAGTTCATGTATATCATGGTTGAGCAAGAAGCAACCTACTGTGGCCACTTCGAGTTGTGAGGCTGAGTACAGGGCAGTCTTCATAGCTACGGTTGAGTGTGTATGGCTCAGACGCCTTATGGCTGATTTGGGTGTTGGACAGGACACTGCCAACACTATCTACAATGACAGTCAGAGCGCATTGGCAGTTGCGAGGAACCCAGTTTTTCATGCTTGCACAAAGCACATTGAGGTGCATTACCACTATGTCAAGGAGAGGCTCTCAGTAGGAGAGATCAGCTTGGCTTATGTGCTAACACAGGACAACCTTGCAGATATTTTCACAAAGGCATTATCTCGTGAGAAGCTTGAAGCTTTCCGCAAAGCTTTGGGCTTACTCCCCTTTGTGGACTGATCCTGTCCTCAAGGCATGGCACCTCCCTTTACTCATGTGCCAGCTCTCGTTCACCGCATCACTCCAGGGGGGATTTGTTACCATATACATGTGGTAGTGATGTGTGTGAACACACTAGGACCGTCGGGGCTTTTTTCCCCTCTTTAGGAGGCTTTTCCCCCCATGCATTGTATATACGCCCATCACTCTAGGGCTATCTATCTTTCCATTGCACACTAAGAAACACACTCTCAATTGTGTGCCTTGAGCTTCCTTCGTCTTCTCCAAGCTATGTGTGTTTTTCTGCAACCCTAATTCCAACAATGGAAAGGCAATGTTGGCCATTGCAAAATTTCTTACAAAGGAAATTTTGCCAGCCATTCAGACTTTGAAGGCTACGAATGACATGTGGTTCAATATCGTTGGAATGTTTGGTCGAGATTCTACGATGCAAGCATTCACTCTTCTTGGACAATTATTTACCATCTAGTTTGCACAAGGAAGCTCCATGAAATCATTTCTTACGAAGGCTAAAATTATTCATGATCAACTATCGGCTGTGAAAAGTGCAATGACGAGTACTCAGTTAGCTACTTTGGTTCTCACAAAGTTGCCTGAGGCATATAAAACGGTGTCTAGGACACTTCGGTCACAAATCACAAAGGAAAAGCTGGAATTTGACGATCTTAGCTCATTTCTCATTGAGGAGGAAGCCGTGTTGATAGCTCAATGCAAAATTCAAATTTCTGAGAAAGGTGTGGAAGCACTTGCTGTTTCAGATTCCAGAAAGATGACCAAGAACCGTTGCTACAATTTTGGAAGTGTGGTCATTTGTCTAAAGATTGTAGATCCAAAGGCAAAGACAAAGGTTCTACAAAGGAAAAAGGTAAAAGCAAGCATCATGAGGAAAGTAGTGATGGTGACTGAGGGAAGGACAACAAAGAGGCTGTTGGTGTAGTGGGGACTTGATGTGTTTCAAAGTTCATTATCTCGAAGTATTTTTGGACGTGATGTCGACTTTGACAGTAACCTCTCGAGAAGTTTTGAGTGTCGAAAAATGGTTGTCCCTTGCATGTAACCAACGGTGCGAGCATTCATAGCCTCACTACCAAGTATGCAAAGGACTATGCCTTGGTCACCACCTTAAGTCGGTCACCTTGGAGGGGGGAGGTGAAGGGATGGTGTGCTCTAACTGCTAGCACATAGAAATTTTGCCACAGAGTTCTCTTGCTTTCTTTGTGAGTTGTGCTCAACCTCTACCCCTTTATATAGGCATCTGAGGTGTGTTATTCTAAGTGCATTCTTTTTGGATCCTTTCCTCAGGTATCATTATTTTCAACTATATGTATCTCGCGTCAGTGTTTTTCATGCAATAAATTGTGGTCATCCTCCGCTTTTAAATATGAGTTTGCATGGGCATCTTTTTTTGAGTCCTTTTCTCTTGGTTCTCCAAGGGTCACAAAATATTCAAATCCCAATTTCCTAAAAGTAGGGGCTTTTAGAACCTTCCTTTTTTTCTCCTAAGATACATCTAGAACATAGAATTTAGATAACTTACATATAGAATGTCTGATTTAAGAACTGAATGTTTTGGATAATTATTTAAACATCTGATAATGCTCCTAAACTTAGAATAAGAGCATTGAGGGGACACAATTTATAGATAAAAAAACTTAGGTACATATACAATGTCTAATTTAAGAACTGAATGTTTTGGCTAATTATTAATACACCTAATAATGCTCCTAAACTTAGAATAAGAGCCTTGAGGGGACACGATTTATAGATAAAACATAGACTTAAAAGGATTCATGCACATTCTCTTCTCTCTACATCTCTAAAAATCATTTCAAAAGCTAATAGATGTATTTATTGTGTTGAGCATATGGTAAAGTCATCCACAAATGTAGCCAAAAATTTATGCAAGAGTCCATTAAAAATTTCCATTCTACACCTTTGAAATGTTGTTGGAGCATTTCATAGTCCAAGTGGCATTACTAAATACATAAAAGCTCCCCATTCACTCATAAAACTTGTCTTTGCTATGTCGCATGGAGCTATTTTTAATTGATTGTAGCCATGATATCCATCCAAAAAACTATGCATCTCATGACGAGCAATTTCATTTAACATTATATCAATGAATGGCAAGAAAATGGATCCTGGATTGTTTGAGCATTTAGCTTTCTATAATCCACATAGACTCTAATCTTACCATTCTTCTTTGGTACCACTACAATGGAAAATAACCAATAACTACTCTTTGATTCTATGATAAATCTAGCTTTCAAGAGGTTATCAATCTCCTCTTTCACCTTCTTTGCATAATTAAAATTCATTGTGTATCTTTGTAGTCTAACTAGTCGACCATTTGGTTTCAATGGTATTCAATGTTGACATACCTCTAGATATACCCCTTTCACATCTGTGTGTTCCCATGAAAAAAACATCTTTATATTTTTGGGAAAAGTGGTATGGCCTTTTGCTTGACTGCTAGTTGCAAATGTTTGTTGACAATAATGATCTTGTTTTCTACTTCAATTCCCAAATTCCATTCTTCCATCTTTTGATCATCAAGTAGTAGCCAATTAGGGGATCCTCCTCCCTTTCTTTTGGTTAATGAATCAATCTATTTTTCTATCCTTATACGAGCTTCATATTCATTGTGTTGAGAATCTAAACTTGCCTATACGTGATTTCCTTTTGATATTGAATGATCATTATCCTCTGGTAACTGGTAATTTTGGCCTCTGGATTTAGCATTATTATTGCTTGAGTCGGATATTCCTAGGGTTGGACTCTGTGATCCTTTTGTTATTCTACCATTCAAGCACACTGATTTCTCCTCTAAATTTAATCTTGTAAAACTTCCATGATATTCTTGTTGCTGTTTGTGAACACTTTTTCGATCCAGAAGGACATCATGAAAATCTATTTCTGCTATTGGAAAGATTTTCATAGAAGCAAGCATTCTTTCAATTTTCTTTGTGCTATATTTCTTGCACAAATGTTTGGTCTCATTGCCTTTTTCTAGGCTCTAGTGTTATTGGTTTGAATCTAAATTCTTTGATGTGGTCCTTGCAATGTAAGTGTCTGGTTTGCATAATCATGAATGGATCCATCATTCCTTAACCATGGTCTTCCTAGAAACATGAAATAGGCTCCTTGTACATCTAGAATAAAAAAACTAGTTTTAAACTTTTTAGATCCTGCCTTGATCTGAAGGCTTTCTACCAGTCCTATGGCTTGCATGATTCTCTGCTTAGCCATTCAAATTCAAAATGGCGCTCGCTACATATCATACATTCCTAGATTTAGCCTAGTGTGCTCACCCAAAATATTCACACGGACTTCCTCATCCAATATGACTCCAGATAGTGATTCCCATTGTTTTCTAATCTTGTAATCAATTTGTATGACTAGCACTTCAACATCTTTGATGTCTAACCAGTCCACTGACATTGTTTTAGATCCCTTATTCCTATGCTTTATCATAAATTTCTCTACTTTTGGCATGGTCTTCCTTATATCATCCAATTCTATTATTAGTCTTTAAATTCTCTCAAACACCTTCAAGCATATCACATCATGTTTATTTTTCGAACTTGCCCTTCTTTCCCTTGTTTTGTTATGGATACTTGAATGAAAAATTACTTTTTTCTTGTTTTCTTATGGATACAGGAATGAAAAAGTACTTTTTTCTTTTTTAAGTTGTCCTACTTCTAGGTCATGTGTCTCAGCTTTCACCAAGTTGGGATTCAATTTGTAACACTTCTTTCTCACCATTATATATACCATGCCATCGTGAAGGTTTGGGAAAAATATTTCGAATGGTTTTGAATTATGGTTTTTTTTAATTCATTTTTTCAAGATCCTGTGTGATCAAAGCAATCAAAGCCCTCTACTCTTGCCATTCATCCACCTCTTTAGCTTTTCCCTTGGCTTTCCAAGCAACCCTTTGCTTCTCATAGTTTTGACTTTCCTCACTCTCCATTGGTTTACCAACTTGTTACTTTGATATTTCTTTGATGATGACACTAGAGATCCTAGTGATCGCTCTCATTGAAGTGGTTTGGCCATCTTCACATCAATTACATCAACCTTGATATTTTTTGGACATTGTGCTGAAAAATGTCCACACTTGCCACGTGTAATGATTCAAGTCTCTTCTGCTAAAGTCCCTTCTCCCTCTGCCTCTACCAAAGAAGTTTTGAAATCTTCCCTTGTTGCAATTCCCCCGGTAGGAGCTCTATTCTCTTGTTTCTCAATAGACTCTGCTTCCTTAATAAATTTTTGAGTGGTTAATGCAATTAAACACTCTAGAATCTTCTTCTTAAAAAAAACTGGAGTGGATAATGCAATTAACCACTCTAGACTCTTCTTTCTTAATAGATTCTAGAGTGATACATCCTTCCCTTATATAAATTCTGACGTACAATTATCCTAGGTGAAATCGTAGGTTGCACAATAAGTACATCGAACACACTCATCAGTGAGATGCTGTTTTAACTTACATTTAACACACCAAGTCTCTACTTTCCCTAGTGATGGCGTGGTCTTCAAGATTTTGGAAATTTTCTTGGAAAGTTCTCCAACCTGTTTGCTCCAAGCCCCTTTCTTCTTTTTTTTGAGGTTTCCTTCTTCATCAAAGCTCTTAGTTTTTGATGAAATTGATATTGATAAAGTTGCTTCCGAAAAACTTGTATCGAAACTAGAGCGTCTTTGGTTGTTCTCTTTCTTTGCCTATTGTTCCAATTTTGAAGATCTTTGAACCAAATTATTGAATATTTTTTTGGTGATTCTACCTCCTGCTCCCTCAACTTATTACTTTTGAAAGCTACTCAAAAACCATGACCTCATTCTCTTCTCTAAAGGTGGTCCATGTAACTGCCTTCCTTGATTCTCTCTAATTTTTTTTTCTCATCGATTGTATTTTGCCAATTTCACATAGGGTATCCTCGTCCCCTTTGTTCTCATTGTATCCTAAAATGAAGGCTCTCTTTAATTTAGTTCAAGTCTTGTGCTTACTTGCTAGGTAATAGTAATACCATTTTTTGGTTGCATCTTCCAGATCTTGCGAAAAATATTATGAACAATCTTCTCCTTCTATGTTCTTGAGTTCAACATACTATTCAAAGGCTTGGATTTCTACATCTGGATCATCCTTTTTGCTTTCTTTGAAAGTTGGAAAATAAATTTAAAGATCAATTGCCTTTTCTCTTCTCCTTGGTTTTGATAGAGTAGTCAACATCTGTTTCTAAAGGTGTCTTTTATTCCCTTCATTGTCGAGGTTTTGATATAGGTTCAAACTACTTTGATTTATGCCTTGTTGATTAACTCGTATCAGTTCCTACCATTAAATTTTCTTTCCTAGTAGCATGTCTGGTGCTATGTGAGTGAAAGTTTCATTTATATCTTACCAAATGTGCTCAAACAAAATTCTCACAATTTCTTGAAGCTCGATGTGGTTCAACTTCCTTATTGCCTTGATCTAGTTCAATTTCTTTACCCGAAGAGCTATATTGGACTTCATCAAATTCCTGCTCCAATCCTTTAGCAGTAGTATTTATTTGATTTTGTTCCTTAGCAAGTACTTTGGTGGTTTGTTGACCTCTTGCTAGACGTCACATTTACATAGTGATTGAATGGCTAACTATGAGTCAAAATCAGGATAATGTATTTGTGAAGAGCTCTACGGTTGATGAAGAAAGGCCTAATGATGCTAGAATTGAGGGCATAGTTGAAAGGTATGCTTGTGAGTGAAGTGGTACAATGTGTTATCCGTCAAATGCGAGTTTCTCTCGATGAGATATCCATCTTACATGGTTGGGAGAGAGGGTCAGATGTAGTGCTGGTCGAGTCAGATGTGTTGATGAAACGGAATGGTGTGCATAATGGTGCTCTTTTTAAAGCAAGGCTGATGTTCAAAGAGATGTGAGAGTGCTATGGGCTATGTGCTTGGATACAACATTACTGAAGGTGTGCGCATCTGTCGCATGTGTCAATGCAAGGAACTTGCCGATACACTGTGTGCGAGCCACAAATGGCTCCAGGAGATGAAGAAGAAGAAGATGGAGATGGAGCAAGAGAACTCTTCAATTGTACAAATGAAAGAATAAGTGTTTTTTTAGGTTTAGTTGACTTTTATATGAGCTCACCCCATTCACACTTGGGCGCCCATGCTTAGCTAACTAATCCCTTGAATGTTCCAATTAGAGTGCGCCTCTCATCGGCGATCACTCTTACCGTTTTTCTATTAGACCGACAAGCCCGGTACCTGACTCTACCAAATAAATAATACGGCGTCCGTCTTAGGTGATAGGAATGTGCGTGAGGGTTAACATGCCCCCCTTCTTGATGTAGATTCCATCCTCGGAAGCTATTGAGTTGAAGCTTGTTCGTCGAGGTGGAAGAGCATTTGAGATGAATGTCCTTAGCCTTCTTCAGTCACTCCAAAATCAAACAACATTGGCACAATAATTGCATTCTCATATACAATTAAAAATAATATGCAGTTGTAGGCAGACAATTTGATTGGTAACAGAATTTTAAAGCATTTGTCAGCAATAAACATTAAATTGTAATATAATCAAACACATAAACAATTTTAAAGGTAAAAAAATTAAACAAGTCTGGGGTCGGTAATTTAACGGTCAAAAGGCACTAAATATGGACTTTTAATCCCATGGACATGCTTCTCAATTTTCTCTGGTCAATTAAGTTGTTTAATCGCGAGAGCCAAGTATTTCATGTCCGAGGGCTGACTAGAGGCTATACCTAGAAGACCTTTTAGTTAAGCTATGATAAAAGGAATTTCTAATGAAATCATCGCCTGACTTATTTACTTTTCTTTGACCCCTAAAGTCTTTTCACAGTAATTCAATTTTGATGTGCGTGCTTATTTTGTATGCCTTGGGTTTTTTGCTTTTTAAGGAAAAGCGCCCACACTGGGAACCTCTAGGGCTCTAGTACCATAGGCAATACATGTGAGTGGAGTAGCAAATCAAGATGAGGTTTCTCTTCCAGCTTAGGATTTTACATTGTGGCACTTTTATTTTTTTGTTTGTTTGTCAGTTTCCAGCATTTTTGATTTTGTAACTTTGGGGGGTCATATAACACTGTTACCCTCCCCAGGCTCATCACATTAGTAAACTTCCTTTATAATACTTAAGCTAAAGGTCAATAGGGACTAAGCCCATTAGAAAGCCCTAGTATATTTCACACAATGCTGCTTAAATCGGATTAGGAACCTAAGTAACCATTGATTATTAGGAAGGCATTCCCCATGGTATTAAGAGAAGATCTGTAGCACCTAACTTGGTCAAACTAGCTTAGTCAGATTGCTTGATTTTTAAACCTAGACAAGTGGTTATGACAAAAAATTACATTGAATTTAATGTTTGGTACTAAGCAAATGCGCTGAATATTATGCTACCAATCACAATTAAAGCGGACAAACATGGATGCAAAAAGATAAGGGGCAATGCTAATGGACAAGAAACACCTGTTTGTGTTGATGGTCGTGCTTGATTATAAGTGTGAACGAGAGAAAGATTCCATGAAGGTCCAAATCCTAACAACAGCAACACGTTCCTGTGCGCACTATGAAACACAAAGAATACCTCTAGGAGGCACATCAGTGAGAAAAGGTACCAACACTTATTGAACATAATTAAAAAACATAAGGAACCCTAACCTAATTATTTGCCCTCCCCCTAGAGAGTCAAGGGAATAGGATATTGTAGAGATTGGGGGGAAAACCTAAGGCTAAACCCCTATCCTCGTCGTCGAGAAAAACAAAGTCATCATCCGTGAGACCATATGTGCCATCCGTATAATCATGTAAATCTTCTTCATCATCAGAGGCACCAATGTTTACTAAGAAGGTCACTAGACACCTATAGTCATCTTGGTCAAAAGGATAGGCTTGTGCAATGGGAGATACACTCTCTACTAAGTATGGATCAGTCGTGGTCAAGAAACGTATCAGCCATTCTAACTCCTCGAAATTCCTCTCACATGCTAGCGTACCTACCAAATCCCATTCACAGGCAAGCACCGGAAAGCCATGTGAGACATTTGTGAAAATTAATGAGGGTACCTCTCACCCAAGGCTAGAGTGGATGACTCTAGAGTACTATCCATATCTATACATGCAAATAGATGATGCTTAGAGTGGAAATATTACAACGGTCGTGTTCTTGTGCATAATGTGTTTTTATGATTTTGTGTTATGGCTCTTGCTCTTTTAATTTTTTATCTTGTTTTTGTGAGTATAAGGCTTTATATATACATTCCCTAAGATTGGAGATTGAGAGGTCAGGGAGGAAGGTTGAGAGGGAAGCAAGTGAATGATGGATGTCAGCAAATACTCCTCTCTTCCTTGGATAGATCATACCTTTTGGAATGATGTCGTCACCTTTTGAAACCAATTTTTCTAAGTTGTTATGGGTGAAGGATTTAACCAATAGTTTTTGAATGCCCTATGCATTTCATCTAGTTGCAAGGGTGGTAAGATACTCTCCCATGATTTTATTTGCAACATTGTTGTAGGTGGTGAACTTACAACGGGAGGTGCAAACTCTTTCTTGCTTGTATGGGTATGTACAATGGTAGGTGGAGGTTGTGTCGAGGCTTCTATTTCTGTATAGGAACTACACAAAGAGCAAGAAGCTTCATTTGATTTCCCTGTTCCTAAGCTAAGTGGAACAAATCGTTATTTCTTCGGTACCCAAACTAGCTCTGGAGCAGGTGTGTAGCATTCCGTGATTTTTTTATTTTTGTAATATTCAATTTGTTTTGGAGCTACAGGATTGGGTGCACATGGGTCAGGTGACAGATAAGAACACAATCTACGTTTTGGCACCCAGATTTGATCGTTTCCTTGATAGTAGCCTTGGGCTTCCAATAGTTTTTTAGGAATCCAACGCAACGTTTCTTTATATTTCTTGGGGCTAATGGGACGTTTCTTACCAGGCTCCTGTCTTTTAGCACTAGCTATGGTCGCTAAAGAAGCTTTAGGGACCCACTTGTATATATTCTTTGTTATATTGGGATGGGTCTTGTGTGTCTCAACGTTTATTTCAACTACATCAGTTAAAGCTCTAGAGAGTTGGGCTATGGGGACATATGGTTCAACCTCTTGGACATGCAATGTTTTGGGTTTTATTTCCTTAAGAGGAAATATCTCAGGGTCTATGGCTTGAGTGGCAAGGCTAATATTTGGTTTCTTTGTTGTGACACCCCCTGTCCCCCAATCAATAGTGCATTTGGTCGCTATCATCCACGTGCGTCCTAGGTTTATATTACCCTCCATAGTTCCAACAGGCATGACAAAAAAGTCTTGAGCTACAAACCCATTGTCATAACTGACAGAAGTGTGCCAGATTCTAAAAATAGAAGTTTTTTTCTTGTTGACACCCCTTGACTTGGATAATACTCTCAGATAGAGGTGGCTTCCCTAACTGACACCACAACCCATATGATAGCATATTATATTTAGCACCCGTGTCCAATAAGGCATTATATAGCACTTTTCCATAGGTGTTGTTTAGCTCAATAGGGTATCATAGAGGTGTGTCAGAGTCCAACCAATCCTCGTCGATTTCAACGTGGAATGCATGTGTAACTCCAAGGTTAGCCTCTCATTTTCATCTTATGCGTTGTTGTCGCTCCTTAGCCTCAGCTTGAGCTTGTATCTTCTTCAATTCTGTTTGTGCCTTGGCTGCCTTTTTTGTATGGATGGCATGCAGCTCCTCTTGGATTAAAGGATCATAGTATCTTTTAAATTTGCTCCCATTGAGGAATCCAATGGTTTCAACTCCATCAAGAGTCTCCACATGAATGGTTCCTTGTGGGGTGATCTCACATACTCTATATGTTCCTTTTTCCGCATATTTCAACTTTTTCTTTTTGTTACACACTCCATACATAAGGACTTTATCACCAACATTGATATCTTTGTTCTTTAGATGACGGTCAAACCATTTCTTCCTCCTATCTTTCTCCACAATTGCATTTTGCACAGCTAATTGCCTCTCTTCATCTAGCCTTTCAAGGATATATAATCGCTCAACTAAGGGGTTACCATCCCAACCTTCTTGGGAAGCTACTTGAAGACTAGGAATGACAGACTCCCATGGCATAACCGCTTCTTGGCCATACACCATCTTAAACGGTGTGTAGTTAATGGCAACTTTGTACGTAGTACGATAAGCCCATAGAGCTGATGTAAGCTCTAAATCCCAATCTGTGCGATGAGCTTCCACCGTTTTGGTTAAGATAGAGATTAAGGTCTTGTTGGTGCTCTCAGATTGGCCACTTGCTTGTGGATAATAAGGTGTGGACTTATGGTGAGCTATCATAAAATTGGTAGTGAGTTCTTTTATTACTCCATTTATAAAATGAGTACCATTGTCACTCACAATCTCAAAGGGATGATCAAATCTTGTAATAATGTTCTCAAAGAGAAACTTGGAAGTTGATCTCGCATTGTCCTTACGTGTCACCCTGGCTTCCGCCCACTTTGTCACATAGTCAGTGGCAACGATAATATATTGAGATTAAGTGCTACGAGCTACCGGATTAATTGGGCCTACAAAGTCCAAACCCCATTTTTCAAATGGTTGAGTCACTTTAACACGATGTAAGGGCATCCTATCCTTTAGTTGTGCGATCTTGTAAGGTTGGTATTCATCATATCCTTTTGCAAAAAGTGATGCATCCTTAAATAAGGTTGGCCACCAATAGCCTGATTGCAACACCTCTCTAGATGTTAGTTCCTCTGAGAAACGTCCTCCGGCTATACCCATATGGGCTTCTTGCAGTATGTATAAATACTCATCCTCACGGGCACAAGGTCTAAGAATGTCATCCTTCCCTAGCATGTAGAGAGTTCCTGCAATGAGAGAGTAAGGTTCACATTCTTTGAACAGTTTTCGAGCTATTTCTTTACGAAGCTCTTTGGGTGGAAAACCATTAACTAGAAAGTTCACAATCTTCTCACTCCATTTAGGTATGGTTTTGACTAGGAATAGAGAAGTATCGGGCAACTCATCATCGACTCCAGTAGGGGCTTCACCATTGGGTATGCGAGACAAATGATCCGCCATGACATGTCTTTTACCATGTCTCACCACAACGATAAATTCAAACTCAAGGAGAATTAACAACCATCGTGTAATTCTTCCCGTGGAACAAGGTTTATTTACTAGATACAACAATGCTTGATGATCAACATAGAAAACAAACTTGTTGGCCAGAAGATAGTAGCAAAATTTATTCATAGCATAAATCATACCTAAACGTTCTCGCTCTGTAGTGGTGTAGTTTCTCTCGGCATCATTCAATTGACGACTTACAAAACTAATGGGGTAGTCCAGGTTATGTTCTCCTGGTTGAGCTAGAACACACCCAATAGCAAAGTTTGATGCATCAATATGCACATGAAAAATGACATTCCAATCGGGCACTCGTAGAATAGGAGCACTAGTCAAGGTCTTTTTCAATGACTCATAAGCATGGTCACACTCCGCGGTCCATTGGAACTCAATAAGAAGCTTGTACAAAGGACGAGCTACCTCGGTAAAGTTTAAAATAAACCGTCAGTAATAACCAACATGGCCCATGAACCGTTGAACTCCTTTATAGTTTGTAGGAGGTGGCAATTTAGCAATGGCTTTAATTTTGCACTCATCTGTGGAAATCCCATTTTTGGAAACTATATGCCCTAAAATGACTCCATGTTTAACTCAAATTTGGCATTTGAAAGGGTTTAAGAAGATGCGATACAATCTGCACTTCTCAAACACTTTGCGTAAGCATGATAGATGTTCTTTCCAAGAGGAATAAACACAAAGGTCATCTACGAAACCTTCGTAAAACTCCCTCAAATATTCTCTAAAAGCAGTGTTTATTAATCTTTGAAAGGTAGCAGGGGCATTGGTTAAGCCAAAAGCCATAATTACGAAATGCGAATACTCCAAATTCAGTTATAAAGGCTGTTTTAGCTTGGTCCTCCAACGCAATTGTGATTTGATTGTAGCCACAGTACCCATCTAAAAAGCTATAAGCTTCCTTCCCTGCAACTTTTTCAAGCACATGTCTGAATATGGCAAGGGGTAATGGTCCCTCCTAGTGGCGGCATTGACCTTCTTGAGATCCACGCACACTCTGAGTTTCCCATTCTTTTTGGCACAATCAATATTGGAGACACCCATTCTGAGTGCTCAATAGGGTATATGAATCCGCATTCCACAAGCTTTTCAATCTCTTCTTGAATGATTTTTGCATATTTAGGATTCATTGGGTAGGGTCGTTGCTGAATTGGTTTAGCCATGCTTTCATGGGGATTGTATGTTGCACCACGGAAGGTGGATTACCTTTCATATCATGATATGTCCAGGCAAATATATCCCTGAATTCCTTGAGAAGTTCTTTAAGTACACACTCCTCCATCTCTGTCAGATCTTGGGCAATGAAAACAGGTTTGGACTCTTCTCCTGGGTCTGCTAACTCTATTTCCTTAACTAACACTGGACCATCATAGACTCCATTGCTTCCATCAATAGATTTTATTTGAGCCTTTGTATACACAACCTTACGTTCCTCTGTGGTGTAGGATTTGAAATGTTCAGGTGCAGGGTGTAAGTCTGTGGGGTCCTGTTGTTCTGTGGACCGTGATTTCACTTCCGATTCCTTTGTTGTTGAGCTAACTCTCAATTTGTCGTGTCCTTACGGTACGGCTCAACTTTGGCTTCTCTATAGCCTCTACTTGTGCAATATCAATGGGTTGTGGACTACACCACATAACGCTTTGAAGGTATTTACTCCAGTTATCTACCAACTTTCGATGAGCATCACATGCCCCTATATAATTAAGCCATTCTGTGGTAGATTTCTTTTCATTTATTCTAGCATGCACATTTTCTCAATATCGTCGCCTCTTATATCTCTTACTCTTCTTGTCTAATTTTTGATTACAATAGATCTCTACTGAAGAGTCACTAGATGAATTGCTTCTTGTCTCTGCTGCTCCCTTGGATAGATTGTCATCTAGGGTACCACTGGGCCCTGAACGGTTTGTCCCCACATTTACAGTAAGATTTAACTTAGATTCTTCATCCTCAGAGTCAATTTCAATTGATGATTTTGACCCCAAATCGTGTGGGCTATAGTCTTGTGAGACACTACTGGTTCCAGTGCCAATCAAACCTTCATCTATCAAAAGCTATATGCATTGATTCTAGCATATTTAAGGATACGAGTGGTGGCATTTCATCCCCCTCAGGCGTTACCCAGTTCGTCCCCCTATTTCCCCAAGTGTCTATGGTTGCTGCTAGGTGGACCCAATCCACATTATCCGACTCAGTCATCCTAGGTAGTACATCCATATAAGGAGAATCTTTCCCAACATCAGTGTCCGCTTTACACGTGTAACAATACTGCAATGAGGCCGAGTGAACTGTGGTGTCAGATCTATGATCAATTATAAACTTGTTTCCTAGAGGATGTGATCGACTAGTCACAAGATCCACTCGAATGACAGAATCTTGGAACTGTAAGTAGACATGGTTTTTAGACCAATCATGCACCATTTTTTCTTCCCTCATGAAAGGACGTCCTAAAATCATCTCCGATGCCATAGTGTGTTTGGAGAAATCCATAACAATGAAGGTAATCCTTATTTTATGTCCAAAGACCTTGATCTTGAGATCTTCTAGCATCCCAATATGTTTAACAATAGACCCATTGGCCATCTTCACTACTATGGTTGTGGTCGCAAGGTGAGGTCTTCCCAAAGTTTCCCATCAATTTTTAGTCACAATGATAACCCCAAAGCCACCATCAAGGATTCCCTTCACAGTTAATCCCTTAGTAGTGATTGGTATGGTCCCATTGGATTCATCACCCTCAAAGTATTGTCCCAACTTGTTAACATGTATTTCTATAACAAGGTTCTCATCTAGGTTGGGTTGTGGATTTAAGTGTTCCTCCTCTATTGGCATCTCCCCAGCTCCATTGATTTGTGCAAATTGTGGTAGCCCAAACTTTAGTTCTCCATTGAGGAAGGATCGAAGAGCTGAGACTAGCTCAGGGGCTTTATATAGTTTGGACATAATGGTGGTTCTAACTGCTGAAGACATGAAATCCATCAATTTGCCAATGTTTAACGATACCTTTTGGGCTTCAGTCCCTTGACGTGGGGAAAATGGGATCTCCATTTCTTCGATAGGATCACGTAGTCCCTCTGTAAACATTCTTTCCATCAAGAAGTACATACGCCCACTTTCCCATGACTTTTAAGTCACTTTCTTCTTGGATGACACTAGGTATGGCTAAGGGTCTATGGACTTGGAGAGGTTGTTGTTGCGTAGGGAACACGGTGTTTGTAATCTGGATCTGCCTAGGTGCTGGCTCTAGATCTCTTTGGGTATCTTCTACCAAACTCTTTAATTGATTGACTCGCTTGATCTCCTCTGTAGGGTTTGGATAAGTTCCTATCTTCTTCTTGGATCCTGGCCATTGTGGCTCAGGAAGATCTTCCTTGTTGGTTTCTATCTTAGTGGTTGTTTTGGTCTCCATGGTTTCACCTGAATCAGAATCCTCTTCAGCATCGTTCATATATATGGGGTCGTCACAAGTCCCTATGTTGGTCTTTGAATTGGGGTCTGACTTCGCTACTTTTTGCGATCTCTTCTTTCGTGTTTTCTTCTTTTTCTGAGATTGGGCAATTGATGCCGTGTCTCTTTCCTCAAAAATATAATTTTGTTTTTGGAGCATCGATCGTGTGAGTACCGTTACTAGTACCACATATGTACTTTGTGATGGCTCCTCGATAACCTCAATCAAGTTTAATGGCGTGATGTTAGATGCATTTGGATTATTTGGACATTGGGCAATCAAATGATCTATGTCACCCTGATTAGACATGAGTATCGGCATTGTAGACATGCTCGCTTGATTGGTTTGCATTAGTGTGGTGTTCTTTTGTAGCCTAATAGGACACTCGCCCACACGATGCGGACCTCCACACTCATAGCATTGAAGAGGTGGTCTCTTAGCAGTGTAATTGATATTTTGGCCTCTTGCAACAAGAGCAGCTACTTGATAGATAGGTTTGACTTGTCCCCAATAGTCCTCCATGTAGTATTGTGGACTGTCTTCAAGCATATCCATCTCATAGGCAATATTAGGATCTATATCTTTCTCACAACCTTCCAAACAAGCAATAGATGAGTCACAACCCACTTGATTCACAGAAGTGATTCTTGGATGTGGTGGTTGCGGTCCTAGCACTGGAGGTGGTAAGGGTGTTGTTTGAACAACATTATGGGCCCTAGGGACCATGTGTTGTGTTGTTTGTTCAAGAGGTGGGGCCGGCATCAATGCAGGCACTCGAGGTGTGTCTGTCCATGATAAGGTTGGTTTATTGGCCATCGCATGATTAAATACTATGCAATCCTTAGCTTGATCACCATACCTTCCATAGGCATTGCAATTCCCATTGAATTTTACTCTAAAAGTAGAGCATTCACTGGTACTATGCGGTCCATAGCATACTGAGCACCATTGTTGCTCCCTTTTTGGATACATATGATTGTTTTGCGGAGCACGATTGTCTCTAAGACTCTCTTGAATAGCCTTGGTGAGATCTGCTAAAGTCATCTCAGATATCTTTGGCTCCTTAGCAATAGGCTTTAGGGTCATTGGATGATGCCCTGATGCTTGTGAGCTAATAGATTTAGGCTCAACAGACACTCTTTCTCCTTGAATCATTAAATTATCCTCCAATTGGATCGCATTGGTGGTGACTGCTTCCCAAGTGGTGATACCTCTAATGACAGGCCATTGTAGATATCCTCATGTCGTAATCCCCTAATGAATCTATCAAGCAATTGATTATTGTTGAAGCAATCATTTGGATTACAACGAGAATTTAAATGCTTCAAGCGGCTAATAAGGTCTCTCACCAACTCTCCTTCCTCTCGTTGGGCTTTTTGGAGCTGAAAGGCTACACCCCAAAGCACTCCCTCTCGTATGTATTCTTTTAAGAACAGTCTCCTAAGAGTAGGGTAAATTGTTTTTTCTTCCACCCTTAGGGTTCTATACCAATCCCTAGCCTTCCCACTTAAGGTTAGGCTTAAAGAATTACTCCTATGTAGGTCATTGTGTTCTCCTAGAGAATCCCATATTTGTTCAAACACTTCGATATGCTTTCTCACATCCCCGTCTCCACTAAATTTTTGTGTGAGCTTGGCTATTTGTACTGCCTTACTTCTAGGTTCTCTATCAGGCATATTACGCATGTTCTCAGCAATAGATCGACCGATAGCTTGAGCAAATGTTGCCAAGTCACCTAAGTGAGCAGGAACCATGGGTGGAGGTGCTCCAGAGACTACATGTGGAGTAGGTATTGGCATTGGGCTTGGCGCATAGGAAGCCCTTGGATTCCACGTTTGGTACAATGTTGTGCCATGTGGCGGTCCAAACTTCATATGTGTGGCCCTAGGCATAGCAAACGTCGGATGTGACATGCTAATGCTAGCCAGTATGGTCCCATGGAAATAAGAACTTGGGTGTTTTTGTTTTGGAGCATAGGTAGTTGAAACAATGGGAGGAGTATGAACTACATGAGTACGAGGACCCATGGGTGTATACGATTGGTACACACTTGTAAGTAAATCTAGAACACCTATTACATCAATTGAATCAATTCTCACCTATAAGACACTTGACGGGCAGGGCGTAATAAATTGATTCCAAAGACCATAACAAGAGAAAATTGGATTCTCATGCAACAAGAAGAAGAAAGTAAGCACCTACAAAGCTAAATTAATTCTAAGAAAGAAAACATCTACAAAGCTAAATTAATTCTTAGCACCATGTTTTCTGGATGATAACAAGAAGAAAGGCTTTTAAACTTGCAGGCATTGAGCTACCATGTAGCGGTGATTTACTAACAAATGAGGTCCATGGCATGTTTCTCGGCATGCCCATCATTGGGGTAGGCATGGTAGCCGTGGTGTCATCAAGGGAAAGATGAGCTAGACTTGGAAAGGTAAAGCTATCACTTGTGGGCTCAGATTGCATTGAGACCCCTGGCGAAACAACATATGGAGGATCCATCAAAATTACCGAGGGAGTCTTCATTTGCGATAAGGTCGGTTGTTTATCCTTTCCTGTATCCAAGAATCTCATGAGACCCGTTGAAGGCATGTTGATCCCCTTGTTCTGTCTCTCTAACTCAATGACGCTATGGATGACCTCACAAACTCTTTGTTGTTGATACTCCACACTAGTAGCATCCATTGTGGATTGTAGGACATCTAACCAACCCACATGATAGGTTTGAACTGTGTATAGGTCGGCTAGAGTTTTCTTTTGTAATTCGTACTCCCAGTTCTCATTTAAGAATGCTTCATCTATGCTTGAGGTGCTAGGGGTGTCCTTCGAGCTAGATGCAATGTTTCTCTCTATGGGTTGGCCCTTAGCGGTTGCTAAGTCGGGAGCACTCGATTGCTCTCCTAGCAAGGATATTGACATAGGAGATTTTGCTTTTAACTCTCTTCGTTGCTCCGCCTTGCGTAAGCTCTCGATTTTCTTTTCCCTAGCCGCAATGATATATAGCTCAACCTCTTGCACTTCGGCAAGGCTTCTATCATCAGGTAATATAACCTAGGAGGGAAATAGCTCTAAAGAGTCAGGGGGTGCAGTGAATGGAGTATTCACGTGCACACTCCCTAAGGGCATAGGGTCTACGTTGGTCATGAATGGCGAATTTACTTCCCCACCCCCCTCATTTACATCATTAGCTCCATGTTCGGAGTGAGTGGCTCTACTAAAGGTTTCCTTCAAGCGGCTAAGCACGCTCGACCTAGACCGTGGGTCCATGGCATGCATGTCTTGGCTTAAGATATCATGATATGGCATTGGGAAACCCTCCATAGTCAAAGGAAGAGTCACTAGCCGCTATGTTTGGGTCTTGGTTTGTACTACCTTGGGTCCCCACCGAGGGCCCGGAACCTAAGGTAGGTGGATAATGAGAACTCGCGTAAGTCAAAATTCTCTCTAGTTGCTCCGTCTCTCGCACACAACCAGAGCGCAGATGCATGTGCCTTTGGCACCCCACAAGCGTCGGCGAATAACCTCGAAGGTTAACCGCTTACTTTTTTACGCGTCTGTTTTCACTCGTTTTTTATTTTTTTAATGTTTAGTTTTTTTTATTAAACTGTGTGATAGCTTGAAATGAGCTTATCACTCAGAGGGTCGCGGTGTGCTTTACAGCACAACGTTCGGTTACCTGAAGCTCCGTTGGTCCTTAAAAAAGTCAATTTTTAGCTACGTGTGAGGCTAAAATACGTAAAGGGCGACTGAGGCCTGAGCTTGAGCGTGAGCTTGGGCTTGGGTCTGGGAGATATTCCCGATCCCAGTCCTACCTTTAATTTTTTTTAAAATTTACATTTTTTAATTTTTTAATTTTTTAATTTTTTAATTATCCCTTTGTAGCCATAGAACCCTTGGTTCCTTTTGCACCGGCATATCTCTTTGCACCAACCTTGGATTCACTTCCACCACTTCAACGGGCCTTGGCACCATTGCACTCGACACACCTTGTCAAGCTTTCCGCTTCTTCAAGGTATTTTTGGTTCGACCTCTTGCCAAATTAACTTCTTTTGCATAAGTCACATGCCCATCCACTTTGACCTTAACTTGAACATCCTCATGCAAGAAATCTATGAGCTTTATCAACTTTAAAAAATCAACATTTTGTGCAGCAATTACCTCTATTGATTGACCCCAAAGAGTTTTGATCGATTGCTTAAAAATCTCCGTCCAATCTTTGCATCAGGCCATCCAGCTTCCACTTTAGTCATGTGTAAGAAACCCTGGAACTGCCGTCCTTGATCCTCCACCCAACCTCCCTTTATAGGCCTTGCTCCTAGGATCCCGTCTCCATTGATAGCGGGCCCTTGGCCTCCTTTGGGTTTGCCCTTGGCATTACATTACTCCCCCCTTGGAGAATCGTTTTCATCCTCCAAAACAAAAGTGGTGGTATCTTCATAAGTGACACTAATGTTTTCCATAGTGGCATCCTTCATGGATCCAACTGTTCGTTTGATCGAAACACAGCTCAGTAGGAGGTTCAATGAAACCAAGAGTAACATCTTGATTGTCCACATTGTTGTCCCTTTGCAACCGTCTTGTGTAAATAGCTCATATACAACATAGCGTGTAGACTCCATTTAAAAATCACTTGAGTATGCTAAACGAGTTGTCACAGCTAAGATGTACGTGAAAGAGTACCTCTTTTCACTTTCCATGAAAGTAACTACCTGACGTAACTCATCAGCCAAGTTTAAGTCCTTGACTTGTTATCTTCTCATATCAGTAAACAACCCCACCATAATCAGTGTTCAAGGTTGAGAACCTGAATTATACATGAAGCTCCAACTAGATCAATAAATGATTACTAATTGGATTGCTTGGTGCTAATGTACGCACTTTGCATACCCTTTAACACTAGATTACACTTTTTAATCCGCCTATCCCCTTGGATACTGACAGTAATGAGGCGTGTTTCCCCACGTTTTACAGACTGTCCTCCAAAATGACTGGTAAATAGGGACCACTGTTCCTTACAATATTGCTGAGAAATAAACAATGTTATCAATAACCATCTTGGTTAACTTGAAAGATCCACAAGCATCCAAACCAAGCCATGACTCCTATTGGTGATTGGTAGATCAAAAATTAATCTCATATAGATTCTGCACATAGAGTGGAAAATGTTGCATAAGCAACTAATGTGATGAATATGCATGCCGCTCCAAATCAATCTTTGTTAAACACTAGGGCCCATAACACCTACTATGCGTGCATTTAGCAAAAAAAGATCCGAACTTGCATATCCATGATCATAATTCCAAGATGTATGGCAAATGTGATGCTCCTAGCACACATTATAGAGGAGTGTAAATAGTTCTGAAGAGAAACTAACACTTTCTACTGCAATCATTTGCAAGCCTTGCTGAAATGTTTGAACCATAATAGAAGGTGAAATGTTAATCACTTCTAGGTACAAACAATGAAACCTTTTCATTAACAACTCATAGCCTTTATATATGCATAAACAACCATCCATTAATGTTGTTTATCCACACTTGTAACCTTAACAAGTCATTCTCTGTATCCGACAATTTTTTGCCACTGAAATTGTTGCTAATACGACGTGCTAAAAAATGTTCTAGAAAACGGATTCAACCAGTACCTAGGGACATCATCGTGATACATAATTGAAGTAGCGATGCCAATGTTAGTCCCAGAGACTCATATTCTCCACATGTGGAATATGTCTCATGTAAGGATGTTTGAAAAAAGAACATCCTTCAAGTACGAGATGTACTTGGCTGTGGAGGTAACTGTAAACATGCATGCTACGTGCATGAGAGAGATCCTCATTATCCTTGCTCCACACTCGCTAAACCAATCTCCTTGAGTTTCTAGACCATGTTGTTTCCCATGTGACAACATGTGCCAAATAAAACCCTACAAGTGGGTCCATAATTGCGTAATGCAAAAAATTATTTTGGACACTACAACCCACATTTCTTGGCTCTTACATGACCTTGTCATTTCATTGAAGAGCAAAAATGGATGAAAATATAGAAGTTTATGCATCCTACTTGGAAAAGGAAACAAAAACAAAACCAAATTAGATGGGTACATGGGGGTTGAACATAGTGTTCACTTATTTGTAATGAAAGGCTCCTGCCCAAATTTTCCACGTGCAAAGGCCTGGGAACACTAATTGAAAATTAGTGAAATGCAAGTAGTATTGCACATGTAACCTTGGGTGTACCTTTGCAATCTAAACCCCTTGGTTAAAATTAACATTGTCAAACCCCTTGGTTAAACTTTGTAGGAAAACTGCTCAGGTAGCAGCCGGCCCTTGGTCTTTGTCCGTGACCCCCCTTGGGTTTGCCCTTATGACTTTGTAAGCTTAAATTGTCCACTACCCCTACACTGTCGGGGGATTTGTGTTCGAAAGGTGAGCCGGGAAGGCGCGGGGCCTCTAGCTGTGAGAGGTGTGTGGAAGAGAGTTGCAGCAAACACAATTAATGTAGACAAAGCTTAAAACTGACAACTTGAACACGATTCTCAAGCTTGATTACCCAAAGCGGAGAATTAACAGTACCATTGCTTAAATTATTTATACTCCTTACATCATGTTAATTTGCCTTCATTGGCTTGCCGAGCTTGCCTTGATAATAGTTGTCTCCTTTGTTCTTCCTCTGCTGCTTTAAGATCGACAGAGAGAGAGAGAGAGATCCCAGGAAAATGATTAATTATGGTTTGAAAAAGAGATTACGGATTGGGTTATGGCTTCTTTGATTAGAGTGGCTATGGAAGCTTGGATTAAGAAAAAGAGTTATAGTGCTTAAAGCTTATGGCTTCCTCTCCTGATACATCAGAGAACAAAAACTTGAATATCTCCTAATCGGTGGAGAATTAGCCTCTGTGCGTGAGATGCAAAAATGCTCAAAACGCCATTTTCCTTGTTTTGGAGCTGCCTATTTTTACCAAAAACCCGTTTTACAAAAAAATTACAGACTAAGACTTTTTTTGGCCTCCCTCATGCAGAGGTGTGAAGTCTCTCACACACTTTCCTTTTTACCATTGACCACATATCTTCCTCTACCCAAGTTGCCTTGTATGTCCTAAGAGCCCTTTCACATGTAAAACCTTTTCTTCAAGCATGAAATCTCTACGCTTAGGCCTTCATAACCACATAAAGCATACACTTTCTGGATCTTCTTGCTTGTTCTCGAGCCTTGGTCACTGCTCAATAAATGTGTGAGCTTCAAATAGATTTTTCTGCTTCTCTTTGCTCTTTTTTCCATCAAGGAAGCAGAGCTACACGACAACGCAGTTTGTGGACTTCTCTCCCTGAAAGCGCAAGTGTGATTGTTCCAAGAATTGACCATCAACACTTAATAAATGATTTAAGAATCACGAGCTGGGTCTTTTCCCAAAATTGTACTCAATAGACACTCTTAGTGCTATAGATAAAATAGAAGATCCACTGAAGTTGGAATCATATTCAAAACTAGATCTTTTTCGGACCCAAAAATCCAGAATGTTGGGTTTTTGTGAGCAGCCGTGCTCAATGCAATGCTGGCTTCATCTATACACCTTGGTAGAGATAAGCCCTTATGAGTTTAAGACGTTTAAAAACTCAACTTTATTTTCACATGTAAAGTGTGTAGTGTTAAAATAATGCCCAGAAAATCGCTAATGGCAAGCCTCTTGCTTGTTCATTAGAGTCGATGGGTACTTAACTAAATAGAATTGTTCGATCATTGATGGATTACAAACAGATGGCTCTTAGCCATTCTGAAATAGATGGCTCTTAGCCCTTCCTGTTGGCACATTGATATTAAGAGAGAGAGAGAGAGAGAGAGAGAGAGAGAGAGAGAGAATGCCGGGTTGAGAAAAATCCCTTATTCTAATGTGTTGTATGCCCCATGCATATGCTCTAGTGTAGACCATGTATGTGTCATAGCTTATCCGATAAGCGTACAACAATGTACTTGTACCATGCTCTCGTAGAGAGAGGTAGCATAAGTCACATCTTGACTCACTTACCTTCTTGTATGTGATCGTAACTATAAAAAAATGACTTAAGTATGGCAATTTTCTTGTGAATAAACATAAATAAAAAGTGTTTGTAGACATCAATAACTTACCATGTCCTTGACAGGGTAGGTGGTGTTATAGCGGAAGCGTAAACAATACTAAGGTAAAATTTTATCTACCTCACTAGCATGCCATGCATACATAGGTGTTTCCCTTGGCAAGAATGATGGCCCTACATATGGAGCCAATACCATAAGTGCCTTGCACAAACAGGTATAGATACATCACAATTTGTCGTTGTCATACATGAATTGTGAGCTTATATCCTTACTTTGCCAAATTCTTGAACTTGTGTGCCAATGCCCTTGATGCCCAGTCAATGGGCAATATCTTAGCACAAGTTAGAACCCTCGCATCACGTGAAATCGTCAAAGAACTTTGATTTGCACGATAGGCAATCCTTGCCAGCTTAAAGGTTAAAAGGTTCAAAAACAAGAAAGCTTGAAATTGTCTAACCTGGTTGCTCTATATTGGCAAGTTTTCTTGAGTTTTCAAAATAAAACTCTCTTGAATCTGGCTCTTAGCCATATATATTGTGCAAGAGAGAGTTGTCATATGGACCATATACATTGTCTCAACTGATAGTGAAATAACTTGTAGGCACTTGCCAAGTACCCCCAAGTTCGTATGCTCATAGCATATTCCAAATGTGAAGTCTTTCTGTGCACGATATATCTTAGTAGACCCACTTTGGATGATACCATTACTCATAGTTACAATTACTCCTGCCAATTTACAATGGCATAGCAAAAGAGAGTTGACCTTGTCGAGCATTCACCGATAATCGACCTTGTCAAATTGTACAATGTGTTGAAAACAGAAAAATACTTGCAATAGATGTGCCTCAGACCTGCTTGACTTGATTACACAGACGAAGCCTTGCTCCAATGACGTTTAAAAAAAAACTCATCGTATCACGCTTGCTGACAACAGGTAGATCCTATCGTTGTCCGATTACATTAATGACATACAACTTGCCTAGAAGACAAGCCCTAGCAACTTGCTTGACAACTTCTTGAAATTGTCGTTAATGGTTGGTCTTGCTGAGAACCTGTACCTCCTTCATCAAGGTTTAGCAACAGACCATACCGATCTCCATGAGATTCTCAAGCACTACCATGCCCTAACTTTTGCCAGGCATGTGAAGAAGCCTTGCTTTTAAACGAGATCATTTCTCACTCAAGCCTTGCTTGATGGTGAGTGGTTGTTGTGTATCGTGTGTTCAAAACAAAAATATCATGCTTTTGGGAATGCTCACAAGCATTGCTTGCACGGAAACATACATACCTTAGTAAGTGCTCTTGCCACCCGGTCTTACCTTTATACTAATCGAAGGAAGAAGAAAATCTAGAAAACCTTGATGTCAGATGTCATTGTGTTTTGCTCTCATGTTCAAAAATAGTTTTGCAATACGTTACCGCATGACAAAGTGGTTGCTTGTAATGTTTCCTTCCCTCGATCCTCGGTATTGTTGTTGGTTTTGGCCTTACCTTGCCTAATCTTAATTCATACCAAGGCTCTTTGCTTGATTTTAGTTTTTCCCCTCCCCACTCGGCATGCCTTGCATGATTTGTGTGTTTGAGCCTCCATGGTTCTTGAACCGGCTTATCCTTGGCATGCATTCTCTATTCTGGTTATTAACATCTTGCATGCCACATTGTTATGCATGCCAAGCCATCTCTTGAGAATTTGCACTTTGTAGCCCTTTTGCATCCGTAGTTGTGCCACATGCCAAGGGGTGCTAACACTGTGACTGCCAAGTGTGTGCTCGGGGTGGGCATGCACCCTTGGAACCTTTGAAGAGTGGCCACCCTTTAACCATGGGCAGCCCCCAAGTGGAAAACCGGGAAGCAAATAGCAATAGCATCCTTGCTGTAGAGCAGTGCAAGGAAAAAAACAAAGGTTTCCTGCGTTGTGTTGCTCTCCTACCACACAGCAGGGTCGGGATTCACTCCCCTTGGCGCTGCGAATCTGATGAGCCCATCTACATATAATTTTGACCAGGTTGAACTTTGGGTATCTCCTCGCTCCAAGAGCACCTGCACGTGGCCTTCATGGCTCCTCCTCGATAGCTCCTCCCTCCAAGGGAGCTTGCCCCAACTCGTCTCTCTAGAATTGAGAGAGAGAGAGAGAGAGAGAGAGAGAGAGAGAGAGAGAGAGAGAGAGAGAGAGAGAGAGAGAGAGAGAGAGAGAGAGAGAGAGAGAGAGAGAGAGAGAGAGAGAGAGAGAGAGAGAGAGAGAGAGAGAGAGAGAGAGAGAGAGAGAACGAGATTTCATGCAGCCATGTAAAACCTTTCTTCCTCCTCCATATCCTCCTCATCCCTTGAGCTCTAATACCAATGTAAGAAACCCTGGAACTGCCCTCCTTGATCCTCTGCCCAATCTCCCTTTATAGGCCTTGCCCCTAGGATCCCATCTCCATTTGCAACTGGCCCTTAGGCCGGTCCTTGACCTCCCTTGGGTTTGCCCTTGGCATTACATCATGCAGCTGCGCATTCATACATACTTGCATCAAAAGGCCATTTTCAAAGCCATCCAATTTAGCGTTTCTTCCTGGTGCAATCCGTCATATCATCTTTTCACTTTACCACAAACGAAGAGCAAAAAAACTTGAACCGTGCCTTTCTCTCTTGACAACGTTCTCTCTAGCAAAAACAACCCATAATCTTGCAACCAGGTTTCCACATCCTCAACCCTAGTGAAAATTAGAAAGCTCGACCACACCATCTTCACCTCCTCTTAAAAAACTGCACCTCGAGCAGCTCCAAAACCAATCAAATAGGAACAATCAGATGCTCCTTAGCGGGGGCACCAGAAGATGGAGAGGGGGAATATGAATACACCCAAAAACACAAGAGATGCCTCTTTATAGCCAAGGGTACTCACAACAACCCCGTCCACTAGAAATCACCATCAGAACTGCACACATCCACAAGAAAACCACCGTTGCAATGCATACCAATTCACACATGCTTTTCACCACCAACATATAGCATATCATCCCAATTTTATCCACTTATAGCACTTCCACAACATGAAACCTCTCTCTCTTTCTCTCTCTCACACACACACAGCTTGGGAGGCACACACCACTCACACACACCGGCACCACACACTTTGGAGTAGAGCAAAGAAGAAAGGGAAAATGGAGGGAGAGACAACACAAAAATTGGCAATGACTAGCTTCAACTTCAATCAAAAGCACCATGTACAAACTCAATGAGGCTAAAATTGCTTTGCTGCGTAAAGAGCTGGAGTCGAAGATTATGCATGAGGAAGATGATATGGACACTTTCCTTGCTAGTGTCAAGGATATCAATGAGCAGTTTATTTCTGCAGGTGAAGTCATTTCAGATAGTTCCCTTGTGCAGACTATTCTTGATGCCTTACCAGATTCCTATCAGACTTTTGCTAGTACTTGGAGACTTATGACCCAAGGAAATCCTGAAGTTGTCAAGTTTGATGCATTATGCACATTGCTGTTGCAAGAGTCACTTTCCAAAAAAAACAGGACTAGGCAGCGTGCAGTTGAACAGGCTTTTATTGCTTCTCAAAGAAAGGGTGGTAACAGTAATGCAGCCACTTCTTATGGTTCTGCTGCGAGTGGAAAATTTTTTGTTCCTAATGCTTCTGCTGGCAGCACTTCGTCTGGAAATTCTGGTGATAAGGGCAAAAAGAAGATGCATTGCCATTATTGTAAAGCCAATGATCACTTGATCAAGTCGTGTCCTAAGTTGAAGGCCAAAGAGGCTAAGAAGAAAGAGGGTGGTTCCACTGCAAATGCTGGTTCCACTACAAATGCAGCCATTGTTGAGTCTTCTGTGAAAGGAGACTGTGTTGCTGATGTTGATGCAGAATGGGCGTTTAGCGCAGAGTGCACTTACAATCCTGCTGTCCATGATGCATGCTTGTCAGTTGCTGGAGATTCACATGTGTGGTATTTCGACAGTGGTGCTACAAAGCACATTACCTCACATCGTGAATTGTCTACCTCTCTCGAGTCTGTCCCTCATGGGAATTCAGTCACTTGTGCCAACAATGCCTCTTATCCAGTTCAGGGAGTTGGAAAGATTGTGCTTACTGCTGCTAATGGCAGTTCTTTCACACTTGTTGATGCACTTTATGTACCTGGGATCAAGAAGAATCTCTTGTCTGTATCCGCACTTGCTAGACTTGGACTTGTAGTCAAATTTGTGGATGACAGATGTACAGTTCATGATCTCTGTTTTGGTGATGAAATTGTTGCATTTGGGCTTTTGTGCCATGGGATGTATAAGATCACTTTGTATGACAAGTGTGGACAAAATTTTGCAAATGATGTTGCAGATTCAAGGGCTATTTCATATGCAAAACTTTGGCATGCACGTTTTGGTCATCTGAATTTTGCCAGTTTGCTGCGTTTGCAAAAATCTGATATGGTTGCTTCTTTGCCGCCTCTTGAAGCACCTGTCAAACATGTTTGTGAATGCTGTATTTTGGGTAAGATGCAGCGTTCTAAATTTCCAAAGGATGGTTCAGTTAGGGCCACATGTAGGTTGCAGCTTGTGCATAGTGATGTTTGTGGGCCCATGCAAACTCCGTCCTTGGGCAATTACCTGTACTTAGTGACTTTCATTGATGATTACTCCAGGGATGCATGGGTATTTCCGCTTAAAGAGAAGTCCGAAGTTTTTATGTGCTTCAAACAATTTCTGGCTATGGATGAAAATGTCTCGAAATGTACTATGGGCACCCTCCGTTCCGATCGAGGGGGGGAGTATATGTCTCATGAATTTAATGCATTTCTGGCTAGTCGTGGGATAAAACACCAATGTACAGGGCCTTATACACCTCAGCAAAATGGTGTTGCTGAGAGGAAAAACAGGTCACTGACGAAAATGGCACGATGTATGGTCAAAAGTCAAGCTTTGCCGCATTCTTTTTGGCTTGAGGCCATCATGTGTGCCACTTATGTACTTAACAGGTGTCCTACGAAAGCTTTGCAGTCTATCACTCCATATGAAGCATGGCATGATAGAAAACCTTGTATTGAGCACATACGTGTTTTTGGCTGTTTGGCATATGCTTTGGTGCAGCGCAGAAAATTAGATGATAAGGCTGTCAAATGTATTTTTGTTGGTTATAGTGCTGAAAGCAAAGGTTACAGGTTGTATCATCCGCAAACAAAACGTATTCTGGTTTCTCGGGATGTAGTGTTTGTGGAAGATTCTGTTCAGCCCTTGCTGTCATGTACTAGAGACAGTAATGTAAGCTCACAGGACATTTATGACACTTTGTTGCCTCTTTTCAGTGGTGGAAATACGAATGTAAGTTCCAATGAGGCAAATGTACAGCCTATGGGGGTTTCTGAAAATGTTCTAGATCAGCCTATTACTGATGTAGATGTACATGATATATTTGATGAGGAAAGGGCTGAAAATGAGCAGGCTAGAGGTATGCCAAAATGGCTGGTGCACACTTTGCATGACAGTAAATTGGATGCACCTTTGTCTAGTCGTACTTGTTCAGGCTCTCGTCATGCATCTTATGCATCAGATTGTTATGCTTTGGCTGTGTCTAGCTTACATGATGTTGAGGAGCCTCTGACTTTTGATGAAGCACAAAATTCAGAAAATTGGATGGCTGCCATGCAATCAGAATATGATGAACTTATAGAAAATGACACATGGAATTTATGTGATTTGCCTCCTGGAAAAAAGGCCATTGGTACGAAGTGGGTTTACAAGTTGAAACGCAAGCCGGATGGTGAGATCGATCGCCATAAGGCTCGACTTGTTGCAAAGGGTTATGCACATAAAAAAGGCATAGATTATGAAGAGACTTTTGCTCCCACTTGTCTTATGACTACTGTGGGTTTTCTATGTGCATTGGCAGCTCTTTTTTGTTGGGATGTACATCAATCAGACATTGTTACTGCTTTCTTGAATGGTGACATATTTGAAGAAGTTTATGTAATGCAGCCTAGTGGTTTTGTCATAAAAGGACAAGAGGACAAAGTTGCAAATGTAACAAGGCTTTGTATAGGTTGAAGCAATCTCCTCGTGCTTGGTATGGTAAAGCTGACACTCATTTGGTCAAACAAGGCTTTCATAACAGTCCAACAGAAAGCACATTGTATGTAAAGCATGAGGGTGATGTACTTCTCATTGTGGTTCTTTATGTTGATGATTTGCTGATCACTGGACCAAATGAGAGACATATTGCTAAATTTAAGGCTGATTTGAATGCTACTTTCAAGATGAAAGATTTGGGGCTGTTGCATCATTATTTGGGTATACATGTTAAGTAGTGTGATGGTGGTATTGCCTTGTGTCGAAAAAGTTACATAGAGACATTGCTATGTAAGTTTGGACTTGAGGATTGCAAACCTATTGCCACTCCCATGGAAACAGGTTTGAAGTTGAGTCTACATGATGCTGCTAATCCTGCTGATGTCACTCTTTACCAAATTTCTGTTGGCTGCCTCATTTATGTATGCAACACGAGGCCGGATATTCAGTTTGCAGTCTCACAGGTCAGCAGATTTATGCATAGCCCAAGGTCTAAGCATTGGCAGGCTGTCAAGAGAATTTTCCGCTACCTTAGTGGCACTTTACATCTTGGCTTGTTTTATCCCAAGGGGGGATCATTGCCGCCAGACTTACATGCTTTTTTTGACTCAGATTGGGTTGGTTGTTTTGACACGCGAGTGTCCACATTAGGTTTTTGTTTCATGCTTGGCAGTTCATGTATATCATGGTTGAGCAAGAAGCAACCTATTGTGGCCACATCGAGTTGTGAGGCTGAGTACAGGGCAATCTTCATAGCTACGGTTGAGTGTGTATGGATCAGACGCCTTATGGCTGATTTGGGTGTTGGACAGGACACTGCCAACACTATCTACACTGACAGTCAGAGCGCATTGGTAGTTGGGAGGAACCCAGTTTTTCATGATCGCACAAAGCACATTGAGGTGCATTACCACTATGTCAGGGAGAGGCTCTCAGCAGGAGAGATCAGCTTGGCTTATGTGCCAACACAGGACAACCTTGCAGATCTTTTCACAAAGGCATTGTCTCGTGAAAAGCTTGAAGCTTTCCGCAAAGCTTTGGGCTTACTCCCCTTTGTGGACTGATCCTGTCCTCAAGGCATGGCACCTCCCTTTACTCATGTGCCAGCTCTCGTTCACCGCATCACTTCAGGGGGGATTTGTTATCATATACATGTGGTAGTGATGTGTGTGAACACACTAGGACCGCCAGGGCATTTTTTCCCTCTTTAGGAGGTTTTTTCCCTTGTGCATTGTATATACGCCCATCACTATAGGGCTATCTATCTTTCCATTGCACACTAAGTAACACACTTTCTATTGTGTGCCTTGAGCTTCCTTCGTCTTCTCCAAGCTGTGGGTGTTTCTCTGCAACCCTAATTCCAAAAAGTTTCACCTTCTCATATTCTAGATTTGAGTTTGTGTGATGACTTCTTGCTTATTGACCACTCCTATCCTTCTATGAGTATTTAATTTGTGATATTTAATGTTTGGACGTGATAACAACATACAAGTGCCCACCTAGCCAAGGTGCCCGTTGGGTCAGCCGGCTAAGTTTTGATGTGGTCACATTATTTTTCCGATGTTTAATACATCAAACCCTGTAAAAGTCTAATGAAAATAGCCTATGTCAAGTCTGAGTCAAAGATGTAATTTTTCCAATGATGTATGTAAAGGTCCATGAGAAGTTGGTCGCCGGCCACTTTAGAAAGCCCTAGGTATATAATACACTAAGGTTAGTGGGAAAGGGGGACATTATTTTTTGAAGATAAGTGACTATTGCGTTACGCACAGAGAGCTACCTCATTGCTCCAACTTGTAATCATCGCTTCTATGGCTACGGTAATCCAAATTCAGTTTTGTTTCTTGTATTGTGTTCCTCTTACTCTGCTCTTTCGTTCAAGTGTAAGCATTCAAGATTCGGTGAAGGTTTCAAACACATCCGTTTAGGCCTTAAATCGTTGTGTTGAGTGTTTATATGCGTATGTTTTGACCCTAGGAGAGGCTTTAGGGACCCAAAAACGACCCTTTAGGATCATCCGTTTACTGTTTTTGCGTACTGTGGGACGAACGATCGCGATCTTTGTACCTCTCCAGAATGCTGTTACAGTGATAGGATATGTTCTTGATAGTCCCCTGTAGCTTCCCTTCAAGTTTCGTGCGATTCCGATATGATTTGCATGGTGAACGGACGTGATGACTATAGAGTTGTGTAGAAGGACATAGGCAGATTACTTGGCTTTAGTGCGATCGATTTTCTTGTAGAGTTAGTAGTTGCATCTCTTCGAGTTCACTCGCGGCGACCCGCAAACATTTAACATCTCTAATTAGGTTGATTAAGTGGGTTCTTAATCTTGTAATTAGAGTATGTTCCCTATTGTTTGCTTGTGTGTGGATGGTTTTAATGAAACTCAAGCACCTTTCACCCTTGTATGTGTAGCTTTTGATTAAGTACCTTGATTGGCATGTGGTGATTTGAAAGGGCAACACCAATGTAATTAGTGTGTGCTTGTCAAGAGAGTGCTTTGAGATTCTAGTCTATGGCAAGTTGGAATTTGGTGGGCTTAATGTGTATAGGTGTTGTTTGATTGATGACTATGATTTGATTCGAGTTATTGATTCATGGCTAATCTCTATTGCATTGGAAGAGCATTCTCTTGAATCCTCTCATTCAATACATCCAATGATGGTCATGCTTCCATGCCCTAGCCAGGTTACCGATCCTAGGATTGATAATTTTGTTGGTCTTGGGTTGAATAGGTGATACTACGATTACCCCCAACATTTGGCGCCATTGCCGGGGATCAATAACCTAAGCTATTGAGTAGATGATGTTTAGAATAGAGTAATTTCACTACTAATTTCATTGGTTTTTGCGTATGTGTAATTCAAGTTAGTGTGATTTGATGAGGTTTGTGCAAGTGTTTGAAGCTATGTTTTGAGTTATGAATACCCCAAATCTCCAATTCCACCCCCAATTTCACTAACTTATCACTAACCATTACTAATTTTGCTTCATTTCTATGCTAATTATACTAATTCCATGCTAATTTCTACTATTTTTTTACTAACTTCACTAACCTAACCGCTAACTTTGATGTGTAATGTATGTTCAGTCCCCTTATAAGAGGTGGAATCAACACTTCTATCAAGTTATTTGTGCTAATCCATGCAAAATACGATGATTTGAGTGTTTGATTTTTGGCCTACAATGGTCAATTTTTGGGCCAGAATTGGAAGAGCCACACATGTGTGTGCAAGGTGGAATCATCACGTGGAGCAAGGATTCACTTGGATGCAATTTAATTGTTTCCCATTTTTTTGGCAATTTAACAATTGATGCAATTTAATTGTTTTTCCCAATTTAATCGATTTGTGTACCATCATAAGAAAGTGTGAATGCTACCTTTTAAATGAACAATCGATGCAATTTAATTGTTTTCCCAATTTTTTGGCAATTAGGCTTATCCAATGATGGGATTTGCCTAAAATAAACATCAATCACATGATTGTACACTCACATATCATCAATTACTCAATTTTTATGCAAGCATACACTCAAGATTAGGTTCACACACACTTGAATTTTATGATAGTTTTTTCCCTCTTTGGTGCATTACACACACAATGATTTTTATGCACACACATGAATTCTTGTTGCAAATCAAGCTTAACCTTGACACACACATCATTCATTAGTCAAAATTTACCATCAATTTCATTCCAAAGCAATTAAATTAGGCTCTTCAAAGTATGTCGATTTATACACCTAATTTTAGCAATAAATTAGTAGCACACTGGAATCAAATTAATCACACAAAAATTGAATGGATTATTTGCATAAAATTATGGTCTAAATTTGGGTGTGTGTCAATCAATGGCATGTGAATCCAGTGTGTAAATGAATAATTGGTATTTTTTTCCAATTATAATGATGAATTGGCCCAATAGTTGATGTGTGTATCACAAATTGGCTTAAAGATTGAGATAAATCACTCAATTGAAGCTCAATTGTGAAGATTTGTGTAAAGGCATGCAAATGATCGATCAATGTGATGAACATGGAAATGTTGCATTCACTTATGTGTACCCTTGCAAACCCAAATGAAAAATCCAATTGGAATATTGATCATGTTGTGACATGGGATATGAGCAATGAAGATTGCAATGATTGATACTTTGATATGGTTTTGCAATAGGGAAAGTCATTTTGAACTACATAGTGCGTGTCTAAACAATCTCCAATTGGATGTAATGTGGATGGGGAATGTGTGCACAAATTTAATAGAATTATCAACCCTTGTGAGGATTTGGCTTAAACTAATCGCATTATGTTATTTCAATGAATGATGTGTGCGCAACCAAATGAGGGCATCCAATAAAACATAAACTAGATATTGAATGATGTTTTGCAATATTTTTGGTCTAATTGTTGGTGTGTATGCCAATCTATGCGGGATTTGTTGCATCAAATCACATTGCTCTATCAATGGTGCCTTGCATAATTCTGTCCTAACTCACGAACAAAATGATGAAAAAAATTGGCCATAGCTTTGTGGTGCTTGCGTGATTCTAAATCGAAAGTATAAATGCCATTTCTTAAACTATGAGAAAAAAAAAAGATGCTCTGGAAAGGTTTTGTGCATGTTAGGGATAATCGCCATTTGGTTTACCAAAAGCATTCACTCACGCGTGAATACCTACACATAAACTCACACACACATTTAAAACCAAACACATGCCATCAGTGTGGAAACACCCTCTAAGTGGAGTTTTTTTAAATAAAGAAAAAAATAAAAACATTAGAAAAACACATACTCCAATTGATGTCCATCCAAGACCATGCTACAAAACCAAACACACACCCTTATTTTTTTAAAGATGCCAAATTGGCATCATGCTTGCATGCGATCTCAGGGCCCTCATCCCACTTGCAATGGTGACTAAGCTAATCCCAGCCCGTTTAGCGCATACACTGCCACTGCCTAAGTCTCAAACTCACATGCATCCAATGGTCCCACCCCACCTTTGTTGGACAACCAGTGACCACACACACTCTCTCTCTCTTTGCTTTGTTGCTTGTGTTGCCTGACTGGCTGATCTTGATTCTCACCCTATCCACTCGGCTATTCATAACCCGCACGCACACACAAGTGTGTGAATCCATTGGGCATTTCCAATTCTCCATCAGCTGGTAGTTGGGTGTGCATAGGGCAAGTGGAGTGAGTGCCTCGTGAGTCGTGATCCCATCTCTACTCCATTTATCGTATGCCAATTCGCCATCAGCCAGCACTTGGGTGTGCATAGGGAAAGTAGAGTGAGTGCCTCGTGAGTCATGACCCCATCTCTAGTCCATTTAATTGTACCAGCTCAGCTCACATATTGTTTTTAGTGCTTTGGTAGAGTGGCTCCCTCAATCTCTCTCGCCCAAGTACTATTTTGCCGACCCCACCTTGACCACATTCAAAACACACACACACACACCCTTTTTTTTTAACGCCATATTTGCCGTGCACAATCTACCCCACCTTCTCTCTGCTCGTAAATAGACACACACACATGCTATTTGCTATTTACACCGAATACATATTGACTCCACACCACATGCCACTTGCGGTCTCGCCCATTATGATTATAATCCTTCCATGTGCGGCACACCACACATGGCTCATCTTTCGCCGCTAGCCCCACCATGCTTCACACCAATCAATGGCTATTGCGCAACATCCAGATTCTTATAGGGGCAATAATCCTAAGCAAGAATTATACTTTGTGTGCCAGATTCTTCCAGGGGTAATAATCCAAAGGCAAGCAATATACCTTGCGTGTATGTGTGGATGTGTGTGTGTATGGGTGTGTGTGCACGCGTGCATAGGCATGGGCACATGTGTGTTGATGATGAGAATTTCCAGTTCTCCATGTGTACAGATGCATAGAACGAGCATGCATTTGACTTGCAATGCATCAGAGGCAAGTTCAATTAGCTCTCCATGTATGTAAATGCTCAAAACAAGCATACACAAGAATTGACATACACCCAAAGCAACTAACTATGCATGTGCTTGTGTGTGTGTTTATATATGAGAGAATGGGATTTTATCGGTACCTCTCACCATGCATTCATAAGGGTAGGTTATTCCAAAGCTAATGCTAAAGAGTAGGTACAACAAGTTATCGAGACTTGCTCATAACACGGCCAACATAGTGTGTGTGTTGGTGGGTAGTTGAGTAACTATAAAGGCCACCAATGTGCATGCATATCTACCTCTTTAGAATCCAATATATGTAAATATTACCAACTCCAACATATAATGCATGTGAAAGTCTTGTGTAAGTCTAACGAGAGAAGGAAACTAGAAATAATACCTATAGAGGGCTTTTCTGTGTTGTCCTGTAAGTGGTGATGAGCCCGCATGAGAAGAGATCTCCAATATTGAAAATGAAGGGGAGGCAAAGGGCCGTAACATGTTCAAGGGTGTCAAAAGCCAAGTTATGTTGCAAATAATAACTTCTCTTTACCCAAATTAGGAGTTTATTGGAGTGGATTGTGGGCATACCTATTATTAACAAGCCTATGAAATCCATAGCTCTAAAAGGTAGCATTCAACACTTTCCTATGAAATCCATAGCTCTAAAAGGTAGCATTCACACTTTCTTATGATGGTATACAAAAACTCAAAATGGGCTTAGTTATATTGGGTTAGAGAGATAGCACAAGTTTTAATACAAACGTGTGTGTGTGTGTGTGGAGGGGGGTTTCATCAGCATGCTCGTGAGGCTGAGGGTAGCTTACAAATCTTCAAATTCCATTTATAGTGACATGTTTAGTCACTGAGAATGTGTGTGTGTGTGACCCTCTCCCAACCCAAAGAGAGAGTCCGCATGGTGGGAGGTAGGGTTGAAGAGAAAGTAACATTCTTGCCAATGAAAATGTGTGTGTGTGTGTTCTAATGTCCCTCCTTTGAGCTTGTTTTTCCATAGCTAGCCTCTCTCTCTCTCTCTCTCTCTCTCTCTCTCTCTCTTCAATCTTCACTCTTTTGATCATAACTTCTTCATCCGAATTCCAATTTGGGTGATCTATAGCCTCAGTTAAAGAGCACGAAGCCCTCTACACATTGAAGTAAAGATAGAAAATTTCAAAGTTATGGTGTTTCTATAACAACATTTCCAAAGTGAACAGTTTTAGGAAAATTGACTCTCATCTCTTATTTTACATACAATGTCTTCCAGCACTCGCAAGGGTTCTTCTTCTTCAACAAGGTCCACAACCATTGTAGAAAGTGATCCAAAATCTCCTAAGTGTAGAGATAGCAACAGAACCACCCAAACAACGACATCAGAAACCATGATCATGGCATACTTGGTATCATTGCAAGAGACCATAAACAAACAAGGCGAAGACTTACGAGCACTTGCAATGGAGAATGGCACACTAAGGGTACTTGTGGTTGAGAATGAGAATCTCAAGAGGACACTTGAGATGCAAACAACACGTTTGATGCAGCTTGAAGAGGAAGTGAAGGAATGTAAACGCTCTCTTGTGGACTTGAATGCTTTGAAGGAGTGGATGAGCAAAGTAGAGCATGACCATGTATTGAAAGAGGAGAAATTTGACACCATGAGCCGGGATATATGCAACATGAAAAATGTATGCACAAACAAGTCTTGGGCCGATGTATGTGGTAGAAATGTGGTTTCTAATTCCTCATTCATGCAAGATATGGTTCAAACAAAGAATGTTGAGAATGTGGATGTGGAGGAGTTGAAGGAACGGGAGCGACATTCCAAGAACATCATGGAATTCCCAAAGAGAAGCTAGAGACACCCCCTTCTCTTGCCATTGTTATCGAAGATTTATTCAAAACCCACTTTGGCATGTTCGGAGTTATGTTCTATGGAGCACATAGAGTGGGGAAGCAAGGAGCTCCTCGCTCGGGAGAACGGCCAATTGTATGCACCATGCCGGATGAGACCAGTGAAAGATTATCCTTGATAATAGTTGGATCTATTTGAGGGATACAAAATATTTTGTATGTGAAGATGGCACTATTAAGCAACAAAATATGCGTCGCAAGGCATATGAGGAAAAGAATAAGAAAAGCAAGGAGATCTCTCATGAAGAAAATGTGCCCAAGGAGGAGGCAAATCCCTCGAGCAAATAGAAATGTGTGACCTATGAGATGGAGTTACAATTGAAAATATGATTTTGGAATTGTAATGGATACCCATGGAATGCGGGGGTTGGCATTGATGAACTAACAAGCAAAGCAGATGTTGTACTTCTTGTTAAAACTTGGGAGCATGATACACAAAGGATTAACGGCTTGGAGAATTACAATGTACATTCGTTGATGTGGTCAAAGAATCTTAAGCAACGAAGAGGACAAGGAGGGATAGCATGTATGGTTAAGAAAGGATTGAAAGATTTTGTATTAATTGTGAAAGATGACAAGTACAAACGTTATGTATGGCTGAAAATTATGACACCAAAAAGAGCACCAATTTTTGTAGCCGGTTGCTACATTCCTAATCATGATTCCCCCTTTTATGCTTGCATGGATAGAGATCAGCCATTTTTTGATTTAGAAGAGGACATTTCTTATTTCAAAGGTAAAGGTGATGTTATTGTATTCGGGGATATGAATACTAGCACAAAAACATTGCAACATGATACTCAACAATTTGATATGCCATACATTTCAAGGGAGTTGGAGGAAGTTCACTTGTATGATCGTTCTTCGATGGATAATTAGAAAGAGCCGGATCACTATGGAAAGTTACTTTTACACTTGTGTAATAGCACGGGTATGCTCATTGCCAATGGTGTATCTTTGTGGAGTGGAACCAATGGATTTACATATAGGAGACATAATGGGGATAGTGTGATTGACTATATGCTACTCTCTGAAACCATCATGTATCGCATAAGAGTTTTATGTTTGGCCAATGGACCCCAAAATCTGACCATCGCACCTTGTGTATTGACCTTTCATGTGGAGAAGCAACTAAGCATGATAACCTCAGCCCAGGAAGAGAAATTATCACTATGTATGAATTTCAAACGGGAACCAATGTACATTGAAATGGTTGAGCAAAAATTATGGATGAAGAAGCTTCAATATGATGCACCATTGGAAACTAAATGGGAAGCTTTCAAGAAATTTATTTGTTCTTGTGCCAAAGAATGCTTTGCTATAAAGCATCTCCATGGTATCAACAAAGATAGATCACGCAAAAGGTGGTTTGATAAAGAATGTCAAGATACTCGAAAGTCCTTGATAAAGCTTGATGCAACTATGGACAAAGACAACTATCAAAATCATTTGCATACATATAAGGCATTGATTCAAAAGAAGAAAAGAAGATGGAAAGTAAAGCAACAACTTTTTCAAGTCCAAGAAAAGGCACATGCATGTGGAAGATTTTGGAGAAACTTGAGGGGCAAGCGGGTTGAGAATTTTGGTAATTTGAGTCTTGTGGATATGTAGACACATTGTAGGCAATTATATGAGCAAGCAAATGCTGAAAAAATATCATTTTATGGTTCACTCCCATGTATGCCCTCTTTTTTTTACTATTGAGGATGTATGCGGTGGGCTTGAAAAGTTGGCTACTCACAAAGCGGGAGATCTTCAAGGTATCAAGCCGGAGATGATCAAATGGACGGGAGATTTTACCCATGAGTGGATGTGTGATATGTTCAACCTTGCACTTCAACATGGTATGCCTTATGATTGGAGTACTAATTGGGTTAAGCCTTTGCATAAAGGAGCGGACGTAAAGAATGTAAACAACCACCAGACTATAATGATTGGGTCTCTTATGGAAAAGTTGTTTGGGTGCATAATGGAGATGAAATTGAGTGAATGAGCTGAAGAGAATGACAAGCGTGAAAAGGGACAAGTGGGTTTTTGTCGATGCCATAGCACCATTGATCATCTTGTCATTCTTCGTGTTCTCATGAAGGAAAGTTGGTTGAAAGGAAAGCAATTGTATTGTTATTTTGTGGACTTTAAGAAAGCCTTTGATATGATTCCATGTAACAATTTGTGGAGAAAGGATGGAAGAACTCTAAGTGCCAAGTGAGTTTATGCTTGCGGTTTCTCAAATTTATGAGAAGGTGATTTGTCAATTGCGCATGGAAAGAGAAATTTCAAAAAATTTTGTAAGCACTATTGGGGGTTAAACAAGGATGTCCGTTGTCACCAACTCTCTTTGGTCTATGCATCGATCAATTGGAACAAATGGTACTTGACTGTATGCAAGAAGAAGGCATTGAAGAGGTCACTATTTGCAATGTGGTAATCATGCTTTTGTTGTATGCGGATGATTTAGTGCTTCTAGCACACACTTTAGAAGATGCACAAAAGCTTATGGTTGTCCTTGAGAACTTTTGCTTGCATAGTGGGCTTATTGTGAATGAATCCAAAACAAAGGTTATGCTTATGAAAACCAACCAAAGGCAGAAGCCATTCATTGTGTACAACAATTAGACACTTGAAGTTATTGAGAGCTTTAAGTACCTTGGCCTTGAGGTTCCGTCCAATCACAAGTGGCATGAATGTGCTATGCGTCGTTTGGAAACGGGAAAGAGAGCATATTATGCATTTGAGAACATGTTGTGAGCGGGATGGAAACACACACAACGCCTCTATAATGATCTGACACACACTCTTGAGATGATATACACACACACTATGGGGCACCACTCGGCTTACACAACCCACCTGGCCGAGACAGGGAACACACCTATGGAGTGAGAGGAGAGAGATTACCCATTTACCCACTCCACAGAGAGAGAGAGAGAGAGAGAGAGAGAGACACACATATACACCCAAAAACTCAGCTCAAAAGAGGAGAATTTTTGATGTTTAGATACAATTGAGCTTGGGCCAACACCAATGGGGCAAATAGCTCACACAAAATGGGTAAAATATGCCACAAATAGGAGCACAAGCTTCGCTCATAGGAGAAACTTACACAGCCAAAACATCAGAAAAATATTGAGGAATTTGGAAAAATGGACAGCACCATCGCGTCCGGAACGGCCCAAAACCCTAGTCTACAATGTCAAAGTGCTCAAATCCGAGCTCAGATGAGCAGTTTACGGCCAAAACAGGCTCCAAAAACAGCAAAAACACAGCTGCGGCTGTTCCTCCTCTCTTCTCCACGTTTTTTCTGGTCTTCTCTCAGGTTTTTCAGTTCCCACACTTAGCTTTATTACTTGGGCACCCTTGGCCTTTTAGTTGACCTCAAACGGACCCTGAACAAGCCAAAAACTGACCTCATAGTGCATAGTTGTCACCCTGCTGCATCCATCCGCACACCTGGCACTCAACTTTTTTCAATAATGCATCCCACCACCATGTGAAGTGGCCCCAAAATATGGTCCTCACGATGACCTCTCTGCATAATTATCACAAGAAAACACCCACGTTGTGTCTGTACTTATCCACGTGCAAATATTGACCCCATTCGGCCTCCTGACGCCACTAGATGTCATCTGACGCACCTGCTTACCTCATGTCATCGGCCCGCAAATAGCTTCTTCGAGAATTTTTACGCGCTACCAACTCCTCAATATTATAGAAAAAATACACTGGTACTGGTAATGGTGAAAATCGATGCACTATGTACACCCTGTCCTACCTGTACACATGTGGGCCCCACGTAACCACCTGGCTCTGGAAAATGGGCAATCCTTTATTCGATGCACCATGCATGTGTATATACATATGCGCAATCCCTTGCTCCAAAAAACTCCTGACATAATTTGCCCATCCCCTAGCCTGCTAGATCATTCATGATCAGCAGTAGCAAAAAGAGATATGAGACTTGCCGTGTCAAAGGTCTCCTCATCCCTCACCAACATCACTTGCTCCACAGAAAGCTCATCTTGCTCCACCATCATCAATCTAGCATGATAAAATTTAAGATGCAATCCATTTACCCTTGACTTATGTAGGATTTCATCTAGGTTAGCCAACTGATATGTACCATTCGAAAAACACCTCACTACCTTGAAAGGGCGTTCCCACTTAATCTGAAACTTCTTTTGGAAGGTGTTGTCCAGCTTACTGTTGTAGTGCAAAACCAAGTCATTCTTCTTGATATCCTTAATTTTGACCTTTTCATTTATCTTTGCCAAATCCTTATCTTGCATCTGCCCATAATGTTCCAATGCACTCATCCTATCCAGCTGAACCTCTTGTAACTGTAAGAGCCTCTCTTTGAATGCATCACTAGGCGGCCTAAGCAACTTCTCTAGCATCTTTACTGCGGGCAACTCTACTTCCACAGGCAATAGTGCTTCCTTTCCATACACCAAATGAAATGGAGTAAACCCTGTACCTGTCTTCACCGAAGTACGGTAAGCCCATAATGCACTAGGCAATTCCAAATCCCAATTCTTTCCTTGGTGCTCTGTCACTTTCGAAAGAATTTGTACCAACTCACCATTGAATCTTTCATTTAAGCCATTGCACTGTGGGTAATAAGGAGTGGTATGCTGGTGCCTAATCTTCATCTTTGCGCATAAAAAATCTAGCAGTTTAGCTCTAAATCCTGGCCCCTTATCTGAAAGTAGCTCTAGTGGCACCCCAAACTTGCAACATATTTCATCAGACACAAATTTTGCCACATCCTTTGCAGTGATCTGTTTTACTGCAATAGCCTCTGCCCATCCAGAGAGATAGTCCACTGCAGTCAAAATATAGCTTTTGCCCCAGCTCGTGATAGGTAACGGGCCTATTGCATCAATTCTCCACTTTTCAAACACATCAAACGCCATAATGGTTTTTCGTAGCTCTGGCTTCAACACTCTCTTCCCAAATGCTTGACACCTATTGCAAGACGTACACCAATGATGAACATCCTTGTGCAAACTAGGCCATACATACCCCTCTTGCAAGATCTTATGCAACGTGATCTTTAGAGCAAAATGGACGCCACATGCGCCTTCATGATTCTCTTCCAACACTCTATAAAGCTCCTCCCGCCAAGGTACACGTCTCAACACGAGATCAACCCCTTTCATGTATAAGACAACAGAAATCAATTTGTACCTGTATGCTCTACGCACAAAACCATACTTATTAGACTTCTAAATGTCCTTCGGAACGATTCCTGTTAGCAAAAACTCCTCTTCTTGAGCCAAAATTTCTCAGCCATGATAAAGAGGTAAAGTGGTCCTCAACACAAATAGCTACCCTATCATGCTTTGGGCTGGTTCATGTGCCTCTCCATTTAGAGCACGTTCAATGTGTCTGATGCTCCATGCTTCAAACTTTTTTAACAGGACTTTAATTCTGAAACACATTTCCTTCAATGAGGTGTTCTTGCTCTTCCACACACCCAGCACTTGCTTCACCACTAACAAGGCATCACCTTTTATGCTCAACCTTCTAATCCCATGCTTCAAACAAATGTGTAATCCGGCTTCCAAAGTAGCATATTCAACCTCATTGCTACTATGCGCATCCAATTTGAACCCTCTCTTGCATACTAGCGTCCCCTCTGGATCATAAAGTGCTATACCCCCTGAAGCCGCATCATGGCTCTTCCTGTATGAGCCATCAAAGAACAAAACATGTGCATTGCTGATCTGGGGCACTTCTTCAACTACCCTTTTCACCACCTCTTCCTTAACAAGAAGGGGATTCTCGTTGTAAGTCAACAAATCAGCTAGGGTAGCCCTTGTACTGTCTTCCACTAGAAAAGAAAACTCGAACTCTTGCAGCTCAATTACCCATTTCTTGACCACATTTGACATGTTAGTGCCATTAATTAATTGTGGCCAAAAGGCATAACTTGTCAAGAAAACAAAAGGTCATGGTAGCAAGCAAATATTACGCTGGCCATCACTAGCTCTACTTCCGAGAACTTTCTCTCTGCTACCAACTTCACTCGGCTTGCACAATACATTGGCCTCATATAATGGCTGCCCTTCCCCTTTTGCAACAGCATGGCTCCAATGGCATCATCCCCTACTGATGGATTTACATAAAATACTTTCTCCCAATCAGGAGCTTGCATGGCTGATAGACCCCCTAACACCTCTTTCACCTCTTGAAACACTTCTTCACACTTGTCATCCCATTGCAATGGATCATGCTTTGCCACTTGTTGTAATGGATAAAGAAGCTGAGAAGACAATGGAATAAACTGCGCCATATACTTCACTTTGTGTATAAAGGTTGCCAATTGCTTTGTACTCGTAGGTGATGGAAGAAGAATAATAAACTTAACCTTGTCTGGATTAGCAACCTCAATGCCATTTTCTGACACCATGTGGCCCAATAACTTCACCCTTGGCTATGCTAAATGACATTTCTTTGGATTTAGTTGTCCTGCACATTCATCATATCGAGCCAATACCATTTGCAACTTCTCATGGTGTTCAACCTTACTGCTGTAGACACAGAAGTCGTCCATAAAAGCTTTAACACAACTACCAATGAATGGTTCCAACACCCAATTTGCTCTCTCTTGATAGAAAGATGGTCCATTTGACAACCCAAATGGCAATACCATGTAGCAATAGCAGCCCAATGGTGTAATAAAAGTTGTCTTTGAGCGGTCTTTAAGAGCAATCTTCAATTGAAAATAGCCTGAAAAACCATCACACACACTGTACCTCTCATAACCTGCCACTGAATCCAGGATTTGATCAATGAATGGAAGAGGATATGGGTTCTTCTTAGTGGCTACATTTAAGGGTTTAAAATCTACAAAAATCCTCCACTTCCCATACTTCTTTGGACCGACTACTACTGGACTCACCCATTCTGTGGTCTCCACATGAACTATGAACCCTGCCTTCAATAACTTGTCCACGTCTTCCCTCAAGGCTTTCGTTTGCTCTTGACCCATCCTTCTTAGCCTTTGCCGCATTGGCTTAGCACCTTCTTTTAGCTCTCTTTTCATCTCTTCGCCCTTGAACCCTCTGATCTCTTCATATGAAGTAATAAACAAATTAGGAAAACTAGCCAACATGTGCAAATATATCTCCTTCTCATAGCTGAGAGGTCTCCACTGATCATTTGTGTCATCTATTCCTACTTCTTTGACATTTCAACCTTGGTTTGTATCAGCCCTTCAATCACTTCATAAGGCCCTTCACTTTCATCTTCAACCTCATTCGCAAATGCAACTAAACCAGACTCCTGGATTTCTTTGTCCATCAAAAGAAATGCAACATCAGCATCCTCATCATTGCTGGTAGTGCTATCACTGTCCTCATCAGCCACCGTGGAATAGTCTTCATCACTAGACTCATCTTCATCTTCACAAAGCTCCTCCAATCGTTTCCTTGTGTCCATATTATATAGCTTCTTGGTACCTGTCTTTCCATAGAGGCTAATCGTACCATGTCTCCAATCTTGAACAACTTCCACTACACGTAACCATGGTCTGCCCAGTATAATAGGATATGCTTCCAAACTCACTGGCATTATATGAAAATCAACCACCGCCTTTGCATCATACGCCTGCACTTCTAAGCTCTTTACAACACCCAAACATTTTACTTTTTGATGGTTTGCCAATCTGATCCGGAAACCTGCCACCCCACTCACAATAAGACCCATCTTCTCAACACATGAGTGTGTTATGACACATATTTGGGCTCCACCATCCACATAACCTTGTCCCATATTTTTTCTTTTATGCCACACACCTACTATTGGACAAATGTCTGGTAGCTCATCCATCGCCAACACCTTCACTGAACCTCTCTCTGGCTCTTTCTCCATTGGGCTAACCATCCTCTTCCAGTGTCGCTTTAGCTTAGGCACCATCTCTATAAGCTGCCCAAAAGTAACATCTGCCTTCCTGCTTGTCAGATCCTCTTTCAAGTCATAGCTTAATTGACCATCCCCTAGTGGAAAATCTAAAACATGAAACTTGCAACGAGCCCTCCTTTTTCTCTTGGCCTTGACATCCTCGCCTTCATGGCTCTTTCCCTTCTTCTTACTAGGACCTATGGCACTTCTTCCTTCCTTTTCCTCTGTGGTCCTCTTTCCAATAGGCATCACTAATGTATCCTCTAGCTTTGATGCCTTCTCCAATGTGACTACACTTATCACTTTTGTCTTTCCCTTTTCCTCCTGGGTTAATCCACTGGTTCCTTCTTCTCCTTTAATTTTGATGCCATAATCATTTGACCTAGTTAGCACCTGTCTTGGCAATGGATACATGTATCCGTCCATCCTTGGTGGCTTATCACAATGCGGGCTGATGTGACCCAACTCTCCACAATTATAACATGTGGGCGTCTGCCTCCAGAACCTACCATTGCTTTGTCCAACACCATTCCTAGGTCTTTCTTCACCTCCTGGCTGATTTGCAAACCTCCCTCGACCTCGATTATTTCTCACTTGACCTAGCATGTTTAGGCTGAGATTCTTCATTAAATCTACCACTTGCCTCATGTCTTGCCTACACCCATCATCTTGCACTGCTGTAGTGACCACTGCTGGCATAACCTGAGGAGTAACTGAAACCACTGGTTCATGATGAACCCCTGGTATGCGACCTTGTAAAGAGTCCATAGGCTGAAATTCAGACCTTATGGGAAAAGACTCCACCCCTAACTGGCTCATTATCCTCAACTTCCACTCTTTGTTCCTTGCTACCTCTAGTGCATCTTCATATGTCCTAGGCTTCTTTAGCTCCACTCTCCAATGTATATTCTCCCAAAGACCAGCCAAGAACCTGTCCTTCTTCATCATGTCAGGTGGGGGTACCTGTGGTGCTAAGGCCTTGCACATCCTCTCCCATGCCAATGAGAACTTATGTATGTACGCATCTACTGGCTCACCTTCCTTTTGTACTAAAGCCTGTACTTCTTGCCACACTTTGTCAGGATCTTGTGTCTTCACAAACTCCACTTCCAATCCATGCCTTAGATTATCCCAACTCAATCTTACAGGTGGATCAACCACACGCAACTCCTCTTCAAATTCTTTGAACCAAACTCGTGCATCACTCTTCGAACACATTTGGAGAAGACGTAACATCTGCGTCGGGTCATGAATCTGGTTGCTAGTGCAGGCAACCTCCATCTTTTCCAAAAAGTCTTCCACATCTTCATCACTTCTTCCATGAAACTCCCGATAAGAGACAGCCACGGCTACCCAAGTTATGATGCTTTGAGAACCCTTTCGAACACACGTGCAAGAACCCAAAACTTTTGACTGACTCAATCCCCAGAAACTTCAATGGAACTCGAATTTAGATAAGGACAAACACATGCACATCAAATGAGTTTTCATAGTTAATCATCGGAATTACAACAGGCAAAGGGCATTCCAGTATCTCTTAATCTTCTTGGCCCGAATATAAAGACTATGCGCTGTTGGAAAAAAATCTTCCTGGACACATGAACATTTATGTGGATTCTCTGAGATAAATGAAAAGGAGTGAATTGAGGGCCATTTTTATCATCCATTAAAGTCAACCATGCAGCTCCCAAGAAAGCACACCTATCTTATCCTCTTATTTTGCCAAAATTTCAGCAGTATAACAACATAAATGGCTCAAAAGACCAAAAGACCAGCGATCATAACTTGGAAAAATTTTGACAGAGTTTCCCCATAAGTAGAGCAGTGAGAACCCAAAATATAGACTGTATATATATGCATAAACTGCCAATAATAGAACCCGAGCATCAATTAGGAATCACTAGTACATAGCCTATGGTGAGGTCACGAAAAGGGTGCTCCAGCTACCTGTATCACCGAAAGCATCTCTACATTTGAGAATCCCCCAGCTCAATGAAACCTCACGCTATCGACCCTCACATGAAGGCTATGCAAATCTCGTATAGTCAAGTCTTAGAAATGACTATCTTCTAGACCAAGTCTCAGAAATGGCTTAGACTGCCAAATAAAACCAAATATGGCTCCACAAAGGCGTACAATGGCAGTTTCCACAAGTAACATACAATACCAGCAGACAATGCGCTCAAACAGGCGCCAAATGATGCATACCCACGGCAATTACAACTGACTCCCACTTGCCAGTGTATCACTCTACTCCAGCTACCTGTACCTGTGTGAATCACCTGTACTTGTACCTGTCCTTGTAACCTGTAACCTGTAGTCTGCAACTTGTAATCCCGAATCTCAAAGCTTGAAGCTCGAAGCTCGAAGCAAAAGGTACTCGAAGAAGATCCTCAGTGGGGGTGCCAAAAGAATGTGAGCGGGATGGAAACACACACAAAGCCTCTATAATGATCCGACACACACTCTTGGGATGATACACACACACACACACACACACACACACACACACACACACACACACACACACACACACACACACACACACACACACACACACACACACACACTATGGGGCACCACTCAGCTTACACAACCCACCTGGACGAGACAAGGAACACACCTATGGAGTGAGAGGAGAGAGACTACCCATTTACCCACTCCACAGAGAGAGAGAGAGAGAGAGACACACACACACCCAAAAACTCAGCTCAAAAGAGGAGAATTTTTGATGTTTAGATACAATTGAGCTTGGGCCAACACCAATGGGGCAAATAGCTCACACAAAATGGGTAAAATATGCCACAAATAGGAGCAGAAGCTTTGCTCATAACAGAAACTTACACAACCAAAACAACAGAAAAACAATGAAGAATTTGGAAAAATGGACAGCACTATCGCGTCCGGAACGGCCCAAAACCCCAGTCTACAATGTCAAAGTGCTCAAATCCGACCTCGGATGAGCAGTTTATGACCAAAACAGGTTCCAAAAACAGCAAAAACACAGCTGCGGCTATTTCTCCTCTCTTCTCCATATTTTTTCTGGTCTTCTCTCAGGTTTTTCAGTTCCCACACTTAGCTTTATTACTTGGGCACCCTTGGCCTTTTAGTTGACCTCAAACGGACCCTGAACAAGCCAAAAACTGACCTCATAGTGCATAGTTGTCACCCTGCTGCATCCATCTGCACACTTGGCACTCAACTTTTTTCAATAATGCATCCCACCACCACGTGAAGTGGCCCAAAAATATGGTCCTCACGATGACCTCTCTGCATAATTATCACAAGAAAACACCCACGTTGTGTCTGTACTTATCCACGTGCAAATATTGACCCCATTCGGCCTCTTGACGCCACTAGATGTCATCTGACGCACCTGCTTACCTCATGTCATCGGCCCGCGAATAGCTTCTTCGAGAATTTTTACGCGCTACCAACTCCTCAGTATTATAGAAAAAATACACTGGTACTGGTAATGGTGAAAATCGATGCACTATGTACACCCTGTCCTACCTGTACACATGTGGGCCCCACGTAACCACCTGGCTCTGGAAAATGGGTAATCCTTTATTCGATGCACCATGCATGTGTATATACATATGCGCAATCCCTTGCTCCAAAAAACTCCTGACAACGTGTAATGCGGGAAACAGCAAGTGTTGGGTTCTCAAGAAGTATCTTTTTGATGGATTGGTGTCCTTGGTAATCGGCTACCAGTTGTCTTTCACCCATCACTTGGCACTGATGACACGTCTTGCACCAATAGTGCCCATCTCGCACAATAGAGGCCACCAAAACCCACTTCTTAAGATACAAAACAAGACTTGATCCTTACCCTGATGGCCGCTTTCTTCATGGGGGCACCAAAAGATGAAGAGGGGGAATAGGGAACACACCCAACACACAAAAGGTTTGCCTCTCTATAGCCCAGGGATTCCACAACTTAGAGTCTTCGTTTGTAGTTCGTACTCCCAATTTTCATTTAGGAACACTCCATCTAGGATTGAGGTGCTAGGGGTGTCCTTTGAACTAGACGCAATGTGGCTCTCTATGGGTTGACCCTTAGTGGCCGCTAATTCAGGAGCACTCGATTGCTTGCCTGGCATGGATGTTGACATAGGGGCTTTTGCTTTTAACTCTGTCCTTTGCTCTGCCCTACGTAAGCTCTCGATTTCCTTTTCCCTAGCCGCAATGATATACCGCTCAACCTCTTGTACTTCGGCAAGGCTTCTACCATCAGGTAGTATAACCTCGGAGGGGAATAGATCTGAAGAGTCAGGGGGTGCAGACAATGGAGTATTCACATGCACATTCTCCAGGTGCATGGGGTCTACGTTGGTCATAAATGGCAAACTTACTTCCCCACCCCCCTCATTTACATTGTTAGCTCCATGTTCGCAGTGAGTGGCTCTACTAAAGGTTTTGCTTCAAGCGGCTAAGCACACTCAACCCAGACTGTGGGCCCATGGCATGCATATCTTGGCTTGAGCTATCGACATTAGGCATTGGGTAACCCTCCATGATGTCGTAGTCAGAGGAAGAGTCACTAGACGCAATATTTGGGTCCTGAGTGGTAGTGTTGACTGGAGCAAAGTGAACCCCGGACCCCGACGGCCTCTAAAACACCGGGGACTAAATGGCGCGCCTCGAGCCTGTCATGGTAAAGCAAACAGGGGGCACCACCTAGCTTCAGCGGCTAGGACGCAAACAACACACCACCATAACAAAGTTTTCATCCAAGAGAGATGGATGCTTGGGAGTAATGATGAAGAGGAAAGGGAATGAGATCAAGTGAGAGAGAGTGAGAGAGAGAGAGAGTGAGGGAGGGGGTATAGCGGCTTAGTACTTAGGCACCACAAAAGGATGGCGAATCCGCACACCTTTCACACATACACAAGCTCACTCCAAACACAAGACTAGGTGGCGATTCCGCACACCTCACATGGGCAAAACATTGCAAGAAAACATACTCACAAAACCTCAAGCTTTATTTAGAGAATAAGGCGATGAAATGGGGAGCATAGGGTAGGGGAATGAGAAGGGAGAGAGTGGTAGAGCACATGGTGGATAGGTGGGAGTTGATGGCGAAGACTCGCACGAGGGTTATGGCCATCATCCTTCATTTAGTTGCCCTTCATCTTCCATAGCCAAGGGTGTAGAGGTCATGCTCAAGACAAGCATGGTGATTGCGGTGATGGTGATGGTGTGGGTGTGTGTGTGTGCACTAGGCACACACAGTGCATAGTGTGTTCTTTGGTGATGTTGTGTGTGTTTTTAGTGTGATGGTGACCCCTCTTTATATAGGGGAGGAGGGGGGAGGAATTCTAGAATTTAGAAATGAAGAAATCATTATCTACATAGGCCATGTGACTGTGGGCCCCACTTGTCTGGCTGTGTGTATATGTGCCAGAACAGCAGTCTCATGAGAGAGAGACTAAGAGAGAGAGATGGGTTGATGAAAAAAAGTGAGAGGTGACATGGAGAATAAAGTAATTACAAGAGGGGAGTGTGTTCAGAGGTGAATCTGTGTGCAGATGTGTGTGAACACAAGAAAAATCAGGTAACCACTGGGTGGAGATGGGTCTGTGGGCACCTTTTTCAGTGAAACTGAGTGTGTGTGAGTGTGGGGAAGGTTATTTAGCTACAAGACAAGAGATATGGTGCCCTTTAGAGAGAGAGGGGGGTATTTGGGTCATGGGATATGATAGGAGAGAGAAAGAGGGGGTGGGGTATACTATTTTGGAAGATAGGGTAAGTTGCATGTGAGTTAGGGTGCATTATTGGTGAGTTATAATGCATTATTGGTGAGAGGTGGGGTAGCTTGAGGGGAGAGAGAAAGGAGAAAGGACAAGGGGAAGAGAGAGGGGGTTGACCTTTTGAGTGGAGGAGAGGAAAAGGGACACCCGGCGGGGCAACAGTGAAGAAAAAGGAGGCAAGGTGGGGATGGGCTACCCCACATGCATGAGGTGGCCTATTTTACCTTTCTTATATATTTACATAATCATACTTTATTTTTTTCTTACTTTTTCCAATGCCTTTTATCACTCCCTCCCTAAGAGGGGGTTTTCATGGGGTGGGGACGAGAGAAGAGGGGTATGGGAACTTGGCTTGTGAAAAGCCCCCATCATTAGCCCTCCCCTTTTGGCTAGAGGCATTCATGTCTCTAGCTCATCTGTTTGATCATTATCGTCGGAGGTGGCGGCTGATGGTGTGTCCTCATCTGGAATGTCAATTGGTGGAGCCTGGTCAAATCGAAGAAAATAAGGTTTAAGTCGCCAGCCATTTACCCTAGTTTTATGAAGTTTTCCATCAGCCTCCATAAGCTGGTAGCTTCCATTGGCATACTTTTTCCTGATGATGAAAGGGCCTTCCCATCGGAGCAAGAGTTTCTTATCCTTGCGCGTGTCGAAGCGATTGTCGTAGCGGAGCACCAACATTCCTTTCTTCAATTCTTTTTTCTGGAGATGCTCGTTAAAGCTAAGCCGTCTATGCTCTGCTTGTGCTGCATAATAATTTATTGCTTCTTCTCTGTCCAGCTGCAGTCTTTCCAAGTTGATGATGTGATCTCTCAAATGCATGTTGGGTTGTTGAAGTTGGCTTGCCATTACTCTGAGACTTTGTATTTGCACTTCAATGGGCAAGATTGCTTCCTTACCAAATACTAGATGATACGGTGTGAATCCCAAGGATGTACGAAATGAAGTTCTGTAGGCCCATAAAGCTGGTAGTAGATACTTATCCCAGTCTCCAGGATGATTGTTTACCTGCTTGGTAATAATTTTAGAAACCATTCCATTTACCTTTTCAACTAGGCCATTACATTGAGGGTAATATGGTGAAGAGTGCCTCCTTGTAATGCCCAGTTTTTGCATTAATTCTCCTACCAAGTCTGCTCTGAAACCTGGCCCTCTATCAGAGATGATCTCTAAAGGTGTGCCAAACCTACAGCATATGTGCTCGTAGATAAATTTAGCTACCTCTAACGCTGTGATTCTAGTGGTGGCTGTAGCCTCTGCCCATCTAGTCATGTAGTCGACCCCCATGATAATGTAGAATTTTCCTGAGTTGGCCCTAGGTAATGGCCCAATGGCATCGATACCCCATTTTTTCAAATGGGCCATATGAGAGAATAGGTGTCTGTGGTTCAGGCATAAGTGATCTAGTGCCGGCCTTTTGACACAACTTACATGTTTTGCACCAGTGGTGTACATCACGGTTGAGGCTAGGCCATATGAAGCCTACTTGCAAGATTTTCCTACTTGTTATGTCTAGGGCAAAGTGACCACCACAAACCCCGTCATGACAGCTAGCAATTACTCCCGTGATTTCGTGAGAGAGAGGGACCTTCCTGAGTATTTGGTCCTTACCCTTACAGTACAAACCATCATTGATGAGTCGATACCTTGTGGCCTTCCGCATCAGCCATTGCTTCTGTCCCTTTGTTAAATCTGATGGGCATTCCCCTGTTTCCAAAAAATGCATGAGTCAGGCAAGGCATCACTGCCTTGAAATAGAGGGAGCTTTAGTTTTATTGCTCCAACCACCACTTCCTGTAGTCTTTCACTTGCTAGGGCATCTGATTCTTGGTTTTGAGCCCTTGGGATATGGTGTATTTGAACTTCTTCAAACTTACCCAACAAGGTTTTTACACCACTTAAGTGAGTCCTTAAACTAGGATTCTTGCATGTCCATGCTCCATTTACTTGCCTTACCAGAAGTAGAGCATCCCCAAATACATTAAGGCATTGTACACCTTGTGAGACGCACCATTGTAGACCCTTGGTTAGTGCTGCATACTCAGCTTCATTGCTAGAATGTGAATCTAACAATTGGCCCAACGAAAATACCTTTGTCCCTTTGTCATCAAAGACCACTATGCCTGCAGCTGCTTTGTCGGACGCTCGCTTGTAGGCTCCATCAAAGTAGAGAGAGTATGCTCCTTCTACCATCGGTGGTACTGGAGGTAATCGGACTTCTCCTTCCTTAGATTGCTTCTCCTTCCCTTCAAAGACTTGGTAGGTCACGAGTCCCCCCAAACTTGCCCTTGTCGTGCTTTCTACCTGTACCGTGTAGTCAAACTCTTGCAGACGAACTAGCCATTTAGTAATTCTAGCAGACACATCCATGTGTTGTACAACATAGGGAAATATTTCATCCGTGGTTAGAATCACAAATTGCTTAGGCAGAAAATATGACCTAAACTTTGTAGTTGCAAATCTAAGAGCTAGGACTAAGTGTTCCACATGGGTGAAACCTTTCTCTCCTGCTGTCATCATTCGACTAGAGAAGTAGATTGGCCTCATGAAAGATGTCGTCGTATCCTTTTGGAGTAGCACAGCCCCCAATGAGTCATCACCAACACTTGAGGTGACATAGAATTTTTCATCCCACTTAGGTGGTGAGATAGTTGGCAGAGTGGCTAAGACCTCCTTTACCTTGTTGTAGTGATGTTCGCTTTTCTCGTCCCAAGTGAAAGTTGATCTTTGAGTGAGTTGTTGCAGTGGTAGAACAAGTTGTGATAGTAGATGTATGAATCTACTTAAGTACCTCACCTTCTGTAGAAAAGAGACCAGTTGACGTGCGGTCGTTGGTGAAGGTAGGGCTATGAGTGCGGACACCTTACTTGGGTTGGCGTTGATACCTTTTGCTGAAATTTCATGGCCTAGTAGAATGACTTTACTCTCCCCAATGTGGCATTTATCCACATTTAATTGCCCACCTAGGCTCTGCAACCTGGCCAAACCTTCAGTTACCTTTTCTAAATGTGAAATACGGGAGCTATATATACAAAAATCATCAATGAACACTCTTATGGATGTTCCAAAGAATGGTTGAAAAAAATATGTGACATATCTTTGGAATGTGGCAGGTGCATTTGTGAGACCAAATGGCATAACCCTGTATGCAAAACAACCCCATGGCGTGATAAAAGTGGTTTTTAGCTGATCTTCCAAGGCTATGCGTATTTGAAAGTATCCAGAATAACCATCACAGACGGTATAGCATTCAAAACCCGCTACTTCATTCAGAATTTCATCCAAGAAAGGGAGAGGAAAGTGGTCTCTCTTTGTAGCTGCATTTAGTGGTTTGTAGTCAACACAGACCCTCCACTTACCATTCTTTTTAGGCGTCACCACTACGGGTGACACCCATTCTGAGTTTTCTACAAGATAGATGAATCCCGCCTCCAGCAGTTTCCTTACCTCGGCCAAGAGTGCCTTTTCTTGTATGACCCCTAGTTGTCATAGCTTTTGCACAACTGGTTTTACCCCTTCCTTCAGCTTAATATGATATTCCACCACTATAATGCCTGTGATTCTTTCATAGTTGTCAATGAACAGGTTAGGAAATCCCATCAACATTTGCAAAAAACTATCTTTCTCCTCAAGTGTTAATTCCGTAGACAACATACCCTTCAACCTACATCTCCTAGGCTAGGTGATTTGCTCTCCTCTTCATTGGGTTTCCCTTTTGGTGATGGATCACCAGTTGTGCTTACCATTTGTGGATCCTTCATAATGATACCCATCACATCAATGGAACTGTCACTTTCGTCGGTGGATGTGGTCTCCTCCTCAGAACTGGAAGATTCGCTAGTGGTTTCATCTGCCGATGTTTCCATATTCATTTGCTTCTGCTTGCCAATCCTCATGTCGTAGTAGATTGTCTCCCCTTTCTTACCGGTCATGCGTAGAAGGCCAGTACCCCAGTCCTGTTTTACCTTCATGGCCATCAACCATGGCCTTCCCAAAATTAGTGGATAGCCCTCTCCCTTAGTAGGCATTACAAAAACATCTACCTCTACCTCAGTGTTGAAAGCTTTGATTTTCACGGCACTTACCACACCCACACACTTTACTTTTGCGTTGTTTGCCATCTTTGCCTTGCATGGAGAAGGCCTGTCAACCTCGAGCCCTAATCGAAGCATCATAGCTTCGCTCATTACACAGATTTGTGCACCTCCATCAATGTAGGTGTTTCCAACCCTCTTTCCTTTTATGTTTACGTCGACAATTGGAAGGATGTCATCCATGTTGCATCCCGAAATTGCTCCGGCTATCTTTGTTTTGGAGCGTCTTGTACTTACCATTTTAGACCATTGTCGCCTTACTTTAGGTACAAGATGTAGCACCTGTGGCCATGTAATCTTCGGTCCTTGCTCTGCCACATCCAATGTTAGATCATAGGGCTTAGAACTTTTCCCTAGCTGGAAGTCGGTGATGCCCAATTTCCGTCGTGGCCTGGATGGCCTCTTGCTAGTTTCTCCTCTCATGCTTCTCTCATCATCTGATTGTGTAGCTTTCTCCCTCCTAGATCTTTTCACAGTCATGTCTTCAAGTGGTTCTAAAAAGGTTACCTTCTCCTTACCCTTGTCCCTCTCCTTTGCTCTGGGTGGATCCACTACTATGGCTTTTCCTTTTTCTTCTAGCCTTATGATGTTTACAGGGCGATCAGGTGGTGGGGCTGGTGGAAGAGGTGGGATGGATGCTTGTAGTGGTGTCTAGGGTGGACGTAGAATTTGTGTTGGTGGGGGTGGTGCTCGGGGTGGGGGTGTTCTTTCTCTAGGGGGTGACAATTGGTTCCTTCTACCTCCTCTATTATAGTTTTGTCGTGGTTTGGGATAGTAGTACATACCGTGACCGTCTTCTCCACAGTTGTAGCAATGATACTCCCTGTTTTGTCGTCGTGCTCTTCCAGGGTCTTGATCTCTTTCTTGACTCCTCCCTTGCTGTGTTAAGTGGACAGACAAATTCTGCAGTTGGTCAGTAATATGGGCCAACATATCTTGTTGGTCATCTCTTACCCCAAGAGCCGGTGGTGGTGGTATGGTGGTTGTCGTAGTTGCTGGTCGACGCGATGTTCCTGCTTCTGTTGACTCGGTTTCTTTGGCTTTCATTCGCAGCTTCTTGTCCTTAAGGCGAGCAATCTGAACGGCTAACTCGTACGTAGCCGAGAATCTACCTTTCACCTTCTCCTTGAGAAGCGGCCATAAGCCATGCGTGAACCGATCTTTTTTTAGGAAATCAGGTGCGGCTTCCGCCCTTGCCAGTGACTCAACCCACCGTTCCCACAAATCCACAAATTTGGACTCATAGGTGGCATATTCTAAAAGACCCTCCTGCTTCAAGTCTCTCAACTTGTCCCACAACTTTTTTGAAGTGGTACCTCCCCCAAAGCGCCTCTTAAAAGCGGTTTTTAAGGGTTCCCAGTCATCCTTGGTTGCTTGTGGAAGTGCATTGTACCATGATCTAGCTTCTAGCTTCATGAGATGCTTAAAGATTCTAACCCGGGATTCATCCGTATCTTTGTTGCTCACTACACATGCTACTTCAAAGTCATCTAGGAAGTCTGTTACCAAATCCTCCTCCTTCTTTCCTTTAAATGTTGGAAATGCTACACTTGCCATGATTACTGAGAGAGAGCTAGAAAGACACACTGCTTAACTTGCAAAAGTTTTTTTCTTCTTTACAAGGAGGCGTGTATACCCTCTTATACTAGGACATAGATTAAAACTTCAAACGGTACATTGCCTTGTACCAAAGGTAGGACAAATGGTTGATCTGATGCCAGAACCTCAAAAAATCGCTCCCCACCCAGCATGGTGTCAATGACGTGCTGGTAGTGAGCCTTCAAATCCAATATTACCTTGATTGAGCGTACACATGTTGGTATGTGTGATCTGTCTTGAGGTAGGTTGTACTGATTCATGTGAAGCTTAGAGGTGCTTAGTCACTGTACAAGCTTGTGGGAGAGGGTGGTGTTCTTTCCTGAAACAAACTCAGTAGATCCCTAGTTTCTCTAGTGAGAGTGTGAGCCAATGATTCCATTATCTGTGCTGCAGCATCAGGTGCGACTTGAAAACTGACTGTGATAATTACCTCGGTGACTTGAGTTACCCGATTCTCAAAGTAGAATAGTGTTGATTCTCTATTGTGCAGAGCTCCTTCCATTTTGTTGTTGCTGGTTGGTTGTAGGTTGCGGACATGGTTTCGACCTTCTCCTTCTTCTTCTTGGCACTTGGCCTATGTATATCCACTGGGTTTGGCGTGTTGGTTGACTCTCCCACTGCAAATCAATTACCGTTACGCTTGGCACTCGAGTTTCGATGGAGATGCGAAGTTCGTCTAGTTGTGCTTGGAGCTCTTCTTCTTCTGTCGTCCAATTAGCAAATCCTGCTAGCCATTCATCCATTCACAATAGTTTAGGGGTTTCAGTCTTGTAAATTGAAGGGTTTCATGAAAAGATCCTCAGTGGGGGCACCAAATGACGGGAGCAAAGCGAACCTCGAACCCCGACGGCCTCTAAAACACCGGGGACCGAATGGCGCGCCTGGAGCCTGTCATGGTAAAGCAAACAGGGGGCACCACCTAGCTTCAGCGGCTAGGACGCAAACAACACACCACCATAACAAATTTTTCATCCAAGAGAGATGGATGCTTGGGAGTAATGATGAAGAGGAAAGGGAATGAGATCAAGTGAGAGAGAGTGAGAGAGAGAGAGAGTGAGGGAGGGGGTATAGCGGCTTAGTACTTAGGCACCACAAAAGGATGGCGAATCCGCACACCCTTCACACATACACAAGCTCACTCCAAACACAAGACTAGGTGGCGATTCCGCACACCTCACATGGGCAAAACATTGCAAGAAAACATACTCACAAAACCTCAAGCTTTATTTAGAGAATAAGGCGATGAAATGGGGAGCATAGGGTAGGGGAATGAGAAGGGAGAGAGTGGTAGAGCACATGGTGGATAGGTGGGAGTTGATGGCGAAGACTCGCACGAGGGTTATGGCCATCATCCTTCATTTAGTTGCCCTTCATCTTCCATAGCCAAGGGTGTAGAGGTCATGCTCAAGACAAGCATGGTGATTGCGGTGATGGTGATGGTGTGGGTGTGTGTGTGTGCACTAGGCACACACAGTGCATAGTGTGTTCTTTGGTGATGTTGTGTGTGTTTTTAGTGTGATGGTGACCCCTCTTTATATAGGGGAGGAGGGGGGAGGAATTCTAGAATTTAGAAATGAAGAAATCATTATCTACATAGGCCATGTGACTGTGGGCCCCACTTGTCTGGCTGTGTGTATATGTGCCAGAACAGCAGTCTCATGAGAGAGAGACTAAGAGAGAGAGATGGGTTGATGAAAAAAAGTGAGAGGTGACATGGAGAATAAAGTAATTACAAGAGGGGAGTGTGTTCAGAGGTGAATCTGTGTGCAGATGTGTGTGAACACAAGAAAAATCAGGTAACCACTGGGTGGAGATGGGTCTGTGGGCACCTTTTTCAGTGAAACTGAGTGTGTGTGAGTGTGGGGAAGGTTATTTAGCTACAAGACAAGAGATATGGTGCCCTTTAGAGAGAGAGGGGGGTATTTGGGTCATGGGATATGATAGGAGAGAGAAAGAGGGGGTGGGGTATACTATTTTGGAACATAGGGTAAGTTGCATGTGAGTTAGGGTGCATTATTGGTGAGTTATAATGCATTATTGGTGAGAGGTGGGGTAGCTTGAGGGGAGAGAGAAAGGAGAAAGGACAAGGGGAAGAGAGAGGGGGTTGACCTTTTGAGTGGAGGAGAGGAAAAGGGACACCCGGCGGGGCAACAATGAAGAAAAAGGAGGCAAGGTGGGGATGGGCTACCCTACATGCATGAGGTGGCCTATTTTACCTTTCTTATATATTTACATAATCATACTTTATTTTTTTCTTACTTTTTCCAATGCCTTCTATCACTCCCTCCCTAAGAGGGGGTTTTCATGGGGTGGGGACGAGAGAAGAGGGGTATGGGAACTTGGCTTGTGAAAAGCCCCCATCAGTGCCTTGGGTTCTCGCTGAGGGCCAGAGCCTAAGGTAGAGGAATAATGAGTGCTCGCATAAACGGAGACACTCTTTATGTGTTCGTTCTCTATCACACGACCAGAGCGTAGGTGCATGTGACCTCAACATTCTAGAGGTGTTGGTGTGAGTGCCCGTGAAGGAACAACCCAATTTTTTTTAAAAAATTTGGTCCCTTTTTTAAACCGAGCCACGGAAATTGGCGTGCGATAGCTAAAAAAGAGCGCCTTGGCTAGGGGGATGTGCCGTGCTTTACAGCCCCCAATTCGATTACGCACATCTCTCGAAATCCTAAAACTTGTCTTTTCCTAGGTGGGGAGAGGGCTAGAATTAGTAAGTCAAAAGGGTGACTGTGAAGGGGATGGTAGAGGACTTGAGGAACTTGTCTCACATGCCCTCCCTTCACTTGAGGTCCTAGTCTTTATATATAAAGTGGTGTGTATAGTATATCAAAAGACTGAGGACTGAGGCCTGGGCTTGGGCTTGGGCTTGGGCTTGGGAATGATCCCGATCCTTCCTTTTAAGATAAGTTTTTTTTTAAATTTAATTTTTGAATTTCTTTTTTATCTCAATATTTTCGAGCGTTTTTTTAATAACAATTTTTTTTCAAAATTTTTTTTTCTGAGGATAATGTGGCCACGTGACGTGGACGCCGAGCTCCCACGCCCACACATCAGCTCTTAGGAGCTCTGGCTAACCTCCCTACAACTAATTAACAGCTAATTCATTGTCTAACATAGAATTGCACACTCACTGACATTCAACTCTACTGCTCACTGTCTACGCTACTTCTCATTGTCTACACTCACTAGCAAATCTACTAACACCTGTACATTACAGATCTTGCAAAACTAACAAAAACCAGTACAACGCAGCACAAATAGAGCTTACAACTCCTAACAAATCTGACAAAAACTTGCTAATCTTCCCTTTACAATCGCTTAACAGTAGCTAACAAAACACTGCAAAAAAAAAAAAACAGATGGAAGAAAGGCTTCCAGAGGAAGCATTGAGTGCTCCTCAAGCTTAATGCAAGGCTTCCCCCGGTAGTGATGCCAAAAATGTACGCTTTGCCGTACGTGTCGAAGCTGGGAACTTGCCTGTGCACTATATGCAAGCCTCGAAAGGTTACAAACACACAACTAGAAGAGCCTAGCAAGCTCAAAGGGGAAAGGGTGTGTCACACACCGCTCAATGCTTCTGTCGTGAAGGATCCTGTGCTGTGAAGAAGAAGGATCCGCCGCCGTCGATGCCACACTCGACCGCCTCGCCGTCATCGATGTCGCTGTAATGCTCGATCACTCCCACTCTCTCTCTCTCTCTATCTCTCTCTCTCAAGCATACACAAACACACACACACACACACACACACACACACACACACATACACACACACACACACACACACACACACACACACACACACACACACACACACACCTGTGAGCACACAAAGGAGAAGGAGACAGAGATGGAGCAAGAGCACTTCTTAGCTTACACCTCAGAGAATGAGGATTTTTAGGTCAAATGGACCTTTTATAAGAGTTTGGGCCATTCACACATGGGCGCCTATAGTGGCCGGTTGTTGCAAAACTACTGTAAAAATAAGATAAGTGGTGTGCCTCTCATCGGCGATCACCTACACACCTATTGGACCTAAAAGCTCAGTCCATGACTCAATCAAATAAATAATATGCGTCTAGCAAAGGTGATAGGGTGTCCGTGAGGGTTAACATGCCCCCCTTCCTAATGTAGATTCCGTCCTCAGAAGCTATTGAGATAAAGCCCGTTCGTCGAGGTGGATGAGCATGCGAGATTGAATGTCCTTAGCCTTCTTCAATCACTGCCAAATCAACCAAAATTGGAACAGCAACTGCATTCTCATATACAATTAAAAAGCATATGCAATTGTAGGCCTCGTCACCATCCCTGCCGATGCAATGCTCGATCACACACTCTCTCTCTCTCTCTCTCTCTCTCTCTCTCTCTCTCAAGCATACACAACACACACACACACACACACACACACACACACACACACACACACACACACACACACACACACACACACACACACACACACACACACACATGTGAGCACACAAAGGAGAAGGAGACAGAGATGGAGCAAGAGCACTTCTTAGCTTACACCTCAGAGAATAAGGATTTTTAGGTCAAATGGACCTTTTATAAGAGTTTGGGCCATTCACACATGGGCGCCCGCAATGGCCGGTCGTTGCAAAACTACTGTAAAAATAAGATAAGTGGTGCACTTCTCATTGGCGATCACCCACACACCTACTGGACTGACAGGCCCGGCCCATGACTCAATTAAATAAATAATATGTGTTCGTCAAAGGTAAATAGGGTGTCTGTGAGGCTTAACAAAGTCGAAGTTTGTGTAGAGCCGTCATGAATACTAGCTTGAGTGCTGGCAAGATCTCATTTCATAACATGACTCCACACCTTGGAGTAAGATTGATCATGTTCATACTTGCCCTTAAGGGATTGCAAAAAGCCACTTTGAGTTTTTGTAAATGCAGGAGCATTTATCTCAGGCATGTGACTTAAAGCATCAGCTAAAATGGTGTATTGACCTTCACAATACCTTAACTTGTAGTCATACTCTTGAAGGATTTCAACCCACCTCATCTTACGTCTCTTCAAATCTTTTGCTATGCAAACCATTTGATACTTTCATTATAAAAAAAATCTCTAATTGCGTACCATACAGAAAGTGTTGCCATTGCTTCAAAGCATAAATAATGACATAAATCTCTCACTCAAAAGAGAAGTAATTCTATTGAGTAGAATCCAATTCTTGCTTTTACTCATAAGAAGGACATCATTCGCTCATAAAGCAACATGGCATCCTTCTTATAGGAGCAATTCACGTATGGCTTTCTTGCTAGCATCCGTCCCAAGTGCAAATGGTTTGAGAGGATCAACAATAGCTAGAATGGGTGACGTAGTTAAAGCCACTTTAAGATGATCAAAACTATGTTGCTACTCATCCCCCAAAGTAAAGATCTTGTCTTGATTCCTTAATTGGTCCATCATAGGAACCGCAATCTTAGCATAGTCTTTGATGAAATTATGATAATAGCCTACCATACCTAGAAAAATATGAAGTTCTTCTAGGTTCATTAGATAAGTCAATCGTAAAATCACCTCAAACTTGGCTGGATCTATTTGAAGGCCACCATAAGAAATTACATGACCCAAGTAATTGATTTCAATCTTAACAAAATCACACTTGTTGAGCTTGGTGTGGAACGTGTTCTCTTGCAGTAGATCAAACACCAACTTTAGGTGGTTAGGTGCTCTTCTTCGATAGCACTATATGCCAAAATGTCATCCACAAAAACAATGACAAATTTCTTGAATTTGGTTGTACCATCTCATCCATCGTAGTCACGAAAGTGACAGGAGAGCTAGTTAAACTAAAAGGCATAGCCAAGAAATTGTAATGACCATATCTTATAGCAAAGGTAGTCTTTGGAATGTTTGTTGATTAAATGCGTACTTGATGATAGCTGGAGTGAAAATCTATCTTAGAAAAACACTTAGCTCCCTTAAGCTAAACGAGTAACTCATCCACCTTTGGGAGGGGACACTTATTCTTAACGGATACTTCATTTAAGGCACGATAGTCTACACACATGTGCATAGTGCCGTCCTTTTTCGTAACCAATAACATTGGTGCCACCCATTGAGACAAGCTTGGTCAAATGAAACCACGGATTAAATTGTCAGCTAGCTACCACTCTACCTAGCCTATAAGGAGGCTTTCTTATATAGGTTTTCTACCAGGTACTAGTATATCAATGCCATGTTGCAGTGAATGTTCTGGTGGTAACCTTGGAGGAAAATCTTGTGAGAAGACATCATTGTAATCATGTAACACTTACTGGAGTTGATGTGTTGCGTGCTCAAGACATGATTTTTAGTGTGTCCATGAGTAGCCATAGGCAAAGAGTAAGAATTTTGGGTTATCCTTCATTAATAAACACATCATCATTAAAACTTAAAGAAACACCCTTCGTATCCCACACCTCTTTGGCGAGCCCATTCATAAGAAACACAAAATAGTTGTGTGAACTTGAAGTCTATGGTAGGTTAAGCTTCTTAACCAACTTTGTAATTTAGAAAATTGTGTGTGGTGCCATCATCAATTAGAATATGCACATGTGTGCCCTGAATAGTGCCATGCATATGCACAAGCTCATGAGGCCCAAAGGAAGCCTGCCACAAAGCAGTAGTCAAGCAACACTCATGGAGATCCTCCATTTGAGGAACCTCCACCTGAGAGTACTTAAAAAAGGAGTTTAAGTGTTATAAATGCACCATGTTTAAGACCTTGCCTTTCCCCTTCTCATTATCTTTGCCATATTGGGATTTTCCTTGTGGATAGTTCTTGTTTTTAAGTTTACAGAGACAATTCAAGTAGCACTTCTCTTTCCTGGCTCTCTCGAACTCTTTGTTTGAGAGTGGTCCTAGAGGCCCCTTGGCTTTCTTTGAGGACTCCATTGAACTGTCTTTTCTTTACCAAATGCATGTGATTGTGTATATGATGGTGTAAGAATCTTGTTCTTATTTGTTGCGTGTTTCTTATATACAATAGCACCATGGTTTTGTGCATTAAAAATATCTTCACTTAAAAGCTTAGGGTCCTTATCCCACCAATAAAACCTCGCACATTATGAAAATCATTCATACATTCCAACTTTAAGATGATTGTGCAGCAGACACTCATCCCAAGTATCCCAATTCTGATCTTGTTCATTCTATGGAAGGAATTGCTTACGAAATGTAGTTTCAAAGGATGCCCAATGTGAGGCAAGAGAGTGTGGAACTTGATACTCCTCCGAGCCTGCCTACCTAATCTTATAGGCAACCCCCCGTGTCGGTCCACACCTGGCCCTTGGCCTCACATTACTCCCCTTTGGAGAAGTTTTTTTGTCTCAAAAAAAAGAAGAAGGGTACTTCTTCTCAAAAAGGTTAATGTTTTCCCAAGTGGCACCTTCTTCAGGTTAGTCTTTTCACTTAACTAATGCTTAACAACACACATGATGACGAGTTTGTAAATCATAAGAGTCAAGAATGCACCACTCTGTATAATAGATATGTCTAGCCTTGTGATAGTAGACGCAATAGACGACACAGAAAATTGAGGTGTCTATGACAATTTATAGTTTTTTCAACTGCCCAGAGTGTGCCCCAAGCTACGGGTAGCGCTAGTTTCACAGCTAGGAATAGCTTCCTGCTTTTGGGAACTTTCCTAAAAATATGCCTTTGCTTTTGGTGGTCAACTCTCCCACTTACCATCCAATTTTGACTAGACTATCCGGCCAATTGAAAAGTATCCGGGGCCAACTAATGGAACCTTAGCTAGACTATGCCGCACCGTGATCTCTCAACATAATTATGACTTTCCCGTATTGTCTCGACATATTTACAGTTTCGCTTTTTATTAAAACAATTCTCGTAAAAATCTCGTTTAGTCCCGTTTTTGCTCCGGGTGATCATTTTTAAATCCGACGGAGACTAAAATTTATATTTTTATTTTTAGGTCATCTTAAAAAGCACATTACTTTTCAAAATCGCCGAAAAGTATGAAAAGCTAAAAATAGTGTAAAAAGCAAAATTTTCTAAGATTTAACCACCGGTTCCCCTTGTCCATTGGAATAAGAAAGCAGATTCGCTTTTCACTAAAAAGCACTAAAAATCATGAAAAGCTAAAAATAGCGTGAACAACACTTGGAAAGCAGATTTTTACAAAATTGAACCATAGATTCCCCGGAACACGTAGATTAAGGGTTCAACCTTGCTTTTTGCAAAAAAGCACCTAAAAGCATAAAAAGCATGAAAAAAGCTAAAAATAGCGATTTCTTTCAAAATTGCACTAAACGTCCGTCTAACCTACTGGAACATGGAAACGGCTTTGCTTTTTACTTTAGAACCTTCCAATATTGTCAATCAAGCATCTTAAAATTTAACAAAATAGATATTGAAAGCTATTTTTCTTATTTTTAAAAGAGACTCAAAAATTGGGGATCTTACAAGACTACAAAGATGATACGTACCTGTGACAATGGACTAGATATTGAAAATACTAGAAAATCAATCCCTTTGGCAAAAGAAACGGGTTGAAAAGCGACCATAGGATGATACATTTTACAAAAATTCACCATAGCATCTTAGGATCGACCCTACATTCTGTCCTATCAGTAGAAGGCGATCTTGGGATAGCTTCTACAATTGGCAAAGTCGAAGGTTGACAATACTAAACTACCCTATCTTAATCTGCCAACAACTTCCCACCATCAGAGAGGTATATGGTGAATTTGTTACAAGGGGTAATCACACAAATGAGAGATGTCATAGACTTCACTTGCATGATGCTGGTCAAAATCCCAAAAATGCTTATAACCTACATCCCAGCTTTTGAGGACATCGAGGCAGTAGAACACCCGTGGTGGGTGTTTCTAGAGGGAACCAAATGCTTATGCTAGAATCAGGAAACAAAAATTTCAAGCCAAAACGTGATCATGAGGTTGTATGCTCGCGTCATGTTTCTGCCCTCCTTGTAAATACAAACATTTGAGGATGTCTTCATGATCAGGATCTTTGAAGTGGACTCCATTATCTTCAACCCCATGACCAAAGATCTGCCTGCTTGCCACGTCGCTTATCAAAGCACAGTGATGAACAATCCCTTCAGAGAATTAGCAACAAAGGTAGAGATTGAAGCAAGAGCAGAGAATTTGAAACACCTCACCAAAACATTGGAAAGGTGCACATTTGATTACTCAAGACCACAAAACCAAAGAAAAGACCAGTTGTTGCCAGTGCCAAAGCCAAAGACAAAGAACCAAGTTTGCACGAGGGCATACAAATAAAGGGGGGAATGTTGGTAGTTGAACGAGACTGGCGCCCTCCTAGTCGAACCCCTTCTTCATGAGTCCTAAATTTTTGATGTCCACCATTATTTTTTGGAAAGCCTTATAATCACAAGGAACCTCTAATTAAATCAAATAATTTCGAAGCTAGCTTGTGTCCAAATTTGAGTTGTAACGTTTGTAAATGAGTATGAGCCAAGTAAAAGCCGGCCATTGGCCAAGAAAACCCTAGGTATAAAGTTCAATTTTTGTAAATGGGAAAGGGCACTTATAATCATAAAAAAGTTTTGAGTTTTGGAGCGTATGATTGAGAGCGACTACTTTGATACGCTTTGTAATCAATCTTATCTTGAGCTCTGGTAATCTGATTTTGATTTTGAAACTGCTCTACTGCTCTTTCACTCCATAATGGCAGGTTTCGACTTTTGTTGCCCAAAATATATTGCGATTCCTTTGCCTTGCTGCCTTGCAGGACTACTGGAGGTGCAAAATTCCAAATGTTTGCAGGTTTCAAACTCTCCCAGTCCGCTCAAAAGTGTTAAGTCTCACACCCTAACCATCATGCACGCAAGTGACTTGTGCTCTGTGGGTGTACTTTTACTTTAAAAAAAGATGTGTTCTCCCTAGCTTTGTGAGATAGTGCACGAGGCTTCGTGCTCTGCCCTAACCTACTAGCTCCTGCGCATCGTTGGTCTGCTATCTGCCTGCTGCATGCCACCTTCCTCTCCATGCTTGTCATCTCATCGTCCACCATGATTTAGTTTAGATCCTCTAAAATAAAGGCATCTTTGTCTAATTCTGGCCTCCTATGATTTTTCCAAAATCAATGAGATCTACTGCTCTTTCACTTAAGTAAATCATTGTTAGCTCTGTTGTGGTTTTCGTCTATGCGTTAGCGAGATAAAGCGGCTATCTTGAGCGCATTAATGGTTGTTTTTTGATGTTTTGGCCATAGGATAGTGTTCCTAGACCATAGGGTGACCTTTGTCGTATGTTCTATTACAGTTTTTAGGACCTTGATCATGATGGATTGTGATTTTGGTACCTCATTGGATTGTGACCAAACTTGGTAGTATTGTTTCCTTAGGTGTTTTAGACCTCCTCCTAAAGTTTCATAACATTTTGACTTTGTTTGAGTGCCAAAATGTAGTGACGACCTAATGCAGTGACATAGAACATAGGCAATTTTCCAGGTTTAAGAGTGGTAGAGTTTCTAGTGTGTTAGATGGCTTCATTTTGTAGGTTCACTTCTTGAGGTTGACACTCTTGAAGAGTCTCCGTGCCCCATCCGAGTCGCTTCCTTGAGTATTGACATTATGTTAGTGCCAGATAGCTATGCTGCAGATGTCTGTCGCGGCGACCCACTAACAACCTCAAATCCTGTGAACATCTCTGTCTCAAAATGAGACATAGTAAAGGGGCAACCAATTAAATAAGGCTCCTTTCATAATAGAGTCACTGTGATTAATGCTTTCATGATCCCTTACATTCATTTATTTCTCCGCTTCTAAAACTGAGAAAATCCAATTGGAAAGAATTTTTGAAGCCTATCAAATGCTTCTTGTGGAAAAGCAACACTAAAGCCACAAACCATTTCCATGGGAATGGGTTGCCAAACCAAAGAATCAAGGTAGCATTGGGATCATTGACCCCTTGGTGCATGCAGAATCCTTGTGTGCCAAACTAGTTGTTTTGTTGATAGACCAAAAGTAATAATGGTCTATCATGGCATAAGATATGATAAACAAAGCAAAGCTTGCCTCAAAATGGGACACTTGGAAGGAGGGCAAAACTCGACTGACCTCAATATGCGACAACAAAGGTATGGAATTATTATGTGAATATGATTTGGATATAAGAATCTTAACGTGTCACTGAAAATGTTGTCCCGGACAATGCTAGTTACTTGTGCTTGTTAGCAAGTATTGAATGTTAGGTAAAGGCGGTGTGCCTCACCGTGCTTTGCCGTGTCGTCGATCAGTTTTCGACCGTCCACATTTATCTCCTTATTCTTTATACATACAAAGAGTAAGGAGCTCTCACTTATTCTCACATTGTGCTCATACATTGAGATTTGGAAGCTCCACCCACATCCTGTGTACTCTCTCTCTCTCTCTCTCTCTCTCTCTCTCTCTCTCTCTCTCTCTCTCTCTCTCTCTCTCTCTCTCTTCCCTTCTCACTCTTTGCACACACACCGTATTCGTGCACTCACAATCGGTATCAGAGCTTTGGCAACGTGCGTGCAACAGCTTCCCGAGACGAGAAGGAAGCAACAGAGCTTGGCTATGGCAGCTTGAGCTCGTCGGAGGTGGATACTGCTCGACGATGTCAGATCTTAGCTTAGGCATGTATATTCAGCTTGTGTAGAGCTTGTGTATCAAGCCATTGCTGAATTTTGCAAAAAACGAGCAGGAACAAGAAGTGTTGCAACTCGTTTTTTGCCGTTTTTTACTCTCAAAACAATGTTTTTTGCATATCTCCGCCACACGGAGTCGGATGAATATGATCCAGGAGTCTAGGTTGGGGTTTTGGCACATTCCAAATGTGATGGTGATATTAATTTTCTGATATTATTCTCTAAGTTATAGCAAGTGCAACAACAACAAGTTTATGCTACGTTTTTGGGTCGAAAATGGAGGTTTTTGGCATATCTCTCACACCCGGTCTCGGATACATGTGATCTAGGAGTCTATCCTGAGGTTTTGGCACATTCTAGTAGCGTTGGTCATATAAAAAATTTGAAATTCTGAGTGCTGAATTTTTTGCAGCAGCATGTCAACAATCTCGACATATCGAGGTTTTGCAGTTTCATTCCTACAGTGTAGTGAGTGATGCAGTTTGCATCTTGGCTATGTATGGCACATTGTGGTGCTGTTTGAGAGAAAATTCACCTTGTTTTTGTGTATGCAAGTGATGCTTTGGGATGTGACTTTCGGATCATCACACATTCGGATGTGGTTTTATGCACATTGTTTGACTGTGTGGGGTATTTCAGAGAGCATTTTTAGCACGGTTTTGTGCAGTTTTGCTATGTATGCATTATGCGGATATAGTTAGAGCTAGCCATAGCTCGTAGGTAGTAGGTTTACAGGTTTGCAATGTTTTTGGATAGATATATGTCCATAGAGCTACTCAGTCAGGAATGAGCCAGTTTGCCAGGCTTTTGGCATTGCATGTAGACCATTTGTGGATTTTGCTACTGAGACACTGAGTGTCTATTTTCATGCGTATTTGGTGAAATTTTTTGAGTTTTTTCTTAGTTTCCAAGGAAACTCTGCCAAATTTGTCCCATGATTTCTCACCATGGTATCCGCAGTTTGCTCTTTGATGGTTTAGTGGTCGACTTGACTCCCACTCTGGCAGTTATCTGCAGTTTTTTGGCTTGTGGTTTGCGTTGAGTTTTGATTCATTTTGCAAAGGAAATTCTATTATTTTTTCCCCGTCTTCTCACCATAAAAGTTTGCAGTGTTATGCCATCTTGTACAATGGTCGATATATTCCCACTTTGACAGTGATCGAGTGTTTACTCTCACTTTTGACAGGTTTTGTCATTTTGGACACAGTTTGGTGTTCTTGTACCCACTCTCGCAGGTGTGAGAAGAGACTATTGCAGAGGGTAGCGAGATTGACCGTTTGCTCACCTTCTTTGCTTGAGATTGTGGTTTGCTCTTGGATGGGAGAGTCTTGTGATCTCGAGCATTGTTTGTCATAGTTTTGGCATGGATATGGAGATACTTCAGGTTAGAGGTGGTTCTCACTCACAATCGCAACTGACATGTTGGCACTACGGCCATGATGGACATATTAGGCATCAATGCTTTAGGAGTATGAGACAACAGAAGAGACATATGCATGGTGCTATTATGAGGACAGATGCTAGAGACTATGCATGTCACGGGCATGTCATTTTTGAGTCTAACTTGCCTTCAGACTACTTTGTGTCTTGGGATAGCACATTGTCTACGCGTTTTCTACTAGATGAGCATGCAGTTTTTCACGTGACGGCACATCGTGATTTGTTTTTCTCTTTCTCTGGTGGGAGACTTGGTTATATGCAGTTTACTGATGCTTCATCATATGACATAGAGGGTGCTGGAGATGTATGCATTTCATTACCTAGCGAAGCATTGCTTATGCTACGAGATGTACGTTATGTACCAGGAGTCAGCTAGAGTCTCATTTTAGTGAGTCAGTCGTAGAGTAGTGGATATTGTGTACTACTTGCAGAGTGATCATTTTAGATGCATAGGGGATCACCGGTGATAGCCAGAGGTGCTAGGAGTGGTCTGGTATACCCTTTGCATATTTTTGACACACGAGGCGGTGTAGTCTCTGTGTATTTGTAGCCATGTTTGGAGTGAGAGACGAGGCGTGTCTCTTTTGCAAATGTGTTGCATGGAGAGCAGGTTGTACATTTGTCTTGTGGTGACGTTCACGCAGATAGTGGTATCTCCGGGGATGCACAACTTGGTCAGTCATTAGTTGAGGTGACATCCATTGAGCCAGAGACCAATGCAGTGTTCTATGATGTGTCTGGTACGTTTGAGGGAAAGAATGTCCTTTAGATAGCTGTGTGTGATTGTGATGGTGTTGATTTTTTGGTTTTGCAGTCATTCTTAGCAGATATGCCTTTGCGAAACGATGTTGACATGGTGATGCATAGTCTGGTGGTTCCTGATGAGGATGCATATGTCACTGAGGTTGCTGATAGGGATAGGTTGGCACACATAGTGCATGTTTCGTCGGCTTTTGGGTCTCTCATGTCTGACCTTTTGGTCTCATGACCTGATCTTGCTTATGAGATTGGTGCATTTGTAGTGGGAGTTGTTAGTCGTGCAATGACTGACACTAGCATTGTGCATTGTGGAGCTATGCAGGTCGTCACTCGATACCTGCATCAGGAGTGTCATCGTAGCTCTAGCTCTAGTGGTATGCATGTTGCATCTACACTAGAGCGGTTACAGAGTGAGCCAATGGGCATAGGTTGAGAGCCGTCTTCTCTCACCTCTTGTATATACTAGTTGTAGGCTATTATTATCGCCACTTATCAGCACACATCCTTTAGTGGGAGAATGTTAGGTAAAGGCAGTGTGCCTCACCGTGCTTTGCCATGTTCACCAGCTAGCGTCCGGCTGCCCACATTTATCTCCTTATTCTTTATACATACAGACCCCCCTCCCCCTCTCTCTCTCTCTCTCTCTCTCTCCCCCCCCCCCCCCCCCCCCCCCCCCCCCCCCCCCTCCTCTCTCTCTCTCTCTCTCTCGCGTTCGTTCCTTGCACCAGGCATCCTGCCTCGGAGTTGAGTTGTCAAAGCTGAGCTCTCCCTCACTTCAGAAAAGACCTACAGATATGGAGAACCAACATACAAAGATTATTGCCACTAGCTCCAATGATGGAAGTGGAGGTGCGTTGTAATATGATGGTAAGCAAATATTGTGGGTAGCCCACTCATTTAGTTGGTCACATCATTGTATGTTTGGAGCAAACATGTTTGGAATTATAGTACTGATGGCATGTATTCATTTAAGTGATTTCAAGTAAGTGATGTATTATCCACATTTGTAGTCCTTAGGGGAAAGAAGAAGGGAGCCATTATAGGCGTTGAATTACAACTCTCAGAATTCAACTCTTTCTATTATCGAGAGATATGAGAGAGAAAGAAAGAGTAAACAGTGGGAGCGCAAACAGATGAAAGCTGAGCGAGGACATTATGCTGTCGACGATGAGGAGAAAAAGAAAATCTCCTCTGGGATTGGGAGAGCTTTCAAGAGTACGATTGAAGGTTTTAGTACAGAAGAAAAGTGGGAAATTTGACATCTTGTTACTCAGCATCCGCTTGTTTGGGCATTCCATGATCAATCTTTAGTGGAGGAGGTTGTTGTACAAAGTGCCATTGTCTCCAATGTGTCCGCAAAACACTGGCTACCGTTAAGCAGCCAAGTTCTAATAACGAGGAGTTGTTTTTAAAGAATGCAACATTACAGATGATGTTGAATTCAAAGGAAAACATGCCTATTTTCTCCAGAGTCCTAAAAGTCGGCTGTCGCACCTTGTTCAAGGTGACATTACGATGGACGAAGACTAGTGTTGATGGTCGATTGTTTTCATTGGCTGCATGTCACAAGCAACAGCGTCATAGCCCTATCACAGATGAAATTAAGAAATTGGTCTACACATTTTAGAGAGAGGAGACTTATGTTTCACCCAATAAGAAGGATGCTTGTCAAAAGAGAGTGGGGAGGAAAAGCTACATAAAACACCTGGTGCACCTCCTAGACGAGCCTTTAGCGTAAGCGAGCGATCAAATACTTATGTCGTAACTTATGCATTCTATGTATTGCATCTCTAGTGCATAATAACTTGTATATGCTGATCAATAGCATACTCTCTATAGACTGATGCTAGTAATCACAATGTACATAATACCTAGAATGCCTATCAACATGCTAGGTAAGATAGGCAACATGCCATGAGTATGCTAGTTAGCATGCCTAGTAATCTACCTAGCGTACATAGTAAGATAGGCAACATGCCATGAGTATGCTAGTTAGCATGCCTAGTAATCTACCTAGCGTACATAGTATGCTGGTTAACACAATATGTTATGCTAGTTAACATACCTAGGTTTGCTGTTTAACACACCATTTATGCTAGTTAGCATTCCTGTGCTAGCTATGCTGTTCAACATCATGAGTATGCTAGTTAGCATGCCTAGTAATCTACCTAGCATACAAAGTATGCTGGTTAACACTTTATGCTAGTTAACATACCTAGTTGCTCACTAGCATTCCGAGCATGTTGTTTAATAGAAGGTCTATGCTAGTTAGGATTCCTAGTATGTTGTGTGTGATGTTTAGCATAATGAGTATGCTAGTTAGAATTCCTAATATGTTGTGTGTGATCTTTAGCGTAACGAGTATGCTAGTTAGCATGCCTAGTAATCTTACAAAGTATGCTGAGTATGCTAGCTACCTTTCCTAGTATGCTAACTAGCATAATTGGTATGCTGACTAGCACATTCTATGCTTGTTATTTAGCATACCTAGTATGCTAATTACGATGCTGGATATGATCAATTGCATAACTGGTATGCTAAACAACACACCTAGTATTCTTGCTAGCATTCAAAGTATGGTAGTCAAAACCTAGTCCATGCTAGTTAGCATACTTTCTATTCTACTTAGCACACATTATATGTAGTTTAGCATACCTCATATGCTGAACAACACATTGATTATGGTTGTTAGCACATCTAGTATGCTAGTTAGCATCCTGGGTATGCTGATTAGAACATTGTCTATGCTAGTTAGCATACATGCTATGCTTGTTAGCCTAATGAGCTTGTTAGCATACCTTGGATGCTAATTATCACACCATGTATACTAGTTACCACACATACTATGCTATTTACATGTGCTTGTTGGCACATCGCTCATGAAAACACTATATATGGTAGTCAACACACCATGTTACATGCATGTTAGGATGTTGAATATGCTATGTAACACTCCAATTTGTTTTCATGAACATGCCGGATGTCCTAGGTAACTATCTGTATATATATTTTTGGATTCATTTATCCTAGTAAACATATTGATCAATCTAGATATTGTAGATTGAGCTCTTTCATATATTCAAAGGAAATCATTTAGATTGCAAGATTAGCATGAGAATGTTTGAGATGTTGAAGCCATTCTTTTGCAGACAGCTGAAGGATAGATACACATGCTATTGCAAATACCATGTGCAAATGTCCTTGTTGAAGGACTCACTGAACCACATGTTCTCTCGTACCTTTGGGCTGCATGATGTGGGTTGCAACTGTCCATGCGATATGTGTGCCACAGGCAAGAACATTAGCAAGGATTGTATGGCATTACATCACAAGTTCAAAGGTGTCACACAAATGCAAAAACCCAACATGTAGCTCTCGGTCACAAAAGATCTCTCTCTCTCTCTCTCTCTCTCTCTCTCTCTCTCTCTCTCTCTCTCTCTCTCTCTCTCTCTTTCTCTCTCTTCCTGTGAAAATGATTGTCTACAAATGAGGCTTGATTTTTCCATTTTGCCTATATGTGCCTGGTTTTTCTTGAGTGCATTGTGCATACTTACCTTAGTTGCCCACCTTTTTCATGTCAAACTACCTACGGATTAGACGGCTCGTCATTTGGACACCTGGCCATTAATTGGTCGTGATTCTACAATTTTGGCCAGTTTTAAGTTGGTCCAAATTTTGTCACGTGCCAAATGCTTCCATAATTGGCATGCTTGAAACTCTTGCTTTGTAGGTTCAGTGTTTTCTTTCAAAACTTGAATCCAAATTTCCTAACTTTGTCTATTAATTTTTGATCATTATTATGTTAAAAAGGAAAGAAAATTAATGAAACTTATTATTAGCTGGCCAAAAAGTTTGCCAAAATTATTCCTCACACTTGTATGTACATCCTCTTACTCTAGGCATCTCACCCATCAAAATTTGTCACTTCAATGCAATACTATGCCTAATAAAAGCAACATTCCACTAAAAGTCGACAAAAAAAAAGAAAAAATTAAACAACAAAACACACTTATACACTATACACATAATCTCTCAATATCTTGCATCCTGGTATATTGCAATATGCTGCTCCAGCTATTGTTACTCCCCTCTCCCCTTTCTGAGTCGCACGAGATGAAGGTTTATGTGATGTGCATGAGCGCAAACAACATGTCTATGCAAGGCTGTGAAATGTAGCCTATCATGCTTATGGAAGAGATTCACTAGGTAACACAATGTTGTGCAAGATGTGGATACTGAACCAATGGTTCAATGGTTTTTACTGGCGAGGTTTCATCAATCGGAGTTTTCCGAACAAAAGTTGTTGAAGACAAATTGCATGCTTTTTGATGGTTGGTTTGGTGAGTACCATTTGTTGGTCCATTATTTGGTTTGGCTTGGCTTTTTAATGTTTTCAACCTTCATTCCCATGTTGGCATTGTGGAAGTCATTGGCTTGTCCAATTCATATTTGGAAATCCATTTATATTCTAGTGAGATCAATGAAGCATTGAGGTATTGTTTGAATTCCAACCACTGTTTTGGTTTTGGTTGATGTTCTTGGGCAATTTGGAAACTTGGCTCTGTTTGATTGTTAAGCAATGCCTTGGATATATATACCTGTTGTGGTTTGTTTTCCATGATTGTCTTTTTGACCCAAACTTGGATAATATTTTTTCCTCAAATGCTTGTAGACTGTTGTGGTTGGTGATATGACTATGGTTCTCCTGTCACCGATTTGTCGGAGTGCGTTTGTATATTCCACATATAATCTTTTGGTGCCAAGAGTGTAACATACACTATGACCTTGAGATTGTACTTCAAAGTGTCATTGTGCCACTCAAGACCTGCTTTCTAAGTGCACATCCATGAAACTCCCAAGATGATTTCCTCATTTAGGTCCATATCAGCCATGATGTGGAATTGATGTGGGGCATTGGTTACTCTCAATGTTAATTGAGACATTTTCTTGTCCCAAGATAATGATTTTTCCTTTGTTAGCTGCATTTATCTCAACCTTGGTTGGTTCAATCATGGAGGTTGATAGCTTGAGGTATGTAGAGTGCTGCATGGCATTGACATGCATCTAGTGTCTACAAGTGCTCTTTCTATTGTGCCATTGACTACTTGGACATTTATGCGTACATCCATTCCTCCAAGCCAACTTTGCTATATCTGGACTGCTACAATAGGAGGAGAAGGTGCTTCAGTTTGCCGTAGTTGAGCTAGATATTGTAGTTCCTTGCATTTCAACATCCACAACCGAGCTTCTTCTTGTGCATGTTTTTATTATTGTTTGAGTATTCTGTTTCCTTTCCTTTTTTCGTATAAGTTCTCCAGCATTTTCGCGGTAAGAGGTTGATGATACTTCTTCGATTTGTATCCATTATGGGTCATTACCTTGATGTGTTGGTCATGAAATTATTTCATCTGCCATTTTTATGCGTAGATGGCTATAATTGCTTTGAGTCTCAACTCATCTAGTTGGGTAGCTATTCTACTCTATCCGATAACTCGTGTCCCGTCCATCCTAATTCTTGTGCAACGTGCATTGTAGGAATCAAGAATTCCACAAGTAGTATGGCATTTATCCCAAACACCAAATTGAAAGGTGTCGTATTTTGTGGTGCTTTGTATGCTACCTAATATTCCCATAAAGCAGAATTTTGTTTTTAATCCCAATCTACTCTTGATTCGCTGACAATTTTTGCAAGCACCGTGCATAGAATTTTGTTGTTCTCTCAGCTTGTTTGTTTTCTTGTGGGTGGTATGATGCTGATTTAGAATGAAGCACCATAAACTCTCGCAATAGATACTCAACCATATCATTGAGGAAATGGGTCCCTTGATCACTCACTATTTCAATCAAAAGCCCATATCTTGTAAAAATGTTCTCATACAAGAACTGTGATGTCATTCTAACATTGTTCTTTTGCGTTGCCTTGCCTTCTACCCATTTTGCTAAATAGTTTGTGGCTACTATGATTTATTGAGCATGCATTCAATATGCCCATTGAGGTTTGGTTTACATCCGTGTAACTAGGATCCTTCATGCTGACCTTGGTTGTGATTCCTTTATGTCGTAAATAAATATGGTCATAGCCCCAATCTTGAACCATTTTGAGTTGACGCATAAATGGTCGCCCCAAAATAACTTCAAAGCTGTTGCCTTTTCCAAAGTCAACTACAATAAAATTATGTTTGTATTCTATTCCGCAAGAGGATACAATAACTTGTTCCAACATTCCTAAGGGTCTGTCTGCAAGCTACAACTTTATGCATGTCTTTCTCACAGCTGGTCTTCCCCATTTCTCGCAGATTTCTTTGGTAGCAATGGCTAAGCCGGCTCCACTGTTGAGTATCGCTATTGTTTTAACTCCCTTTTGACTCCCTTGTATTCTAGCGTTAAGGTGGTGTTCCCCTCATTGCCTTCGCAATAATCACCCACCTTATTCATGGGTACAGGTTCTACTTCGTGTTTCTCTCGTTGATTCGTTTCCATGATTTCACCTACAAGTTTATCTTTTGGATGGATTTTCAGCCCCATTTTTTCAGATTTCTACTCATTTGTCCCCACAAATGTGGCCTGATTTTCAGAAGTTCAGCGAGAGTAATTGTGCATCTTATAGGAGAAGACATCAAATCGTGTAAGCTCTTCGTGTCTGTCATCTATGGAATTGGATTCCATTGAGATGACACAAGTCTTACTTCAGACTTTGTTTCATGTTCCCCTACAAAGGATGGTAAGGTTCTTATGGTCACTAGTGTCGAGGACAATGGGTTCGCCAGGTGAGCCAGTCTAACCGGGCTGCTTGGTGTGGGACCTTCAATTTTCTCCATGCAAAAGTGTGCTACATCAAGCTCTGTGTATGTTGTAATAGAAAGCTACAATACAATGTTAACCGACAAGTCAGACAGTGGAGTCATCACTAGGCGAATAGGAGGCTTGGAGATTGCTCAAAGCCACCTATCGCTTGGTGTTGACCTGGATGTAACCAACGATGCAGACCCTTTTGGTGATGTGATTACAATTCATGCAGAGGAGTCAATACTGGGCAAATAGGAGGCTTGGGGACTGCCCAACGCCACATATCGCATGGTGTTAACCTTGGGGTTAAAGTCATTAAAAGAGGCAGTTAAGTCAATACTAGGCAAATAGGAGGCTTGGGGATTGCCCAAAACCCCCTGTCGCTTGGTGTTGACCTTGGTGCGAAGACATGATATGCAACAGTGAAGTCAACACCGGGCGACTAGGAGGCTTAAGGACTACCCAATGCCACCTATCGCTTGGTGCTGACCTTGACAAATAGGCATTGGCACATCGATGAACATTACATTGTTTTGAGTCATGGGCCGGGCTTGTCGGTCCAATAGAAAAAGGATAAGAGTGACCGCCGATGAGAGGTGCATTCTACTTGCAACATTCAAGGGTTAGTTGGCTAAGCATGGGTGCCCAAGTGTCAATGGGCGAGCTCATATAAAAGTCAATCTAAACCTAAAATACCTCATTCTCTCATTTGTGCAATAGAAGAGTGCTCTTGCTCCATCTCAATCTCCTCCTTCATCTCCTTGTGTGTGTGTGTGTGTGTGTGTGTGTGTGTGAGAGAGAGAGAGAGAGAGAGAGAGAGAGAGAGAGAGAGAGAGAGAGAGAGAGAGAGAGAGATAGAGAGAGAGAGAGAGAGCATTACGAAGGCACGACGGTGGCAAGGCGGTTGAGCGAGGCACGACGATAGCTCCCTCTTCATCGCGGCGAGGAATCCTCCACGAAGGCGAGCATAGGGCGGTGAGTGACACACCCCTGCTCTCTTGAGCTTGCTAGATTAGTCTTGTTGTGTGCTTGCAGCCATTTGTGGCTCACACACAGTGTACGGCAAGTCCCTTGCATTGACACGTGCGACAGACATGCACATTTTTGGCGCCGTTGGTGGGGAAATGCTCTGCACTAAGCTCGAATAGCACTCTATGCTGCTTTGTGGTGTAATTACAGATGTAGGAAAGGTAGAGAAGGAATGTGTGTGTGTTGAGAAGGAGTTTCTTTTTGCTGCAGTGTACTGTTTTTATTAATAAGGTGTTGTAAGGTACTGTCTTTTTTGTTCATAAGGTGTTAGAATTAAGGTAGTAGATCTATAATGTTAGCTCTGTAAGGTACAATAAGTAGATCTGTTAGCTAATGAGTTGCTGTAGTACTATGTTAGTGTGTAATGGTAGCTCTATTAGTTGTAAGTAGGTAGTTTAGGTGTGTATGTGCTTGCATGCATGACGCGGCCACGATGACCTTATCCAAAAAAAAATAAAAATAAATAAATAAATATATTTTTGTTAAAGGTAGGATCGGGATCGGGAATATTCCTCAGGCCCAAGCCTAAACCCAAGCCCAAGCTCACGCTCAGGTTCAGGCCTCAGTCACCCTTTAAAATTACTTATTTTAGCCTCACGCATAAGTATAAATCGACCCTTTTGAGGACCAACAGAGCTTCGGGTAACCGAACTTTGTGTTGTAAAGCACACCACAACCCCCTAAGCAATACGCTCATTTCAAGCTATCACACGCTCTAATCCAAAAATCGATCATTAAAAAACATAAAAAAACGAGTGAATATGGGGTGCAAAACGCCTAAAAAATTAAGTACTTAATCTTTGAGGTTATTCGCTGACTCTTGTAGGCTGCCAAAGGCACATGCATCTGCACTCTAGTCGTGTGCTAGAGACCGAGCAACTAGCGAGCATTTTGACTTATGCGAGTTCTCAATACCCATCTACCTTAGTTCGGGCCCTCAGCGGGAACCCAAGGTAGTACCACTCAGGACCCGCATATTGCGCCCAATGACTCTTCCTCTGACTACGACATCATGGAGGGTTATCCAATGCCTAATCTTGATAGATCAAGACAAGACATGCATGCCATGGGTGCACGGTTTGGGGCAGGTGTGCTTAGCCGCTTGAAGGAAACCTTTAGTAGAGCCACTCGCTCCAAGCATGGAGCTAACGATGTAAATGAGGGGGGGTGGGGAAGTAAATTTTCCATTCATGACCAACGTAGACCCTATGTCGTTAGAGAGTGTGCACGTGAATACTCCATTTTTCACTGCACCCCCTGACTCTTCAGAGCTATTCTCCTCCGAGGTTATATTACCTAATGGTAGAAGCCTTGCCGAAGTGCAAGAGGTTGAGTGATATATCATTGCGGCTAGGGAAAAGGAAATCGAGAGCTTACACAACACGGAGCAATGAAGAGAGGTAAAAACAAAAGCCCCTATGTCAATATCCTTGCTAGGAGAGAAATCGAGTGCTCTTGACTTAGCAGCCACTAAGGGCCAACCCATAGAGATCCACATTGCATCTAGCTCAAAGGACACCCCTAGCACCTCAATCCTAGATGGAGCATTCTTAAATGAGAACTAGGAGTATGAACTACAAACAAAAACTCTAATCGACTTATACACATGTCACACCTATCTTGTGGGTTGGTTAGATGTCCTACAATCCACAACGGGTGCTACTAGTGTGGAGGATCAACAACAAAGAGTTTGTGAGGTCATCCATAGGGTTATTGAGCAAGAGCAACAACAATGCATAAGACGCCAGCAAGAGGCCAACCTTGGAGTTACACATGCATTCCACATTGAAACAAAGGATGATTGGTTGGACTCTAACACACCTCTACGACACCCTATTGAAAAATAGTGTCTATCGGAGAGTACTATATAGCACATTATTGGACATGGGAGCTCAACATAATTTGTTATCCTATGGAGTTTGGTGTCAGCTACGAAAACCACCCCTATCCACAAGCACCATCCAAGTCAAGGATGTCAATAAGAAGAAGACCACTATTTTTGGAATCCTACACACTCCTATTATTTATGACAATGGAACCGTGGTTCAAAACTTTTTGGTCATGCCTGTTGGTTTTATGGAGGGTAATATAAACCTAAAAGGTAGCCATCAAATGCACTATTGATTGGGGACTGGGGGTGTCACAATGCAGAAACCAACTCTTAGCACAGCCACTCAAGCCATAGTCCCTAAGATATTTCCTCTTAAGGAAATTAAAACCAAAAAATTGCATGTCCAAGAGGTTGAACCATATGTCCCCATAGCCCAACTCTCTAGAGCTTCAACTGCTGTAGTTGAAATAAATCTTGAGACGCACAAGACCCATCCTAATATAACAAAGAAAACATACAAGTGAGTCCCTAAAGCTTCTTTAGCGACCATAGCTAGTGCTCAAAGACAGGATCCTGGTAAGAGACGTCCCACTCACCCCAAGAAATGTAAAGAAACGTTGCAATGGATTCCAAAACGATTATTAGAAGCCCAAGGCTACTATGAAGGAAATAATCAAATCTGGATGCCAAAACATAAATTGTGCTCTTACTTGTCACCTGACCCATGTGAGCCCAATCCCGTAGCTCCAAAACAAATTGAAGATTGTGGAAAAGAAAAAATCACATAATGCTACACACCCACTCCAGAGCTAGTTTGGGTACAGAAGAAAGAACGATTTGTTCCACCTAGCTCAGGAACAAGGAAGTCAGATGAAGCTTCTTGCTCTTCATGTAGTTTCTATACAGAAATAGAAGCTTCGACACAAGCTCCACCTACACATTGTACATATCCATACAAACAAGAAAGAGTTTGCACCTCCCGTTGTAAGTTCACCACCTACAACAATGTTGCAAATAAAATCATGGGACAATACCACCCTTGCAACTAGATGAAATGCATAGGGCGGTAAAAAACTATTGGTTAAAGCCTTCACCCATAACAACTTGGAACAATTGGTTCCAAAAGGTGACGACATCATTCCAAAAGGTATGATCTACCCAAGGAAGGGGGGAGTGTTTGCTGACATCCATCATTCACTTGCTTCCCTCTCAACCTTCCTCCCTAACCTCTCAATCTCCCAATCTTAGGGAATGTATATATAAAGCCTTATACTCACAAAAACAAGATAAAAGAGTAAAAGAGCAAGAGCCCCCAAACAAAAATCTGGAAACCTACGAGTTCTATACATAGCACAAAATCATAAAAACACATTATGCACAATTGCACGACCTTTTGACATAAACCTTATAATATTTGCACTTCAACCATCATCTATCTGTGTAAACAGATATTGCTAGTACACTAGAGTCATCCACTCCTGCCTTGGGTGAGAGGTACCCTCATTACTTTTCACAAGTGTTTCACATGGTCTTTCAGTGCTTGCCTGTGAATGGGATTTTGTAGATACTCTAGCATGTGAGAGAAATTTTGACGAGTTAGAATGACTGATATATCTCTTGACCACAACTGATCCATACTTAATAGAGAGCGTTTCTCCCATTGCACAAGCCTACCCTTTTGACCAAGATGACTATAGATGTCTAGTGACCTTCTTTGTAACATTGGTGCCTCTAATGATGAAGACAATTCACATGATTACACGAATGGCACGTATGGTCTCACGGATGATGACTTTGTTTTTCTTGACAACAAGGATAGGGGTTTAGCCTTAGGGTTTTCCCCCAATCTCTACAATATCCTATTCCCTTGACTTTCTAGGGGGAGTGTAAATAATTAGGTTAGAGTTCCTTATGTTGTTTAATTGTATTCAATAAGGGTTGGTACCTCTTCCCACTGATGTGCCTCCTAGAGGTATTCTTTGTGTTTCCTAGTGTGTACAAGGATGTTTTGCTGTTGTTATAATTTGGATCTTCATGGAATCTTTCTCTCTTTCACTCTTCAAATCAAGCGCGGTCATCAACACAAACAGGTCTTTCTTATCCATTAGCATTGCCCTTTATCTTTTTGCATCCATGTTTGTCTGCTTTAATTGTGATTGGTAGCATAATATTCAGTGCTTTTGCTTAGTATCAAACATGTAGATTTTGGTCAAAGAAAATAGTTTTTTGACCATGTATTTGGTGAGGGCCACTTTACAAATTTTTGGTCCACCTCTCTCTTGGTATGCACTTGATGGCAAGGCTTCAAGGCTTTGCGGAGGAGAAGGGACCTGATGCATTAAATCTATATTTATATTTTGTACATAGCTATGGTTTTGACACACTTGGATCTCGGAATAAGGAGAGGTAGGAACAAACCCTATGAAAAGAAAAAATCACTGGATACTGATTCTACCTGATGATCAACTATAGGTGAAGAGTAAAAGTCAATAGTGAAATGGAGGAGAATCTTATGCATTATTGAGGTGGAGTCAACAAAATATTATCAAATTCAAGCATAACTCACTTATGGACACAAGGCTTGCACATGAAGTCAAGAGGGGACCACATGGAAGACTTTTGGAAGGAAAAAGATGGACACATATTTTTGTGGGATTTTTCTCTATTTTTTCCATTCCGAATCGGAAAAAGTTTTCAATAGCAAAGTTGTAGGCATTGAGCTCTTTTTTAATAATTTTTGGAGCTATGGTTTGGGATATATGACCAAAATGGTGGAGCCTATCTGTACAGATGGAAAGAAGTCATGATTATCCAACCCCACATACACAATTTCTTATAGGTTTCTTTCCATTATTGTTGTATTTTCTCTTATTTTATCAAGATTCTCTTGGATTCAAGCTATGGAAGGTGGCATGGAGACAAAGCTTGCCATGATGAAGGCGATTAGGAGAAAATTGGTCAATAAGCAGGGCACATGGAGCTCTCTCCTTGGGGGAATGCCTCTAACTGAGGCTACTCTGTAATAACTCCTCTGCTCATAACCTCTTCCCTAATCACTCTCTTGGCCTATAAAAGGAGGCCCTTCTCCTTTGTAAATGGACACACACACACACACACACACACACACACTATCTCATATACACACTACATTCCACACACACACACACACACACACACTATCTCATATACACACTACATCCACACACACACACACACACACACACACACACACACACACACACACACACACACACACACACACACACACACACACACTATATCCCATACACACATACCTACACACCTATACATACACACCCTTGTGCTACATGCTAGTAGCATGAACCTTAATCACATAATCACAACACCATCACCATCACCATGCACAAAATGAGAACCTTAACTCCACACACTTGTAAATGAAGGATTGAAGGCGCGATGTCAAGAAGAAGAATGATGGATACACTCATGATATTCCTTGCAATCAACTTACATCCCTCCATTATGCTTCATACGGTCTTGTTCCCTTCTCATCTTCTTTCCCTATGCTACCTATTGTATTCATCTTTTGCAAGCAATCAAAACACTCCATCTTGGTGCCATACCTTGTGTCGTTCAGGATGCACTTCATTGTGAGTATGGTTTATGCTTGTTTCTTTCCATTTTGCTTATGTTAAGGTGTGCGGATTCGCCACCATACACACACTCTCTCTCCCTCTCATATTCCTATCATCTTGCTACTTGTTCATCTTAAGGTCTGCAGATTTTCCACCTCTGGTATGAGAAGTGTGCATACTTGCATGTTTCCCTTACCCTATTATCTTCCTTACTACATGCATGAGTAGCAAACCTATTCTCACTCACTCACCATTCCTCTCATCTTGTTTTCTGACCACCCCATCCCACACTTGGGTGTGGATCTTGAAATTGTTTTCCATGGCATGTTTGATTGTGTATATGTATGCATCCTAGCCGCATATCTTGCTAGGTGGTGCCCCTATTGTGTACCTCCCATAAAGAAGCCAATGTGTATAGTCTAGGTGTAGAGGCCACCGTTTGGTGCCTCCACGGAGGAGGGCTTTGCAAAGACCTTCAGTCAACAAAGAGTATCCATGCATGGCATTAATCATGGACGAGTGGCTACAAGATTTTTCAAACTAGAGGACTGAAGAAGAGGAGATTGTAGAAGCACTCAAGGCCTTCATCGAAGTGCTAATACCAGATTGTATCATCGTAGATATCCAAGAAGTAAGCTCCCCATCTCACATTGCTCATGCTAATCTCAAATCAAGAGCATCAAGAGGGAGGGCTACAAAATGTCATCATTGTTGTCAACCAAAGCATTCAGTCAATGAGTGCCGATAGAGGAGGCGAAGAAAGAACGTTGGGTTTTGCTTTTGAGAACCGCATCAGCACTTGTAAATACATCAGTTAGATTTTGTGTAGGCCCAAGTGTTTTCTTTCCAACCATCAGAGAAGAGTCGTCAACTACATCAACCACAAAGTCCAAGCCACAAAGCCTAAAGTATTTAGTGGAAGCAAGTGGGCCTACGCTCTCTAGGCCTAGAGATTTCAAGTCAAGTACGACCTTGCAAGCATCATCACCGCATGCAAAATGGAAAACCGATTGAGTAGACTCTTCTTGCAGTCCGTTTTGAACCCAATATGGAGGATTATGTGGACTTACACAAGAGGTAGAGGCCTGTGGTGAAGGTGTCACCTTGTCTAAAGGTATGAAAATCTAGTGGTCAAAGCCTTTTCCTACACCCAACATGGATAACAACAATAGGCAAAAAGTCTTTCCTTTCCGTTTCTTGCAACACATGCATGCAGACGTGTACATTGATAGGAAGATATTCTACCAGCAAAAGATTGTTTTCCTATTCGGAGCAGAGATGCTAAATGAAATCCTTAGATCCCCACATCCCATCATCTTGCACCTTCTTGATTACTACCACACTTTTGATGTAAGCATCTTTATTCTATTCTAGCCTTGTGCTCTTCTTAGCTCCTACTCAAGTTTTCCACCCATGTATAAATCTTTATGAATCACTAAGTCATTCCAAAAAAAATAATTAAAAAAAAATGATTTTCTTCTTATTACCATGGCAAGTTTTTCCTTTCCCACATTCAGTGGCAAGAAGAGAGAAGACGTCACCACCAAATTTCTGGATAATTTTGACATCGCTTGTGTGGTTTCCAACAAGAATGACGACTCCTCATGGCTACAAATCTTTCCTCTACTGATGAAAGTAGAGGCTAGGTCTTGGTACAATTCTTTGCCCCAAGCTACCAAGGATGCATGGAGGAACTACTACGTGCTGCATCTGTGAGGAGGTTTGGTGGAGCAACAACCTCATAAAAGTTATGGTTTGTGGGTCGCCGCGACGGACCTCCATAGCATAGCCTTCAGGCATCAACATAAATATCAATACCAGGGAAGCGACTCGGATGAGGCATGGAAACTCACTAGGGTGTCAATCCTAATGAAGTGAACTCAAAGAGATGCAATGACTAACTCTACAAGCAAATCAATCGCATTAAAGCCAAGTAATCTGCCTATGTCCTTCTACACAGCTCTACAATCATCACACCCGTTCACCATGCAAATCATACCGGAATCGCACGAAACTTGAAGGGGAGCTATAGGGGACTATTAGGAACATATCCTATCACTGTCATAGCATTTTGGACAGGTACAAAGATCGCGATCGTTCGTCCCACAATACGCAAAAACAGTAAATGGATGACCCTTAAAGGGTCGTTTATAGGTCCTTAAAGCCTCTCCTAGGGTCAAAACAACATAAAATACGCATATAAACACTCAAAACAGCGATTTAATTAAGGCCTAAACGGATGCGTTTGAAACCTTCACCGAATCTTGAATGCTTACACTTGAATGAAAGAGCAGAGTAAGAGGAACACAATGCAAGAAACAAAACTGAATTTGGATTACTGTAGCCACAGAAGCGATGATTACAAGTTGGAGCAAAGAGGTAGCTCTTTGTGCGTAATGCAATAGTCACTTATCTTCAAAAAATAATCTCTCCTTTTCCACTAACCTTAGTGTATTATATACCTAGGGCTTTCTAAAGTGACCGGCGGCCAACTTCTCATGGACCTTTACATACATCATTGGAAAAATTACATCTTTGACTCAGACTTGACATAGACGATTGACATTAGGATTTTACAGGGTTTGATGTATTAAACATCGGAAAAATAATGTGACCACATCAAAACTTTGGCCGGCTGACCCAACGAGCGCCTTGGCTAGGTGGGCACTTGTATGTTGTTATCACCTCCAAACACTCCACCCTTCCTAGCTCGTGTCATCCCTTGACACGACCATTTGTAGTCTGGTCTTCTTGTTGATGAGACTCCCCCCTTCCTTGATTGAGTTATATATGGCATGTTTTGCTTGTTCAAATGGGGTACCCATTTGCCTTTGATTGACGAACATGTGTTCTTTGTGATTTGGATGTTGTGGACGAGGCATTTGTGCATGTTGTTGCACATCCTACTTTACCTTTCCATTTGTGCAGTTGGTCGATGATACCTGCTTCTTTGGATACTTGGCCTCCTGGTGCAGTTGACTTTTTACTGGAGCTCGTATCTCAAAATGTTTGAGACTTTGACGTGTGTGCACTGGCATCTCCAATTTGATTTTCTTTGCCACTTTGTCAATAGAGCTTTGTTGGTATCTTTGAAGATAAGAGTTGCTCTTGTCGAAGCGTAGTTGAGAACAATGTGGCCCCACTTTATCTCTTTGAAGATCGTGTAACAAATTCTTTATTGGTTTCAGTTGATGGAAGGAATATATACAATAGAATAGTGATGGGTGTTTCTAAATTAGGGTCTAGAACTTGAATGACCAAAGGGAAAATCCCAGTGGAAAAAAATGCCTTTGGTATACGCTCTTATTGGGGTTGAACATTTGGAATTGAGTACCTGTTCATGCAAGGTGAGTGCTTGGGAGAAATAAAGTAAGAGTGCGTAATGCAGGTGCCAATTATGGGACACTCTATATGCACACAAGAGTTCTTTCAAGAAAATCATGCGGTGTGAAAAATTAGTTGTTCGGTGCTTCAAGGAACAAATGTAGCACATGTGATATCCAAGGACATCTCAATAGTTTCCACATTTCCAAGAAGGGTTTTTGATGTTGAAGCTTCTCCACTCATTACTCACTATGCATAGTGCGTGAGTGTCTTTTGAACTCTCTTCTTCACTTTACCAAACTTAAAATACATAGACTTGGACTCTTATGCTCACCTATATCAGCATGAGCGACACAACATAAATATGCTCAACTCCTCCACCTTGAGCAATACTTAGAATAGCTAAGACTCTTAGACCACAAAGAATATTACTTGAAGCTTTGGGACTAATGCCTTGCTCATTTAGTGGCTCAGCTACCCGACTCTTGACTTTTATGCTATGTATTTTTAATGGCGACTTGGACTTACCTGTTCATGGCCTGAAACCCAATGCCATAAGTTCTTGAGATTAAGGCCTCTATCATTGCTTTGGTCTTTGGATGCCACCATTTTGTCGAGTAGGTTGGCATATTTTGGCTCCTCTTGACTTGCTTGTTGTATGTTGATACTTCTTTGTAAAACAAGTCCTTTAGCTCTGATAGGGCTTGATGTAGCCTTTGCATTAATTTCCATGAGAAGCGATTGTCGAGATGTGTGGGTTCTCTGTGATTGAGTTTCCACTAGCAATTTTGGAACCCATCTTGTTTTTGGTCATTGTGTGACCGTCTTTGGCATTTTATCTTCTTCTATAATTTGATGGACACTAGGCTTTGGTATCCAAACCTGATGATTTTCGATGTAAAAGCCTTGCTTTTGTAATTGATGACAAGGTATCCATCTGTAGATTGCAACAGCCTTGGTTGTAATTGGCTTCTGTTGGCTTTTGGTTGTCATTTCTTGCTTTGGGGTAGAGACTTGTGCTGCTTGATTTCTCTTCATTGTTCCCAATTGAGCTACAATTTTTGGTAACTATATTGGAGTGTTACCTTCATAAACTTCTTGTGCTTCAAGTAGCTTAACTGGAATCATCCGCTGCTGCATCTGTTTGTGTTGGGTAGCTTCGTTGAAGTTTGACTTTGGTACCCATACTTGTTGTGTTGCTTTCTTGGAAGGTCTTTTCTTCTGTCCTTTTTTGTTGTTCTTTATCCTGCTTGAGTTGTTTTTATTTTGTTGATAGCACGTCTTGTTCCTTGTAGAACTCATTGGTTGAGGTGAGTAGGTCCAAGCTGTTACTTTAGGCTTTTAGGCCAAAACATTAGTGTTTCCTTGGAAGTATCCTTGAGCAGTGATTGACTCATTTGATGCTATCCACCTAGTCACCTTTTGTTGTTGTGGTTGAACATGTGTTTCATGTATCCAAACTGGGTCTTTGACTTGGATGTGCTCTTTGGATACCAACACTTGGTTGACATTCTTCGGCTTCTTCTGGATGCTTTTTTGTGATGGAAACTTTGGTTGATAGACTTTTTGCTTTGGTTTCCATTGCATTGTTGATGGTGTGGCTCTTGATGTAGAGGCTTCGTGGGAAATTTGATGGAAGCTTGTTGAAGGTAAAGTCATCTGGCAAGGTTGATATACTTCAATGTTTACCTTTGCTTTACCTTTTTCTTCTCTGCATGGATTTGAGAAGCTTCATGGAGTCTCACCGTTGTTGTTGTTGAAGCTTTTGATTGTTGTCGAAAGAAGATGTTCCTCCAGCTTTCTATCAGGACCAGACTCTCTTTGATATTATGGGAGTTGATTATGTGGAAAGTATCTTTATACTCCCCGGTACTCAATTTGAGTACAGCTTCTGCCTCTCCAAAGCTAGGAATCGGCATTTTTAAACTTGTGTAAACTGTTTCTTCCAGCTCATTGATTGGTGGATTTCCCATCATGATCCACGTTCCATAAGTCATTAGATTCTTAGTAGCATAAGGATCAATTGCGGCCGAACATGTAACCTTGAGCCCTGTTTGTCCGCATAAATTGAATTTGATCATCGTAGGAGATAGTCCATCTTCTTCCTTGTCCGTGTTCTTCTTTTGATCTTGTGTTTGTTGAAGATTTGCCGTTGAACTTGGAAGCTTTTCTCCTTCATCTACTTTCATTTGCACTTTTTTTGGAGTCGGCTTCTTTGAAACAGCTTTTGTTGTTTCTTCAGGTATGCCAATAATGACATATTCTTGTGGTTTCTCTGCTTCCTTCATATTCAAATTTTCCTCATGCTCCAGGATGTAGCTATCTGCCTCACTTTTTCTACTTTCACACTCACAAACTTCATTAGCTTCCTTCAACACCCTTATTGTAAATAAGGGAGTTATATCATAGCCTTACTCATCACAGAATTTAGTTAGGGTCGCCTCATTCACACACACATCAAGAGTCTCCAGTGTTTGATCCCATCCAAAGGGTTCAAATAACTCCTCTGGAAATGGTTCCGGTATGTAAGCTTCATCGTCCATTGATCTTTCTAGGATGCAATCTTCCTTCACTGAGCTTCCACACTTCGAAGCACCACATATCCAAAGTTCTTGTTTGGTTTGTAGCCACGCAAGTATCTCTTTCCCATTGACTATCGTAGAATTAGTTTCTTCTAAAGGAGTTCTATTCACATCTCTATAGCTATGGTCTTTTATGCTTATTTTTGTGGTGATCTTTTTATGTCTTAAGTAGATATAGTCATAGCCCCAATCTTGAACCATCTTAAGTTGACGCATGAAAGGTCTTCCTAAAATGATATCAAAATTGTTCCCTTTTCCAAAATCTACTATTACAAATGTATGTTCATATTCAATTCCACAAGAAGTCACAATAATTTGCTCTAAGATACCCAGAGGTTTTCTCGTGTATCCATCTGCAAGTTGCAGCTTCATTCTAGTTTTCCTAAGCGGTGGTCTACCCCATTTTTCCCAAATGTCTTTTGTGGCTATGGCTACTCCAGCCCCACTATCAAGTATAGACAATGTTTTAACTCCTTTGTATTCCACAGGTAAGGTGGTGTTTCCTTCTTCTCCTTCGCAATGTTCCCCCACCTTGTTTATTGGCACAGGTTTAGCATTTGCATCGATTGTTCATTTGAGGTTAGATCTTGAAGAGGTATCGTTAATCCCATCTTCCCCAAATTGTTGCCTACTTCATCCCATACATGTGGTCTAATCTTAAGCAGTTTGGATAGAGTAATGGTGCACTGTATTGGAGCTGACATCAACTCTTGCACTCTTTGTATCAATCATCCTGGATATGGCTTTCCTCTGAGATGGCATCACTCTAGTATTTGAGTCCGCCTCATGTTCTCCTATGTATAAGGGTAAGGTCTTTAAGGACTCTGGATTGCTTTCATTTGAAACTTCCATCCCTGCATCTCCATTTAGAGATTGAATGTCTCCCTGATAGACTTCATGCCCTGTATTGACCTCAGTTATGGGTGCAGATTGGAAAGTCACACTTTTATCTTTTGCACTTCTAATTGCTTCCCACAATTTATTTGGCCATGGATCATCTATCTCTGGGATAGGTGCCATAAATTGTGATCTTGACCTTGCATCATTAGTGGTGTTGGCCACTACTTGATCATCTAGTTGAATTTCTAGGTTGTTGGTTTCTTGTGTTGCACTCTTGGCTTGCACATCCTTTTGTGATTCTAGCTCAATGTTTCTTTGAGTTAATCTTTCAACAACCTATGCCTTAGGCATTTCAAATCCAACACTTTTTGGTTTTGTTTCTGGAGGTGGAATTGGTGCTTCAGGCTCCATCATTTCTTGTGCAGTTTTTACCAATTCCTTACACATTTTCAACCTCTTAGTCTCTACCTAAGTATGAGGATATTTCATCCCTCGTTGCTCTAGGGTTTGGTTGGGTTTCAATCTAGCCTCATATGCTTCCAGTGCGGCATCTAATGGCTCTAGGACTTTGTCTACCAACACACATCCTCCGGAAGACGCCTTCCTTGGTTTCTTATTGCTCACCACTGTTTTGTTTTCCCGTTCTTGTTTTAACTGCTCCTTTGTCTCTTGTAATTCTGTTTGTAGTGTAGTTTGATTTGTAATTGTTCTTGATTTAATTCTGTCTCTTTTGGCTTTCCAGGATTTTCTCACAGTCCTCACTGACACACTAGTTGTTTCCCCTCGTTTGGGTTGTTTATCTTTCTCCTCATTCTGGCCCTCAGCATTTTCTTTTGCTTGGGCTCTAGTCACTACCTTCACAGGAATTTTGGGTTCTGCCTCTGATCCACTTGGAGAAGGTAACACTCCCACAACATTCATTGTTGTTTTCCCCTGTTTGTTTGGGTGTTTTGGACAATTAGGAACAACGTGTGTAATGGCACACTCCAAACAATATCCAATTATCTCTACACGAGAACAATTCTTGGCCCAATGATTACCTCCACACTTGTAGCATGGTCTATCTTGTTGAGTCACTGGTGGTACAATTGATGGTTGTTCTTGCTTAGCCAGAATGGTCTCTGGTCTACGCTCTTGATTGGCTATGAACATCAGAGTGTCCTCATTCAATGAATAGAGTTTTTTCATAGGTTCTTGCCCTAGCCTAGGTTGTGATACCTCAGCTCTTTGTAAAGCCCTTGATACAACCCTATTTTGAAATAATGGATGATTTGGTAATGGCATTTGTTTTTCTATTTGATGTCCAAATAGTATCCCCCTCGTGTAGGTTTGATTATAGTAGCACACTCTCATCTCATGATTGGTCCATTTTTGCTCAATGTCACACCATTTTATTCGTTGTGCTACTTGCGCTGTTAGCTCATCTAGGTTGGTCATTAATTGAGACATAACCACTTGCCTTGTGTTGGTTTCACTAGATGCTAAAGGAGCATTATCCATAGTGATCTTTGTATCACCAATTTCCTCGCCGTAGGCTTTACAATCGTCAACTAGGTATAACGCTTCTCTCGTGACTTGTTCAAAGAAAGTACATCCTTCTAAGTGAAAATCTTTCTTGAGAGTTTCATTTTTCAAACCCTCTATGAAGAGAATTGATAATCTTTCATCCTCTGGTAACTCGTGTTCTGGACATCTCTCTATATATTGTTTGAAGCGTAGCGATGCTTCCTTCACTCTCTCGTCTTCTTTTCGCTTGAATGCATAGATCTAGGACACTGTGTTATTCTTGATTCCCCTTTTAGAGAACTCCACAACAAATTCTTGCAATAGTTGCTCAACGTTTGAGAAGGCATTTTTGTCCAATGGTTGGAACCAATTCAATGCTATCTCTTCCAAGGTTAAGCCAAATCCCTCATACTGTGTATGAAAATAAAATACTTGTTCGGCTCTTAACACTTGTTTGAACAAGGATGCGTGTACGTATGGATCCCTTAATCCATCATACTTCTTCTTGACACATTTGGCCAATTGATATGGTCTCATTGGTTCCGGTTCAACCATGTATCTTAGCGTGTTGGGGTCTCTCACAAAGACATCCCTCGTTTCTTCTTCTCGTCTTGGAGCAAATCCTGGTGGAATCCCCTTTGAGAAATGTTTTGGAAATGTTGATGGATTTGTAAGTCTAATTGGTAGTCTCTTGGTTCCACTCAATGAGGTAGGAGCTACACTCCCGTGCATAGCTATTCAGGATGTTTGAGGTCCATTTGATTCCATAGTTTCAATGTTGGCTTCTTGCAAATCAGTCTCAAAAAACCCTGGTACGCTTACACCCGGTTGAAAGTAGTAAGCAGATATTGGAGTACCCATGTATGTACATCTTTTTAGCTCATTTGGGCTGATAAGTTTGTACTCTCGTCCATACTTATCTACCATTAGAACTTGCACTCCCTGGTCATCTGTGTATGTGAAGGCATAGAGGTTCTTGTAGTCTGTCAACTCTTCAATGATGGAATTTAAACATCTATAGAAGTTGTTTTGATCCCCAATAGGTAACCTATAAAGGCCATCATAATTGTAATCCATTAGAACTCTCGTGGCTTCATTGGTTTTGATGAACCTCACGTTGGGTTGTTGATTAGAGGATGCTTCTCCTCTAAGTCGCCAGCAATTTCCACTTTTGCTCTTCTAAACTCCCGCATTTTAGTTGATTGGTTTGGCTTCCAGTGAGCTACATGATCACTTGACAAATATCCATGAGCCATGCCTTGAGGTTTGGCTTGATATGATTGATAAGCCTCATGGTCTTGTCTCAACCCTCTTGTTATAGGTGTTGCAGTATTTCTGGCTGTTTGTGTAGGTGGCATAGCTCTAAGTTGAGTGGGAAACCCTAATGATGGATGAGTTGTCATGTTTAAGCCTCACTCAATACTCTCAAGATGGTCCTTGATAAGAACACCTTGGCTTAGTGCACACAATCCCTTTTTGCCCCTGGTTTGCCCCTGGTCAAGTCTCTAAAAAGTCAGGAATTTGTGACTTTTTTGGTCTCTGGAAATTGGTTCTGGGTACCCTAAAAGTTTGGATTTAGGAAACCTAGAAAAATTCAGCTTTAAAACCAAAACTTTCTTCCTAGCTATACCTGACTCAATTTGGAGTTGTCTATCAAAAGTTAGAGCACTTTTGGTGAACTGCTCCTGAAACAACACTCAAAACAATTTCAGGATCAGGACACAAAGAGATTTTGTGCTTGTATCTTGGCTTCCAGAGGGTATTTTTCACTCAAACTTAAGATTTGGGATGTAATCAAGTAGGTCTACAAACTTATGAAGTTAGATACCCCCACTATGTAGAGGTACACCGATCGCGATCGTTGACCCCATGTCACAGATTTGGAAGATTTTTGCACAGTAGCTAGCCCTTGATGTCTTGATACCAAGTGCCTTTGTATTTTTGAATTTGGAGATGTTTTGACCAATGAAAACCCAAATCCCGGGTGGTTTTGTGGTTATTGGCCTGATTGTGTAACTAGGACTTTTGACCACTTTCTTTTGCTTTTTTGACCTTGCTCCTTTTGGAAAATATGTTGCACTAGATGTCAGCTACCTACTCATAAATTTTCAATCCAAAATGTCATTGGGGTACACCGATCGCGATCGTGGTTCCAGCTCCTTTTTGCATGAAATTTTAGGAGTTGATAGACATGGGTATGATTAGTCTATTCCCAAACCCACTGTGAATTTGGATCACAAAAACTTGAATTTTCTCAAAATTTTGGTTTGAAGGATCAGTGATCAGTTTTTGCCCTATTTGACAACTGTCTTTTGGTTTTTTGACCCTGGCTCTTTTGAGAAAGTTGTTTGTCTAGTTATCAGCTACCTACTCGCCAAGTCTCAACTCAAAATGTCACTATGGTACACCGATCGCGATCGTAGTTTGGAGCCCAATTTGGATGAAACTTGTGGATATGGTAGACAATGATGTGTACAGTCTACTCCCCAAATCTTTTTGAATTTGGACAAGAAAAAGTCAAGTTTTCACCAGATCTTGGTCTACTGCAGTGGTTTTCTGACTGTCTGCTATTTTTGGCTATTTTGGTCACTTTTTTGAATTTTGAAAACTCTTGGTATCTTATATAACCTAGGTGTATGTGTGGGTAAAGTCTGGTCAAAATCTGGGACTGAGGTACACCGATCGCGATCGTAGTTTGGAGCCCAAATTGGATGAAACTTTACCAGCTTGTTCACTAGGCTATTTTAAGACTACCTGCCAGACACTTTTGTATTTGGACTCAAAAAAGTCAAGAATTTACAGTTTCTTGGTCTGAAGTGCCTGATTTTCCAATTTTATCTGGTTTGATTGATTTGGGATATGAGAGATACCTACGCTTGTCCTATGCACATGCTATCCCTCTGCATGATTTCTTTCCAGTTTTGATGTGTTTTGGTCTACTGAAAGTCAATTTCTATGCCAGTTTAGCAGTTTTTGACTTGGATCTGTATTCAGATGGTTTGACAGGTATTTTGAGGTTTCTGGCTCTAGGTCCTTTAGACTTTTATGTTTGTATGCACCTGAGGATCTCACATATGAAATCTGGTTAAAATCTGGCACTTAGGTACACCGATCGTGATCGTAGTTCTGAGCCCAAATTAGACCAAATTTGGCATGCTTGTAGACACTTATATTTTAAGGCTATCCCCCAAGTCTTTTTGCATTTGGATCACCAAAAGTCAAGATTTTACAGTTTCTGGGAATGTCAGGCTAGTTTTACCCAAGTGGCCTGATTTCCTTGATTTTTGATGTTTTTGGGTGTGGTTGCTTTAGACAAACTTGTTTAGAATCTTATCAGGAAGGCACATGTCAGATCTTGTCCAATTCTGACACTGAGGTACACCGATCACGATTGTAGTACCTGGGCCAAATCTGATGAAATTTTGTCTGCTCCCTTTGACAAGTGTTTCCCAGTGTTTGGTGCTACCACTTTGTGATTTGAATCAATTTCAGCTCTGTTTGGTCAGATTTTCTAATTTCAGAGTCTTATGGCCCTTTTGCCAAAGTTATGGTTTTTCTGTTTTTTTGGCTCTGACTTTTGCCCCAAATTTGACTAAAATGTGATTTACTTATCCTACTCCTAAGTACAGAAATGAAAGAACATAAGAAAATGAATCAAACAAAACAAACACGATAAAAAACGGATGATGGATCAGTACTCAATCAATACAAAGAAATTTGAAGAGAAAAAATGCTTAAAGCAACCTCACTCCCAATACCAGTATACCAGTTGACAAGGATTGCAAGATAGCAATACCAGTACTACCAGTACCAGTACCGACATTGAAAAACTCAGACTGGTACCAGTATCAATACCAGTGTATCCGACTGTACAAAGTTTTTTTAAAATGATGTAATTGGCTACCAAAGTCTCTTGAAATTTTTCTTTCAATTATAAGGTTACTTACACAAAAAAGGTGTACTATGTGAAATGGATAACAACTAGCGTGCCAATTTACTAGGATATCAGGATAGCACTACCAGTACCAATACTGGCACTAAAAATTTGGTATTGGTATCAATACTAGTATTAGTATATCAAACTGTTAAAAGTTTGTTTATAATGGTGTAATTGACCACCAAAGTCTCTTGACATTTATATTTCAATTATAAGGTTACTTGCACAAAAAAGTTGTACCTTTGTGACATGGATAACAACTAGGATGCCCATACATCACCTGCATACAGAGCCAATGCTAACAAAATGTTGTGTTGTTTCTATGGGTGCAAGTGAGGGCTACTCTCTTTGGTTCAACTTTTCTAGTGCTATACTATCAACTGGTTTGAAGTTTGTGAAGGAGCTTCTTCCTTTTGGATGGGGTCAGCTTGTACCAACCTGATGTTATTCATTTGTCCAAAATCAGGCTATCTAAGTCTGTTTTGTATAATAAACTTTGTATTTATCTGGGTACCTTGGTCTTTGAACATGTATATGCTCGTCTGTGGGTAATATAAGTAAATAACTAAGACACACACACACACACACACACACACACACACACACACACACACACACACACACACACACACACACACACACACACACACACACACACACATGAGTACCTTCTCTTCTTCTTCTATTCCTTCTTCTTCTTCACGGAAAAATAGGCTCCTTCACTTTCACTTCACTTCATTCCACTTTCATTTCATTACATGTATTATATTTATAAAATATATACAATAAACACTTATAAAGAGTATATAATTAAACAAATGAAACACATAACAATTATATATTTCAAATGACTAAACACTTGTAGAATAAGATATATATATATATTAAACTTCTATCAACATTATACACTTGTGTTCACACACGCAATGCAATTATTCAACATGTCCTTATTATATTAATGAACAAGAATTTAATGGTATCGATTTTGTGGATATTTGGACAGACAGGTCAAGAAGGACTACCTTGCAATGGAAGAGAAGACAACAATAACTTATCAATATGTTCAGAAGGTTGTTACTTGTGTTGTTGCTTGTCCTTGCAAAATCTGCTATGTTTTGCCTCAAGACAGTACAATGTCACGACAGGCAATACATGTTTGGTAAACATTGTCATAATGTTAAAGCAAGAACCTCCAGGGCTTCCATTTCAAGAGTACGGAAATTGGTAGTTGCAGTACTACAAATTGACAAGGGTTGTCCGAGAAAAATTCAAATGTTGGTGGCGCAACAACTTGTGCTTAACTCCTTGATTGGTGAGGAAGCTGAAGTTACATGCGATGGACAATTCAATGATCTTTTGGAGGAAATGATGCCACTTGTTCAAACCAAAGGATATGAGAAACTAATTTTTCTTCCTTGAATTTGTTAATATTTTAAGTATTATTGATTTAACTTTCTTGGGATGCATCATGTAGGTTTTCTTCAATTGTTTCAAAGGAGAGGAAGAGTCAAGGTGTTGTTATTGGGGATGGATATGATAATATTTTATTGCTTCAAAAAAAGTGCATGTTTTCTTTTTTCCATGGGAGTAGATTTCCTGGACAGGGCAAAGAGGATGACAAGTGCTTCCTATTTAAAATGTCCACTAAGGGACCATGTTTTGGGATTGGTCTAGTAAATTAGATGAAACGAATCAAAATGGGTGACTTAAGAAATACGTGGGTGCATTTTGATTTTACCCATAGGTTGGGCAACAATGTCATGCTCAGTTTATGATCCAAGGTAATCTTTAAGTATTTAAAGTATCTCATATTTTTTTCATCATTAAATTTGAGATGATATGTGTGAAAATATTTATGTTGAATATCTTACAGCATACAATCACTGCAGATAATTGCTATATGTGAAACTAAAGAGGAGGATGCAAAGACTCAAGTTATTTTTTGGGAGAACCTTAATTCAACAATGGAAAAGTATTAACATGATGCAGCTGATTTTGCAGGTTTTATGTATGATGAGGCTGGGGCAAACTGGAATGCTATTTGAATAGTCTTCAATGGCGGGCGAGATAATATTATGGAGGGTCAAGTACGATCATGCCTATTTCATTGTTGGGAGCAGAGTCTGCACAAATACGCTAAAAGGTGGATACCTCAAAATCTAACAAATCAACACATTGATAAGTGTGAGGAATGAAGAGCTTGTAAGACCATTGAGCTTGCATCTCAAAAGGCACAATCAATTCAAAAATGGTGGGGATAGCATCTAACTATAGAGAGCATCACTAGAGTGAGCAGATGGTTTGAATGGTGGGACCAACGAATTTCTCATTGGGGAGGAATTGGTACAGATGTAAGTACCTTTATGACAATTTATATTTTTAGCAAAATTTATAAATTTTGCATACATGAAATTTCTAAATATTTACGCATGTTTATTTAAGTTTCATAGGCTGATTTAAGTCTGTGGGGACGAGCACAAATTTCCAATGTTAATTTATCAGAAAGTGTGCGTGCCAGTTGGTTAGCGGGTGAAGGTGGAAAGAGAAAAATTTATTTGTATGATACTTGCTTAACATATATTATAAATTCAGATATACAATGTGCAAAGCATTTGGGATATACTACTGGGTGTTATATAGGAACGAGTCCCATAATGGAGACCTTTCTTTCTCGAGTTGAAACTCAACACACTCCAACTCCGGCCAACGTGGCCCATCTAATACACGAGGCGATTGTAGGGACTCCAATGTATGCGCATCCAATTTTGCATGGAGACAAAGAAACAGTACAATGCAAAAAGAGGGGTAGAACAGGAACAAGTAGCTCCCATCACTAGGAATATGTCATGGAATCTAGACAACAAAACCATCGTGGTCGGCCCAAAAAAATCACGTTTGATATCCAAGGACTAGGCATTTCTAACATTCCACTGCAAATTAGTGACAGTGATGATGATATTGGATCTCAAAAAGAAACAACCACATCTTTGTCATCTCAAATAAATAGTGCGTTAGAGAGTGATGTGCCACGCACTGAGTGGGCCCTGAGGAGAATAGCCATGAAGAAATTGAAAGCATGTAATAGTATGATATCTTTATTTTTGGTATGAAGAGAAAAAGTCTCAAGAGCATGTAGTTTTAGAGTGGTCACTGAAAATATTTATGAGATTCATATAAAAGAGAGTCCAACATGCACGTGTCCGGATTTTCAAAAGCGAGACAAAAAAAATACTTTTTGGCATGCAAACATATGTACTATGTGTACACAAAAGTGCTCAAACTTGAACCTAAGGAGCACATGATTAATCATCAGGCAACCCTCTCACCAATGGATATTGCCTTTATTCTCGGACAACCAAGCAGGATTTGTCCCCCATTTGATTACTATTGGTTTGGTATGCATCTTCCACTAAACTAGATAATTTCTCTATGATACTAAAGTGTTTTTCTGCATTTATTTTAGTTTATTCTACTTGTGATCATCTATCTTAGAAAAAAATTGTTTATGCAATGCAGGATTTCAAATTTCAAACAAAAGACAAAAGTAACCTGCAAGCTATTTGGGAGAAAATAACTTACCTTTTAGAATGACCATTACATTCATGGAATTTATATCTGTTTTGTACTCTAATTTTGGTCCTATCCTGTGGTAGATTATTGAATATACTTACATCCGCAAACTTACTTTGATTCAAGAAGCTCAAGCTTGGGGAAAATGGTATTATCTCTATTTGGCATTATTTTTTACTTTATTGCATGCATATGTTGTGGACTTATTTGACTCTGATGGCTGTGCTACGAACATATTTGACTTTGATGGCATGAGTTGTGGAATGGGTATTGGTTTTGTTTGCATTTTCACGCCGTTATGCTGCTAGAATTTTGATAGCTTACCAATGTAGTCAAGGTTTACGCTAGTCGGAAGTTATATAAGCTTTGGATTGGTGTGCATAGTGATATACAACTCTAGAATTGTACTTTGTCTCTCTAAATATTTTAGAAGAGAATTCATTCTCTCTCTCTAGGGTTTATTATCTCTTCTTCCAATGGTAATGCATAGATATTATCTCTCTAGAATGTATAATTTCTCTCTCCATCAACAACACATATATGGAGTCTTATGATGATTGAAAATTACATTAAATAGATACTTTATGCTATGACACACGTTTGGTTAAAAAAACTTAAAAGTTTGATGAAATTGTCAAAAAAACTTGAAATGAAAAACTCGCAAATGTTAAATCCCCTGCGTTCAGTAGGCCAAGGCGCCCAGGAATGCATCTGAGTTAAGTTCTTTCTTGGGATATATTAACTTTTACAAAAGATTTGTGCATAAATTTGCCTCCCAAGATTTACCACTGTATGAGCTCAAAAAGAAAACCAGTAAGTTCAATTGGACTGCTGAGCGTGAGGACAGTTTCCAGAACTTAAAAAGTGCCATTATCAGTAAACCAGTCCTTTGGCAACCAAATTGGGATGTTATCTTCCATGTACATGTGGATGCTTCGGGGCTGGCGATGGGGGCGATACTAGCCCAGCCAGATGGAAGGACTGACTATCCTGTCTACTTTGCCAATCGTCGCAGATTCAGCCAAGTTGAACAAGGTTATACAACCACTGAACAAGAGGCTCTAGGGATGGTTTTCAGTGCTACAAAATTCAGGCATTATTTGCTAGGCAAATTGTTTCATTTCTATGTGGATCATCATGCCCTATTATTCTTGATAAGTAAAGTCATTATTTAAGGCAGGCTAATATGGTGGATGATGTTCCTTATGGAATTTGAATTTTGAATTTTCCTTAAACCTGGCAAGAACCACTGTGGCGTTGATTTCCTCTCTAGGATTACGGAGGGCTATTCTGAAGCGTCTTTAAGAGATGAACCAGTGGATGCTAAATTATTTTAGCTGGAAGCGGCAGAATTATTTTAGCTGGAAGCGGCAGAATCAGTCGATCTTGAATTATATGAAATATATCAGTTTCTGTCTCAGGGTGGTTTCCCAGATGACTGGAAGCAAAACCAGAAGAAGGCTCTTGTTATCAAAAGCTTAAAGTTTACCATCATTGGGGGCTCACTCTACAGATTAGGTGTCGATGGGATTCTTCACCGATGTGTGCCTATGGAGGGGAGAATGCAAGTTATCTCAGAGGCGCATAATGGAGAATCTGCTGGACACTTTTCTACTAATGTTACTTACAAAAAGATTCTGCAAGTTGGTTTATGGTGGCAAACCTTGATATGCAATGTTAGAAGTTTTTGCAAAACCTGTGACATATGTCAAAGAATGGGTAGACCCACAGCTGCAGACATGACTCCCTTAACACCAGTTAAGCCACTGGGTGTTTTTATGAAATGGGGTCTAGATTTCATGGGACCATTCAAGAAGGTTACCCCAGGAAGAATAGGTATATAGTGATGGCTACCTGCTATGTAACCAAGTGGATAAAAGCTAAAGCTCTTCCTGACAACACAGCCAAATCCACTACAAGATTTTTATTTGAGAATATTGTCTGCCGCTATGGCTGTCCTATGGAAATTGTGTCGGACCAAGGGACACACTTCATCAATGACACTATGGAGATCCTTATGGATATGCTTTCACACAAGCATCTGAAATCCACACCTTATTATCCTTGATGCAATGGACATGCCGAAAGTAGTAACAAGACCATTAAGGCTATTCTCACTAAGATTGTGCCGAAAAAGCCAGACCAGTGGGATTTGAAGCTTCAGACTGCTTTATGGGCATACAGAACAGCTTATAAGGTCACTACAGGATTAACACCATTCAAAATGGTATATGGCACTGAAGTTGTTGTCCCTATGGAGTTTGTTATTCCAAGTCTCAGAATGAATGTAGAATATGGGTTAGATTTTAATCACAATCTTAAGAAGCGATTGGAGGAGCTTACCCAGCTAGATGAACTGAGACAACGGGCTATGTTGGAACAGGAGATTGTTCAGCAAAGAAGGAAACACTGGCATGACTGAAGGATTAAGGTACAGGACTTTTAGAAAGGGGATCTGGTACTCCTATATCAGTCCAAATTGGGTCCTAAGAATCCGAATCTAAAGATAGCCTCGGCCGGACCGTTCTAAGTGGACTGGGTTTTCTCCAACGGCACGGTAAGATTGAAAGACCTATCTGGATTACTACTGCCAGGGGTGTATAATGGAGCTAAAATCAAGCTCTACTATTCAGAAGCTAGAGAGCCTTGCCAGGAACAGGGTACTAAGGATATGGGCGTTGAAGACCAAGATCAGCTATCTTGGGACTTTTTCATGTGCAGTCAGTTCCAGAACCAGTTCCAAAGCCAGCTTTAGACCAGTACCAGCACGACCAATCCAGGCTTATACCAGGACCAGAAAAGTGGGGACAAAGTTATCAATTTATAGGGGACCAATGGTCAGATGGAATATCAGTGGTAATCATTTCAAAGACGGACGATTCTTGTCCAATGCATGTCTGCCACGTCATTTGCGGTGCACAGAAGTCTAGGAACGGTAAGTGGTGGAGCTTTTATGGCACGAATGCATATAACAATAAGGCGAGTAGGCATTTTTCCTTGCAAATCTCTTGCACGATGCTTACCTTTTGTTGTCCACTCACCATTGCCGAGCTCTGAAGTTTCTTCACTACAGCCACAAACCTCGTCCTCTAAGGAGATCGTGGATTGTCGACTGTCTTTGCCAGCCACACCTGGATACGATTTCAAAGAATCAAGTAAGTCATCTTCTTCTTCACCTGCTTCATCATCTTCACGGTGAATGGGTAGGAAGAAACTGTCAAAAAAGATGCAGGAGACTATCGAAGAAACCCAAGCCCTTATTACTGCTACAAAGGTAACTCTTCCACTCATCCTGCACAGCAAAATTCAGAGTTGTGTGTTTACTGAGCAAGCTAAGGCTCTACTCCAACTATGGGATTTGCATGTGGTTTTGCAAGCCACGAGGATTGAGTTTGACACAGGAATCATAAGGCAAGTCCTGGACTCTTTTAATGGTGAAAATGGCAGTGCTGTGGTTTATGGCATGAAGGTGTCTGTCACACCAGAAAGTATTGCTTTTGCATTCCGTGCGTCAAACGGGCTAAGCCATTTGTGTCAACTACAGAGCAGATCAGTGCAGCTCTGAAGGAAGATGATGTTGCCAAGATGAAAAGGAAATCCAATGTGCAAGGGATTCCAGTAGCAGGACTGGAAGCTCCCGCTACCTACCGATTTGTGGCTGAAGCTGTGAGCCTGAAGAATAATCCGACATATGTGTCAGAGAAACATTTTGCTATGCTTTTAGCAAAAAGACTGGATTCCAAAGTCTCTATCAACCTCTGTCAGATATTGTCGCATAATGTGCTTCAGCAAACTGCCAAGATGAAATCTCAGAGTGTATTCAAGGCTTGGTATGTTTGGCAGTTTTTGTACTGGGCAACTGCTCTAAACACCCATGATCAGGTGAGAATGGCTTGGAGCCAGAAGCCGTTCCCAGTATCCAGGAATATAGACTTGTCGTCAGATGAAGAAGAGCCTGAAAGGCAGTCAACCCCCAATGGACAGAGAAGGAAGGCTAAACAAGATGAAGCTGGCAGTCCAAAGAAGCCAAGGACGACACTGACTAAAAGCACTACTCTCCTGAAGCAGTTGGAAAGTCAAATCAAAATAGTGTCTACTGAAAGGATTCTAGTTAGCCAGACTGAACAACATACTGACCAGACCACTGGTGGAATCAACCAGTCAGCAAGCCAAATTTCAGTATCCCCCAGTACTGGACAAGATCGGTCAGAAAGGTCCAGTCCTGAGTAGTCAGTAGACCAGATTGATAAGGGCAAAGGCCCAGCTTCTCCAAATCCACTTGGCAGAGTTTCCATCCCATACAGTGAAGAAGCCCTGCACTTGACAAAGAAAGACAGGTTACAACAGCTGCTGTAGACTCATCCACTCAAGGGATGTCTCCTATTGCATAAATTTGATATGTTGCATTACCTTATCTAGCTTCTGTCACAGTCTATGAGCCAACTGACTCTGACCCGGAAACAGTTAATGATGGCTATTTAGTACTCATTCAGTCATCATGGAATACTATTGTCAATTGCATGGGACAAATGTTGGATGCTACAGGGTCAGAAGATGAGTTGAATAAAGTAAAAATTGAACTAAAGGAAGCTGAGAAGCAGATTGAAAAGCTAGAGCAAGGGAGAGCATCCCAGAACCTGCTCCACAGTATCCTTGAGGCTCACTCAGATAGGACTATTCAGTAGTTACAAAGTAAGCTAGCCAAGGTAGAGTCTGAGATGCAGACCATGCGGGAAGAAAATGTAGAAGTTGAACGAGATGCTAATCGATTAGAAACCATGCTGAGAATGAAGTGAGTTGAGTTCAATTCTTTAGTGATCCTCCACAATTCTCTAAAGGCCACATTAACAGAAAGATATATCTATAATAATCTAGTCGAGATCTTGAATCCAGCAGGCAATGTTGTTTTCAACATAGATAACTTGAAGTCTCTTATGGAGACGATGCAGAGCAATTTGCAGGATAAAGTTACTTAATATAACAGTGCTCTGACAAATCAAGCTATCCTTGATTACATTGACCAGCAGAACACCATTGAGGAAGACGAGGATAAGGAGGAAGAAGAAGCAGAGAAGGAGGATGAACCAGACGAAGGGCATAATGATGATGACAATGATGTTTCTCCTCCATCTCCACCTTCAGAACCTGATATTGGTGGTACAGGGCCAAATGGAGGAAATCAGTCAAACAAGCAGACCAGCATGAAGGGCAGCGATCAAGTAATCAGCAGTTAGGAGAGCAACAACCCAGCAACACTGGGAATCCACCAGCACACCAGTCACAACACAGTCAGGATGTTAAAGGGAAAGACAAAGTTGTGACTGAGGGACCATCAAGTGATTAACAACATTCATTACAGCTCATCACACTGAACAAGAGATTGAGACATCAGCAAGCTCCTATAACCAAGCGGTATCTGGAGGATGATGATCTTATATCTGATCTGGAGCACTTTCAACGACTGTATGTCGGCGCCAAGGAAATGGTTGAGCATTGGAAATCAGCTACTTTCTATGATCAAGAGGACTGCCAATTGCTTGCACATCCCAGTACAATACAACTGTTAGAAAGCGTGCATGAATGGATACGCTGAAGAGAGAATAACCAATCCACAGTGGCAACGACAGTCTATTGCAGATTGTCGCTCTCTGGCCATGGAATTAGAGCTTTTGCTGGGGAACAAGCTGACATATAAATGCATGAAGGATGTCATGAATCAATTGAAAGAGGTCTTAGTGCAAATGCATATTGCTAGGGGAGTTCTGGATCAAAGGGTGCAAACTATTCTTGAAGACCAGACTGCCACCAGCAAGGGACCTCAAACTCAAATGTCAATGGGAGAACAGGCAAACTGCTCTCCGACGACTGTTTCAGTTGGTTAAAGTAACCAAAAAGATGATGTAGCAAGAGAACCAAGTTGTCCTTAACCTCTTGGAATTTGTGTCTGATTCCCTAGTTCTCTTGTATGCTTTACCAGCAAGAGAGGCGGAGTTTCCAAGATTTTTTCCAGCACTCTACCCTCAATATCTAGAACCAGCCGATGGGCTCACATATTTCAAGATTACTAATGATCTTCAGAATTGGTATGAGCGATCGATTGTGGAATGGAAAACCTGGCAAACATTGTTCAACGACGCTCTCCAATTGAATGATCTCCAGGAGCTAAGAGATGAGTTGCAGAGGATCAAATTGTGTATGGGCCAGTGGAAAATTTAGCTCAGAGGCCTCACTAAGATCACCAACCAACTGCTCCAACTCACTTTTGAGTCCTCTAAAGTGCCTGAAAAGGACATTACGGCTAGACCAGGCCTAGTACCACATTTCAGAGAGATGGCTGAGATTATTTTTGAAGCTCGGATCAAAGCTAATCAGCGTCTTCCAGAAGGATGGATCCATACAGCCTCGCATTCTCACAAATTGGCCAGAACTCGGCTCACCAAAGGCAGACGCATGCTCTATGATCCTGACATCAAAACTTATCATCCTCTCACACCTTATGAAATCGAGATGACCACAGAAAGGTGGGATCAGCTTGAGCAGGAGGCCATTTATAGGCTCATTCAGAAGGAGAATGTTGGCACTGAGACTTCTCAGATGCCATCCAGGCCAAAGGGTAAACAGAAGCGGGTTCAATGAAAGGATACTGGGTAGTTCCATCTCAGAATTTGGTCAAGGATTTTTCCACCGGTCTTCGAATCAGACGGTGGATTTTTCCAATAGTTTCGCAGCAGACACTTGGTTTTTCCACTTAGGGGTTGGTGTCACTTGGTTGGACAACCCTTGGAATTAACATTACCAGGGTGTCAAGCACTCAACAACCTAGCACTAGAAGAATCAGACGGTGGATTTTTTTCAGTCCGACTTGGTGTCTTTTGGCTGGATGCCCTTGGAACTACAACTATAGGGGTGTCAAGCACTCAACGAGCAAAATTCCAAAAGAATCAAACGGTGGATTTTTTTTCTCAGAAATTTTGGAATCTTGCCAAAATTCAAGAAAGAAGGGAAGGATGTAGATGGCGGAGACAGTCTCACTGGGTGGGAACCGGCTCCTGTGAGACAAACGGCGGATCAGTCAGTAATTACCAAGGTAGTTACCACAGTAACTCCCAAGGCATATAAATAGGACCCATTACATTGTAATCGGGTTGGCATTTGTCGACTGTACTTCTGCTTAGCTTTTGATTCATAATCCTTAGTTCCTGAGCTATTCTTGAGCTACATCATCTTTATTTGTAATCTTTCATATGTAATCCTAAATACAGCAGTCCAGTGTACTATAGCCATACATACTTTGTACTCATTCTCTTTGAATCTGAATCTGAATCTGAACATCATTCTTAGTACATTAGTCTGTTTCTCATTTCAGTATATGTATTCCAATTCAATTTCTATCTCCTTTTCCAGTTCTACTACTTGAACTAACACATCATCAATAGCTGTAAACTTCTAACACTGGAATCAGCTATCTAAAGAGATCAGCTCCAATTCCAGTATAGGTTGAAGCCACTAGATTTATTCACGATTGTACATACCAAGTCACTTGGGCAGCATTGGCCTTCAAGTGGGAGTTTGTTGGGATTCAGGCCAACTGGCCGGACATCCCACTTACTACTAACCCATCTACTAACATAACCATTATACACTTATTCTTTAATACATCATAATAAGGAGCTGCAATAGGATAACATTGTTGTGCACTCCACCCAAAGCAGCTCTCTCTCTCTCTCTCTCTCTCTCTCTCTCTCTCTCTCTCTCTCTCTGCTCTCGCACTTGCACTCGCACACGCTTCCCTTGGGACCTTCACCGCGTACAGAACAACAAGACCATCCCATGCCTAGCCCACCACCATCACCTGCAAGCAAAGACACCAATAAAGAAGCGGAGCCTAAGAAAGAGAAATATTTTGAGTCCACTAAACAACCAGAATCTGCACAAGAGGCTGACGACCCCGACAGAAAAAAAGAAAAAGAAGGCCGCAGAAGATACTCAAAAGCCAGAAGAGAAAAAGGCAAGTGAATCTGCACAAGAGTCCGATAAAGAAGCAGATGCGGTAAAAGAGTCTACCACTGCCCATGAGAAAGAACCCAAGCCAGAGAAGGAAGAAAGGTCGGCACCAGAGAAGACAACAAGGTCTGAGCCATCACCATCTACTTCCACTCAGCCAAAAACTGTCGAGGCATCAAAGCCTCAGGATGACCAAGAAGAAGACGGACCATCTACCTCCACACAACAACCACCAGCAGTTGCGATGCAGCAAGAAGCCGCACATGAGACTACAGGCACACCTCAACTGGCAAGACAGGAGGAGTGGCAGTCAAACGACGAGGTAATAGTCCAAGTCAATGAATATGCACAGCAGATGCAGGAAATGATAGAGAGACTGCATTCAGCATCATTAAACCGCAGCACAAAGGCCAAGGAACTTGAGATGGTGATCGACGCTCTCCAAGGAGAGTTAGAAGACGGGATGATTTTCATCACCGATCTTCAAAGGCACGTGCAAGAGATGAAGGTAGAAGCTGAACAGCATCAGTTAGCCAGAGATAGGCAACAAAAAGAAATGGAGGAATTAGGTGAATTACTCACCAAATTATCTAATACCTGCAAAGAAAAATACGAGCAGCTGCTGACAGAAGTTATGAATGAACTTCTTACGACATCTCTGTCAGCTCAAAAAATTCAAGTGCAATTAGATGTTGCCAATTCCTCGTTACAATACTCTGAACAGTGGATCGATGATCATGCAATTTTCTTACAGCAAATAAGAGAAAATCCAGCCGTGGCCTCGATCAAAGGAACTGATGAAGTGTACAAGGCACTAGAGAAGAAAAACAAAGACCTTGAATTGGAATTAAAGCTAAAACAATCACAGCACAAGGACCTAGCACTGATGCAGGTTCAGAGAGAAGAGGAGCTCCTAAAGGAGATAGCAGAACTCAAGCGGATTAATCAACTCCTCAGAGATGGGAAACCAGACACGCAGGAAGAGGCAGGCACTTCAGAGTCGCCACAGATAGACATACCCTCGGTCTCATTTGCTGAGTTTGAGAAACAGTCCACAGTAGAGCCGAGTGGTGATGAAGATTTTCATATTAACATACGGATGAAGATACAGTGCCAATGGTCCAGCTGCTGTCAAAAGCTGAAGAAGATGCACTGAAGGAGAAGATCACCCTAGAGGTGGATGAGTAGTGGAAAGCCACAATGGATTGGGAGTTGAGAGTTTTACACTCTGTCAACATCACTCAACTCACTCCCAATCAAATCATCACTCCCAACTCACTCCCAATCAAATCAACACTCAATGGCATCAACAATCCCTGCCATACCCTCTCATTAAAGTGGAATTATTACAAGTGAAAGAGAGGTTGTACAAAGATATGCAAGAAGATGGCGCAGATAAATACCACCCAAAGTGGAGGTTAAGCTGGTTGAACAAGAATTCGAGATACCTGATTCTGTTCACAAGAGCACATAAAGCCCTTCAAAGAGATCCAACCTTCTATCCTGTACCCAGAGTAAGGACATGGCAAGCAAAAGAAGAGGCCAACTTGGCTTAACTTCCCCAAGCTTCCAACTCCAAAGAGAGGCCAAGCAACAGAGGAATACATGGTGAAAACCCTAACGGGCACCATGTCTTTCTTTAAGAGTCTACCAAATCTCTCCTGCGCCATGTTATATAAGATCTATAGGATGTTGTTCACATGCATTCAAGTTTTAATGAGCCTGAGAAAACAGGAGCCCCATGGCTATCATTTTTGGAAGGAAACAAAGGCTTATGCTACGATCTGAGTGGGCAACCTTCGGAAGAAGTCCTTTACGGATTCTATGCCAGATGTATGTTCTTGCCATCGAATAATATGCTGGCATTTGAAGAAGCTTTCTACATTGGATTCTTCACCTAGCGAACAAAGATATTTGCACCGGTGATCAGCAACCTAACATCCAGATTGGTAGGCTACTCAGTGGTGGAGCTGAAGAATAAAGTGACAATGCAATTTTTGCAAGTGCCCGACAAAGAAAGAAGAATCAAATACCAGAAGGCATTGGATGCGCTTAAAGACCGCCTTGCCAGCCATCAATCCGAAGCCCATAAAGTTGTGTCAAGGAACGACACAGGCGATGAGGGGGGGAATGTTAGCAGCAAGCTAACATGGATAGCATTTTTCGAAATTTCTTTGTAAAACATTTATTATTTTGATAAATTGGGAATATTATAACTCCTATTTTCTCGGATAAACTTTGTACCGGTGCTACAAGCTTTCAGATTGTATCAGCCAGTCATTACCCAGCTTTGGTAGAACTCCAAATTCTTAGTTTTGACCACACCCAAAAACCTTGGCTAAGGTATAAAAGCCAATTTTTGTAAGTTTTTTTGGATAACAAATACACAGCGTGAGCTAACGACGCTCACTTCTCTCCTTCTCACACTTCCTACACCCTCTCCAGTTGTCACATTGCAATTGTGTTTGTTGCATTGCAACCGCAGGTAAGAGCTCTACACAATGACGTAAGCCATTCACAGTATTTCGTAGCTTTTGGCATCGCCGACCCGCGGCCTAATTTCATCATAACTAGGAATTTACATGTTCAAATCAAAAACTAAGCATAGGCGGGGTATTGGGACATCATTGCTAAGCATTTAGATGCATTCTGGGTCGAAAATGACTAGGTCAAAAATCCACTACTGTTAATAATTGCAATTTTGGAACTTGACCTAAAGTGAGGTTTGAGACCATAAGCATGTGTGCTTAGGTCTTATAAACTTGTCCTAGAAGTTTCATTACGTTTGGATGTCATTTGATACTGTAACGGATGTGATTTGCTTGCCGATGAGCGATTGTCTTTTGGTGATTTCAGTCACTGGAGTGTAGCTTGAGCTAGATGCGAGTTGTTAGTTGTTTTCCAAGAGATTGACAACCTCTTGTAGCCTCTACGCACTAGTCGAGTCATCTTCGTCCCATGGTTTGACAAATTAATTGTGGTTCTCTCTAATACTACAATAAGACTGGATGGTGAGGTTAGACATGCGTCCCATACTTCTTTCCTGCTACTGCATCCAATATGGCATCACAAAAGGGCATTGAAAATGGATCAGTGATAGTGGCTACATTCAATTTTTTGTACTCAACACAAACTCTAATTTTTTCATTTTTCTTGGGTACCACAATGATTGGTGACAACCATGTAACTTCATGAATTGGTTTGATAAACCCAACTACTAGAAATTTGTCAATCTCTTGCTTGACCTGTTGTGCAAAATTAGGATTCATCATATATCTTTGCTGCACAATCGGAACTGCATCTTCTCTTAAATTAATATGACGTTGATGCAACATTGGATCAATCCCTTCAACATGTGACGAATCCCAAATAAATACATCCTTATATTCCAACAACTGCAACAAATCCTATAGAAATTCTCCATCCACATAAATACTGACATTGCCCATTTTAGGATCATCCTCAGTTCCCAAATTCAATTCTTTTAATTCATCCTGTTGAACTCTTTTAGAGCCACCAAACCTTTCGTTATAGATCTTCTCCACCATATCTCTGGCCTCCTTTCCTTCCTGTTGAACAACCTCTTTCGAACTAGAAGCGACACTCTGATCCATTAACTTGAGTATGTCCAATCCCTGAATTTCCTAACCCAAAACAGGTTCAACCACAATTCCTTCAAGTTCCTGTTCTTTTTGCAAGATACCTGCAATATCCACCTCAAAAGCCGAAACCATAGTCGGATTAGCCTGCAAAAAGGCTTCCTCCTCATCATCCTCCACTTCTGCAACCAAATTATAGATTGAGCAAACAATGGCCTTTCTTTGCTGGGAATATGCTTTCTCCCCAACATAGGAATAGTGATTACCTGTTTACCCTTGGTAAGAACCACCTGATTTTCACCCCAATCTTGTTTTACCTTGGCTAACCTTAACCAAGGCCTTCCCAACAACATTTCATAAGAAGCATCTCCTTCCTTCATCCTTAGTACTATAAAATTGACTTGAAACTGTAAACCTGCAATCTGAATGGAAGAGTTCCTCAAAATATCCACAGGCTGGACCCTTCTCTGATCTGCCATTTTGACTTGAAAAGGTGTCGGTTCCAACTTCCCTAATCCCATTGTAAGATACACTGACTTAGGTAGATTATTGACTCCAGAACCTCTATCCAACAGTACCTCATCAAATATCCTGTCTTGTAAGGTAGCTTGAATAACAAGAACCACAAAATCCACATCAAAAGGATGAATTTTGTTCACACCAGGTTCCCCCATTTGCTGAGTCGGAACTACATAGTGCTTACGCAGCAGTTTATGCAACAATCTTTCTTTAAAGGCTGGAACTATAGAAAGCATATGATCCAAAGATAAATGTAAAGGAGAATTAATGAGGACCTCAAACCAATCAGCTGAAGATACTTCAACCCTTTGCTAGTGTTGTCGTGGTTCATCGGAAGAATCAAAATTATCCTCCAAAACCTGATGATGTTGCTCCTTCTAAACATGCTTATGCACCTGATCTTGTTTCCCTTTTTGCTACTCCCAGTCAATAGGACCCTTGGCCTTAGACTTGTTACAGCCAATACCTCAATCGCCTGCTTTAGGTGTTTTGGATTATTGCAGCTAATTTCCTCCTCTTCATAATCTTCAATTTGAATTATTGAATTTGATCCAATTTCGGGTCCCTGATAAATGAATATCAATGATAATGACATTAGCTTATGCCTGAGGTTGATTTTGGGGAGGTTGTGGAGGACCTGCTTGCTGCTTCTCCTAATTAAAAGGAACAACTGGAATACCTCTTTCTTCTCTATGTTTTACCCATAATGCACAACGCAACCAACGCAATGATTAGGATCACCACAGTAAACACAAGGCATGACCCCTTGGGGTCTTTTTTTATTGCTGTCTTGGTTTCTCCTAGGTGGTCTTTGATTTCCCTAACCAGGTGGTCTTCCTTTGAATGGAGCCACTTGATTAGCCTCAGCTAAAGCTACCTCGCCCAGTAGTAGAAGGTGGCTTATTCCTCTGCTTTGCATTATACCAACACTAAGAAGTTGTATGACCATCCTTCTCACAAATTTCACAGAACATTTTCTCTTTAGGAGCAATTACCGAAAATGTGATACTCTTTAACTGTTGAATCAAATCAACCTCAGCACCTGGCTTATCTTTCTTTTTCTTATCAGGGGTCTTTTTCTTCTTCTTCTGATCCTCATCATCAGATGAATTCTCTGAATCATATTCAGAAGAAGAAGTTGTACCTGAACCAAAACCAGATTCAAAATCCTTGCTTCCTCTTTTGCTAGACTTGGTCATGCCAAGCCATTTCTCAATCGTGGATGCACCATGTACCAAGTTATCAAAACCACCTGCAATATCAATATTGGCCACAGCATTCTTAATACCACTCCTTAAACCTTTCAAAAAATAGGTAGCTAACATCTCATCAGTGGGTCTTTCATTACCCTATAATTTTTTAGCAAAAATCTTGAATTTTTTAGCAAAATCCTCTACAAGCATGGTACCTTGTTTGATATGATGCATCTTTCTTAAAATGTATGTAGGAGTTTTCTCCTTTCTGAATCCTTGTAAAAAGGATTCTCTAAGTGCATTTTAATTAGCAAAGTGGGCCATACCATATTGGCTAAACCAACTCATGGTCTTACCTTCCAATGTAGCTGCAAATTGCTATAATTTGATAGGA